>NC_135236.1:486833053-487516387 GCF_051348905.1 Ranitomeya variabilis | reverse complement strand
AGTAACACTAGGGGAAAAAAGGACAGGATGTTATGTAGTACAGATATCTTAAAGAGGCACTGTAATTATGCCATTAACATTTTCCCCTAAACCTGTGTAAATATATATTTTGTGCTGTGTCCATATGTTAATATACTCAGGCTCCTGTCTCCAGCTGCTGCTCTCTGGCACCGGGAGGACCCCCCTTGACTCAGGGGCCTCATAGCATCTGGGTGTGCCGCTATTAGCGATACGCCACTGGCTGGGGGGCCCCTGGAGCAGTGGGAGCCCTAGGCAGCTGCTGGCCAATATGCCAGCAAGTGTCAGTGCCTGGGCCCACCGGAGATTCATCCGGTTCTCCGGTGGGCCAATACGTCCCTGCTCCTTAGACTGCGCTGTATGTGTAAAAGAGACTTCCGTCTCATACATAGAGCACAGTGTGAGCCGGAGAGTCTCTATTGCCATCACGTGACTCAGAAGAGGAGCGGCACTGGATACCGGAGAAGACAGCAATTGGTGATTATATTAACACACTGACAGTACAGTACACCAACATTTATACAGGTTTAGGGAAAAAAAAGTTATTTGAAGGGCTTCTTTAAGCTGATTTGGGAGTAGAGTTAGGCTTAGATAAGAAGTGCTCATCTTGTTAGGAAAAGTATTTTTAGTATAAGGCTGGCGTCACACTGGCGTTTTAAATGGCTGAGTGCAATGCGATAAAAAAAAAAAATCGCATTGCACTCTGACCAATGTTCAGCTATGGGGCAGCTCCCACCAGCCGACTTTTTGTCAGCCGTTTTCCTCGGTCTGAGACAATCGCAGCATGCTGCGATTGTCTCGGACCGAGGAAAACTCTCGGCTCACTCGCACCCATATAAGCCTATGGGTGCGAGTGAGACAGTGCACATCACTTGGATATCATCCGAGTGATGTGCGTTATAAGCGGACCCCAGCAATGGAGGAGATGGAGAAATTAATTTGTCCGCCTCCTCCGCAGCTGTGCTCCGATCCTCCCTGTGCGAGAGAATCGGAGCACAGACGCATGACACTCGGCTCCTGCTCTGCTGCGAGCAGGAGCCGAGTGTCATTAGCATATCGCATCCGATGATCTCGCATCGGATGCAATACGCCAGTGTGACGCCGGCCTTAAGCGTACTCGAATGTTCATGCGGTAAAGGGAACCTGTCAGGCGAGTCATGATGCCCAAATGGTGTGCTATATGAATAGCAGCCTGACTGTGTAAAGTTGCCAAAAGCGTTCCATGACCGAGCTGCTGTCCGGTTACGCTCTGACACTTTACAGGGACACAGTGTCCCAGTATGCTGTCAGGAGTGGGGTGCATCACACTCAATTGTAGGCCGCATGCCTCTGCTCTCTGCAGGCCTCCATCCTCATTAGTCACCGCGCACAATTCAGCGGACACCAAGTTCATTGCAACAAGCAAACGTTTACTGGTCAGTTCAAGTTCATCAGGTTGTAACGTGTGATAGGGCATATTTCTTACGTCGTCAGTACAAAACATCTTCAGCCCTACAACTTGTACGTCCTAGACTATCCCCAAGCCCAATGACTGTCAGCCTCAGGGATATCCTGTCCACTTCAGCAGTGCACCCAGGATCCACTACATGGCTCCCTGTCCATCTTCCACCGTACGCCAGAGAACACGATGTGCCCTGATTTCCCTATGTCAGACCTTGGGCTCCGGATGTGACAGGAGTATCCGGGATTCCAGTATGGCTTCCCACTGCTTTAAACGACTGGTACATGCTGGCCCTAGCAGCCCACTGTGCTTGATTTTGACCTTGTCATGGTACTTCCAGATCTGAGTCCCTTTTGGGAATTGTCTGCTTTTCACTAAAGGCCCCGTCTCACATAGCGAGATCGCTGCTGAGTCACAAGTTTTGTGACGCAACAGCGACCTCAGTAGCGATCTCGCTATGTTTGACACGTACCAGCGACCCGGCCCCTGCTGTGAGATCGCTGGTCGTGTCGGAATGGCCTGGACCTTTTTTTGGTCGTTGAGGTCCCGCTGACATCGCTGAATCGGTGTGTGTGACACGGATTCAGCGATGTCTTCACTGGTAACCAGGGTAAACATCGGGTTACTAAGCGCAGGGCCGCGCTTAGTAACCCGATGTTTACCCTGGTTACCATCGTAAATGTAAAAAAAACCCAAACACTACATACTCACATTCCGGTGTCCGTCAGGTCCCTTGCCGTCTGCTTCCCGCACTGACTGACTGCCGGCCGTGAAGTGAAAGTACAGCACAGCGGTGACGTCACCGCTCTGCTGTTAGGGCCGGCGCTCAGTCTGTCAGTGCAGGAAGCGGACGCGAAGGTGAGTATGTACTGTTTGTTATTTTACATTTTACACTGGTAACCAGGGTAAACATCGGGTTACTAAGCGCGGCCCTGCGCTTAGCAACCCGATGGTTACCCGGGGACCTCGGCATCGTTGGTCGCTGGAGAGCGGTCTGTGTGACAGCTCTCCAGCGACTAAACAGTGACGCTGCAGCGATCGGCATCGTTGTCTGTATCGCTGCAGCGTCGCTATGTGTGACGGGGCCTTTACACTGGTCCCCACCCACTGGGCTAATTCTATACATTAACTATATCTTATCCTAAAGACTAAACCTATTGTCCTTCTCTTATGACCTATACTGTTGCTAGGCCACTTAACTATATGAAGAGTACTTATACTCTCCCAAGTCTAATCCTATGATTACCCTAAAATATGCACTACTCGCATTGTACATTAACACTTTACATTACCATCACACAATATAAAAGACACATCACTAATCACATTACATGTAAAACCACATGACACTGTACACATGGAGCGACTGTTGTCTTCAGGTTAGGAATGCAGCAGAACAGTCCACCATCCTTACAACTGCACAATTGCAGCCAGGTATATCATTTTCCAAAAACCTCCAGTGTTTCAGAGGAAAAATATACTTTAAATATCTTCCCAGTCCTGCACTAGGTGATTGACAGGTCTCTCCCCATGTACATTCATTGGAGATACCTATAAATCACCTGCTGCTGTGTTGAGAGACGCCGCCAGGGAGTTTTGCCAGACAACTCTCAGCTTTGGCCTTATGTTCAAAGTGTGTACTTGGCTGGAATCATACAGATTGGCTGCTATTCATGCTGCCCGTGGTTTTAGCAGCTTGAATCACCTGACTGGTTCCTTTAAAACACTCTTAATGGCTGGTCACTTGCACTAAATTTAGGGTAACCACCCCCACCTCTTGGGCCCAAAGACGTGTCAGTAGACACAAAATGGTCATAGCCTGCAGTTTGCCTATACTCAACGGATTTTATTGCTTACTAGAAAATAATAAAGATGATTTTTCCATGACGAGGCTTGTGCAATCATCTTCACTTCTACTCCTTGTGACTTTTTACAAAACAACAGAGCACCACTGATTTCACGTCAGCTAGCTACATGTATGGACTACACTTGTGTATATTATCTTACATTTATGTGAGGAAGACAGTGATGCCAAGCGGTTTCCTTTTTGCCTAATTTTAGAGACTACAGTTGTGGTCAAAGTTTTAACACTGACACAAATTTTGGTTTTCACAAAGGTTGCTGCTTTAGTTTTTATTGCGGCAATTTGCATTAAGTCTAACTTGGAAGATCACTCAGTTCAGTGATCGTCTCATTAATTCAGCAGAAGTGTTAACAAGGACGATGCAGTGGATAGCTGTCATGCTGATTCAATTGTAACGGCAGACTGGTTGCTGTAAAAGGGGTCAATGCTTGGAATCATTGTTTTCTTCTGTTAATTACTAGATGGTGGCCCGATTCTAACGCATCGGGTATTCTAGAATATGTATGTATATAGCAGCCACATAGTATATAGCACAGGCCACGTAGTATATAGGAGCCATGTAGTATATAGCAAATACTACGTGGCCTGTGCTATATAATATGTGGCTGCTATATACATACATATTGCAGAATACCCGATGCGTTAATACAGGCCACGCAGTATATAACACAGCCCAAACAGTATATAACACTGGCCACGTAATATACAGCACAGCCCACGCAGTATATAACAGCCCACATACTACCTGGCCAGTGTTAGATACTATATAGCAGCCACGCGGTATATAACACAGCCCACATAGTATATAGCAGTGTGGGCACCATATCCCTGTTAAAAAAAAATAATTAAAATAAAAAAGTTATATACTCACCCGCCGGGATCCAGCGAAGCTGTGTCGATGCATGCGTGGCTGCCGCCATCTTCCGTTCCCAGGATGCATTGCGAAATTACCCAGATGACTTAGCGGTCTCACGAGACCGCTAAGTCTTCTGGGTAATTTCACAATGCATCTCTGGGAACAGAAGCTGGCAGCAGCCGCACGCGCCTAGGCGGACTACGGAAGGTGAGTATAGCAGGTTTGTGTTTTTTTTTAATTATTTTTAACATTACATCTTTTTACTATTGATGCTGCATAGGCAGCATCAATTGTAAAAAGTTGGGGACACAGGGTTAATAGCAGCGTTAACGGAGTGCGTTACCCGCGGCATAACGCGGTCCGTAACGGTGGCATTAACCCTGTGTGAGTGCTGACTGGAGGGGAGTATGCGGGTGCCGGGCATTGACTGCAGGGGGGTAGGGAGGGACTAATTCTCGACCGGACTGTGCCCGTCGCTGATTGGTCGCGGCAGCCAGGACACGCAGCTGGCGAGACCAATCAGCGACGCGGGATTTCCGTGACGGAAGTTGCCGACAGACAGAAGGACAGACAGAAAGACGGAAGTACCCCTTAGACAATTATATAGTAGATGGTTACCTCCCCTTGCAGTCATTGATTTGCATCAAAAGTGAGTTACAGGCAAGGACATTGCAGTTTGGAAGATTGTCCCTAAATCAGCCAATTATTTGAGGACATTTTAGAATAAGGAAGGGGATTAATGTCTTCAATGAGAATTGCAGGCTTGAAAACCCAAAAAACTTGAGGGGTGTGACTAAACTAGGTCAATACAACACAGTTTACTTCACTTTATAATAGGTTCCCCTATTTACCTGTTAGAAATACCTACATTTACACATGAAAACACCTATATATATGAAGCCTGTAAGTTAAACACGTGCTCCAGGTCTCTTTTCAGCAAGTTCAATAATACATAGGCACACAATTTCCATTCTCACCAGCCAAACTGAATCCTAGAAACTTTGGTTGATAAGTCTGCACAGCGCTTAACAATGTCAGCAGTCCTGACAATTCAACCTAGAAAAGATGGCAAAAATCCACAAGTCAGGAACCTGGATTTCTGCCAATACAAAATATTGCGTAATGCATCAGTGCAGCCTTAGGGTACCGTCACACAGTGCAATTTTGATCGCTACGACGGTACGATTCGTGACGTTCTAGCGATATCGTTACGATATCGCAGTGTCTGACACGCAGCAGCGATCAGGGATCCTGCTGAGAATTGTACGTCGTAGCAGATCGTATGGAACTTTCTTTCGTCGCTTGATCACCCGCTGACATCGCTGGATCGTTGTGTGTGACAGCGATCCAGCGATGCGTTCGCTGGTAACCAGGGTAAACATCGGGTAACTAAGCGCAGGGCCGCGCTTAGTAACCCGATGTTTACCGTGGTTACCAGCGTAAAAGTAAAAAAAAAAAAACCGTACATGCTCACCATCTGATGTCCGTCCGGTCCCTTGCCGTCCGCTTCCCGCTCTGACTGTCTGCCGGCCGGAAAGTGAGAGCAGATCACAGCGGTGACGTCACTGCTGCACTCTGCTCTCACTGTACGGCCGGATCTGTCAGAGCAGGAAGCGGACGGCAAGGGACCGGACGGACATCAGATGGTGAGCATGTACGTTTTTTTTTTTTTTTACTTTTACGCTGGTAACCAGGGTAAACATCGGGTTACTAAGCGCGGCCCTGCGCTTAGTAACCCGATGTTTACCCTGGTTACCCGGGGACTTCGGCATCGCTCCAGCGCCGTGATTGCAACGTGTGACCGCAGTCTACGACGCTGGAGCGATAATCATACGATCGCTGCGACGTCACGGATCGTGCCGTCGTAGCGATCAAAATTGCACTGTGTGACGGTACCCTTAGCTTATTTTATACACAAACAAAATTCTAAAAGGAAGAGTTGTATCGCATGAGATGTCTGCTCGTAGGTCAAGTCAAGTATTTTGCACCCCTCTAACCTGTTCACTAGTCCAATACTAAACCCCTTATCACGTTTTAAGGAGTTATAGTTTGCCTCCTAGTTGTAGAAAGATGTCAAAGTTTTTCATGTTGTACTGGACACCGTGTAACAGGGCCGGACTGGGACTAAAATTCAGCCCTGGCATTTGAAGTCACACAGGCCCACTTGTCACATCTTTGTACACTTGTAGGTTACAAGAAGTGAGGGGAGTGTAACATGACTATATAACATATAATTACTGCTGTATCCAGCATTACAGCTCAGTGCCCATAGAATGTAATGCAGCCCAGCCCCCATAGAGTGTAATGCAGCCCAGCCCCCATAGAGTGTAATGCAGCCCAGCCCCCATAGAGTGTAATGCAGCCCAGCCCCTATAGAATGTAATGCAGCACAGCCACCATACAATGTAATGCAGCACAGCCACCATACAGTGTAATGCAGCACAGCCACCATAGAATGTAATGCAGCCCCCCCCCCCAATAGCCCCACAATCCAGTTATCACTCAGTCATTGATATATAATAATAATAAAAAAAAACCAAAACACTCTCCTCACCTCTCCTCGTGCCCCACGCTGCTCCTGGCTCCGGTCTCAGCAGCTGCAGTCTGCCCGGTCACACAGCAGGTGCGCGATGATATGACGTCATCGCACACCTGCAGTGTCAGCGCGAGGCAGAGCGGGGAATGATGGGAGAGGGAGCGTCAGCAGACGCTCTCTCCTCCATCATTGTATTCAACTGTACCGGCGTCTATGACGCCGATATAGTTGAATGCGGGGCAGGGAGTGTGCCGACAGCGGCACACTCGAGCGGCCCACTACTGCCACCAGC
This sequence comes from Ranitomeya variabilis, assembly GCF_051348905.1. NCBI lineage: Eukaryota > Metazoa > Chordata > Amphibia > Anura > Dendrobatidae > Ranitomeya > Ranitomeya variabilis. Next base: position 487,509,380 of record NC_135236.1, on the reverse strand, counting down.
CTTTCTGGCATTTGCCAGAACTGCCCGATGGCCAGTCCGGCCCTGCCGTGTAAGGCCGGTTTCACACGTCCTGATATTTCCAGTACCAGTAAACACGGTACCGATGTCCCTGTGTGTACTATATGCGGCACACGTGTGGTCCCCCCTAGTTTACTAACCAACCAGACAAAACTCACAGGTGCGGGCTGCTATGGGGCCATAGTTGGATATGGGCCCCCCCCATAACTACATTTAACATAGGATAAGTAATGGAGAGGTGTCTTATTGACACCTCCATTATCAAGCCGGCCTAATGTCATCTTACAATAGGAAGGTGACATTAACCCCTCATTACCCCACTTGCCACTGCTACAGGGCAAGTGGGAAGAACAGGGCAAAGCTCCAGAATTGGCGCATCTAATAGTTGCGCCTTTTCTGGGCAGCTGCAGGTTGCCGTTTTTAGGCTGGGGGGCCCTTACCAGCCTGAGAATAGCAGCCCACACCTGTGTGTTTTGTCTTGTTGGTTAATTAATTAGGGGGACCTCACGTCTTTTTCCTTTCATTCATTCTCCCCTGCTGAGCAGGGGAGAAGGGATGACAGCCAGCTTCAGCACCTCGGGCAGGGGAACAGCGCTTACAGTAGCACCGCTTCCCCCGCGGCTGTCCGTGCACACGGAGGACAGTGTACACTGTTCTCAGTGTGCAGTGCACGTGTGGCACGTTTTGCAGCCCGCATGTCCGGGTAAAAACGGACATGTCTGCGTGTTTTGCACACAGTCCGTCAAAACACGCTGACATGTGCATAGACTCATTCATTTGAATTGGTCTACGTGTGTCAGTGTCTGATACATGGGAAAACTGTCACTACACGTACCGGAGTCACTGATGTGTGAAGCCAGCCCAATAGTGGCTGCAGGGCAGAATTTCTCTTTCAATTAACACCTCTGGTGTTGAAGTATTAGCAATTAAAGTACACTGCTCAAAAAGATAAAGGGAACCCTAAAATACCACATCTTAGATATCACTGAATGACATTCCAGTAGCAAATGTTTTACATAGTGGAATGCATATAGAACAAAAAATTATCATTGTAAATCAAAAATGAATATCCCATGGGGGGGGGGGGGTCTGTTTTTGGAATGATACTTAAAGTCAAGTGGAAAATCAAATTACAGGCTGATCCAGCTTCAGTGGAAATTCCTCAAGACAAGGAAATTATGCTTAGTAGTGCAAATGCCCTCACCCCTATAGGCTTACTATCATGAGGCAATGTCTACAGCCAACAGATGTTACTCTGGTAGTGCAGCTCATCCAGGATGGCACATCAATGCGAGCTATGGCAAGAAGGGTATTTGTGTCAGCGGTGTCCAGAGCATAGAGCAGATACCAGCAGACATGGAGGGGGCCTCAAGAGGACAACAACCCAGCAGCAGGACCGCTACCTCCTTCGTGTAAGTAGGAGCCTTGCCAGAGCCCTGCAAAATGACCTTCAGCAGGCCACTAACATCCATGTGTCTGCTCAAACTGTCAGAAACCGACTCCATAAGGGTGATATGAGGGCCCTACATCCACAAGTGGATGTTGTGCTTACAGCCCAGCAACATGCAGGCCAGTTGGCATTTGCTAAAGAACACCAAGATTTGCAGATTTGACATTGGCATCCTGTGCTCTTCACAGATGAGAGCAGGTTCACACTGAGGACATGTGACAAGACGCCGTGGAGATCATTCTGCTGCCTGCAACATCCTTCAGCATGACCAGTTTGGCAGTGGGTCAGTAATGGTGTGGGGAGGCATTTCTTTGGAGGACCGCACAGCCCTCCATGTGGTGGCCAGAGGTAATGTGATTTTACATTGATCGGTTTAATGTTTTCTTGTTCTCAATGAATTCCACTATGTAATGAATAAAGATTAGCGACTGGAATATTTCATTCAGTGATATCTAGAATGTGGTATTTTAGTGTCCTTTATTTTTTTTGAGCAGTGTATTTGGCATGTAATGTGTTAGCACCCATTTGGATTTAAGTTATCAGATAGCAACTCATAAGTACATGCCCTCAGTAAAAGCGATGTAAAATAGGTCCACTTTACATTAACTCATTAGGCACCAAATACTTTTTTTTGACATTATAGTTAGGTCCATATATTTTTGGACAGAGACAACATTTTTCTAATATTGGTTATAGACATTACCACAATGAATTTTAAACAAAACAATTCAGATGCAGTTGAAGTTCAGACTTTCAGCTTTCATTTGAGGGTATCCACATTAAAATTGGATGAAGGGTTTAGGAGCTTCCGCTCCTTAACATGTGCCACCCTGTTTTTAAAGGGACCAAAAGTAATTGGACAATTGACTCCAAGGCTATTTCATGGACAGGTGTGGACCATCCCTTCATTATGTCTCTCAATTAAGCAGATAAAAGGCCTGGAGTTGATTTGAGGTGTGGTGCTTGCATTTGGAAGGTTTTGCTATGAAGTAGACATGTGGTCAAAGGAGCTCTCCATGCAGGTGAAACAAGCCATCCGTATCTGCAACGTGTGCACACAGCCTTTCGCGTTTTTTTTCTCTATAAAACCGCATACATTATGCAGCCCATTTAGAATGCATTCCGCAATTTTTGTGCACATAATGTGTTTTTTCTATGAAAAACGCATCGCGGTAAAAAAACGCAGCATGTTCATTAATTTTGCTGATTTCCCACTATATTATTGCATTGGGAACCTCTGGAAAAATCTGCAAAAAAAACCGCACCAAAAACGCGGTAAAGACGCAAGAAAAACGCATGTAGATTTCTTGCAGAAAATGTCCTGTTTTGCTCAGGAAATTTCTGCAAGAAATCCTGAACGTGTGCACATAGCCTTAAAGCTGCGAAAACAAAAAACCCATCCGAGAAATTGCTACAATATTAGGAGTGGCAAAATCTACAGCTTGGTACATCCTGAGAAAGAAAGCACTCCTGAACTCATCAATGCAAAAAGACCTGGGCGCCCACGGAAGACAACAGTGGTGGATGATCGCAGAATAATCTCCATGGTGAAGAGAAACCCCTTCACAACAGCCAACCAAGTGAACAGCACTCTCCAGGAGGTCGGCCTATCAATATCCAAATCTACCATAATGAGAAGACTGCATGAAAGTAAATACAGAGGGTTCACTGCACGGTGCAAGCCACTCATAAGCATCAAGAATAAAAAGGCTAGACTGGACGTTGCTAAAAAACATCTAAAAAAACCAGCACCGTTCTGGAAGAACATTCTTTGGACAGATGAAACCAAGATCAACCTCTACCAGAATGATGGAAAGAGAAAAGTATGGCGAAGGCGTGGTACAGCTCATGATCCAAAGCATACCACATCATCTGTAAAACACGTTGGCGGCAGTGTGATGGCTTGGGCATGCATGGCTGCCAGTGGCACTGGGTCACTAGTGTTTATTGATGACGTGACACAGGACAGAAGTAGCCGAATTAATTCTGAGGTATTCAGAGCCATACTGTGTGCTCAGATCCAGCCAAATGCAGCCAAACTGATTGGTCATCGTTTCATACTACAAATGGACAATGACCAAAACATAAAGCCAAAGCAACCCAGGAGTTTATTAAAGCAAAGACGTGGAATATTCTTGAATGGCCAAGTCAGTTACCTGATCTCAACCCAATTGAGCATGCATTTCACTTGTTAAAGACTAAACTTCAGACAGAAAGGCCCACAAACAAACAGCAACTGAAAATCACCGCAGTGAAGGCCTGGCAGAGCATCAAAAAGGAGGAAACACAGCGTCTGGTGATGTCCATGAGTTCAAGACTTCAGGCAGTCATTGCCAACAAAGGGTTTTCAACCAAGTACTAGAAATGAACATTTAAAATTATTGAATCTGTCCAATTACTTTTGGTCCCTTTAAAAACAGGGTGGCACATGTTAAGGAGCTGAAACTCCTAAACCCTTCATCCAATTTTAATGTGGATACCCTCAAATGAAAGCTGAAAGTCTGAACTTCAACTGCATCTGAATGGTTTTGTTTAAAAATTTTTGTGGTAATGTCTATAACCAAAATTAGAAAAATGTTGTCTCTGTCTATATATATATATATATATATATATATATATATATATATATATATATATATATATATATATATATATAGACCTAACTGTATCTCTGCAACAATGGGTGGGGATAGCATGAGTAACCCTTCTGCAGTCACCATTACATCCTGTGTCAAGGTTAACATGAAAAAATTTATAAAAATTCCCCTTTAAAGTGAGGCACTAATGACATTAACTAAACCTCCCTATAAGCTGTAAAGTTTGTGAAATGCATGTTTTAGAGGCTGAGAATTTCCATACATATGCCTCTACATAGGTGTACATTACTTATCAGCTGGCATGCTGTTACAACTTACTGAGTTTCCTGTCTAGAGTAAGTCTGCTATGTTACTTGGCACCAGTATCCCCTTTATTAAAATATTGCTGTACCATCTTGTTTTGATGTATATCTAGATCTTTCCAGTCATACAAAAATGCAGCGTTCATTAGAGTTATACATGTAAAAAGGTAAACATTGTTCCCCACTATCTTTTAGTACCTGCACTGATTGAAAAGTCCATAGTGGACTACCTCTGAAGTCACTTTAGTATGGTTTGCGTTGTCAAAACAGGGGGTATGTATAAATAATGGCCACCACTCTTACGGTGATGACCCAGCCATCTTAATTAGGTAATTTCAATATATTGAGTCTCATTTTATACCCAATTTGACAGCAGTAAAATAAGGTATGAGTAATTAACAGTAAACAACCAAATTTCAGAAATTACAACAATAGTCAAGCAACACAGGTTAAGAAGTTTATTTTCTCAAATTTGCAACATTACTCCATACATATAAGCACATCAAGTGTACATAGGAGTGATCTTAACCACCATCATTAGTGTTGTAAGAAAACATGAATATACAAAAGCATGGCTTTTATCTTCCCGGAGCATCATCACTCCCAGTGACAAATGGTAAAGTCCTTCTTAAAGCTTTATAGTCCAAAAATTGCAGCTTTTGGTGCTCATTAGGCTTTCATGTACATTTCCATGTGAAAAGTAGTAGTGCACACAAGTAACATTTTCAAAAAAATAAAATCTGATACCACATTATATCTTAAATTAATAATTATTGCGTGATTTATAATTAAAAAAGGCAGAAACTAAACATGGCTCCTGCAATTATTTCACCACCAATTTAGTGCACACCTAGAATATGCCACAGTTGTAGTCATAATAGAAGATTTCCTCTTGGAAATTGCGTAAAACATTTACATAAGTGATTTACAAACAGTGGTTGTAGGTCATTCCACCATGCCAAAGATGACACCATTTGCCAAGACATTGATGGAAGAGTGATCGAGCATATGATTAATCCATGTACAAGTCAAAATATAATTGGGCTGAAAAGTGCACAAAATGTATAAAGTTTTGCATTAAACACATACTAAGTGTATGACCAGTATAAAGAATGTGGTAAAATAAGTATTTTGTCCATGATTGTGTGCAAACCATCAGAGCTGTACTTCAAGCAGTGGCAGGATGAACAGGTCAACATATATCTCCATCTTCAGCAATGACTATTGCCCTAACCAATATGGATAACTAAAAGGTTCTGTACGGCCACAGTACTGTAACCAGTTGTAGCAACTCTGAGATGGGTCTTCTGGATGACAGCCCATGTTATGTACATCAGAAATCTGGGAGTTAAAAAAAAAAACAAAAAAAAAAAAACACAAAAGATCTTAGTGAGTTTCTAAGAGCACAAGAAAACAAAGACAAGCAAAGACAAGTTTGGGGTCCGTACCAACCACCTGTTCAGGCACGGACCCCGAACACCAACTTCACTAGGAAGTCAGTGTTACTGTTCGGGTTTGGCACCCCAAACACTGGATGTTTCCCATGCTGTCATCCGTGTGACAGCACGAGAAACACCCGGCAGCTCTGATCAGCTGCAAGATTAATGCCACTGGTCAGAGCACCGCGTTTCTTTCAGGCCATAGCTAGCAGGGCCGGACTGGCCATCGGGCACTACTGGGAAATGCCAGAAGGGCCGGTGCCAGTAGTGGGCCGCTGCACTGTTCCTCCCCCCGCCAGTGCCGCCGCATTTAACTATACCGGCGTCTATGATGCCTGTATAGTTCAATGCAATGATGGAGGAGAGAGCGTCTGACACTCCCTCTCCCATCATTCCCCGCTCTGCCTCTGACAGTACACTGCGGGTGCGCGATGACGTCATATCATCGCACACCTGCTGTGTCCTGGGCAGACTGCAGCCGCCGAGACAGGAGCAGGGAGCAGCACGGGCAAAAGGAGAGGTGAGGAGAGGTTTTTTTTTTTTGTTTTTTTTTCAACTGGACTGTGGGGCCATTATCCGGGGGGGGGGGGGGGGGGGGCGTTGTTGGTGGGCTAGAGATGAGATGTGGGCTGTGCTCTATATACCCCTGTGTGGGCTGTGCTCTATATAGCACTGTGTGGGCTGTGCTCTATATAGCACTGTGTGGGCTGTGCTGTATACTACTACGCGGGCTATGCTATATTATGCAGGCTGCTATATACTATGCAAGTTGTGCTATATACTATGCGGGCTTTGCTATATACTATAGGGGGTATATTATATTCTATGGGGGAGGCCGTGTTATATACTATGTGGCTGTGTTATATACTATTGCGGGGGTATATTATATTCTGTAGGGGAGGCTGTGTTATATACTATGGGGGGCTGCATTATATATTATGGTATTATGGGGAGGTGGGCTGTATTATATTCTATGGGGGGCTGTATTAGATTTTATGAGGGATGATTGCATCATACTCTGATGGGGCTGCATTATATTCTAAGGGGAGGTGGGCTGTATTCTATTCTATTCGGGGCTACATTAAATTCTATGGGGGGCTGTATTATATTTATATTCTATGAGGGGTGATTTCATCATACTCTATGGGGGGCTGCATTATATTCTATGGGGGGGTTACATTATACTCTGGGGTGGCTGCATTATACTCTGTAGGGTGGTGGCTGCATTATACTGTATGTGGGCTGCATTATACTGTATCGAGGACTATGGGGAATAAGTTATACTATATGAAGAACTATGGGGTGCATTATGCTATGGGAAGTGAATTGTACTACATGGATGACTATAGCGGTGCATTATACTATATGGAGCACTATGAGGAGTGTATTATGCTCTGTGGAGGACTGAGCAGTGTATTTTAATATATGGAGGACTGTGCTCCACATTATAATATATGGAGGACTATGGGGTGTATTTTACTAAACAAGTAAAATGCTGCAAATTCAGATTGTTTTTGCCGGAACAAAAATCATTGTTCTCAGCAGCACATCGCCGCTATAAACTGTAGATGTGCTGCTGATAACATGATACTGTATGGTGATCTGTTAGTGATCGTTCTGTCCCATCATTCTGTCTCAGACGGTGGAAAGAGGCCGGGAAACAAGCGTTGAACAACTTCAGTATGGTCGATCAAACTCATTTAGCGGCCTGAACTCAGCGCATGTAAATACAACAGAAATGCTTTTGTGTGATGTGCAATATGTTAGCATTTGGGGCCCCATTTTAAACTTTGCCTAGGGTCCCACTTTGTACACTTGTAGGCAGGGCCAGTTTTAGGCAAAGATATTATACAGTGACCATGTGACAAGTGGGCCTGTGTAACTTCAAATGCCAGGGCTGAATTTTAGTCCCAGTCCGGCCCTGATAGCTAGTCACCGTCATGGGAAGAAAAGTGAGTGTGCATGCAAGGGTGCCATCATTGGTTCTGGTGGAACGAGCCTTGATGCCCTCAAACCAGAGCACCGCTAGCAGAGTGGGCTAAACTAATGGTCTCGTTTATCCACCTTGCAATGGTAATGTTGCTACCTCACAAGGATATAAACAAGGACTGTATTCCGGCACTGACTAGTTCTAGATACCGTACATGTACTCCAACAGTGTTCTCTTGACAGATTGAAATTTTTCCTCCCCTGAGTTCTTAGGGTTATTACAGAAGGAGGGCAGGACAAGTTATTGACGCCTGTGAAATTCTAAGGCTACCTTGAGAAGGTAGGCCGCAACAAGTCTTAATATAATCCTATGCTCATACCTGTGTATATAGAAGGTTTGTTGAAAGGCCCTGGATATTGCTCACCCTGCAGGCCAAGATCAGTGCAATAAATATAATCGTTTTAAGGGCAAGATAAGCCAACAACTCCTGTAAAGGCTCGAATAGATCTTTAGTCAATGTTTCAGAACCAAAGTATAGATCCCATGAAGGGGGGGGGGGGGGGGGGGGGGGGAGCCTTGGAATTTGGGACTGGCCTGAATCACAGGATTTCATGAACCTTGATATACAATTCTCTTGCAGCCAATAAGTGGGTAACGCACCCAAGGCTGAAACTTGAACCTTGAAGGTACTATTAGCCAGACCTAGCTCAAACCCTCTCTGGAGAAACTTTAGGATGGAACTTCACTATGAGATCTCAGAACAAGTTTCCCATCAAGGACAGGAAACCAACTGATGCAGGGGAGAGATTCCACCATTCTACAACAGTAGTTTCCTGTCCTTGGTGGTAGGATCCCTCTCAGGTGTGCCATCATATGTGAGGGGAAAAAAAAAAAAAAAAAAAAAAAAATTGGACTTTTCTGGATTAAGAATACTGTAGATTTCTGATATCAAAGGGCCACTTTATTCAGCTTCCAATGACCTGCATGCATGCCCATATAGACTGTTTAGGAGGGTTGATCCTACCGACAGATTGCCTTTAACCCATGGCATCTAAGGGATTAAAACTATGGGAAGCCGAGTTCTCCCCAATTCCAGCAGCTTTATCTGGAGCTGAGCTGCAAAAGTCAGTTTTCAGTGCAGTAATGCCTGCGAGAAATAAAGTTCAGACATTTTAAAGATCATTGATGTCATCAGAAAAGCTCAAAAGTGGACCTTGCAATATAGTACAACAGCAAACCTTAAGATGCCTCTGGGAAGGATATTTGAGCACTCCCAACACTAGCATACTGGCCAATTTAAATAGGATCTTTCATTAGACCAACCATGCCCATCTAATATCACCTCAATGTTACATTGTTGGTTTTTTTTTTAACCATCCCTCAGTTTGTTGGAAGGTTTCCTTAATCCCTTAAAGGGAACCTGTCACACCCAAAATCGATGGTGAGGTAAGCTCGCCGTCATCAGGGGCTTATCTACAGCATTCTGTAATGCTGTACATAAGCCCCCGATGTTACCTGAAAGAGGAGAAAAAGACCTTAGATTATTCTCACCCAGGGGCTGTCCCGCTGCGGTCCGGGTCTGATGGGTGTCGCGGTCCGGTCCCTCCCATCTTCATAGGATGACGTCCTCTTCTGGTTTTCACGCCGTGGCTGCGGCGCAGGTGTACTTTGTCTGCCTTGTTGAGGGCAGAGCAAAGTACTGCAGTGCGCAGGCGCTGGGCCTCTGACCTGTCCCAGCGCACAGCAGTACTTTGCTCTGCCCTCAACAGGGCAGACAAAGTACACCTGCGCCGCAGCCACGGCGTCAAGACCAGAAGAGGACGTCATGGAATGAAGATGGGAGGCTCCAGACCGGACCTGAGACACCCATTGGACCCGGACCGCAGCGGGACCGCTCCTGGGTGAGTATAATCTAACTTCTTTTTCTCCTCTTTCAGGTAACATCAGGGGCTTATCTACAGCATTACAGAATGCTGTAGATAAGCCCCTGATGACAGTGAGCTTACCTCACCATCGATTTTGGGGGTGACAGGTTCCCTTAATGGTATGTCCAATATTAAAGTTTAATACCACCAAGTCCAATGTTGGATCCTACACAGCCAGTATCTGCCTTTAGTAGCAGCGATTGTCATCCCTATTACATGACATTGATACAGTGGCCAACTAGAGTCCAATGGGCCCTGGTGCAACATTTGGACCTTGGTCTCAACCTGCATGTTGGTCAGATGTAAGGATTTACAACTCTACAAGGACCCAATGAAGACATACATGTTCGCCCGCCCCCCCCCCCCCCCCCGTCACATCCAGTCTTGTCAAATACTAAAGAATTGCTCAGCTGAAAAACAGATTTCACATTGTGCGCTCCAAAAGCAAGAAATGCACATATCTTTATCAGAACGGAAAATTAAAAAAAAAAAAGCAGAATTAGGAAGCTCAAGTTTTACAAGCTATGTAACTTTTTTGAGCAAGCGAGGTCCTCTTTAAGGCCAGATGAAATTTACCATACTTTGCATATATTGTATCTAAATTATTAAGAGTTAGGCTACTTTCACACTTGCGTCGGTATGGGTCCGTCGCTACGAGTCAGACCAATGCACTTTGTGAAATTTGTGCACGACGAGGGCAGCGGATGCAGTTTTTCAACGCATCCGCTGCTCATTCTGAAGTCTGGGGAGGAGGGGGCGGAGTTTCAGTAACTCATGTGTGGTAGAAAATGGCAGACAAGAAAAACTTCACTTGAACGTTTTTTCGTGCTGACGGTACGCCAAAACACGACGGATCCGTTGCACAACGGAAGCGACGTGTAGCCATCCGTCGCTAATACAAGTCTATGGGAAAAAAAAAAACAAAAAACACCACATCCTGCGAGCACATTTGCAGGATCCGTTTTTCCCAAAACGACGGATTGCTAAAAACGCAAGTGTGAAAGTAGCCTAAGGGCATGTTCACAGGTACACACCAAGGTTACTTACCAGTAGCAGTTTTTTTTCCAGAGCCCATGAAGGCACATCCACCCACCAAGGGCAGGAAATCTTGTTCCCCCTTACCCAAGACAGCACAACTGAGAGATATCTGTTGAATCTGAAACACCTTAGGGAGGGACTACAACTTGCAGCTCCCTTCTACCAAAGGTTACGTCAGCAGAGGAGAATAGTGTAGTGCTTAAAGTATTGCAAGGACCAGGTAGCCTTACAAATCTGATCAAATCGCTACTCTACCAGAACTGTGGCGACCTCCTGGACAGAAGTGAGCCTTGATGCCCTCGGGAACTACAGCACAGCTTACAGAGTAGGCTTAACTGTCTCCCCGATCCATCTTTCAATGGTACTTTGTTACCCCATAACCCTTCATTACCCTGAAAGGCTAGAAACAGGGTCTGACCTGTGTTACTGGCTGGTCATAGACTTATACTGTAACAGTGCCCTTCTAACAAGACAGATTTCTCCTCCCCTGAATTCCTAGGGTTATTACAAAAGGTGGGCAGCATAATTTCTTGACTCCTATGAAAACTTAAATGCTACCTTAGGAAGAAACCAGATCAGGTCATAATATGACCATCCTCATTTGTGTGCAAGGCTTGTATAAAAAGGGCCTATATATCACTCATCTTGCAGGCCGATGTCAGTGCTATCTATATAATTTTGAGGGCTAGATAGATACTTAGCTAACTCCTGCATAGGTTCAATTGGGTCTTTGGTCAAAGCTTCTAGCACTAGCTTTAGATCTCATGGGGGAAACCTAGGGATTGGGACTGGCCTGGACCCACAGGATCTTATAAATTTTGATATCCACTTATTATGCAGTTGTAATCTCGTGGCCAATGCACCAAAAGCAGATACCTGGATCTTGAGCACTAGTAGGTCACCCCAGTTCAAACCCTGTCTGAGGGAACTCTGATGGCACTGACTGGAAGCTTTTGTTCCAATGGCTTTCATAAAAATTCCAAGAATTTCCATCTCCTGCCATAAATTCTTGTTATAGGCTGACTTTAGTAAGGTGGAGACTAACCCCAGTGAAAACCCTCTCACTCCGTATTGCCCTTTCAAAATTCTACGCTGCTAGATAGAAGCCCTTCACTTGAGTGTGGAATATTGACCCCTGCGCAAGAAGCTACAGGATCTCCAGCAGGATCCATGGATCTGACAGATCTTGTTCTTAATAGGGAAAAGCATAGTCTTTGGCCAGAAAGGGGCAATCGGAATAACTCGTCTGATCCTCCATGACCTCTTTACGACTGCTGGAATCCTTGCCATCGGAGGAGAAACCCAAGCAATCCTGAAGTCCCAGGGAATCAGGAGGGCATCAACCGCATATGGGTTTTCCCTTGGGTGTAATGAACAGAACTTTTTCACTTTTGTTGCGTTTGTTACACAAAAGTCTATTTCTGGCAACCTCCATAGACAAGATTATTTTCTGAAACTCCAGAGTTTAGGGCCCATTCCCAATGTATCAGCTTGTTGAGGCTTAGGAATTCTGCCCCTTTATGTGCAGTGCTGTAAGGGACAAAAGCTGTTGTTCTGCTACCTGGAAGAGTTTGTTCGCTGCTTCTATTAGGGAGTGGGATATCGATCCCCAGAGTGGTTGATATATGCCACCATTGCCGATTGTCAGAATGACTCAGATATAATGACCCAGGACGAGAGGGAAAAAAAAGCCCTCTAGAGCCTTTCCTACTGACCAGTTTTTAGGTTTGATGACCTCAGTCATTGAGTGTCCAAGACCCTGAATTGTACGATTCCTCAGGTGTGCCCCCAGCCAGAGTTGCTCGCATCAGTTATTGTGTGGTTTACGTGCCTCACCCATTGGACACCTTATGTTAAATTAGCCCTGTGTCCACCATGAGCGTTAGTTTGACTTCTAAAGAAAGTTAAGTACAACTACTGCAATAATTCATATACAAATAAGGAATCACCTTTAAGAACTTAATATTACCTCCTCAAGAAAAGGTGAAAGAATAAAGCATACAAAACCAATATGGTAAAACTATGTAATGTTTATTAAATAATGTTAAAAGAACACATTAAAAAAAAAGGGGAAGACTAAGAACATCAGAACAATACAAATAAACCCCCATAGTGCAATAAATGGAGAGGGCTAAAAGACATAATTTTATAAAGGGGTACACTCAATAATAAATCCTCTAGTACATAGCCAATATTTATTTTGCAAACATGTATTCGATCAAGATTAAGATATGGCAACAAGAAAAAAAGAGGAAAGAAATAACATAAGTACCCTAAAACAAACTAGTCCATACCCAATAATATCCTGTTCGCTCCAACGCACGTTTCGCCTGGACGTGGCTTTTTCAAGGAGTGCCTTGAAAAAGCCACGTCCAGGCGAAACGTGCGTTGGAGCTAACAGGATATTATTGGGTATGGACTAGTTTATGTTTCAGAGACAACTTTTGTAAGAAAAGAAGGATCAAGACGAAGCACTATTGAATCTTCTCTAACCAGTAGATAAGGTTCTCTTATCGATAAGGCCTGTAATTCACCCACTCTTCTAGCCGAAGTTATGGCTACCAAACAGTTTTAAAAGCAAGATTTTGTGGAGAACAGGAAGACAAAGGTTCAAAAGGTGGACCTGTAAGACCTTGGAGCACCACATTGAGATCCCATGGAGGAACTATGACCTGTTTTCTAGGATTCATTCTAATTGCTGAGGTCAAATCTTTTGATCCAGCGATGACCTGCTAGATCGTGATCAAAGACAGAACTGAGCACAGAGACCTGGACCTTCAGAGTACTGGGTCTAAGACCGATCTCCAAGCCTTTTTGTAAAAAATCTAAATATCCTATGTATATTTGGCTTGAGAGGGTCTGGAAGGTTAGGTAGACAGAAAGATGAAAACTTTTTCCAGATTTTATTGTAGATGGCGTTTGTTACTGGTTTCCTGGATTTTTGCAGGGTAGCTATTACAGGGTTTGATAACCCTTTTGCTTTCAGCACCTGGGCCTCAGTAACCACGCCGCTAAGTTCCATCTCTGAGGGTCTGAGTGGAGAATGGGTCCCTGAAAGAGGAGATTGTCTTTTACTGGTAACATTACTGGCCCGTCCACCTGTAGCTGGATGATCAAGTTGAACCAACTTCTTTTGGGCCATAATGGGTCTATCAATATAATCGGGGACCTTTCTATCCGTATTTTCCGTACAACCTTTGCAAGAATTGGGATTGGTGGAAACGCGTAGGCTAGATGAAAATGCCAATCTTGGACTAAGGCATCTACCCCTCTGGGATTGCCTCTTGGGTTCAAGGAGAAAAAGGTTTTGACCTTTGCGTTTTGGTGAGAGGCAAAGAGGTTGACTTCTGGGAGACCCCACTTGCGTACTAGCATGTTGAATGTTTGATGATCCAAGCTCCATTCGCCAAGATGAATGTCCTGGCGACTCAGGTAATGTGCCTGAATATTGGCAGCACCTTTCAGGTGAATTGCAGTCAGGGACAGTAAGTGTTTTTCAGCCCAACAAAAAATTCGAGCAGAGATTTTCTTTAGGCTGATGAATTCTGTACTGCCCTGGTGCTTGATATATGAGCCACCGTGGTCATGTTGTCTGAATATATCTGAACATGTTGTCCAGAAATCTGACGACGTGCTGCTAACAGGGCCTCTTCCACGGCTTTGAGTTCTCCGAAATTTGACGATTTCCCTCTGATCGACTGGTCCCAAAGACCTTGATAAGGAACATGATTTATCATGGTTCCCCAGCCCCTCTTGCTGGCATCTGACTTGATCGTGGTTAGTGGAAACTGAATCCAACTCACACCCTTGAGGAGTTTTCTGGAATTCATCCACCATGTTAAGGATGCTTTCACTCGCCCTGGTGTGTGAATCCTTTTGGTTAGAGTGCCAGGACGACCATCCCAATTGTCTAGAATGTGGGCTTGAAGGATTCTTGAGTGGGCTTGAGCCCAAGCCACCTACTGTATGCAGGCTGTCATGGAGCCCAAGAGCGACCTTCTCTCTCGGAGAGTAGGAGATCTCATCTCTTAGAATTTTCTGATCTTTACTACTAATGGTAGTCTGATCGTCTAGAAGAAAGGACATTTGTTTTGCCGAGTCCAGAACTACTCCCAAAAATTTCCTGGTTTTTGAGGGTTGAAGCTGGGATTTTTTTTATATTTTTGGAATCCAACCCAGAGACCTCAATTTCTCTAAAGTGGTTGACACATGGGATATCAGGGTCATCTCGGTGGGAGCTACTATCAGGAGATCGTCCAGATAGGGCACTAAACAGACACCTCGTTTCCGGATAAATGACACCGCCTCTGCCATTATCTTGGAGAACACTCAGTGCTGATGAAATGCCGAAGGGAAGGACTCCAAACTGAAAGTGCTCCACTTGACGACTCCCCTGTATCGCAAACCTGAGATAATTTCTGTGTCTTGGGTGATTAGGAATGTGAAAATATGCATCCTTTAGGTCGATGGTTGCCATAAAGGAGTGATGCCCTATCAAAGGAATGGCTGATTTTACAGACTCCATCTTGAACTTGCGATATTTCACATGTTGATTTAGACCCTTTAAGTTTATAATGATACGGACGTCCCCTGATGGTTTGGGTACCAGGAATAATCGGGAATAATGTCCTAGCCCCCATTCAGATTGTGGAACTGGGGAGATCACGTTTGATTTCATAAGATTCCTGAGACCTAATGTCAATAAATTGTGATCTTTTGATGTTGGAAGGGTAGTAATTTTTAGACCCTGAGGGGGGAGAAATTAACTATCAATAGGCCCTCCTTGATAACATTGAGAATCCAGTGGGAACTGGTAATGTTTTCCCACTGACCCATGCATTTTGATAGTCTTCCCCCCGCCGGGTCAGAGTCATTGTTTGTCCTGTTGGGATTGCTGCTGCTGCTGTTCTGGGACAAAAAATTTTCCCCTCTACCTTTTGCGTAGCTCCATCTGCCGGTTTTGCCTTTACCTCTCGCTTGAGAGGGCCGAGACTGTGGGGCACTAAAAAAAATGTTTCCTAGGTGGTTTTTGCTCCGGGAGCACCTTTTTCTTGTCGGTAGCTTTGTCAAGAACGTCATCTAAGGCCAGCCCGAAAACATTCTCCCTTAAAGGGTATGGCACACAATTTGGCTTTAGAGGGGATACCACCACTCCATATTTTAAGCGAGAGAGCTCTTCTGGCAGAGTTGGAAAGCACTAGGGATCTGGTGGCAACTAACAGACTCCAGAGAAGCATCCGCCAGGAAACCAGAAGCCCTATGTAGAATAGGGAGCGAATCTAACATCTCACCTCTTGGAGGTACCTTGATATGAGTTTCCAATTTTTCTAGCCATCGGGAGAGGGCCCTAGCTACACAAATAGAGGCGATGTTAGCCTTAAGGACAGATGAAGTTTCCCATGACTTTTTCAGGAGACATTCAATCTTCCTATCCATAGGATCCTTCAATTGTGAAGAATCCTCAATAGGGAGCGCTGTTCTCTGGGCAACTCTAGCCACCTGAACATCAACCTTGGGAATGTCCAATTTAACAAATTCACCCTCTAGATGAAATCTATGCTTCATTTCTGAAGGGGTGAAAAGGCGTTTCTCAGGCAGTTCCCATTCCTGATCAATCATACTCATGTTAGCGTGTACTGGGAACCCCACCTTTTTCTCCGATCTGAGCCCATCGAACATTTGATCCTGAATAGACTGTGGTTCAGGTTCCTCTTCTAGTCCCATAGTGTTACAAACAGCATACAGTGACTAGATCCTCAATATAATCTGAGGAGAAGAGGTATTTTCTGACCTCAGCCTTAGGTGATACTGGATCTTCCCAACCAACGGATGAGGTATGAGAGAGGTCCGAATCAGATTCCACAACCTGAATCTTCCTCTTTAGCTGGGGAATGTGGTGGCGGAAGTGGAGGAGTAAAAGCTGCCAAGGAAGATTCTACCTCCTGTTTAACAAGAGCGTATTTCATCTAGCAGAGATGGTTGCTCGGCTTTTATTATCCTGTCAGTGCATGGCTGGCAGAGTTTTTTTATCCCAGTGAGGAGGGAATTTAACATTACAGACCAGGCACTTCTTTCTAGGGGTAGATTTTTCTCCCTAAAATAGAAAGGGAGAGAGGAGTGAGGACACAAACCCCCTAATGGTACTACCTCCTGGATCCCATCCCTGCATACACTCACTGTAGCAGGGGTAGCGCTGGGCTCTGCAGATGCAGGGCATGAAGAGCCATCCATACTGAGGGAATTTAGCCTTACCTCAGTGGTGACTTCAGCAGGATGTTATAGAGCTCTGTCCCAGCACCTTCCTCCAGGGGTCGTACACTCCCCCTCCCGGATCCATGTGTCGGACGCCATCAGGCTTGACACGCCGGCCGGCGAAGCCTGGAAGTACTGGCTTCAGGGAGATACAAAAACCGGAAGTGACGTGCGCGACTGCTGACATCACTTCCGGAACGCCGAGCCGAATGGAGGAGAAGCTGGGAAGCTCGGAGAGGAACCCGGCTGGGGATACCAGGTCTGCTTTGCCCTCTTGGGGGCGCGGGAAGGCTGGAAAGGGGTCCCGAGGTACCTGCGTGCAGGACAACGGGAGCAGCACAGGAGGAGGCGAGGAGCGACCGCCAGCTGCCCGGCTTAACAGGCAAAGCCTGTAAGAGGTACTGCAGTCGCCGGCCACTACAGCACATGGAAGACCTCTCCCTGTCCCATGGGGGAACAGGAAAGACACTGGCAAGTGGGAGGTCCTTTTAACCTCTCTATTTCCTGTTCCCCATTGGGGCAAAGAGACAACCTCCATATGCCGTCGTGGAAGGTGACTAGAGAAAACATGTTGATACTGCCATATCTGGAATTTTTTTTTAGTGATCGGCAGGACAGAACATGACTGCAGTTCTCAACTAAAGCACTATGTCAAGACTCAGTTGGATGATAAATATCAAAAAGTCAAGGCTACAGCTCCTGAAGGTTCAATCCTTCTTAGGGCTTATTTTAGACTCCGAGGCAAGTCTATCTCCTGCCAGAAGAGAAGACAGAATTATAGCCCTAGTGTCAGCAGTATTAATCAACCCAATCATGTCCCTGAGGAAAGCCATGTCCCTACTAGGATCAGTGAATTCATGCATTCCAGCAGTACAGTGGGCCCAGTGTCATGCCAAGGCCTTACAGCAGGATGTCCTAGAAGGAGAAAGGAAGCTTCCTGGGCGCCTAGAGGGGAAGATCATGCTCTCCCAGGAAGCGGTAGACTCCATTACCTGGTGGCGGGACCCAAGGAATGTGTCACAGGTAGTGATGAGAGACTTTTCCCGAGCATGCTCAGGTGGTCTCGGAGTATTTGTAAGTGCTCATTTAGTTTGTTGACAGCTGCATGATTTATAGCTGCTAGCCAGCCTGAGTCATGTGGGGGTTGCCTGGTTGCTAGGGAGTCCCCACATGTGTTCAAGCTGTCTAGCAGCTGTAAATCATGCAGCTGCGTCAACAAAAACTAAATCTACGAGCACTTACAAATACTCGGAGACCACCTGAGTGCTCGGGAAAACCTGAGCAACGAGTATACTTGCTCATCACTAGTCACGGAGAATTCCATGGTCCTACCAGATCAGACAGGATCATGACTGATGCAGGCACAGAAGGGGCATGCATCTCAGGGACCGCATAGTCCAGGGGGATCTGGTCAGAAGTAGTGATGAGCGAGTACTCGTTGCTCAGGTTTTCCCCAAGCACGCTCGGGTGATCTCCGAGTATTTGTTAGTGTTCGGAGATTAAGTTTATCGCTGCAGTTGAATGATTTACAGCTATTAGCTGATTACATGTGGGGATTCCCTAGCAACCAGGCAACCCCCACATGTACTCAGCCTGGCTAATAGCTGTAAATCATTCAACTGCGGCGATGAAAACTTAATCTCCAAACACTAACATAATCGGAGATCACCCGAGCGTGCTCGGGAAAACCCAAGCAGAGTATACTTGCTCATCACTAGGCAGAAGCTGGTCTTTCCTCAAACTACAAGAAACTGCTGGCAATAAAGGTGGTGGTAATGGTTTCTTCCCCATTTAGAAGGAAACCATGTTTGCATAATGATGGACAACTGAACTTCAGTTGCCTATATCAATCACCAGGGGAGCACAAAATCCCAGATCCTAATGCAGCTAGCTTGAGAAATTCTCCAGGTTATGGAGGAACATCACAACTATCGGCCCTACACATAAAGGGAAAGGAAAAGAAGGAAGCAGATTCTGAGTAAGACAACCTTAAAGACAGGGAAAATGTGAACTGGATCCATCAATTTTTAAGTAGATTGTGGACCTTTGGGGCAGCCAGAAAACGGTAATTAGACCTACCGGTAATTGTATTTCCAGGAAACCATCCTGACAGCACCATTGGAGGACGTCCTTCTTACCCTCAGTGGGACAGGAACAACAAGCGGTTAAAAGGACCCTCCCCACTCCACCCACCAGTGATTTTCTAAGTACCACATCTGGATGGATGCAAGAAAGTTTATTAACAATTATACACCAATGTTACATCACATTAGTCTATAGTATAAACTTGCAGTGGGAGGGAACTAGTAGTGCTGTCAGGATGGATTCCTGGAAATACAATTACCGGTAGGTCCAATTACAGTTTTCCAGTTCACCACCTGACAGCACCATTGGAGAAATACCAAAGGATGGTAAACTAGGGTGGGACTACTGCATGTAATACTTTTCTACCAAAAGCTAACTGATCTAATGAGACATCTAATTTATAGTGTCTAGCAAAGGTAGAAAGACTGTCCCAAGTCGCCGCCCTACAAATTTGCTCTGCTGAGGCTCCCCCCTTCTCCGCCCATGATGTAAAGATAGCTCGAGTTGAATGGGCTCTAAGAATATCTGAGGGATCTTTCCCTTGGTCTGTATATGCTAGATGTATCATTGTTTTGAGCCACCTAGCAATGGTTGATTTTGCTGCCTTACAGCCTGTATTTGGACCCCCGTACTGTATGAACAAGTTAGTGTCCCATCTCCAACCTTCGTCGCCCCCAGGTATTTTAGAACAGTCTCCCTAACGTCAAGGTTACGGTAAACCCCTTTTGTGTTTCTAGGGTGTTGGCAGAATGAGGGAAGGATTATCTCCTGATTTATATATTTGTTGAGGACACTACCTTGGGGAGGAAGGCTGGGTTAAGTCTTAAGACTATCCTGTCGTCAAAGATCTGAAGATGTGGGTCCTGAGTGGATAAAGCCTGCATCTCCCCCAATCTTTTAGCTGACTTGATGGCAATCAGGAAGGCAGTTTTAAAGGAGAGATTGGCCCATATCTTCTGATAACAAGTACGGGGTTTTACACAGGGCATTAAGGACCAAGTTTAGGTCCCAAGGAGGAGTTGATTTTCTTACAAGTAGTCTCATTTTCTGCGTGGCCCTGGAAAATCTTGCTATCCAAGGATGAGAGGCTAGTGACATATCAAAAAAGACACTAAGCGCTGCAATCTGTACTTTTAAAGTACTAGGCCGAAGGCCTTTCTCAAAGCAGAGTTGCAGGAAATCGAGGATTCTGGGAATGTCAGGTTTTGAGGTATCCACAGGAACCTCTCCCAGAAAGGTACAATAACGCTTCCAGATCTGATTATAAATCGCTGAAGTCACCGGCTTTCTGCTTGCCTGGAGTGTGGTAATGACATCCTCTGACAGGATCTTAGGGTTTGCCATTCAGGATCCAAGCAGATAGGTGTAGAGAGTCTGGGTCTTTGTGGAACACCGGCCCCTGTAGTAGAAGGTCTTGCCTGTTCGGTAGTAAGATTGGTCTCTGACATTCTGGATAGTAGAGAGAACCAGCTCCTTTTTGGCCAAAAAGGAACCACCAGGATTACGGTTGCCCTCTCACCCAGTGTCTTCCTGAGTGTCTTCGGTATCAGAGGAAGAGGCGGAAATGCGTACCGGAGACCTTTTCCCCAATACTGAGACAAGGAGTCTACTCCTGTGGCTCCATCTAGAGGATTGAGAGAAAAATGCTCTGGTTTTTGCATTGACCTGGTGGCAAAAAGATCCAACTGAGGTGTTCCCCACTGCTGGCACAGACTGCTGAATATTTCTGGGTTTAGTTCCCATTCTCCTGGATGTACAGGCGTTCCGCTCAAGAAGTCTGTTACCTGGTTTTTGGCGCTTACCAGGTGAACTGCCGAGATGGATTTGACAGATTTCTCTGCCCATCTGAAGATCTGGTCTGCTAAGTACTGCAGCGGTGGATGTTTTGGACCTCCTTGGTGTCTTAGAAATGCCACTGCTGTCACATTGTTGGACAGTATTCTTACATGTCTGTCTCTGACCTGTGACTGAGCATGGTATAGCACCTTCCAGATCGCATACAGCTCTCTGAAATTTGAAGACCTTGTGGCAATCTGAGGACCATTCTCCCTGGTAGTATGTCCTTTCTATATGTCCGCCCCATCCGAATTGACTGGCGTCTGTGGTAAGTGATACAGGGATTGAGGACCCATGGAACCCCCACTTTTAGGTTCTTCGGTGTGGTCCACCAGTTTAGGGATTTCTTTCCCGACGGAGAAACAATCATCTTGTCCAGAGAGTCCTATCTCCTGTTCCAAGACTTCAAAATCTTTCTGTAACCCTCACAAGTGGAATTGGCTCTACTTCACACAGGGTATACATGCAGTCATTGGCCCAGAATTCTCACTGCCTCTCTTATGGAGGGGGTACTTCTGAATTGGTGTATTTGCCTGATCAAGGCCTTCTGTCTGTCTTCTGGTAAAAAAAAGATGTTCTGGCGTTGGAGTCTAATATGACCCCCAAAAATGTCATTCTGGAATTTGGGACCAGGCATGATTTTTTTCCAATTCACAATCCACCCCAGGTCCTGTAGAATGGAGAGTGTGAAGCTGCAGTCTATCTTGAGAAGTTTCTCCGACCTTGGCATTACCAGAAAGTCGTCCAGATCCGGCACTATGGCAATATTCTGGATCCTTAGATAGGCTACTACCTCAGACATTAGTTTGTTAAAAATTCTGTGCGCTGAAGTAAGGCCGAAGGGGAGACATCTGAACTGGAAGTGATACATTACTCCTTTGTTCATCAGGGAAAATCTCAGAAACTTCTGGTAGGAAGCGTGTATTGGGACATGGTAGTATGCATTGCTTAGATCTAAGGTGCACATCACCATGTCTTTGTCTATGAGAGGCATTGTGGACCTTATAGATTCCATCCTGAATCTTTTGTACCTGACCCACTTGTTCAAGGGTTTTAAATTTATGATAGTTTGGGAGTCTCCCGAAGGTTTTTTTTTTTTTTTTTTATTGAGAACAAGTGAGAATAATGGCCCTTGCCTCTTTCTGAGACGGGTACCGGGATGATTGCGTCTAACTCTAACAACTCCTAGATGTTTGTCCACATAGAGGAGTCTAAGAGCGGACAGGGCCTGGTTACTACTAATCTTTCTGGGGATGGTTGGAGAAATCTAGTTTGTACCCCTGAGGAATTACCTGCAGAATCCAAGGATTTTGAGATATTTTCTGCCAACCCCCTAGAAATTTCTGTAACTGACCTCTCACCTTGATGTCATTTATTTGGCTTTCCTGCACTTAGGAAGATGGTCTCTACCTTTTCCACCCTTGGGATAAGACCACCTCCCCGATTTCCCTTTCCCTTTGTAGTCTCTTCTGACTAGGTCAGGATCTACAAAAGGGCTGGAATTTCTTTTGTGTTCTCCTCAGGGAACCCCTTTTTTATCTGAGGCTTTTTCTAAAATGTCATCTAGAATAGGCCCAAATTCTTTATTCCCTGAGAATGGGATTCCGCACAGTTTATTTTTTGATTGGATATCCCCCCGACCAAGTCTTTGTCCAACGCGGCCAGAAGGGCTATCTGACTAAAGACTCGCTTCTGGCGGCGAAGCATACAGACTCTGCTGAAGCGTCCGCCATAAAGCCTGTTGAGAGTTTAAGTAATGGGAGAGATTTGAGAACAACATCTCTGGAGGTCTTAGCTTTGAGATGTTCCTCCAAATCATCTATCCATAAATGCATGGACCGGGCTACTGATGTTGCAGCTATATTGGCCAGTATTATCGCAGCCGAGGATTCCCAAGTCCTCCTGAGCAGTCCATCTGCTTTGCAATCCATTGGATCCTTTAAGGCGGAGGAGTTTTCAAACGGGATTGAGGTCTTCTTTGCCAGTGGATCAATCTTGGGAACTTCATCCCACACTTTAATGTCCTCTGGATTATAAGGTAAACGGAGTCTGAAGTCTCTAGGAACTACTAGTCTCTTCTCTGCTTCCTGCCATTCTTCCAGAATCATGGAACGAATAGGATTGTTGACTGGGAAAACTTGTGACTTGAGCATGCAAACCGCCAAACATTTCATCCTGGATCGAGGTTTCCTCTGGCGTGTCCTGTAACTGCATGGTGTTACGAACTGCATGAAGAAGCTCATCAGTATCTGCGGCCGAGAAGAAATATCTTTTTCACTCTGGCCAATGATTCATCTCTTCCTTCCTGGTCTGATTCTTCCGAATTCTCTTCGGAAGAAGGACTAGACTCTCTTGGCCTTTTCCGTGATGTTTGCGGTTCTGACTGACTTGTCTGGGGAAGATTCAGGCTTGAGATGGATGCCTGAACTTTCTGACGAATCATTGTTCTCATACTTGTTAATAACGCAGTCAGTTTATAACCCACAATCTTAGATGTGCACGACTTGCATAGTGGCTTCCGCCAATTTTCCGGGAATTTAGCTGCACATATTGGACACTTATTTTTTCCCTGATTTTTTTCTTTCAGGTGCGGGGATGGGAGGCTCTGCCTAGAATACATAGATATACTACAGTAGATAGGGAAGTAGGTGAAGGGGTGAGCATTGTGGTATGGCTTAGATTAGCCCACTCACGTGCCCCTGAAGCTGGTCAGTCCCCTCAGGTCTGGCTGTGTCTTCCACAGCAAGGATAACTTAGCCGTTTTTTAGCCGAGTGCTCCCTGTCAGGATGGCTGGCGGTATAAAGACCCCCATGTGACATTTATATAGGATTTACCTGGTTTATTCTGCCCTACTTACCGCATCCCTGCAGCTGACCATGCTCCGAGGCCTCACCTGAGGTGGGCGCTGCTGCTGGCGTCCCCATGCTCCGACCAGAAGTGGCGCAGCCGCTGGACCCGGAAGTGGCCGCTTGGAAGCAGTCTCTGGAGGAAGAAGCAGCCGCCTCCACTCCCCAGCAGACAGGCACCTGGTCCCAGAGCCCCCTGTGCGGAGGAAACTGACCCGACCCCAGGAGCAGCGCTACACTGGGGAGGCTGAGGGACCCCCCATAGCAGGTATCAGCCGCAGATATCTAGCAGCAGGGAAGGGAAAGGCTGGGCCCCCTGATCCCCACCATCTGCACAGCACCGTCGGAGGAAAAGCTTGCTGTTCCTATCCACAGTGAGACAGGAAAAACCACTTGTGGGTGGAGTGGGGAGGGTCGTTTTAACTGCTTGTTGTTCCTGTCCCACTGAGGGTAAAGGTACCGTCACATTAAGCGACGCTGCAGCGATATAGACAATGATGCCGATCGCTGCAACGTCGCTGTTTCGTCTTTGTGTGGTCGCTGGAGAGCTGGGACCAACGATGCCGAAGTCCCCGGGTAACCAGGGTAAACATCGGGTTACTAAGCGCAGGGCTGCACTTAGTAACCCGATGTTTACCCTGGTTACCAGTGTAAATGTAAAAAAAACCCAAACACTACATACTTACATTCCGGTCTCTGTCGCGTTCCCCGGCGTCCGCTTCCCTGCACTGTGTAAGCGCCGGCCGTAAAGCAGAGCGGTGACGTCACCGCTGTGCTCTGCTTTACGGCCGGCGCTGACAGTGCAGGGAAGCGGACGCCGGGGGACGCGACAGACACCGGAATGTAAGTATGTAGTGTTTGGTTTTTTTTACATTTACACTGGTAACCAGGGTAAATATCGGGTTACTAAGCGCGGCCCTGCACTTAGTAACCCGATGTTTACCCTGGTTACCAGTGAAGACATCGCTGAATCAGTGTCACACACGCCAACTCAGCGATGTCAGCGGGTGATCCAGCGACGAAATAAGGTGCTGGCCTTCTAGCTCCGACCAACGATGTCACAGCAGGATCCAGATCGCTGCTGCGTGTCAAACACAACGATATCGCTATCCAGGACGCTGCAACGTCACGGATCGCTATCGTTATCGTTGTTAAGTTGTTCAGTGTGAAGGTACCTTATGAAGGATGTCCTCCAATGGTGCTGTCAGGTGGTGAACTGGAAATAGACTTGTTTGCCAACAGAGAACAGGAAGACAAAAAAAAAAAAAAAAAAAAGAAGTCTTCTGTTCTCTAAACCCAAGAGAAAAAACAAAAAACAAAAACATATGCCGTGGGACACTATAGATTGCTTGGGGTTTTCAACTGGCTTACACATTTTCCTGTTGATGCTGATCCTGGCAGTTCTGAGTAATTAGCAGATGTCATCCCCATTGCTCCGTTTTGGCCCAAGAGACCATGGTTCTCATGGATGAAGAGGATATGGTCAGATCCCTGGATTCTCCCATACGTTCTGGGTTTCCTAAGGCAGGGACCAGTGTCACATCTTCAGAAGTTATGTCTACATTTGACAACCTGGATTTTGAGAGGGCACTGCTAGCACAAAAAGGGTTCTTGCCTTAGTTGCTACAATGATGCAGATTAGGAAGCCTGTAACAACTAGGATATACGGCAGGATATGGGCTAAGTTTTTAGCTTTTTTAGGGCAGTCTGTTGGGGGTATGATCTCCAATCAGCAATATGGCCTAGCCACCAGCATCCTTAAGGTGCAGATATCTGCCTTAAAGGGCCCTATACAAACTATAACCTGGTGGCGGATAAGTGGGTGGCTAGGTTAATTCAGGAAAGCATGCCAAAAGTCTAGACCAATTCCAGCTCCAAAAATGCCTCCATGGGACTTAAATCTAGTCCTGGAAGCATTAAGATTACCCTTTGAGCTCCTACATGAAGTATCACATAAAATACTAACACTAAAAACAGTGGTACTAGTGGCTCTGACATCAGCCTGCAAGGTTAGTGATTTATGCAGGTATCAGATGATAAAGTGGTCTTGAGCCAGATCCAGCATATCTCCCCAAAGTGGCATTAAAGTTTCATAGGAGTCATGAGGTAGTTCTTCCCTCCTGTAGAAAACCAAAGACTGCAGAGGAACACACTTCACATGATGTACGTTTGGAGGGCCTTGATGCAGTACTTTGGCAGACCAAGTCAATGAAGGAAGAGTGAGGACTTATTTGTGTCATTCCAGGAAATCAGGAAAGGGGGGGGGGGTTGGGGGGGGGGGGAACCATAGCTAGTTTGATTAGCGACACCATTAGCTTAGCATACACCTCTAGCAATAGGCCGGTTCCTGAAAAACAGAGCCCATTCCACCAGGGCCATGGTGACCTCCTGGGCTGAAAGAGCGGAGGTGTCGATTGACAAAATATCGAAGGCAGCCACATGGTCTACCCCTTCTATAGACACCATCACCTTAAACTGCCCTCCTGTTGAGCTATCCTTTGGGAGGAAAGGTTTTGAAAGTGGTGATCCCTCCCTAGGGTGATTTGATCTACGGTATGTAAATCTCCGGTGGGGCTGTCATGGGAGAAGGGAAAAAATAAAAAAGTTACTACCGGTAATAGGATTTTACAGAGCCCATGACAGCACACCTATATTCCCTCTCCTGCTTTGTCACTAGTGGTGTGCACTTTTAATGGTGTTTAGAAGAATGTATTTGGTGATGTGTTACTAACTGTCTGGAGGTCCTCATGCTCTGAAACCCAAACTGATGCGGAGGAGAGGTACCACCTTTTTATTCAGTAGGTTTCCTGTCCTGGAGGGTGGATACCCTCTCAAGTGGTGCAGTTATGGGCTCTAAAATCCAATTACCAGTAAGGCTACGTTCACATTTGCGGTCAGCGCCGCAGCGTCGGGCGCCGCAGCGGCGCCGCATGCGTCATGCGCCCCCATATTTAACATGGGGGCGCATGGACATGCGTTGTGCTGCGTTTAGCGCCGCATGGCCGCAAGCGTTGGACGCAAGAAACGCATCAAGTTGCATTTTTTTTGCGGCCAACTTGCGGCCAAAAACGACGCATGCGGCGCAAAACGCAGCGTTTTAGCGTGCGTTTTGACGCGTTTTTGTTTGCGTTGTGCGCTGCGGCGCCGACGCTGCGGCGCACAACGCAAATGTGAATGTAGCCTAAGTAATGATTATTTTCTCATCACCGACCCCTTCTAGAATATCAAACAACTTTTCCCCCCCAAACAAAAGTTGGCCATCACACAGTATAGAGAACAGTTTATTTTTTGATTGTAGATCTCCTGGACAGCCCTTGAGCTACTCTTGCTGCATTTGACAATCCAGCAGACCTAGCCACTATTTTCAGTCCACAGATGTGTCTGCTAGGAATGCTGCATGAATATGCTAGGAATGCTGCATGAATATGCAAGAAAGGCAGGTTGGACAAAATCTTATCCTGAGGTCTTCTCTTTGAGCTGTTCCTCCAGTTGTTGCAGCCAAATCATAAGGGAATGCGTGGTACAAGTTCCAGCAGTCGGCCAGCTTCAGTCCCCTTGCTGCCTCAGATATGCATCCACCTTTTTGATCTAATGAATCTGAGCACCCCCAAATCCTCAAAGGGTAGTGCTGAGCTCAGATTATCTTGATAAAGTGCCATAGATCCTAGGGACCTTATCCTATAACTGAGTCTTTTTTTCCTCAAAAGCACCAGTTCTCTACTCTTTGCTAGTGTGCCTGGATCTTAACCAGAAAGATGCCCTTTTTCTGCTCTAACCCTCCAAACATCAAGTCCTCTAGGAATTTAGCAGTTCTCTCCTCCGAACCCATTTTTGACCTAATGGCTTTAAGTAGCTTATCTGTATCCTACACCAGAAAACAGTGTCCCCCATGTCACTGTTCCAGGAGGATGAGAACAAAGACTCGCTATGGTATTATTCAGATAATAAGTCAATATACACTTCCCCAAGTTCTAGTGATGGACCTAAGGCTTCCTGCAAAGTCAGAGGTCTCCTCACTAATAGTCGTGAAGGAAGTCTGAACAGATATTTTTCTGCCAGTCTACAGCTACCCAGTTCTTACATAGCGCACAGTTACCTTTCTTAGCGCTAGCTTTTTTGGTCTCTTATAATGATTTAAACAAACAAGGGGTCAATTAAAAAAAAAAAAAAAAAGAATTACCGTATATGAAAAACAGTTGACATTCACGATCACCACCTGCTGTCACTTAAGGGCACCGGATTCAGAGGCTGTTCTGGGATACGCAATGCATCCTCTTTGGACACTGAGGAATCTTGGGATGCACTGCTCCTCTGGCTGGGATGGCTGCTGCTTGCATTGGCCCTCCATAATGATCAGGCAAGGTAAGCTGGAGCCCAAGCAACCTTCTGCTACATGGTTCACTGCACCACCTTCCAGGTCCAAGTTCTCAGGTGATTGCCCTGCCCATCCAGGAGCGCTGTTCCCGAGCACCCCAGCTAGCGATGCTTAGGGCACCTCTTGGCATCACTAGGTCATGACAATTACCAGTGTGCATTACACCTGTGACAATAGCAGTGAATGCCAATACTGGATATGCTTTACGGCTGCTTCATCACGGCAAGGCCAGTGGCAAGCAGGCCTGGGGAGAGCAGTGGCATGGCCATCAGATGATTTGAGTCAGCCTCTGCTGCCCGCATGTGCACAGAGCCGCATTGGACTCATGTGAAAAGTGCCTCTAGATACCCGAAGGCCAGCACCACAGGCACGCAACCTGCTTTTCTGGACTTCAGGACAGGGATCTTAGTTCTTGAATCCACTATGTAGCTCAGTATGAGGTTCCCATCAAGGACAGGAAACCAACTGAGGTGGGGAGGGAGAGGTGCCGCTTTTTTATTTCAGTACATTTCCTGTCCTTGGTGGGCATATCCCTCAGGTGTTCCGTCATGGGTGAAGGGAAACCGCAGGCATCAGGTTTTGCTGCGTTTGTGGTGCGAAAACCTGATTAAGTAGAATCAGATTTTGTGGCACTAAGCTTTAAATCAGCATAGAGAAAAAAAAAAAAATTATGGCTCTCGAAAGAGGAGCGAAAAACGTAACATGGCCCAGGGGTGAAGGGGGTTAAACTGACAGGCACTGTAAATTACATATTATATTAATACACAAGTTACAGCCCATTCACAAAATTATAATTGCTGTAATTACTACATTTTGGCAACATTGTGGCAGCATTGATTTAGTGTGTTCAGTGCATCTCTTATGGGAGTCATCTCTAAATGCCACAACCACATGCAAAGTTTAATATACCACTAGCAAGACAGACCTAAATCTAACACATTTCTGTTAATATTCACAAACTTTGATGTTACAATTACCTGCAGATCAAACAAATCAGCTGCTAAACCTTGAAAGCTCTCTGTACCATGAACCCAAGGATTACAGAAACTGTGTGATGGCTCATAATTCTCCTCTTTCCTGCAAGACAGGCATGTCAGTGTCACTAACTGTAACTTTCAGGTAACTTCAGAATAAAGCAGTGATTAGTGTATTAGGACTAGGACAATTCTGCACCATTATATGACTTGCATTTTCACCAGTTTATCCTTCAGATGGCTTGCGCTCTATTTACAGTCTACACAGCTAGCGATAGACTAGCTACTATGACCAATGCCATACACATCAGTTAATGCTGCCCTTTACTATAGACACATCAGCAGCATGGAGGAAATTGCAAATCAGTAGTGAGCAGTCAGGATGTGAATCTAAACTGTAGTGAAGTAAAGAGTCCTGGTATGATCTGTCTCCCTCTGCTTGTTTCCTCACCATGCTCCTCACACTTCCTCCCTTCTGCTTAGAGTACAATGGACTGTCACATCACACCATAAGGAGCTAGCATGCCATCTTGTATAACCAAGACAGATTTTAACTTTTTTCCCCCTAAAGTGAATGACAAGATCAGAAAACCAGGGAGAGGCAGTTAATCGGGAAGGAATGAGTTTTTAATAAGATTAAATATTCTTATATTATATTGCACCATTGAATCTACAGTTTAATTTTAATATAGCCTTCTACAATAAGCAAACAAACAAAACATTTGCAAGTTATTTGTTTTTGGTAGATTGAACAGAGTTATGAATACACCCAATGCATGCAGTTAACTAAATCCTGCCATGGCAATGCAGCCAATACCAATACAGAATTAACTGAGTCTCTCCTACTTACTGAAAAGGGACCTCTACTGGGGGATCCCATGCATGAAGTGATCGCCTCCAGAGTTTAATCTGCATATCCCAAGACCTCCGACTGTACTTCTTATATTTGTTGGGACTGCAAGGATGAATTCCCGGTATCCTTTGAGATCTGAGAAATATCAGTGTTATTAGATGGGCTACTATTTAAGTTGATTATAAAATATTAGAACATTTATAACATACAAAATTGAAGTGTACAGAATTTATGTTCTACTACCCACTTTAAAGACTGATTTCAGCCAAATGCAGTGAGGCATGGGTACAGACAGACCTCTTTGCCTGCTGATTGTGAGATAAGGTCACCACCTTTCAGCCCTGATATTACAGCATACTAATACGCTGTATATATGCCCCCAATCTGGCCTGCAAAACAAGAAAAAAAAAAAATTTATAATATTCCCTCACCGGGAGGTCGGGTCAGGTGGGCATCAGTCTATCTGGTGCCTCCTTGTGATGACGTCCGTTGTGTGGGTGATGTGTCCCCGGCATCACGCTCCTGCGCAGGCACACCTCTGCTTTGTCAAGGGCAGAGAAGTATGCTTGTACAGTAGCGTGATGTCAGGGACACTGGATGATTTAGGACAAAACATCCACATGTAGAAGAGAATGGCATCGCAAGAAGGGAGATACTGGACTGGGACAGCGACACCCATGCTTTCTGCATATAGATTAAAGCAACTACTATTGCATTCATTGGTATGAAGTAGATCCCTCAGCCGGCAGTAACATGTACATTACGTTAAAAACAAGTCGCCATGAAAAGTTACAATCTATTGCACCCTACAGTTTTGAGATTAATGCAAATATAACAGTAATTGTCAGTCTTTACAGATGATAATCACTTCTACCTGTTGGCAACCATACTCATTTATCATTTACCCAACAGTGGTCATGTTTTGTTTTGTGTATTTATGCACTTTACCAAATCATATTCTGATTATAGGCATACCTTTCATTGTCACCATCATGGTCTATATACGTTTTTGATTACGAGCTTTCTAGATATGTTTGCACCTACATTAGGTTTATATTTAAGCCCTTTATAATAGCCTACTAATATCAATACATTCATTACTTTATGATCTATTTGATGTACACATTTATACCAGAGTTGTTTATATTTTTATAATAATCTACATTTATTTTGTGTCACTTGGAATTGCGTCCGCTGTCCTAGTTGGTGACCCTGGGCATTTTTTATGCTTCTCTAATTAGTGTGCTTCATGTTTGGAAAAATATTTTAGATGGACAGCCATATCTTGCAGGTTTACAATTGTGCTATACTACTTTTCATATTCATTGACGAGTGCTCCAAGATGTCCAGAGCTTGGAATATTAAACCAATCCTGCTTTTACTCTTCTCAACAACTTTATACCTGGCTTCTCTGGTGTGTTTTTATGATGCAGTTTGATTCCTCGTATTCTTAAACAAGCCTCTGGAGGCCTTCAGGGCATGTTCCCACTATCAGGAATTGCTGTTAGTTGTGATGCTTGGCCAGATGTTACAGCAGAGTGGATGAGATTTCTAGAACTCCCATGTCCACTGCGCATGCAGGTGCGCCTGTGGATCACCCACGGAAACGGACATGTGGTGCATCTTTCCAGACTGCAGCAAGTCTCTGCAAGATAAATTTCACCCATAGAATGTATTGAACGAAGTGAATCCGCACAGTTCATTGAACACATGCAGATCAATAGAAGGTAGTGTTTGGATGCAGCAAAAATATCATGCGTCCATAGTGCTGTTCATTCCAGATCGTGGATATGTAGCCTCACAAAAAAGCTGTAGTGCTACCGAGAAGAATAATATTTTTATGTCCAAAAGACAGACGCTTTTGATTCATTAGAGGTTGTCCACTACTTTAATTGATAAACTATCCTAAGGCTAGGTTATCAATGTCTGATCGGTCAAGGTCCATCACCCGGAACTCTGCCGATAGCTGTTCTGTTGGCCAGAAATGCTCAGTCTTCTCATAGTGGCCACGGCAGGGTACTGCAAATCCGCCTCCCATTTAAATCAGTAGGCAGCAGATGTGCATTACCCTGCTGTGGCAACTACCAGAAGACTGAGCAGTGCCACAATCTACCAGTTGTGGCCAGCTGCTGAGAACAGCTGATTGGTGGGGGTGCTGGGTGTTGGACCATGACCGATCAGACATTGATTACATATCCCAAGCAGTCAGTCAATGAAAGATTAGTGGACCACCGGTAATGGGTTCAAGCATCTTCATGAACATGGAGAATCTTACTAGTTTTATGTGCCTTGCTAGAAATCTCCAGTCAGGAGTGAGCTTTCTGGCACAGTGAACACCATAGCTAGTCATGAACTAGACAAGCTGTGGGTCATGCACCTCTGCTCCCCTGTACCAGCTCTGCTCATGTCGGAGATGGGAGTAACTGGCATAAACACATTAAACATTGCTAGATTTTGGCACAAGCCAGATTTGCACTTACACATTTTGTTAATTAAAATATTGCAAGCCAAAATTCTGGTGGGAAAGCCATGATGAATCAGGCTGTCTTTATAGCTATTTAAATTTTAACTGAATTTAAGTGTCCAAATTCTCTCAAATAACAAAACACGCAGCAAAACTAATGTACAGCAATGATATCATTGGTTTGTTGAAAGAAAACAATTATATTATACTAGATGGTGGCCCGATTCTAACACATTGGGTATTATTCTAGAATATGTATGTAGTTTATGAATATTTCAGAATAATGCAATGAATACACAGGATTCGGCCGGCTGGGCGTGACCAATTAGCGAAGCGTGGTTCAAAATCGGCGCCAATTCGCGGCCGGACTGCATCTGTCACTGATTGACTGGTCGTGGCCGGCCGGCCACGAACAGTGAAACCAGGGCGAGCTCCAGGTTTGAGGGCCCCAGGCGAAAGTCTCATCCCACACAGTTGACAGCATAGCCCACGCAGTATATAACAATGTGGGCACCTTAAAAAAAAAAAAAAAAAAAAAAAAAGGAATTTAAATAAAAAAAATGTTTATATACTCACCTTCCGGCAGCCCCCAGATCCAGCCTAGGCCTTTAGCGATGCTCTTCGCGATGCTCTGCTCCTAGTAATGCCTTGCGGCAATAACCCATGATGATGTAGCGGTCTCGTGAGACCACTACATCATCTGGGGTCATTGTCGCAATGCATTCTTGGGACCGGAGAGTCACGAGGAGCGGGAAAGGCTGCCGCGCATGCCGGAAGGTGAGTATATATAGTGGGGTTTTTTTTAATCATTTTTAACATTACACTGTGTGCAGAATTATTAGGCAAGTTGTATTTTAGAGGATTATTTTTATTATTGATCAACAACTATGTTCTCAATCAACCAAAAAGACTCAAATATCAAAGCTTAATATTTTGGGAAGTTGGAGTGGGGTTTTTTAGATTTGGCTATCTTAGGAGGATATCTGTTTGTGCAGGTAATTATTACTGTGCAGAATTATTAGGCAACTTAATAAAAACCAAATATATTCCCATCTCACTTGTTTCTTTTCACCAGGTAAACCAATATAACTGCACAAAATTTAGAAATAAACATTTGACATGCAAAAGCAAAACCCCAAAAAATTAGTGACCAATATAGCCACCTTTCTTTATGATGACACTCAACAGCCTTCCATCCATAGATTCTGTCAGTTGTTTGATCTGTTTACGATCAACATTGCGTGCAGCAGCCACCACAGCCTCCCAGACACTGTTCTGAGAGGTGTACTGTTTTCCCTCCATGTAGATCTCACATTTTATGAGGGACCACAGGTTTTCTATGGGGTTCAGATCAGGTGAACAAGGGGGGCATGTCATTATATTTTCTTCTTTGAGACCTTTACTGGCCAGCCACGCTGTGGAGTAGTTGGAGGCATGTGATGGAGCACTGTCCTGCATGAAAATCATGTTTTTCTTGAACGATACCGACGCCTTGATACCACTTCTTGAAGAAGTGGTCTTCCAGAAACTGGCAGTAGGTCTGGGAGTTGAGCTTCACTCCATCCTCAACCCAAAAAGGTCCCACAAGTTCATCTTTGATGATACCAACCCATACCAGTACCCCACCTCCACCTTGTGGCATCTGAGTCGGAGTGGAGCTCTCTGCCCTTTACTGATCCAGCCTCTGACCCATCCATCTGGCCCAACAAGAGTCACTCATTTCATCGGTCCATAAAACCTTTGAAAAGTCAGTCTTAAGATATTTCTTGGCCCAGTCTTGACGTTTTCTCTTATGTTTCTTGTTCAAAGACGGTAGTTTTTCAGCC
Organism: Ranitomeya variabilis; assembly: GCF_051348905.1. Lineage (NCBI taxonomy): Eukaryota > Metazoa > Chordata > Amphibia > Anura > Dendrobatidae > Ranitomeya > Ranitomeya variabilis. The sequence goes on along the minus strand of NC_135236.1, from coordinate 487,475,169 downwards.
TTCCTTACCTTGGCCATGTCCCTGAGTATCGCACACCTTGTGCTTTTTGTTACTCCAGTAACGTTGCAGCTCTGAAATATGGCAAAACTGGTGGCAAATGGCATCTAGGCAGCTTCACGCTTGATTTTCCTCAATTCATGGGCAGTTATTTTGCGCCTTTTATGCACAACATACTTCTTGCGACCCTGTTGGCTATTTGCCATGAAACACTTGATTGTTCGGTGATCACGCTGCAAAAGTTTGGCAATTTCAAGACTGCTGCATCCCTCTGCAAGACATCTCACAATTTGGACTTTTCAGAGCCCTTCTAATCTCTTTTCTGACCCATTTTGCCGAAGGAAAGGAAGTTGCCTAATAATTAAGCACACCTTATATAGGGTTTTGATGTCAGACAACACCCCTCCTCATTACAGAGATGCACATCACCTGATTTACTTAATTGGTAGTTGGCTCAAGCCTGAACAGCTTGGAGTAGGACAACATGTATAAAAAGTATCATGTGATCAAAATACAACTTGCCTAATAATTCTGTACAGTGTATATGTTTTTACTATTGATGCTGCATAGGTAGTATCAATAGTAAAAAGTTAGTCACACTTACAGGGTTAATGGCAGCGTTAACCCCTTCCCGACATCGGACGTACTATACCGTCCGATGTTGGGTCCCCTGCTTTGATGTGCGCCCTGGCAGTGAGCGCACATCAAAGTCGCGACATGTCAGCTGTTTTTTACAGCTGACATGTGCGTGCAATAGCGGCGGGTGAAATCGCGATCACCCGCCGCTATTAACTAGTTAAATGCCGCTGTCAAACGCAGACAGCGGCATTTAACTACCGCATCCGGCCGGGCGGCCGGAAATGAGCGCATCGCCGACCCCCATCACATGATCGGGGGTCGGCGATGAGTCAGGAAGGTAACGATAGAGGTCCTTGAGACCTCTATGGTTACTGATCGCCGGTGGCTGTGTTCGCCCCCCTGTGGTCGGCGCTCACAGCACACCTGCATTTTAGCTACATAACAGCGATCTGATGATCGCTGTTATGTAGCAGAGCCGATCGGGCTGTGCCTGCTTCTAGCCTCCCATGGAGGCTATAGAAGCATGGCAAAAGTAAAAAAAAAAAAAAGTTAAAAAAAATGTGAAAATAAAAAAAATAAAAAAAGTTTAAATCACCCCCCTTTCGCCCCAATCAAAATAAATCAATAAAAACAAATATCAAATCTACACATATTTGGTATCGCCGCGTTCAGAATCGCCCAATCAAAAAAAAAGCATTAACCTGATCGCAAAACGGCGTAACGAGAAAAAAAAATCGAAACGCCAGAATTACGTTTTTTGTCGCCGCGACATTGCATTAAAATGCAACAACGGGCGATCAAAAGAACGTATCTGCACCGAAATGCTATTAAAAACGCCAGCTCGGCACGCAAAAAATAAGCCCTCACCTGACCCCAGATCACGAAAAATGGAGACGCTACGAGTATCGGAAAATGGCGCAATTTTATTTATTTATTTTTTTGCAAAGTTTGGAATTTTTTTTCACCACTTAGGTAAAACATAACCTAGACATGTGAGGTGTCTATGAACTCGTACTGACCTGGAGAATCATAATGGCAGGTCAGTTTTATCGTTTAGTGAACCTAGCAAAAAAAACAAACAAAAAAGAAGTGTGGGATTGCACTTTTTTTGCAATTTCACCGCACTTGGAATTTTTTTCCCGTTTTCTAGTACACGCCATGGTAAAACCAATGGTGTCATTCAAAAGTACAACTTGTCCCGCAAAAAATAAGCCCTCACATGGCCAAATTGACAAAAAAAATAAAAAAAAAAAGTTATGGCTCTGGGAAGGAGGGGAGTGAAAAACGAAAATGGAAAAACGAAAAATCCCACGGTCATGAAGGGGTTAAACCGCGTTATGCCGCGGTGTAACACAGTCCGTTTAACGGACTGCTAAAATGCTATGTGGGTGCTGACTGGATTGGAGTAGGGAGGGGCCAATTCGCGGCCGGACTGCCTGTCGTTGATAGTTTTTGACTTGCGCAACCAATTTCCCTTAAAAATATGGCACTATGATAAGTCTATACTGGCTTACCTGGGAACTTCTTGTCTATAACACCGGTAACCAATTGTGTTTTTGCCATAATCTATTTGTTTCTGCCGCCTTTGAAGAACAATGTCATCCATCTCAAGCTTACCAGAATGTTGTGTTGGGGAGCTGATGAACAAGTTTTAAGAAAATAAAAATGTTATATTAAAAAAAAAAATGAAATAAATAAAATTATAATCTACTTTCCTAGATTAAAGTTGTGATTTTTTTTTTTTTTTTTAAATTTAACTACTTCAGAACAGGTGGCTTTGGGCCTGCTTAGAGTAACGTTTAGCATTTTCTCATTGCAGACCAAAATCCAGACAGTATTTCTATGAGTGAGTGCTCTGATAATGTTATCAGAGAATGTTCAATTGTTATCCTAGTAGCTTGGGCATGCTCGAGTAATATGCTTAGTTCACCATGGGTGCATGTTTTGCGGCTGATTGCCTAAGAAACAGGAAATCCATCAATGTCACACGAGACGTACAGCTGTGGGGACTCCAACATTTGAGCACACCGAAGACACTCATAACATCGGAGTGCTCATAAGTTACTTTATGGGGGGCAGTGGTGCTGTGTGAGGGCTGCTTTTTGGCAGCTAAGCAGTAATCTTCATTGGCACACTTTGTAGGAACAACTGTGATTTAAAGAGCTAAATAATGGTGTAAAGGAGGACATGTATAGGAAGCCACATACCTTAATACATTCTTTTTTAACTCCAACAAATCCAGTTCAGTATCAACACCAATACTGACCCTCTTTGGCACACTTTCCTCAGAGATAGACTTTGGACAATCTGGGAAAGTCAGCCTGAAAAAATACCATACATTCATGGTAGAGCCAAAAACAAATAGGAAATATGGATTACAGAGAAAAATTATGTGGCAAGTCAGTGGAGTCACAGTCAGGGCTCTGTTGAGATCATTAAAAGTAGTCATACAATTCTTGGAGAACCAGAAGGGGTAATACGTTAAACATATTACACTTTCTAAATCCCTTTAATTAGCAAAAAAGGCATGTTATCTAGTGCACTGTCAGGATTTTAACTGCCAGTCAGTTTCAATGGGTGAAAAAAGAAAAAAAAACAAAAAACACAACAAAGACAGACACAGTAACATGATAGCCTTAGTTTTAATGTCTCTTATTACTCATGTCCTTCTGTGTGTCTGAAATCTAGGACTGGCTGCACAATGATATATGGCAGTTGCAATCTTTAGAAAAGTGACAAACCTTTTTTGCCAAATAAGAAGGCATGTTCAATATACAAGTGTATTTTATTACATTTCTCAGAGAACCCTTTAAAGGCCTGGCCATTTTAAATTTGCCTTTTTTTCCTACTTCCAAGACGTAACATTTTTTCTGTTGGCAAAGTAAGGAAATAGAAAAAAAAAAATAAAATTTAGATTGAACCTGCAATATCACAGTATAGCAGTATGTAGTGGAAATCATTGCAGCCTATGACTTCACAGGAGGACAAACATGGCAGCCACGGGGTCTTCAAAGAGCAGGCTCACAGCCCATCATAACCAGTATGAAATGGCTCCCTGACTGACCTCTAACAACCTGTGGAGCCTTGTTCTGATGCTCCATAGGCTTACATTGGAAAAGCCACTTCCGGGTCACAGCGTAGTGTGACCCAGAGGCTGAAGAGCAGTGACATTGTAGGGGACAGGGACCTGGTGAGCTGTGCAGACGGGTGGAACCATTGTTGCCGGGAGTCGGGGTTCCGGGGGACGGATTTGAGGGGTGCATGGGAAGCCAGGCTCATGTGACAGGAGGCAGAGTGACGCAGGGAGAGGAGAGGATAAAAAGCAAAACGCGCGAAAGCAGGGGCAGAGAAGCGCGGGAAATCTCTGAGGAGAGGAAACTGCAGCGCAGTTGCTGTGAGTGTGCAGGCCGCAGTGAGACTTGCAGGAAGCAGGGGGAAAACGTGCAACAGACACTGCGGGCAATTACTGGAGCCCCCAAAAAGAGACGCATTCGTCGTCAGCGACCCCCCAGGCAGAGGGGTAGTGCTGACCAGCTCAGGGACAGTATTACCGCGCTCCCTGAGAACACCTTGCCAGAGAGTGCTACAGACTCGCATGGTTTCGTCTCATCTGTGACTGATACTGATTATTCTCCTAATCCTCCTCAAAAAGACTCTTCTCTGGACTGGGAGGCTGTTACCTCGGATCAACGTCCGCCTGCAGGAGGGAACGCAGCACCGCAAAAGACATTCTGGACTCGACTCTACGCCTGGGCCCGTCGCCAGAAGACACCTCCTTCCTCCGCCATCAGGACTACGGCGTTGTCGGAGCCTCCCCGTCAGGACTACATCGCTGAACCAGCACTGATAAGTGACCGTTGTTGACTTTATCTTAGTAGGGAGTCACTAGTGAGGCGCTGCCGCGTTCTACGGGTGTAGTTCAGGGCGGCCATATAATAATTGGGATTTACTGCGAGATTGTGTTCTTGTATATAAGTTCCCTGCGTGGAAAACGTTTGTTATCTTTTTGGTTGGAAGTTAAAAAGAAAGTTAAAAACGCTATTTGCTTTCTGGCTCCTATTTGTCCCTGCATCCTTCTTTACCTGCGGTCTCTACATTTGGCGTAGTCGGCAGGATGCAGGATCCAAAGAAGGAGCCAGAAGATACGGAGGATGGGGCTGGGCCTAGAGCTTCTCTCTCATTGGGGGCCATGTTAAACAATTTGCCCAAGTTTAATGGGAGCAACATGTTGTGGAGCTGGACTGAGAGGATGAGGGGGCTGTTGAGAATGCATCCTATGACCCCGGCCCTGGAAGCTGAGGTAGCCATTATGGCATTAGACGGAGAGGCCCGAGATTCAGTGATGTTGAGACCCCCCACAGAGCGGAATACTTTTACCGGGGTGTTACATGTGTTAGAGGGGACCCACGGGGATCCCACCGACGTGGGAGAGCTGCGGGCCCGGTTGTTTGGACGGCGACAAAAAGAGGGCGAGACTGTCACTCAGTACATGAATGCTCTGCAAGAGCTAAACATTGCAATCGTGCGGAAAGATGGTATGGGGATGGGACATGTCGACGTGACCCTGCGCGACCAACTGGTGACGGGACTGCGGGATGAGTTGACCAAACAGGCTCTACGTGAACGAGTGCGGGTCGACCCGCGCCTGACTTTCTCCGACATAGGCAATGAGGCCCGCACCCGGGAGCAAGAGAGGGGGGTGACGGTCCTGACAGGAGAGGCTCGGGTTATCCAGACCGCTGCACCAGGAGGGGGTGAGCCGTCGTGGGTTCAGGAGATGCGGCAGGAGCTCAAACAAATCCGAGACGAACTGGCCGAAGTAAAAAAAAAATGCGCGAAGCCCAAGGGAGCTACCCCGGGGGCAAGGGTCTGGGAGTCCAGCTCGTGGCGCTCGTTCAGGATATTATCCGGTCTCCGGTGCTTGCTATGGTTGCGGGGAGGCAGGACATTTCGCACGGGAGTGCCCCCGGAGAGGGAGGGCCTCGTCACGGCGGGCGTTAAACTAGAGGACTCCGAGCTAAGGGGACGACGCTCGGAGTCAGAATCCCCGCGGATGGGTGGTGAAAGTCCCGAAAATTTGGTTGCCAGCTGCCCCCTGGTTTGGGCAGAGTTTGAAGGGCGGGCTGTACGTTGTCTGGTGGACACCGGATCTCAAGTCACGACTATGCCCGAGGCCTATTTTAGAAAACACTTCCCTGTGTCAGTCAGACCCCAATGGGGCCCCGTAATCCGGTTGCAGGCCGCCAATCAGCTGCCCATCCCAGTGGAAGGGGTCACCTGGATGCAAATATCTTTATGTGGGAAAGACCTGGGCCGCCGGGGGGTTGTGTTGACACGGGGGGATCCCAGCCCACAACATATCGTGACTTTGGGGATGAATGTATTGAAGGACTTTGGCAGTTTGCTGTTAGGGGAGACCACACAAGAGACACTCAATCAGTGGGGGACCAGTACACCTCAAGGCTCCGTGTTCAGACAGTTAGTGAGGGAAGTCCGTGTGCAAGAGACCTTTCAGGAGTGAGACATACTAGGGAAAGTAATCACCTCCCCGACAGCAGAAGTGACGTTTCCCCCAGGACAGACTGTTATATCCCTGCCCATCCGAGCTCGCATCCCTCTGGAAGGAGTGCAAGTGCAGGTTGAGCCCACCTTTACGTCCCCTTTGCCCACAGGACTGCTGGTGGCCCGATCTCTGGCTACTGTTAAAAATGGGGCCGTACCAGTGCGATGTGTGAATGTGGACGAACACGATGTCGTGCTACGGGTCCGAAGTGAGATGGCCAAAGTGTTACGACCGTTAGAAGTGATGCCTCCTCCAGATACTTTACAGTTAAAGGTGGATTCCCCTGATCCCTGGATGGTCAGTGTCCGGACCACACAGGATCCTGAGGTGATAGCGTTACGAAAAGGTCAAACTATTCTGGAACATATGCGAGCAGAATTACCGGGTCTGGATCGCGAGTGCAGCGGCTCCTTGGACACTATGCTGAAGTGTTTGCGCAACATGAAGATGATTTTGGCTGTACCACGGCCATCGAACATGGAATTCCGACCGGAGATACAGTGCCCATCAGGGAGCGGTACAGACAGATTCCCCCGCAGATGTACCAGGAAGTAAAGACGTTGTTAGGCCAGATGCTACAAAAGGGAGTGATCCGCGAGAGTCAGAGCCCGTGGGCTGCCCCGATCGTGCTGGTGCGGAAAAAGGACGGCACGCTCCGGTTCTGTGTGGACTATCGTAAGCTAAATGCATGCACCGTCCGAGACTCTTATCCACTTCCCCGTATCGAGGAGTCTCTCTCCGTGCTGGGTCGGGCCAAATATTTTTCCACCTTAGACCTAGCCAGCGGATACTGGCAGGTCCCGATGACAGAAGCAGATCGTCCTAAGACAGCGTTCATCCTTCCCATGGGACTATTTGAGTTCAATCGAATGCCGTTTGGGCTGGCCAACGCTCCAGGCACCTTCCAACGATTAATGGAGCGGTGTCTGGGGGATTTGAACTTCGAGGCCACTCTCATTTATCTGGATGACATCATCATCTACGCCCCAACATTCGAGGAACATCTGTGCCGACTGGAACAGGTACTAGACCGGTTGCTGAAATACGGGCTTAAGGTGAAGCCCCAGAAGTGTCACTTGTTCCGGGAACAGATCGAGTACCTGGGGCATGTGGTGTCCGCCGAAGGAGTCCGGCCATCGCAGGAGAAGATTGCTGCAATCCAGGAGTGGCCCACACCGGAGACCGCTAAAGATGTACGGGCGTTCTTGGGCCTCGCTGGGTACTACCGGCGCTTCGTGAAGAATTTTGCTCGCCGTTCTCACAATCTACAAGTCCTGCTGAAAGGAAGCTCCCCCAAGGAACGGGGAAAGAAGATACAATGGCAGGAGCCACAAGAAGCAGCGTTCCGGGACTTGAAGACAGCTCTCATGGAGCCGCCGGTGTTGGCTTATGCGGACTTTTCGCAACCGTTCATCCTACACACCGACGGCAGCTCTCAGGGATTGGGGGCTGTGTTGTCTCAGGTTCAGGACGGGCGGGAGAGAGTGATCGCCTATGCGAGTCGGTCTCTTCATGACTCTGAGTTGAACCCAGACAATTACAGTTCTTTCAAGGTGGAGCTGCTGGCCGTGGTGTGGGCTATGACGGAGCGGTTCGCTGAGTACCTGGCCGGTTCCGAGGTGCTGATACGCACGGATAACAACCCATTGGCACATCTGGAAAATGCGAAATTGGGTGCCCTAGAACAGCGCTGGGTAGCCCGGATGGCCAAGTACAGATACCGTATCCTTTACAAGCGAGGAGCGGAGAATGTTCATGCTGACGCATTATCTCGTCTGCGGAAAAATCCCCCAAGAACTAATCGAGATGAGGAGCTGGAGGGAGAAGAAATCCCCTACGCCATCGGGGGCGCTGCTCAGACGGCTGTGAGCCGGGAACAGACCGGGAACGGAACGGCTGCAGGACTGTTGGTTCAGAGTCGGGACGAATGGATACGGCTACAACAGGAAGACCAGGAACTAGCTCCATTGCGACAGTGGATAACGAATGGTCTATTGCCCGTGAGAACCCCTGGACAAATTCTCCCGTCAGATCTGAACCTTCTTCTGCGGCAGTGGGAGCGCCTAACTCTTCAGGACGGGCTCTTATGCCACTTAACCATGGCTCTGGCAGATTCTGAGCCGACCTGGCAGATGGTCTTACCAGGGCCTGTGGTGGCCGCAGTTGCTAAAGAAGCTCATGAGTCCGGGGCACACTTCGGAGTGAAGAGGACGTTTAAGTGGCTGCAAACTCGGTTCTATCATCCTCGGCTGCTTGCGGAAGTACAAACTGCCTGTAGACAATGTCGACAATGTGAGCTAACCAAGTCACCGGAGGAAAGGGCGCCTGTGCAGAGCATCACGACGTCTGCCCCTTTTGAAGTATTAATGATAGACTACATTACCATTGGAGCAGCGCATCAAGGCTACGAACACTGCCTCGTTATGGTAGATCATTTTTCAAAATTCGCGGTAGTCATCCCTACCCGTGATCAGACAGCTGAGTCGGCGGCGAGCGCTATCTGTAAGAACTTTATTCAAGTTTACGGCTGTCCGAGGCGAATACATTCGGATCAAGGCGCCTGTTTCTTGGGCAAGGTCATGGAAGAGCTGCATCGCCTCTACGGCATTGATAAGTCACGCACCACACCGTATCATCCCCAGGGAAATGGGGCTTGTGAGCGGTTTAACCGGACTTTGCTTCAAATGCTGCGTGCGCTAGAACAAGATCAGAAGGCCCGCTGGCCGGAGTACGTGTCTGACCTAGTGTGGGTCTACAACAATAGAGTTCATCAAGTCACAGGACGCACCCCGTATGAAGTGGTCTTTGGGCGCCCAGGAAAAGGCATGACAGATCTGGAACTGTCTTCGGAGGAAGAAGGCCCCCGAACAGGGATGGCTTCGTGGGTGCGTGATCATCGGCATCGGCTGCAGACCTTACACCGACTGGTACACACTCGAATTCGGGAAGTGGAGCATCGGAGCACCCCTACAGCAAAACCCCCAGAGTTCCGGCCAGGTGATCGAGTACTCGTTCGAGAGCAAAGACCGCAAAACAAGTTAGACCATCGTTGGGAAAAAACACCCTATCGGGTGCTTCGCCGTATAGACCCGCATGGACCTGTATATGAAGTGCAGTCTGAGGCCCTCGGAAGTACAGGTACTCGCATTCTTCATCGCAACATGCTCCGGTTGTGTCGCTCTGTTGACTCGGACACCCCGGAATCCGCAATCAGGGAAGAGCCACCTACGACTGAGTCCCCCAACAACCATTGGTGGGAAGAAGAAGATGATGAAGAAGAACGGCGTCAAAATACTCCCCCTATCTCGACTACTACACTACCCCTGACCAGTCACCCTTCCGCTGACGACATTCCCCCAACACCCCCTACACAAGGACCCGAGCCACGACGTTCTGAACGTTCTACTGCCGGTAGACCCCCAACTCGCTACAGTCCTGACTTACACACTAGACAGACCCAAGTGTGGAACAATCCGTCAGGTGGGCGACCTGTCAGTGCGAAGGCCTCGCCCAGGGACTGGCGAGCATACAGGGTGGGGGAATGTAGGGGACAGGGACCTGGTGAGCTGTGCAGACGGGTGGAACCATTGTTGCCGGGAGTCGGGGTTCCGGGGGACGGATTTGAGGGGTGCATGGGAAGCCAGGCTCATGTGACAGGAGGCAGAGTGACGCAGGGAGAGGAGAGGATAAAAAGCAAAACGCGCGAAAGCAGGGGCAGAGAAGCGCGGGAAATCTCTGAGGAGAGGAAACTGCAGCGCAGTTGCTGTGAGTGTGCAGGCCGCAGTGAGACTTGCAGGAAGCAGGGGGAAAACGTGCAACAGACACTGCGGGCAATTACTGGAGCCCCCAAAAAGAGACGCATTCGTCGTCAGCGACCCCCCAGGCAGAGGGGTAGTGCTGACCAGCTCAGGGACAGTATTACCGCGCTCCCTGAGAACACCTTGCCAGAGAGTGCTACAGACTCGCATGGTTTCGTCTCAGCTGTGACTGATACTGATTATTCTCCTAATCCTCCTCAAAAAGACTCTTCTCTGGACTGGGAGGCTGTTACCTCGGATCAACGTCCGCCTGCAGGAGGGAACGCAGCACCGCAAAAGACATTCTGGACTCGACTCTACGCCTGGGCCCGTCGCCAGAAGACACCTCCTTCCTCCGCCATCAGGACTACGGCGTTGTCGGAGCCTCCCCGTCAGGACTACATCGCTGAACCAGCACTGATAAGTGACCGTTGTTGACTATCTTAGTAGGGAGTCACTAGTGAGGCGCTGCCGCGTTCTACGGGTGTAGTTCAGGGCGGCCATATAATAATTGGGATTTACTGCGAGATTGTGTTCTTGTATATAAGTTCCCTGCGTGGAAAACGTTTGTTATCTTTTTGGTTGGAAGTTAAAAAGAAAGTTAAAAACGCTATTTGCTTTCTGGCTCCTATTTGCCCCTGCATCCTTCTTTACCTGCGGTCTCTACAACATCACTGAGAAGTGGAGCAGAACGGTGCTGGAAGCAGCCGTCGGTGATCATATTAACACTTAAAAATACAGACAATACACATAATTAAACAGAATATTCATGGGTGCGCTTTAATTGCCAAAATAGCCCTGGTGCCAACTTAAACAAAAAAACAAAAAAAATAGTGATGAGGGGGAAAAAAAAAAAAAGGCAATTATGTTTATACATTTATCACAAATCTGATTAAACCGTAGATTGTGAAAAATCATTTCCTTTAAAACTTGCATGTGTTTTCAATGGGGATAAGCTATTGTTATGCTGTAGTCAGGTGTTGTTCATTTTTGTGGCGAACAAATGATCGGGCTTGTGGAAATTCGGTAGGTCAGATTTCCATTTACTGTATGTTGACTACCTAATAAACATGTCCAATGCGAGTCTAGTGGGTCTGGCCACTGTTTGCTACGTATCTGCAGACAGTGTGTGCACACGTACCTTCTGATATCAGCAATATCTGAACGGTGACCTTTTGACAGCACACCTGGAGCACTGAGGAAGCGGGATTTCGATGGTAACCTTATAAAAAGATATGGAGAGAACCCAACAGTATTTATTACAGCACTAAAACCAAAGCATGCCTTTAACATTTCAGTTTACGCTCAACTCTCTAGAAAACGTTCGGTCCAAGTCTTAGGATTGCATGAACCAGACATGTGCTGCTTCCCACAACCTTCCACAGCCACGTATGAAGGGTGAAGACTGTGCAAGTGCTATTTAAACGCTAGCACAGTTATGAAGTAGCACATCTTTCACTTTATGTCCTTAAAGGGAATCTAGCAGCAGGCTTTTGCCATATTAGCCGAGAACATGATGTATGGGCAGAGACCCCAATTACTGAGATGTGCCACTTACTAGGCTAGTTATGTAGTATACTGGGAAAGATTATGAGCCCAAGGCTGCTTTTAATTAGTGCTGGATTCTATGTGCCCTTTAAGTATGATTTTTGGGGGTGACAGGTTCCTTTTAAATCCTATCTGAGCTAAGCCCACCAGCATCAGGGGCTTATCTACAGCATCCTGTAATGCTGTAGATAAGCCCCCGATGTAACCTGAAAGATGAGAAAAAGAGGTTAGATTATACTCACCCAGGGGCAGTCCAGCTGCGGTCCGGTCCAATGGGCGTCGTGATCCAGGTCTGGGGCCTCCTATCTTCATTCGATGATGTCCTTGTAGTCACACTGCGGCTCCGGCGCAGGCGTACTAATTTGCCCTGTTGAGGGCAGAGCAAAGTACTGCAGTGCGCAGGTGCTGGGCCTCTCTGACCTTTCCCGGCGCCTGCGCACTGCTGTACTTTGCTCTGCCCTCAACAGGACAGAAAGTACGCCTGTGCCGGAGCCGCAGCGTGAAGACAAGAAGAGGACGTCATCGTATGAAGATAGGAGACGCTGGACTGGACCACGACACCCATCGGACCGGACAGCCCCCCCAGGACAGTATAATATAACCTCTTTTTCTCATCTTTCATGTTACATCGGGGGCTTAGCTCAGATACGATTTTTGGGGTGACACTCCCGTTAAGTCCAGGAGAGGCAGGATAATAATAATAATAATAATAATAATCTTTATTTATATAGCGCCAACATATTCCGCAGCGCTTTACAGTTTAACAGTTTCAAACACAACAGTCATAGGTAACAATGTTAACAATACAGCAATAAGGCAAAATAAGACGACCCTGCTCGTGAGAGCTTACAATCTACAATGAGGTGGGGAGATACAAAGTACAGGTGTGTATTTACAATGATGTATTTACAATGATGGTCCAGCCATCTTCAGGGGGTGGGGGGTAGATGAGATAGTGAATGGGCTACACACAACACACAAACATAAAATGACTGATTAGGGAACGTGATAGGCCGCTCTGAACAAATGAGTTTTGAGTGAGCGCCTAAAGCTATGCAAGTTGTGGATGGTCCTAATATCTTGGGGTAGAGCATTCCAGAGGATTGGCGCAGCACGGGAGAAGTCTTGGAGTCGGGAGTGGGAGGTACGGATTAGTGCAGAGGTTAGTCGAAAGTCGTTTGCAGAGCGCAGCGGTCGGCTAGGCCGATAGACAGAAATGAGGGAGGAGATGTAAGGGGGTGCCGCACTGTGGAGAGCTTTGTGGGTGAGAACAAGTACTTTGAATTGTATCCTGTAATGAATGGGCAGCCAGTGTAATGACTGGCGAAGAGCGGACACGTCCGAGTAACGATTAGCCAGATGGACGACCCTGGCTGCTGCATTAAGGATAGACTGGAGAGGGGAAAGTCGCGTGAGGGGGAGGCCAATTAAAAGAGAGTTACAGTAGTCCAGGCGGGAGTGGATTAGGGCGACAGTGAGAGTTTTTGTTGTCTCCATGGTGAGAAAAGGGCGGATTCTAGAGATGTTCTTTAGGTGTAAGCGGCACGAGCGGGCAAGAGATTGTATGTGGGAGGTGAAGGAGAGATCGGAGTCAAACATGACACCCAGACAGCGTGCCTGCTGCCTAGGTGTTATTATGGTGCCACCCACGGAGAGGGAAATGTCAGATTTAGGGAGGTTAGTAGAAGGCGGGAGCAGAAGAAGTTCAGTTTTGGAGAGGTTGAGCTTCAGATAGAGAGCGGACATGATGTTAGAGACTGCAGACAGACAGTCAGTGGCGTTCTGTAGTACAGCGGGGGTAAGGTCAGGGGCTGACGTGTATAGTTGTGTGTCATCAGCGTAAAGATGGTACTGAAAGCCAAATCTGCTGATGGTCTGTCCAATTGGGGCCGTGTAGAGGGAGAAGAGAAGGGGGCCAAGGACTGAGCCCTGAGGTACCCCGACAGTGAGAGGAAGAGGAGATGAAGTGGAGCCGGAGAACAGAACACTGAAGGAGCGGTCAGAAAGATAGGAAGAGAACCAGGAGAGAGCAGTGTCCTTAATGCCTGGGATATTAGGTTAGGCTCCCAAAGAAAGATATGCCTTGTCATACCTAGTGGGCTCATGAATTTACCAATTTCTGCACCAAGTACCTTTATTTTTCAAGTACTGTATATACTCCAGTATTAGTTATTCAGCACTTTTTGTGATGAAAAAGCCCCAACTGCTTTTTCTAGTGTGATGGTCCCAGAAGACGAAGTAGCAGCGGCAGAGCAGAGGGTCTCAGGAGGCAGGAGCCAGCTGCTGCAGCTAAAGCCTGTGCCCACTGCTAAAGAAACATCAATATTCACTGTGCTGGCACAGTAGTCGCAGCAGCTGGCTCCCACGCAATGATGTGTGCCCGCTACTTAAGTGAAAGAATATGCAATGTACTCCACGCCCATAGGCGTCAATATTCATTCCTTTAAGTAGCAGGCACATGTGATCGCCGCTGCAGCTGCTGGCACCGGAACAAGATGCTGTGAGGGAGCACAGAGACAGCAAGTAGGATGGTTTATTTTCTCAGAATTCTAAGCACGCCGATCAGCAGACCATGAAGAATTGCTGGGGACTAGCTGCTTATTTCGATAGCCAGGCCAGTCCCCTACTCTATGCATCAATGATAGAAGGGGGAGAGAGCGACTTAAGATAAGCAGCGAGCCTGCCCCCTCCACTTACAGCACAGGACAGAAGTGGGGGTGCCAGGACCAGAGCAGCCCTTTGAGAATTAGGGTTACTATTAGGCTGTAATTTTATGCAGCACTTGTTTCACATACAAGAGCACACGATTACTGAGGGTCAATGTTGTTACCTAAAATTGTCCTCCATGGAAGTGAGGTTATCTATTAACATCCAGGGTTCAGGAAGATGAGCCTTGGAAAGCCCATGGAGTGGAGGCTCATCGCAGGCCAATGGCGGCATATATACTCCCAGCTGAGGATCTAGCCTGCAAAACACAATCCAATCCAATTATAGTGAAGCTTTGCCAGCTCTAATATCAATCTCCCCAGTACATATATAGTTTATTAAAAACAAGTTGAAAATTGTTGATCTTTTCATAGGAAGCAACACATTTCACACATATATACTTAGCCTAAAGAGGGGGAGGGGAATATATTTTTGTTTCACCTTCATTTATGAGAAGAATTCCAGACACCAAGCCCTACTTTGATTTGTTCATAATGCATCTTCGCTCGTCCATGATATATTTCTATAATAGTTATTGACCCGCGCGCTGACAGATTTCACTGTATGGTTTGGTCCAAGTGCGATTCGTTAACACATTATCTCACATGCGGACCAAGGTCATTCAGTGAGGAAGTGCATGTCCCATTTATTCCCTCCGACAGGGTGGTCCAAGGAATAAAAAAAAAAAAAAAAAAAAAAAAAAAGGGAAAACACAGCATGTAAGTGCAGCGCCCCAGAGTCCTGGTCGTTGCAGTACTGACGCTCCGCCGCTAAGGGGGGCTATGGTACGTCTGATGGCACTGAAGGAGTTCACCTGACCAGGTATCACAGACACCAATACACTTCACAGTCTGGCCTCCAGGGGGAGCTAAGGGTTCTATTTATTAGGCCACTCCTCACAATCTGGTAAAACTGGGGGTTAGATAGGAAGTTAGACAGAAGCTGACTGGGAATCGAACAGGCAACATCCTGTGGCAGAAGGTGTTGCAAGGGAAGATTCAGGGGGGTCCCTGTCAGGGGTGGGATCCTGACAGAGGCCTAGCGAACAGAAAGAACGTTACGGGACCGCGTCTGCACTTCATCGCGGCGGTACCCCAAGAAAGGACAAGAAGCGAGGTTTATTGTGAAGAGTGAGAAACGAGATCAACGCAACAAGGAGAAACACCAGTAGGAGTCGTGCTGTAAGACGAGGCAACATCCTACTGAGGCGCGTAGCCGGAACGCCGAGGAAGTATTGAGCTCCAGGCCAAACTTCAAACCTACGGCAGGACAGTCAGTTATAGGCGGGCTGTCTCACCTAAGCAGACATAGGGGGCAACATTTGGAGAGGGGCGACACTAGGGTCCCAGAAGAGCTCCGAGCCTACCCATCATACGGGTGCGTCCTCGCCATATCATTTGGGGGACGAAGCAGATCATCAGAATCGAGTTGTGAGGGAACTTCAGAAACAGACAACAGTTGTGGGGACTATCCCGTAAGCACAGCAGGGGAGGACCACAACACACAAGCGCTAGAAGGTAGGCACAGATTTCCACCTGCAAAGGGAACCCTGGAGGTGCCATCGGACCGGCCGGACTTGCGCAGCCCGGTTAACCGTATTCCGGATTGAGGATCCTGAAGCCTTCAGTAAAGCGGTAAAGAGACTGCAACCTGGTGTCCTTGTTATTTACTGCGACCTGCACCGCACCACCACATCCTCTTCACCATCCAAACCTTTCATTGGGCGCCCCTCAGCAGGGTCACGGACCGGGTCTAGCCACCGTGACAACCCCAGAACAGACTCAGAGGCCCGGTACCCCTCGGCCCTGCAGCAGTGGGGGCGCTATATACAGTTTGCCACTGATAATCAGATGCACTGGCCCATTTATGTCTATGGATCTGTGGAAAGCATCACACTGCACCCAGATGGCATCAAAGTGCAGGTCAGTCTTGGACAAACCGGAAGGAAAAACATTAATTCTCAATATAAATTAGAGAGCGTTTTTTGGATGGAGAACATGCGGTCGTCTGCACCTGCCCTTCTGATATTCTATAACTGACCATGTACTGTGATACCATTCCCCTCCCCCCTTGGCTTAAAAAGGCTTCTATGAATGTCATTGAGTGACACAATTCAATTTACAGGAGGAAAGTGGAGAAAACACTTTTTTGTTAGTTTTGTATTGTAAGAGTTACCAGGGAATAGGATTTCTCAAGTCAGTATGTTCATGGAGATTAAAAAATATAAACTATACAAAGGGCTCATGTTGCCATTTTCTGAGATCAGCAACTTTAATTTTAATGCCAATGGAGCCATGTAAAATGGGAGAATACAGTTGATTTCATTTTTTTTATTGGGGTGGACATTCCTGCAAATTGTCTGATTACCTCTACTTTATACTGCAATTTATAGTAAAGCCATTTTATAGAAGCCCAGCCACAGGCTGGTCATCACAAACGCAGTCATGGCAGCCATCAATAAGGGAAGGGGGAAGCGATGGGTGCATGTCAGATTGACCGTTGTATTCAAGGGGTTAATAGCAGCGTTCAGCTCTTCTTGGGGCCATTAGAGGCAGGTGATGACTATCTCACGTTATCAACTGACAGGAATGACGCAGGCTCCGCTCCTGAGCCGACATATGCCATAGTACATTTTATGAAAGGGTTAATCCAATACATGCATTTAAAGGGGCAGTCCCATGTTAAAACAACAAGAAACTTTCCTTCCTATTAATATATATATATGCCGACACTGCAGTTAGCAGCCAGATGTCTGGCATTACTGTAGCAATAGGAACCCAATTTACAGGGTGCGTGTCCGCAGAGCCACCAATCAGGCACCATGGTAGCAGATTTGTCATGGTCACTGCAAAATCCACCGTCTCATGGGTGTTAGAGGAAAAAAAAACTGGTCACTTGATGGGGTGACATGTCCTCCTTAAAGGGAACCTTGCCCCACATTTCTCATGTTGCGCTAGGCACAGGATAGAAGGCTGGCTGCAGAGTGGAAGGGTTAAGGCCATGTTCACACGATCCTTTTTTTGATCCTTTTTTTTTCAGGTCCTGATTTGGAAAACCCGCAGTGCAAAACTGCACTGCTGATTTTCCTGCAGTTTCTTCTGCAGATTCCTCTGCGGGTTTTCAACAGCACTTTCCTATTGGTGCCTGTTGAAAACAGGAGCTGAATCCGCAGAAAGAAGTGACATGGTACTTCTTTTTTTCTGCAGGCAAATCCTCGCGGATTTGCCTGAGAAAAAAAGGATAGTGGGCACAGCGGTTTTTGTTTTCCATAGAGTAACATTGGACTGTACCCTGCATGGAAAAAGGACCTGAAAAAAAAAGGATCGTGTGAACATGGCCTTATTGTCTCTCCCTTGCAGAGATTAGCAATTTAATTATTTGGCACCTAATGAGTTAACATTAGCTTAGCCCTGGTGGGCATTTTACTACGCCCTATATGGCATTAACCCATTATGTGCCATTAATGTAATTGCCAATACCTCCTCATCAGAGAGTGTGGGAAGAAATAACACATTTTATTCCGCCCCGCAGCCGCCAGTGCATCTTGTTTCCAGGGCCACTACTCCACAGAGAGCCCAGGGGGGCTCAGCCTGCAGGGAGGAGACCCTCCAGCACCACTCTGGTCACGTGCTGCCAAGTCCCTGGGTGATATTAGCAGCATCATTCATTCAGCCATCACACATGTATGGACGTGATGCAAGTATCCTCCACAAAGCAGGACCACATAACAAGGAGCATACAGCCTTCCATTACCGCCCCGTCAGTCACACCCGCTGCCACCGATCCCCAGCCATCCCATTACCGCTGCATGGCTCAATAAACAGCTGATCAGAGCGGCTCCCCCTCCCCGAGCTTTAAAAGTCCCGCCGACGTCATCCAGGGCGGGGCCTGAATGCATAATATAGTGACGGCTTAGCGCTGTCCTGCTACGTGCGGGGGAGCCATCAGCCAATCACAGTCTGCCTGTCCTATCATCTCACGACGGCAACCAATCAAAAATAACGTTGTTTTAAAACGGGCGACGCCTCCTCGTGACCCCGAGCTGCTGCCTGTTCCCTAGCGTTGATTGGCCAATCTAAGCGTTCTGACATAGCCTCTGTGTGCTGATTGGTCAGTGCCTGTGGCGGAAGAATTGAATTTCTCGAGTACTTCCCCTAGTCGCCGTATAGTACGTCTGGCTCCGGGCTCGGTGAGGGGCAGTGGCCCAGGGAGGTCCGGCTCTGAGGCGGCATGTATTGACCCGAGGTTACCGCGTGGCGTCAGAGGGTCACCTTCACGTGAGAGCCATTATTGTCTATGCTCCGGCAGGTTGTATTGCATGCTGTGTGGGAGTGGAGGGAAGGAGCATTGCTTAGGAGCAGCCAGTGCTTCCACAATAAAGCGGTGCACCGTGACCCCTGCTGTCCTGCTCCTGGCTGCACCCTCCTTCCACCATGTCCTCAGTATACCCAGGACTATATGGACAGGGCTCACCCAAATCAGAAAGGGCCCTTTCCCTCCCCCGCCTCCTCTCCTCCAAAGCCTGAGACTGGCACCCGTGATCAGGCATATTTGGAACATGAAAGTATCTCAGTCCAGCAGACACATGGTTAACTGGCTAGACCGTAGCAGGGTCGCCCGGGTAGATAATATTCCTGACGGGATCTTTTGAAATTTAAATTCCCCCAAAATTCATGAAGACATTTTCTGTGAATGACAACACTGAAAAGTAATTTGAAAATGCGCAGCGAGAAAGGGAGAAGTAGATTAGCACTGAGGGGTTTAATGTTCCCCTCCTTGTGTACAGTATGTGAAGAAAAGCCTGTTATTAAAGGGATTCATGGTTCCAAAGAAGCCAAGCGGTTAAAAGAAGTGACCTGACCATTCGTCTGGTGGCTCCGTGCCCCTAGGAGTGTGCCAAGTGGCTTCAATGAGGAGGAGACGGCATTGTGACGTTCGCATGGTGTCTGCTCATTGCTCTACCCCTCACTGGCGCCATCTGACAGGCAGGACCAGGTGTAATCATGCCCCCACACCTACATTGTGTGTGCGCCCACACTGACACTTGAAGCATGCCGCTACCCTCCAGCAGTGTTGGTGTGCAAGGTGATCTTAGACAGCGCTCGCTCTTAACAATGAAGCGCTGTCAATCAAGAAAAAGGATCTGACTTTAATTTGCAAATAGGAGAACGTAATGGTGTACCAAGACATACGCTAAGCGGGCACGGAAGTACCACCATTGGCATATTAAATATATATTTTTTAAGTCCATATTAAGTTTAACTGTTTACTCCAGGTGTTTTTTTAATTTTTTATTGAGGGTCGGTAAGCCAAACCTCCGACTTCTCAATTCCCATGACACCGACTCCACGACTCCGACTCCCTCATACATGGCTCGTGTTTAAGATTAAGTGATAAATTTACTGTAGTAAAATGGTAACATCAGGCTTTTAATCTTTATTATGATACAATAATCAAGCCATTTAGATAGAACATAAAATATATTTATCGGAATACAATTTTAGAACAATTTTTTTTTGCATATTTACAATTTATTATACACTCTGCAGTAAGTGGGGGAAAAAAAAAACAAACGTACTGAATAGCATTTGTGCAGTCTATGAATTTGTTCTGAGAAATAGTATCGCCTCCATCAGATCCTCCTTTATAGACAACCTCAAATCTGACCTAATTATTTTAAGGCTAGAGAACAACCTCTACACTAACTCGGGCTGGTGGCAAGGCAGTAACCACATGGGCGACATCTCTAACAATTTCAGGGTATAGGAATTGCCTCATGCACGGTCAGTTTTGATGAACTCTTTTGATGTTTTGATGAACTCTTCTACTTCTTTGAGAGCAAGTGAAAATTTTTTCTGAAATATGGTCAATCTTTTTTCTATGGGAGTGGAATCTTTTTCCCTGCGGCAACACTTTACCTGCTCCATGTCATCCAAATACTTGTCAAAATCAAACTCCTCATCTGATGAGGATGAAGGAATAGCAGCAGCAGCACTGGCAGGACCCGAGTCCTCTTGCTCTTGGCCATTCTGTAGCTCATCCTAGCTGCTACCTCAGAGCTTCTTTTCCTTTAGTAAGCTGTTGATCATCCAGTAATATACGATGACTCAGGTCTGCATAAACAGCTGCCAGAAGAATTTTATTTTCTAATAGCAGTTTCATTGAAGCAGCAATGCCATCTGCGATCAAACCTCCTCTTTGGGACAGGCAAAGCAACAAGGTCTTCCACTCCTTTTATAAAAATGCCAGGAGTTAGATCCTCAGCTTGTAACTATTTAGTCCCTGTAAATGGGTGATGAAGCAATTCCTTCAATTCAGCCACCTGTGTCCTTTGACCTTCATATAGTGTTACCTAAGGGTGGCGATATTTACAAGAAACGGTTTCGGCTCAAGCAATCGCTCAATCATTAAATAGGTGCTGCCCCACCAAGTGGCTTCATCCACAATTGCCCCTTTTCTAGCACGTCTCTTCAAGATGCAATCAATTTTAGGGGTTCTGGCAGCAATAGCCAATTTACTCACTTTGCTAATCAGTTCCAGCATGTCTCTCTTACAGACTCTCTTATTGCCAGCTGCAGGGTGTGCATAACACAACGCATGTGATGAATAGGAAAGAGGTGTGAAGCAGCTTCAACAAGATCATCGAATTGTAAAGATAAAGAATCATTTTGCTGTTGTTCTGAAGTAATACCTGTTTGTTCCTCCGTTATGGGAACAGGACTGTGGCCTTGCATCTCCAACATACTGAATGTGAAATGTTCTTCTAGCTGCTGTTCACTTTCATAATTCTCATTCATCAGTTTAATTATCATGTTTGAAGCATTATCAGTTACAATAGCAAGAACCTGTTCTTTTTTGAGTTCATAATCTTGCAGAACTTTTTCCACCAAGGTGTGGATAAACTGGCTGCTGTGATGAGCTTTAGTATCTTTTACTGCCAGTGTCTTAGTAACAATTTTTTTGTTGTCGCAAACATATCGAACGTTGATAGCAAAATAGTTCACTCTGTGACGTGCGCAGGCATCCTTTTTAAGAAATACAAAGTGTCTCTTGAGTCTTTTTAAGATCTTCTTTTGGTTAAGGACTTCTTTAATCACTAATTTTCTAATGCTTTCTCCTTCCAGAGAAACACCAGGTTTGCGAGCCATTTCTCCATTATGAGCTATAAAAGCTGGTCGTGCAAATAATGGTACAGTCCTTCACAACAAGCTCTATGAGCTGTCTTTTAAACACATCTGCTGTCATTGTTACAGTAAATTTGTCACTTACAAAATATCTTGTAACTGACTTTTGAGATGCTCTTTCCTCCTCCTTTGCCCGGTGGGAAGTGCTGGTCGCTGGTTCCTTGGTTACTGCTGTGATGTTTTTCAGTCACAGCTTTGCAAACTTCTGGGTGACAGCGTTGTAAATGTCTTTTTAGATTGGAAGCTCTTGAAGGAGCATTTTTACCACTGCCTGAGTATGCACTGATTTTGGCATCACAGCATTTGTTTTCATCTGGGTCACTTATACACTGACACACAAAATGTTTATTACGGTATCTTGAGTCACTGTGAAATGCTCAAATACAGCTGACTTCATAAGATGCTCCTTATACATTTTGTAATTATCTAAATTCGCTCTGAAAATTTTGTCCTGTAAAAAAAAAAAAGTATATTGTAATTCTTGCAAGATTAGGGAATTATGCACTGTATAATTTAGGATAGAAATAAAACAATCTTTGCATAAATCAATAGGACAGTTAAGTATAAAGTTTGTAAAATGTGTTGTTAAATCGCTTTACTCTGAACTTTCAATGTCAAGGTTCGTCTCAGCAGGGTACAGCTCACTAAATGCCTCACATCATATTTCCTCACAGTCTATGAAGAGGGGAGGAGGGAGCATGTTTGTGCTGAATCACATTCCAGAACACACTCACACTCTCTATGTATAGTGTATATAAGACCAGCTAATTTCTCCAAACATGAGCTAAGAGGAAAAACAAACTAGAACATCAAGCATACAGAGACCACATATACTGGACTATTGATTTATGCACAGTTTATTGAAAGTTTAGATATGCTTTAGGAAGTACTTGCCTTCTTTAATCCTGCTTTCCTGTTCACTCCAGAAATTCTGAGATGAATGCAGGCATTCCTTCCCTGTGTGTTTATTTTTTTTCCCCTTATCTGTAGAGGATGAGCTTCGCTACTTATGAACATAAACTGCAGCATAGATTCATCTCAGCTAAAAGTTTAGACCTTAGATCAGGAATAGGACAGACCTTTATAGGACATTTCATAACTTTCTCAAATTCTTATGAGAAAAATATTCCCCACAAACTGCATTGAACTACTGCACCCAATTTATTATATATTTTAGGAGTCGGTTCATTTCATACCGACTCCAACTCCGACTCCACCAAAATGGGCTCCGACTCCACAGCCCTGCGTCCACTATATCAATGTTTATGCATTTTAATTGGCACTTTAGGGGTGACAAACACCCTTGGAATATCACCGTTCTTGGCAGCATACTGTCCTATGAGCATATGTGTTGCTGAGAATAATGCAGCTCTATGTGCACAGAGCGATCATGTTAACGACTGGTTCGCAGTGGGTCAGTAATGGTGTGGGGTGGCATTTCTTTGGAGGGCCGCACAGCCCTCCATGTAGTCGCCAAAGGTAGCCTGACTGCCATTAGGTACCGAGATGAGATCCTCAGACCCTTTGTGAGACCATATGCTGGTGGGGTTGACCCTGGGTTCCTCCTAATGCAGGACAATGCAAGAGCTCGTGGCTGGAGTGTATCAGCAGTTCCTGCAAGATGAAGACATTGAAGCTATGGACTGGCCCGCCCGTTCCCCAGACCTGAATCCGATTGAGCACATCTGGGACATCATGTCTCGCACCATCCAACAACGTCACGTTGCACCACAGAGTGTCAAGGAGTTGGCGGATGCTTTAGTCCAGGTCTGGGAGGAGATCTCTCAGGAGACCATCCGCCGCCTCATCAGGAGCATGCCCAGGTGTTGTAGGGAGATCATACAGGCACGTGGAGGCCACACACTACTGAGCATCATTTCCTTGTCTTGAGGCATTTCCACTGAAGTTGGATCAGCCTGTAACTTCATTTTCCATTTTGATTTTGAGCATCATTCCAACTCCAGACCTCTGTGGGATATTAGTTGTGATTTACGTTGATAATTTTTAGGTTTTATTGTTCACAACACATTCCACTATGTAATGAATAAACATTTACGACTGGAATATTTCATTCAGTGATATCTAGGATGTGGGATTTTAGTGCTCCCTTTATTTTTTTGAGCAGTGTATTTAAAGCACCAAACCACCACCCAAATGCACTAATTATAAGCCAGGTATTTCATTTATTAGTGATCAACTTTTCTTTTTTTTTTAAATTTTTTTATTGAAAAGGGAATTTCACACAGAGCAATAACAATGGCCTTTTAAATCAGAGTATTCATGAATATTTCTAGACCAAGTTTTAAAATCTGACATTTGTCACTTTATGTGGTAATAAATCTTTGATCCTTCAACGTATCACAGTGATTCTGTGGCTGCTTTTTTGTGATACATTGTACTTTGTTAGTGGTAAATTTAGATCAATGTTTTGCCTTCATGAAAAAATTAGATAGTTTTTAAAGTTTTTTTTTTTTTTTTTTTTTTTTTAAATTATCAATGTTTATACCCTTAAACCAGATAGTCATAAAAAATAACATTCACTCTGTCTACATTGTCATTTTTTTTTTCTTTCGAATGTTCATTTATTTTAAGTTAGAAGGGTTGAAAGTTTAGTATCGTTTCCTTTTTTTTTTTTTTTTTTTAAGGAAATTTTAAAAATCTATTTTTTTTAAGTACCTGTGCAGTTTTGATGTGACTTTGATTGGCCTATATTTCGGAAACCCCCCAAAAGTGATACTATTTTAAGTCGCACCCCTCAGTGTTCAGAACTGCCATAAGTAAGTTTAACTCTTTAGATGCTTTGCAGGAATTAATGGAGAGTGGAATGGATGGAAGATTAAGGAGGTCATTAAGGAGTTAAAGATCAGATGACACTGCCAAAAATCAAATGGCAAAATAGTAAGGGTCCAACACTTGTCTTGTTAATTTAAGTTAAATAATAGAGTCCTCTATACGTAGCCTAATAAAGTTGATTTTGCTCATCGGGGAACACTGTAATAATAAGTATAGGAGATAAATAATTTACCGTATTACATTTTGGAGGTGATCTCCTAGGAACGTGATTCATGATTTTATTTTTTTTGTATTCTTGTTTTCTCCAGTGCTCCCAGTCCTTTGAGAGCTGACGTAAAAAGCCATGGCGGACAATCACTCAAAAACATCAGATGGCAAAAAGTCCTCTTCTGGTCTTGCTTTTCGTACAAATTGTCGAATGCTTTTAAATCTTCGGAGAGACAAAGATGCTTCTGCTATTTTTTCTCCAGACCAACCATTAACACCAATCACTGACCTTGCTGTGGGCTTTAGTAACTTAAGTACTTTAAGTGGGTAAGTATTTTAATAGAACCGTCTGAACTTGTGTCTTGGTGATTTCCAGACAGATTTTAAGCAGAGTGTAAAAACGATTCACAAATCGAAAAATCCAGCAAAACAAATGTAACTGGGTGTATAAGAATCCATTCTTACATGTCACTACTCGGACAACCCCTTCGCAATCCGTCTGTCTCCCCCTTATAAAATAGCACTTATACTCCCCTCAGGGGCCGGCACCATTTCAACAGTGTCGACATTGGCTGCAAGGATCCCCAAAGAGCCAATCAGCGCTGGCTTCTCTCTCCACTTTCAGACGTATTGCATTCATCCAGAGGAAGTGAGCGAGCAGGAGCCTCTGTATGCATGTCGTTTGTCCGAAGGCGGTGAGAGTAAAGTGGCTTCAGGGATCGTGTGAATGGCCACAGAGATCTCACGACAAAACTGTCATATGATCCCCAGGAAAACCAGTGCTGGCACCGGAGGCGAATATAGGTCTAATTAGTTTAGTAGGGGAAAAACATACAGATTGAGAAGGGGTTGACCGAGTTGTGGACAACCCCTTTAAAAGACATTTCACTAGATTTTTTTTTTTTTCTACCCCACTTGAGAGCAGCATGATGCAGAGTTGATGTGTTACTGAGCTACTATACAGTAAGAGTGGGAAAAGTAAAAATATATAAGTCAAATCAAAGTGCCAAAAATATACAATAGAAACAAACCAGCACATAAAGTTCAACGTATAACAATAGAAACACGAGCTGCAAATGAACATAAGGGCTGAATGCAAAATGGAAAAAAAAATACTTATGTAATAGTGAGGAGGACGAAAAGACCCAGTTGTAGGAGCAATCACCCGCACGTTATGCTGCTATAAGTCAGCTTCCTCAGGGGTAATTATTTGACACTAACCCCTTATCTTTTATGAATTGTGGCTACAGGACACCGTTGCTGATTTGCATTGCTATTTTATATCAGTTTTTAAAGCACCACTCCAACATTTATTTATTTTTTTAAATTTCACTCGATGGTACTAATCTAAATTCCCTGCCTCTACTCTTATACTTACCAGCCACTGTCTTAAACTTTCATTATTGTTTTATTATCTTTTTATTCTCTAGCACTTTGTGATTTGCTGGTTTGATTCACTGTTTGCTGGGCCATCCATAAATCAAAAGTCAATGTATAAATGTATTGCGAGCTTATGACGGTTACCTCTGACAATCAGAAGTTGTGGTCATGAGATGGTGGGGCAGCACTGGGAACAGCTGATGACTGCGTATGGTAATGATAATGCTACTTTCAGGGAACTTAGAAAAAACACCACAGAAAAACAGGCAAAGGTGCTTACCTGTCTAGGCCTCAAATCAAATGCACTCTCATGGTGCAGTGGGCCCCAAGTGGCCAATCCCTGATTGTAGGCTGGCTGTCTCATTTGGTATTACCACACCTGTGTAGTCGCCATCTTTACTTGGGACCCACTGCACCATGATAGTGCATTTGATTTGAGGCCTAGACAGGTAAGCACCTTTGCCTGTTTTTCTGTGGTGTTTTTTTCTAGAATAGTGGAGGTTTTTTCCTCCTTTTTTTCCTCCTGTTGTGGTTCAGGGAACTTAGTAGCATCTCTCCAGTTCAGGACTAAACAAATACTTTCTGGAGTGGAGCTTTAATCTTTGTGAAAGTTGATGTATGTTAGTGTCTATATGTGTTAGGGCTTCTTTGCTGCTTTACCCCTAATCGATATTAGCTAGCGATATTATAAATACATATATATATGTATTTATAATATCACTAGCTAATATCTAATAGGGGTAAAGCAAGGATGTCCTGACACATACATAGTATTTAATATATATTTTTTCTTTCACTGAGACATACATCATTTTTCCATTGAGGGTTTATGGTGGGTGATCATTCATGCCATGAACACTGCAGAGATTGTGTATTTTCCCTGTATAGATGGTGCCCTGCTCTGTACTCCTTTATTTTGACCTAGAATGGAGTGCTCTGCACTAATAATAATAATGATGATGATTTTTATTAATATAGCGCCAAAAAATTCCGCAGTGCTTTAGTATTATAGAGGGGATTTGTACAGACAATAGACCTTATAGCATAACAATAAACACAGATCAAAACAGATACCAAGAGGAATGAGGGCCCTGCTCGCAAGCTTACAGACTGAGGAAGAAGGGGAGACACGAGAGGTGAATGGTAACAATTGCTTTCGTTGTTTGGACCAGCCATAGTGTAAGGATCGGGTGTTCATGTAAAGCTGCATGAACCAGTTAACAGCCTAAATATGTAACAGTACATACACAGAGGGCTTTTAAATGCATAAAGCGTATGAGAACATGTGAGGAACTTGATTATGGTTGAAGTTTTTTGAATGGGCCACACAGGGATAGTTAGGTTAATGCGTTGAGGCGGTAGGCCAGTCTGAACAAATGCGTTTTTAGGGCACTCTTAAAGCTGTGGGGATTGGGGATTAATCGTATTAACCTGGGTAGTGCATTCCAAAGAATTGGCGCAGCACGTGAAAAATCTTGGAGACGGGAGTGAGAGGTTCTGATTAATGAGGATGTTAACCTCAGGTCATTAGCCGAATGTAGGGCACGGGTAGGGTGGTAGACTGAGACCAGGGAGGAGATGTAGGGTGGTGCTATGCCATGGAGAGCTTTGTGGATGAGGGTAATAGTTTTGTACTGGATTCTGGAGAGCATGGGTAACCAGTGTAATGACTGGCACAAGGTAGAGGCATCGGTATAACGATTGGTGAGGAATATCATCCTGGCTGCAGCATTCAGAACAGATTGGACTGGGGAGAGTTTGGTAAGAGGGAGGCCGATTAGTAGAGAGTTACAATAGTCCAGAAGAGAATGAATGAGTGAAACAGTAAGAGTTTTTGCTGAGTCGAAAGTAAGAAAAGGGCAAATTCTAGAAATGTTTTTGAGGTGCAGATTAGAGCGATCCAGAGATCGGATGTGGGGGGTGAATGAAAGCTCGAAATCAAGTATGACCCCAAGGCAGCGGGCATGTTGCTTGGGAGTAATGGTGGAACCACACATGGAGATGGCAAAAGTAGGTTAGTAGAGGGAGGAAATGCGAGGAGTTCAGTTTTTGACAGGTTCAGTTTCAGATGGAGGGAGGACATGATGTTAGAGACAGCGGTAAGACAATTACTGGTGTTTTCT
This sequence comes from Ranitomeya variabilis, assembly GCF_051348905.1. NCBI lineage: Eukaryota > Metazoa > Chordata > Amphibia > Anura > Dendrobatidae > Ranitomeya > Ranitomeya variabilis. The sequence goes on along the minus strand of NC_135236.1, from coordinate 487,447,292 downwards.
AGAAAGGCCGGCGTGATATCAGGATAAGTGTGTTATTGGGTGTCATCAGCATAGAGATGGTATATTGGGTGTCATCAGCATAGAGATGGTACTGGAACCCAAATCTACTGTATACAAAGAGAAGAGGAGGGTGCCTAGGACTGATCCTTGAGGAACCCCAACAGTAAGGGGGAGGTGAGAGGAGGAAGAACCAGCAAAAGATACAGTGAAGGATCGGTCAGAGAGATAGGAGGAGAACCAGGAGAGAACGGTGTCCTTGAGGCCGATGGAGTGTAACACAGTGAGGAGGAGCTAATGGTCCACACTGTCGAATGCTGCGGAGAGATCTAAGAGAATTAGCATGGAGTAGTGACCATTAGATTTAGCTGTTAGTAAATCCTTAGAGACTTTAGAGAGGGCAGTTTCAGTAGAGTGTAAAGAGCGGAAACCAGATTGAAGAGGGTCGAGAAGAGAGTTATCTGAGAGATAGCGGATAAGACGGGAGTGGACCAGGCGTTCCAGGAGTTTGGAGATGAAGGGGAGATTAGAGACAGGCCTATAGTTAGCGGCATAGTTTTGGTCGAGTGATGTTTAAGTAATGGATGTATGATGGCATGCTTAAATGATGAGGGAAAGATACCGGAAGAGAGAGAGGTTGAATATTTTTGTTAGGTGAGAGGTGGACAGCAGGGGAAAGCGACTGGAGGATATGTGACGGAATGGGGTCACTGGTGCAAGTGGTCGGGCGAGAAGTTGCAAGGAGCCTGATTACTTCTTCTGTGTCTGGTTCAAAATCAGAGCGTGAGCTAGATGCAGTGGGGGAGGAAGTGCAGTGCATGGTCTGAGGAGATTGGGAGATAATTTCATGTTGGATGTGGTCAATTTTTTCTTTGAAGTAGTTGTCCAGATCGTCAGCGCAGAGATCTGTGGTTGGGCCTGCACTCTTGCGTTGAGTAGGGAATGAAAATTGTCAAAGAGATGTTTAGGGTTGTTGGACAGTAAGGTGATGAGGGTGTTAAAATAGGTTTGTTTGGTGAGGTGAAGGGCAGAGTTGTATGTTTTAAGCATGAACTTATAATGGATGAAATCTTCAGGTAGATTAGATTTTCTCCACAGACGTTCAGCGCACCTGGAGCATTGCTGCAGGAAACGTGTTTGCAGCGTATGCCACGTTTGTCACCGTCTGTGCCGAGTTGTTCTATGTATAGGAGGTGCAATTTCATCCAGGTCACTTTGCAGGGTTTCATTGTAATGCTTCAGTGCAGAATCAGGACATGAGATGGAGGAGATAGGGGCCAATGAGGACTGCAAGTTCTTCATAAGTTTCTGGGTGTTAATGGCCTGGATGTTTCTTTAAGTGTGGAAAGTGGGGGTGACCTGAGTGGGATGGCAGTTCTTGGTAGAGAATGAAAGAAGGTAGTGATCAGAGAGTGGGAGAGGGGAGTTTGTGAAATCATCCACTGAGCAAAGCCGTGAGAAGACCATGTCGAGGGAGTTACCGTCTTCATGCGTTGGAGAGTTAGCATGCTGCGAGAGGCCAAAATAGGAGGTTAGAGATAAAAGGTGAGTAGCAGATAGGGAGAGGGGGAAAAGCAATGGGGATGTTGAAATCACCCATGATGAGGGTGGGGATGTCACAGGAGAGAAAGTGTGGAAGCCAGGTGGCAAAGTGATCCAGGAACTGATGAGAGGGGCCGGGAGGACGATACACCACCGCCACTCGCATGGAGAAGGGGATGTAGAGTCTGACAGCATGGACTTCAAAAGAAGGGAAGACAAGTGAGGATACTTAGGGGATAACTTGGAAGGTACATTTGGTGAATAGGAGCAGACCAACGCCTCCACCTGCTCTGTTGTCCAATCTTGGGGTATGAGAAAAGTGTAGTCCACCATATGAAAGAACAGCGGTAGTGTCTGACTGCTGAATCCTGGTTTCAGTAAGAGCCAGGAGGTTAAGAGAATTAGGAAGAAGTCATGGATGAAGGAGAGTTTATTACACACTGAGCGAGAATTCCAAAGGGCACAATTGAAAGAGGCAGAAGGCATGCATGGGATATTAATACGGTTGGAAGGGTGTCTGAGTGTAGCAGTTGGGAGTAGGGTTGAGCGACTTTTGCTTTTTTAGGATCGAATCGGGTCTCGTGAAACCCGACTGTCTCGAAAGTCGGATCGTGAGAAATCGGCCGATTATTTTGAAAAGTCGGGGGCCAACCGACACGAAACCCAATGCAGTTTATCATTATTTTTTTTTTTTATTCTCTCTCTCTCTCTCTCTCTCTCTCTCTCTCTCTCTCTCTCTCTCTCTCTCTCTCTCTCTCTCTCTCTCTCTCTCTCTCTCTCTCTCTCTCTCTCTCTCTCTCTCTCTCTCTCTCTCTCTCTCTCTCTCTCTCTCTCTCTCTCGTTTGTGTTTCACTGTGCAAATCGCTATGTCCCAAACGTTAAGATGGCGGTTTTACCCCCTGAGACGCCGCACAAAGCAAGCCGGAACCTATCTCATCACGCTGCCCACACTACTTCATTTGCTGAATAAATGGCAGGGAAAGCATCATATGAAACGCGACTTTGGCGCGAAGATCGCCGACCGCATAGCCGATCCCACAGTGGGATCGGGTCGGGTTTCATGAAACCCGACTTTGCTGAAAGTCGGCGACTTTTGAAAATGTCCGATCCGTTTCACTCAACCCTAGTTGGGAGGTTTGACTTGCTATAACATGGGGGGGCCGAGGTTGGGAGAGATGTCTCCTGCGACTAGTAGGAGGATAGACAGAGTGAATGCAATCTGGCATTCCTGGCAATGTATTGATCTGCGGTTTATTTTAATTGCTGCCATGTATCACTAGGCTTTCCATGTAATAATTACTGCCCAGGAAATGCATGGCTGTAAGAACCTTAGCCTAGCAATCAATGACATTATTAGAAAAGTGGTCTTCATGAGACAATAGTTTTGACGAGTTTCCCTAATGGATTTATTGTCTTTCCATGTTTAACTGATAGAGAACACTTCTTGCACTGTGCCGAAAATTTGGGTTTTGACCTCTATAAACTTATTCCTGCAGGGAAACTCCTAAACGTTGCCTGGATTTATCTAATCTCAGTGGGGATGAAGTTGTATTGCAAAATTTTGCATCACCTCTTAAGTTGCCAAAGGGTAAATAATAATTCTACATCTTCATTGCTTGTTCTGAGTTTGCCAACTTTCATGAGCCTATCAAGTAGAGTAAAGCTGTCATTTTTACTTAAAAGGGGGCTGTCTAGTGAAAAAAAATGATCCCCCTATACACAGGATAGCTGCCAACTTGTTGATCAGTGGGTGTCAGACTGCTGGGACCCACACCTTTTTGCGGAAGAGGGAACTTTGTATTCCTGTTAGCATTGAGTGACTGTGTGCATGATTGAACGTTGCTCCATTGAGTCTCTGATGCTGATTCTGATGAGTGCTGTTCTTAGATTTTCCGGCAGCACCATCGAGAATGAATGGAGCAGTTGGTGGACGTCCCATCTATCGCTGCATTTTGTAACAAGGATGAAAAGTCCCGGTGGTCTGACCTCCACCGATCAGCAAGTTATTGCCTATTCTGCGGATTGGTGATAACTTTTTTTTTTTTTTCTTTTTGCTTCTCTCCGAGTTGTGCTGTATTGTAATATTACAACCCAGTCTGTCTGTGAGCGTGAAGCTGAGAGGAACCTGCAGATTTGTCAGTAATTGTCACACACAGCTCTCCAGTGAGATCAGGGTAGCAAAGAGCGGCCATTACATGTCTCACACTGGTAACCCCCCCTTCATGTAAAATAAGCTCCGGAGGCACAGCCCTTGAACCAGAAAGTTATACTACACAAAATGAATATTAAATAACATTTCCCATGTGTCTTCTTTACATCAGCAGAATTTTTGGAACATAATTTTTTTTTGTTAGGAAGTTAGAAGGGTTAACAGTTAATGAGCAATTTTTCATTTTTCCAATAAAAGTAACAAAACCAAGTTGTGAAAACCTACTGTTTGGGCACATGGTAGAGCGGAAAGGAAGGAGCACCATTCGACTTCTGGAGAGAAAAAATGTCTGAAATGGAAATCGGGCGCCATGTCACGTTTGCAGAGCCCCCAATGTGCCTAAACAAAATCCGCCATTCCTCACAAGTGACCCCATATTTTTTTTTTTCTTTTTTTTAAATACTAGACCCCTCAAAGAATTTATCTAGAGGTGTGGTGAGCACCTTGAACCCTCATTTGCTTCACAGAATTTTATAATGTTGTTCTGTGAAAAAAAAAAAAAAATCACATTTTTCGCTTCATTGGGGGACACAGGTAAGCATGGGTGTATGCTGCTGTCGCTAGGAGGCTGACACTAGGCAAAAAAAGTTAGCTCCTCCTCTGCAGTATACACCTACCGACTGACACAAAACTCGTCAGTTTTAGCTTAGTGTCAGTAAGGCTACTTTCACATTAGTGTCGTGCACTGCACGTCGCTATGCGTTGTTTTGTAGAAAAAACGCATCCTGCAAAAGTGCTGGCAGGATGCGTTTTTTTCTCCATAGACTTGCATTAGCGACGCATTGCCACACGTCGCAACCGTCGTGCGACGGTTGCGTCGGACCGTCGCCACCAAAAAATGTTACATGTAACGTTTTTTGGTGCGTCGTGACCGTCTTTTCCGACCGTGCATGCGCGGCCGGAACTCCGCCCCCTCCTCCCCGCACCTCACAATGGGGCAGCGGATGCGTTGAAAAACAGCATCCGTGCCCCCGTTGTGCGGCGCTTTCACTGCTTGCGTCGATACATCGCAATGACGCAATTTGTCGTGCGTCGTACGACGCTAGTGTGAAAGTAGCCTAAGAGTCAGACCTGGATCTGACTCCAGATCTGTCTTTTTTTTTTTTTCCTTAGGTCACCTTGTTGGGTTTTATTCTTTCCCTTTTTGCTTTTGAGATTCTCTTCTTCAGGTCATCGGGGTGTAACGTCTCGCCCTGTTTTCCCAAAATAATGACTGAAAGAACAGTGTGGTGCCGTCCATATAGTACACTCTCTGGTCTGCGGGGCAGGATCTTACCCCCTGACACTTCAGGCGTGTCTTATGGTTGTTCGCGGAGGCCAGTCCTTACCTGTTCCCCATCCCAGACCTCTCCTTGGAGTGGGACAGGAGGAAGACTGTGGTCACTCCTTAGTGGCTCTCCCCCCTCAGAGTCGACACTGTCTTTTGCACCATCTGGGACCACGACGGTGCGAGGAGGAGGATGCCCTTTTCCATTGCCCCCCCTCACCTGGCGTCTTCTGATGTTATCCTCGGGATGGAGGTGGAGTAGGAGTCAGGACCTCGTCCATACAGTTATTCCTCATTTTCTCCCACAGCCCCTCTCTATGGTGGCGGGGAATATCTGTATAGATAGAGGAGATCCCAGCTCCTCTACATCTTCCAGAGCGCGCTTCTGACGCTCCAAAATAAAAAATTTAGTCCCTGGCTGTCTGGGCCTCCATTGCATGCCACTCCATCTCCTTGTGCATGTCAGCAATCAGCGCTTGAGGACCCACGTACACGTCCTCTCTTGTGCATGTCGAGCAGTCACAAGCAGCAGGGCTTTCGCGTTTGCTTTCTCTCCTGTGGGAGCACTTGTTTGTTCTTTCTATCAGCGCAGGCTTTTTAGCATCTTCCTTTTCACTCTGTATCCGGCTGCAACGGTATCACAACATCCACTGCAGATCCACAGGGTTCTCTTTTTCTGCAGGACCTGCCTTTTTTTTACATGAGGTTCTCTGCATCCAGGATCGGCTAGGCTCTGTCCAGGCTGTTGTTGTTGGTTTTTTTTTTTGTCTTCCTCCTAGGCATAGACCTCCTCAACAGACCCCCTCAGCCCTAGACCTCTACATATTCACAGGTCTAGGGAGCCTTGTGCCTGTCCTTCCACCACTGTTACCCACTACGCCTGTTCCCTACGCTTATTCCCTTCTGTAAAAAGAAGTGGCCCACAAGTCAGGCCTCAGTTTTCTGCACAGATTGCAACCCTTCTAACATGCAAGCCACACAGGAGCCCCCTGCCGTCCAGGACGATAACACAACCCCCCACCACCATCTTCCCCGGAGTGGCTGTTTAAATCTCTCAAGTAGTAATTTACCTAACCAAGGTATCCTAGTCCCTGGTCCAGGCCCTTGAACTTTTACCTAGCCTGCCGGCCTCCACCAGTACTTCGATCGCTCATCTGGACAAATTGCAGTCAGCCTCAGCATGGCAGATCAAGGATAAGATCCAAGAAGCGGGCACACTCCAGTTCCTTGTCTGTTTGCCCTTCTACATTCTCCAGGAAGCCTTCTGTGTTCTACTGCTCCTCCCCTGAGGTGGCCCCGAGGTTTGACCTTGATTTCCAGTCAGAATCTGATCCCGACACGGACCAAGTGTCCAAACTCCAGAATATGGTCGACGGCCTCATATCTGCCGTCAATCGGACCCTCAATATTAAAGGGAACCTGTCACCCCCCCCCAGGCGTTTGTAACTACGAGAGCCACCTTGTGCAGCACTAATGCTGCATTCTGTCAAGGTGGCTCTTTTAGTTCTTGTCCCTGCCAATGCTGAAATAATAGTTTAGATAATGTGTCCCTCCTACCTTGAAATTGTCGGGGTGGGGGAGGGCTTTTCCTCCCTTACACAGATGCACCACAGCCGTCAGTTACATCCTCATTTATTCTGGACGCCGCCTCCTCAGCGTTATGGCATTTTTCCAGCGCCTGGGAAATTTTTTTCCTTGGGCATGCGCGTTAGAGCTGCCCCTCCACTGACATCACATGATGTCTTTATTATTGCACCTGCGTGGACGCGCGGCCCGAGATCCCGCCCCGCAGTCTCTTCTGATTTATTCACACTGCGGGGCTGGGAATCTTGGGCATGCGCAGTAGTTCTCTGCGGCTCTCCCTCATCTCCCTCCGCCTCTTTCCTACTGTGCAGCGTCATAGGAATCTGACAATATCTGATACAGCAGTATCATCAAGGCTCAACTTATGCCCAACCCTAGAGAGGCCTCTTTTTGCCCTACTAAACCTACTATTATCACTACGCCTGTACCTTCTGCAAAAAGAAGTGGTCCTGAGGTCAGCCTGCTCCTTTTTGTCAGTCCTGCAGCCCTTCTACCATGTCTGCACCACAGGAGCCCCCCCACCACCCGGAATGAGAGCACACTCCTTCCTCCGGAGTCGGCTGTTGCTATGTCTCAATCGGTCTTCGACCTGACAAAGGTGTCACAGTCCCTGGTCCAGGTCCTAGCGCGCCTACTAAACCTGTCTGCCGCCACCAGTGCTCCAAACTCCTTCACCGGTAATACGTATGCAACTGACCGCGACCCTCATAAGGACAGATCAAGGACTAAATCCAGGAAGCAAGCTCTTTCCAGTTCCTCATCCAGCTCTCCGGGACTCTCTACATCCTCTAGGATGCCCTTCTTATCCCATGTCCCCTCTTCTGAGGCGGCTTTTGGGTCGGATGTGGATTCCCAGTCAGATTCTGAGTCTGATACGGACCGGAACTCAAAATTGAAAGATATGGTCCATAGCCTTATTTTGGCGATTAGCGAAACTCTTAATCTGAAAGAGGATGAGGCCCTAGCCCAGGAGTACTCCATTTCTTTCAAACGGGTAAAACGTCCTTCCCGGACACTTTCCAACCGCAGGGCGTTTGAAGCAATAATGTCTAAGCACTGGGATCACCCTAAAAAGTGCTTCCCAGGAAGGAAGCAGCTGGATATTCTTTATCCTTTTATTCCAGACCTCGTTAGTAGATGGACAGAGTCCCCTACCGTTGATCCGCCGGTCTCTCGTCTGTCTTTCAAGACCATTTTGTCTGTCGGATGGAGCATTTCTCAAGAACTCTATGAATAGGCAGATTGAATACTTGGCTAAGTCGGCTTTTGAAGCATTCAGCGCCTCGCTCTGTCCCATTTTTGCCTCCACCTGGGTAGCAAAATCCATGTCAGCCTGGGCAAGAATGCTTCGTCAAGGTATTCTAGCGACAGCTTTTCCGGATGAGCTTGCCGACTTGCCAGACCAGATTGGCCAAGCTGGCAAATATCTCCTGACCGCTTCTTTGAATGAGACCAGTTATTCCACCCGGGCTACCAGCAACATCGTTGCCATATGCCGCATTCTCTGGCTAAAAGCTGGAATGCGGATCCTCCGGCAAAAAGTCCCTCACTAACCTCTCCTTTCAAGGCTCTAAACTGTTTGGATCCAAGCTGGATCAAATAATCTTAGATACTACCGGCGTCAAGAGCACTTCCCTTCCCCAGCCTAAGCCTAAACGCCCATTCAATAGGAAGAGATCGCTCCAGTTTTGTTCCTTTCGACCCTTTTCTCCATCAGGGTCCTTCTTCCATCAGGACTGCTCACCCACCCAAAGGGAGAGGAGGAAGCCGTCCTTTAAACCAGCTCCCCACTGGGTCTCACTCCAACATATTCTACTCGGCGTGACAGGTTACCCCTCCCCGGGAATCCCTCCAAGGTGGAAGGCCAGCTCCTTCTCTTCCAGGATGTCTGGTTGTGGGTGGTCGACGACGCCTGGGTCAGAGAGATCATGACTTCAGGCTACAAAAATCGACTTTTCTTCTACCGCAGGAAGACGCTTCTTGCAGTCTCGTCCGCCTAGACTCCCGGCTCAGGTTCCAGGTACTCTTGAGGCAGTCTCCTCACTGCTACAGACAGGAGTTATCATACCCGTTCCCTTGCACGAATGTTTTTCAGGGTTTTACTCCAATCTCTTCATGGTCCCGAAGAAAGACTGGTCTCTCCGTCCGATTCTGAACCTCAAATGATTGAACCGTCATGTTTGGATCCGTCATTTCTGGATGGAGTCCCTACGTTTGGTAATTGCCTCCATGGAGCCAGGGGAATTTTTCTGCTCTGTGGACATTCAGGATGCTTCTCTACATGTTTCGGTTTGCGTCCAGCATCAGAGATGCTCCCAGAGCTGCTACTGGGCAGGTGCAGGCTGTGCAATCTTGGAGGAAGAATTTTTTTTTTTCTTCAGTAAGATGGCGCCGCCGGCGCATGCGCACTAGCAGCTATTGGATCACAGCTATATACACCGATAGCTGCTACTGCACGTCACCATTTTCCAATTATTTTTTTTCTTCTTGCTGAATAACATGAAGAACATGTATTGGCACATAGAACATGCGATTATGCTGCAAAGCAGGTGCAATGCCTGGCACCTGCCTGCAGAATGTGTGTTGTTTTTTTTTTTAAAGTATGTAAAGATATTCATTATGCAAACTAGCGGGAAGGTCAGTGAGGGATCAGCGACCTTTCAGCTGTCTGCATTATGAATATCTAATCAGCGCACCACGTGCAGACCCCATCATCTCCGGGCCGCCTCTGAGCACGAGCATATCATTAACTAAAAACTGAAAATAAAGATTAAAGAACAACCACAGGACAGATTTCATCAACCAATTTATCATTTTAATCATCATAATGGCGATGACCTGACACGGTGCAGGTTACTGTGCACAATCCTGCTGACAGGTTCCCTTTCACACGAACTGATGTGCCAGTCGGTGGGTGTACCCTGTGGAGAAGGCGCTATTTTCCATTTTTTGCCTAGTGTGGCCTCCTAGCGACAGCAGCATACACCCATGGTTACCTGTGTCCCCTAATGAAGCGAAAGAAAGATTTTACGGACCAAAATTCCTTTTTTTTTTTTTTTTTTTTAATTTTTTTTTAAATTCCTTATCACCAGATTATGAAAATTCTGAGAAGCACCCATGGGCTCAAAATGCTCCCCACACCCATAGATTAATTTCTGCAGTGATGTAGACTCCAAAATGGAGTCATTTTTGGGTTTTTCTGCTAATCTAACTGCATAGAGATATGAAAGTGGCACCTGCAAACTATTCTAACCAAATTTGAACCCCAAAAGCCAAATAGAATTTCTTTCGTTCTGAGCCCTGCCATGTGTTTAATAAGTAATTTTTGCTCACATATAGGATACTGCTGCATTCGGGAGAAATTGCATTATGAACTTTGGGTTTCCTTTTCCCCATTACCTCTTGTAAGAATGAAACCTTTTAGATAAAACGACTTTTTATTGTAAAGAACCCTGTAATTTTCCATTTTTGCATTCCAATATTATAAACGTTTCTGAAGCCCTTTTGGGTACAACTCTAGATGAATTCCTTGAGTGGTGTAGTTTCCAAAATAAGGAGTTACTTGTGGATTGGTTTTTCTATGGTTTCCGCATATCTAGGGTTGTGGAAATGGCATCCACAATCTATTCCAGCCAAGATTTTGCTCACCAAGTCAAATAGCGCATCTTTCTTTCTATGCCATTCCGTGTTCTCAAACAGTAGATTCTTCCACATATAAGGTATCGTCTTACTTAATAGAAATTGTGTAACAAATATTTGGCTGTATTTTCTCACCAAAGCTTGTGAAAATGAAAAAATTTAAGCTAAAATGACATATTGGTTGAAAGAATGTAATTTTATAATGGCATAAAAATTACAAGTTTGAAATTTTTATTAAAAAAAATTATCAACCTTTAATTTGCCACGATCAGACCTGAAAAATGGGGTTTTGTCAGGCAGGTCAAAACTATCTTCAGCGAGAAGGGATTTAAGCTGTATTTGGTGATAATTGCTGTGGTACCTGGCAATATATGTTGTGTCCAGTGATATATGGCATGCTACATTGCCACTACAGTGCAGCTCTCCTCTCCCAGCACTTGTAATGGCTGCAAGTGCCTAGAGCGAGGAGATCTCAGTGTGATAAGATGACATACATCAGCCTTGCCAGAATCACACAAATCCAGTTTTGGTAGTTTAACTTTTTTTTTTTGTTGTTGGAATTGTCACAACTATTTTTTCTCTATTTATTTTCTTATACTAGGAGACCCTACAAATTCCATGTGTATGCAGACTGAGCACTTGTAAGTATTCATGCAAATGTATTTTGCCAATGGCTTTTGATTAGACACAGACACATATCCACTAACTATCTAATGCGAATGGGTGTCCTTACCTGTTACATAAGATGTAGGGGCAGTGGGGAGTGAGCATGCTGGATTTCAACATGCACTCTCCGCTGTTAATTTGGGTGATAAGCTGCCACTCCATTAAAAACCACATGCATGCTCAGGCTAGTCGAGCCTGTAAGTGTGTGAGCGTGTGGCGGTGAGGAATGGTTGCGAGCTGGCAAAATAAAATATAAGGTATACGGCCTCTTATAGGCTCATATCATTAGGTTGTTGGTGTTTACATTACATGACATCAGATAGAGCATTTATTTTTATTGTGTAATATGACATATCAATTTCTTATAGCTGTGGTATTTTTTTACCATATTTGTACCCATATGGTACAACCCCTGGCAAAAATTATTGAATCACCGGCCTTGGAGGATGTTCATTCAGTTGTTTAATTTTGTAGAAATCACATTTTTTGTTCTTGATTTTCTTTGTGTTTCTTAAAGCCAGAAAGCTGCCATTTGAAATGACTTTTTAGTTTTGTGCCATGTCTGTGATCTGCTTTTTTTTCTACAAAATTAAACAACTGAATGAACATCCTCCAAGGTCGGTAATTCCATAACTTTTGCCAGGGGTTGTATCAAAAATGCCTCTGTACAGTAGTGTTGACCAATGTTACTTGGGAAACTGTTGCATTGAATAACTAGATGGAATCTGTCATGTTGAAATTGGCATCTGATTTGCAGGCAGGTTGTTATAGAGTAGGAGGAGCTGATCAGATTGGTATGTATTTTTGTTATAGACATTTCAGTAAAACTTAAGTTTTTTTTTTTTGCTTTCTTGGCCTTTTTTCAGAGAATATGAATGACATTATCAAAACTTTTTCTCCACTCATGGTTAGTGGTTGGGTGAAGCCATTTATTGTCAAACTACTGTGTTTTCTCTTTTTAAGTCCTAATGACAACCCAAAACATCCAAATGACCCTGATCAAAAGTTCACATACCCCATTTCTTAATCCCGTGTATTGCCCCCTTTAACATCAATGACCGCTTGAAGTCTTTTGTGGTAGTTGTGGATGAGGTTTTTTATTTTCTCAGATGGTAAAGCTGTCCACTCTTCTTGGCAGAAAGCCTCCAGTTCCTGTAAATTCCTAGGCTGTCTAGCATGAACTGCACGCTTGAGGTCTCCCCACAGTGGCTCATTAGAGTGACCCCCAGAGTGGCTGATAATTGAGGTCAGGAGACTGAGATAGCCACTCCAGAACCTTCGCTTTGTTCTGCTGTAGCCAATAACAGGTCGACTTGGCCTTGTGTTTTGGATCGTTGTCATGTTGAAACATCCAAGTATGTCCCATGCGCAGCTATAGGGCTGATGAGTGCAAATTTGCCTCTAGTATTTGCTGATAACGTGCTGCATTCATCTTTCCTTCAACTTTGACCAAGTTTCCTGTGCCTTTGTAGCTCACACATCCCCAAAACATCAGCGATCCACCTCCGTGCTTTACAGTAGGATTGGTGTTCCTTTCATCATAGGCCTTGTTGACCGTTCTCCAAATGTAACGTTTATGGTTCTGGCCAAAAAGTTCAATTTTGGTCTCATCACTCCAAATTACCTTGTTCCGGAAGTTTTGAGGCTTGTCTCTATGCTGTTTTGCGTATTGTAGGCGAGATACTTTTTTGGCATTTGCGCAGTAATGGCTTTCTTCTGGTAACTCGACCATACAGCCCATTTTTCTTCAAGTGCCTGCTGAATCTTGAAACAGCCGCACCGCTAGTTTTCAGAGAGTCCTATATTTCAGCTGATGTTGTTTGTGGGTTTTTCTTTGCATCCAGAACAATTTTCCTGGCAGTTGTGGACAACATTTTTGTTGGTCTACCCGACCGTGGTTTCGTTTTTACAGAGCCTCTGATTTTCCATTTGTTAATCACAGTTTGAACGCTGCTGACTGGCATTATCAATTCCTTGGATACCTTTTTGTATCCCTTTACTGTTTTATACAGTTCAACTACCTTTTCCCGTAGATCCATTGACAATTCTTTTGCTTTCCACATGACTCACAATCCAGAAACGTCAGTGTGCTGGATGAAAGATGCAAGAGTCTGTCTGGATCCCAGAAACTCACTCAGCTTTTATGCACACACACTGATAATAAGCAAACAGGTCACAGGTGAGGATGTTACATTTAGCAGCCATTCAAACCAATTTGTGTCAACTTCTGTGCATGTTATCAGGCCAAAATCACCAGGGTATGTAAATGTGAACAGGTTGCGGGATGCAGTGATGGACAAGATAGAGCAAGGGTTAACAATTTTACTTAGCACAGGGATACTTCATCCAGGGAGGTACACAGTTAAAGGTTGTAAAATAAGCAGATCAGATGTAAAAGGATATACTGATTGAAGGAACAACGGATATAGTAGAAGTAATAGTTCTGGTAGGGTTAACTTATCCAGTTGGTTTGCAGAATGGGGATTACAAGGCAAGCGATGGCGTCAACAACAGCTGGTGCGGGGTTGGTCCGATGAAGTCCTGAAGATAATGATGATCCATCTACTGGCGGCAGCGGTTAGTCTGTTATCCTCTGCTGAGCCCCTAGTCCAGTGTTCCAGAGAAAAAAGCAGAGATGATTACCTGCTCAGGCCTCCAAAACAAATGCACTGGCAGGGTTCAATGGACCTGATTAATGATGGCAGAAACAAAGGTGCAACAATACCGAAGAAACAACCACTTTCAATCCAGTGTTGGCTGTTCGGTATTTTAGTGCACAAAAAAATAAGCGATAATAGTCTGTACACACACAGGCAATGCAGAGCATCTGGCTTACAGCCTATTAGTAACGCACATACAGGCGGACTACCCAGTGCTACAAAATGCATGCTGTGTGAACAGAAGCCAACAGTTTACAGAGCCATCTTGGTCTGACTGCACCCTGCAAGATAAAGTGCAAAAAAACCATATCAATGTATGTAACGTATTGGTTTATGCAAAGTAATAATGCTGGCGCACCACAATACATAAATCAATTAACACAAGGGGTGCAGAGACCGTTCGCCAATAGTAGCAACCATGAGCACAGAAAAAAGAGCCACTATATAATCTGCACACCACCAAATGAATGTGTGAAAAGGGGACAAGCTTTATTGGTAACAATCATAAAAACAATTAAAAACAGTACAAAAACACTCCCTCACTGAGTCTCTTCCCATAACAATGTATATGACCAAGAATGTCACAAAAATACCCCACATGGCACTGAAAACAATCCAAATGGTTGCTTCAAGGTGAAATGCATGGCACACACACAATGCTATATGATAATAAAAATTTTCTCTTAAATGTGGTCAATCCCAATAGATGACCACGAAGCTGTCCTAGCAACAGCGATACGCGTTGGGTCCTCCCTCTATCCCGCCTTGTTCCCTCCACTGGCCGCTCAGGTTACTTACCTCCTGAAGATCACTAGGTTATGTTTTTGTGCAGCCTTTATTGTCTACGCTGTGGTCTTTCATTTTTATTCCACAGCTGCTGACCCCTCTTCGCTTTGACTCTTATCTCAGGTAGTATTGGATCCTGTATTTATGCTGGTGTATTCTACACTGGGGGTCTTACTACACATGCACTTTGCTGCACCTTGGGGGGTCCTCAGTGTATGGTCATCTATTGGGATTGACCACATTTGAGACAATTTTTATTATCAAATAGCATTGTCTGTGTGCCATGCATTTCACCTTGTAGCAACCATTTGGATTGTTTTCAGTGCCATGTGGGGTATTTTTGTGACATTCTTGGTCATATACATTGTTATGGGAACAGGCTCAATGAGGGAGTGTCTTTGTACTGTTTTTAATTATTTTTATGATTATTACCAATAAAGCTTGTCCCCTTTTCACACATTCATTTGGTGGTGTGCGGATTATATAGTGGCTCTTTTTTCTGTGCTCAAGGTATTGGTTTATATTGGGGCCACAATACGTAAGCTGGCAACCTGCGTCAAGGGTCCTTACGTTTTGCCAGTCCTAACACTAAACATCAAACAAGGCTCACAGACACAAAAAGAGGACAAATGCACTGGCAGGGTGCAGCGGACCCGGTGTTGCTGCACCTCTGTTTTAGCCATCATTAATCTGGTCCTCTTCACCCTGCCAGTGCATTTGTTTTGGAAGCCTGAGCAGGTAATCATGTCTGCTTTTTTCTCTGTGACTTTTTTCAAATTTTTGGAGGATCCTCTAAGTCCTCTTTTTGTGTCTGTGAGCCTAGTCCAGTGTACCCCAACCCCAATTCTCAAGAGCCACCAACACGTCATGTTTTCAGGATTTCCTTAGTATTGCTCAGGTGATAATTGCATTACCTGGAAAGGCAAGAATTACATCACCTGTGCAATACTAAGTAAATCCTGAATATGTGACATGTTGGTGGCTCTTGAGGACTGGTGTTGGGGAGCACTGCGGGCCTAGTCCATATACTGATGCGGTAGATAGGCTCCAGCAGTGCTGTGGCCCGTACCCTAACGTGGCTCAGCAAATATACACCAGGGGGGTCAGGGGTTCAGATAACGGTCACAGACCCGGTCTCTCTCAGGCGGCCCACGCTCAATACTCACGGGCCCAAAGCGTTCGGCACCTTGTTCTGTGCTGGTCAATGGACACACTGCACATCTCTGTACATAGTATCTGCGGGTGGCAGCGGGGATGCTCATGCGCGGGCCTGCGCTGCTGCAGTGCTCGAGGGACAGAACACTCACTTCTCCCTGCTTGCGTGCTGTCTGTTCCCGCTGAGGCTTCTTTCACACTTCCGTCAGCAGTGTCCCCTGCTAATGCGTCGGGAAGACGTGCCGATGGATGTTGATAAAATAGTGATACAACGGAGGGAATTCATCCAGTGTTATGACGGATGCGTCGGCTGAGCTTTTCCGGTGTGGATATGGGATTTGTATTAAGGGGACACGAGAGAGAGAGATTTTTTTCCCCATACTTTAAAATCCTTCCGGGCATGCTCAGAGGGGTACAAAACGTAATACGTCGCTGTATTCCAGTGTGTGACGGATCCTGCGTCCATAGGCTTCCATTGTAGCCAGTGAGGGGCAGCGCAGGACCCGTCGCTGACCGATTTTCAGACATGCAGAAAAAAACGTTCCTCTGAACGTTTTCTCTCCACGACGGACCACTATTTTCCGATGGATCCAGTGCACGACGGATGAAACGGATGGCCATCCGTCACAATCCGTCGCTAATACAAGTCTATGGGAAATGCAGGATCCTGCAAATTTTTTTGCAGGATCCTGCATTTACAAAAATCGACGGATTGTGACGTGAGACAAAAGACGGAAGTGTGAAACAGTCCTTAGTCTGCCTGCTTCCCTGCGAGCTGTGGCTTTTTTTAAACTTAGCCACACCCCCTGCTCCCAAATGCAAGTTTTGGTCCGGTCTCCTAAGCTTTCCCCCGGGCAACAGTGGAGACAGCCCCGACCGTTCCGGACCCAGAGCAGAGCAAGTACCCACAGCCCGCTCCTCCTTCTTACATAAACTTTTGATGTTTTGGGTTGTCATTATGATGTAACCCCTTAACGACCGCCGATACGCCTTTTAACGGCGGCAGTTAAGGGTACTTGAACCACAGCGCCGTTAATTAACGGCGCTGTGGAAAAAGTGGATAGCGCCCCCTAGAGTCGGATTTTCTCTGGGGTCTCGGTTGCCGGGGTTAGCTGAGACCCCAGAGAACATGATTCGGGGGGTTTTTACCGACCCCCGAGTTGCGATCGCCAGTAATTAACCGTTTACCGGCGGTCGCAACAACAACAACAAAAAAAACAAACAAAAAGCGATTTGCTATTTAATTTCTCTGTCCTCCGATGTGATCGCACAGAGAAATGGGGTCCCCGATCGCCCCCCGATACTTACCTATCTCCCCCGGTGCACCTCGTGGCTCCCGATGGGCGCCGCCATCTTTTTCCGGGAAAAAATGACGGGCGCAGTGCGCCCGGCACCCGGAAGATCTTTCCAAAGAACATGATCGGGTCGGTTTTTACCGACCCCTGTTTTGAGATCGCCGGTAATTAACTGTTTACCGGCGACTGCAAAAAAAAAAAAAAAGCGATGTCATTCTCTGTCCTCTGATGTGATCGCACATCAGAGGGCAGAGAAATAGGGGGATCGGGGACCCTGTTATACTTACCGGTCCCTGGGTCCTCCTGCTTCTTCTGCTGGCCGCCGGCTTCTTGCTCCGGTAAGAAACTGGCTGGCGCATGCACAGTGCGCCCGCCATGATCTGCCGGCCGGCAGAGGAAGATTCTTCCTCTTGTTTTATTTTGGTCACTGTGAGATCCTATCACAGTGATTAAAAATAAAAAAAAAATAGTAAATAACCCCCCCCCCCTTTATTATCCCCTTAGTAAGGAAAAAATAATAAAATAAAAAAAAGTATGTATTTCTATTTTCCAATTAGGGTTAGGGGTAGGGTTAGGATATGTGCACACGTAGAATGGTTCTCTGCGGATTTTTCCGCAGCGGATTTCATAAATCCGCAGGGCCAGAACGCTACGTTTTTCCTGCGGATTATCGCGGATATACCGCGGTTTGTGTGCGGATTCCCCTGCGGTTTTACACCTGCGGTTTTCTATTATGGAGCAGGTGTAAAACCGCTGCGGAATCCGCAGAAAGAATTGACATGTTGCGGAATGTAAACCGCTGCGTTTCCGCTTAGTTTTTTCCGCAGCATGGGCACAGCGTTGTATGTTTCCCATAGGTTTACATTGTACTGTAAACTCATGGGAAACTGCTGCGGACACGCTGCGGATCCACAGCAAAATCTGCAACGTGTGCACATAGCCTTAGGGTTAGGGCTTGGGTTAGAGCGAGGATTAGGGTTAGAGCGAGGGTTAGGGTTGGGGCTAGGTTTAGGGCTAAAGTTAGGGTATGGGCTAAAGTTAGGGCTAGAGTTGGAATTAGGGTTTGGATTAGGGTTGGCATTAGGGTTACATTAGGGATTAGGGTTAGGTTTGGGATTAGGGTTAAGGTTGGGATTAGGGTTAGGGGTGTATTGGGATTAGGGTTAGGTGTTGAGATTAGGGGTGTGTTGGGTTTAGGGTTTTGATTAGGGTTATGGTTAGCTTTGGGATTAGGGTTAGGGGTGTTTTGGGGGTTAGGGTTGTGATTAGGATTATGGATCGGGTTGGGATTAGGGTTAGGGGTGTGTTGGGGTTAGGGTTGGAGTTAGAATTGAGGGGTTTCCACTGTTTAGGTACATCAGGGGGTCTCTAAACGCCACAGCCAATTTTGCGCTCAAAAAGTCAAATGGTGCTCCCTCCCTTCTGAGCTCTGCCGTGCGCCCAGACAGTGGTTTACCCCCACATATGGGGCATCAGCGTACTCGGGATAAATTGGACAACATCATTTGGGGTCCAATTTCTCCTGTTACCCTTGTAAAAATAAAAACTTGGGGGCTAAAAAATCTTTTTTGTGGAAAAAAAAAATATTTTTTATTTTCACGACTCTGCATTATAAACTTCTGTGAAGCACTTGGGCATTCAAAGTTCTCACCACACATCTAGATAAGTTCCTTGGGGGGTCTAGTTTCCAAAATGGCGTCACTTGTGGGGGTTTTCTACTGTTTAGGTACATCAGGGGCTCTGCAACGCAACATAACGCCCGCAGACCATTCTATCAAAGTCTGCATTCCAAAACGGCGCTCCTTCCCTTCTGAGCTCTGCCATGCGCCCAAACAGTGGTTTACCCCCACATATGGGGTATCAGCCTACTCAGCATAAATTGCACAATAAATTTTGGGGTCCAGTTTCTCCTGTTACCCTTGTAAAAGTAAAAATATGGGGGTGAAATATAATTTTTGTTGAAAAAATGATTTTTTTTTTATTTTCATGGCTCTACATTATAAACTTCTGTGAAGCAGTTGGGGGTTCATAGTGCTCACCACACATCTAGATAAGCTCTTTGGGGGGTCTAGTTTCCAAAATGGGGTCACTTGTGGGGGGTTTCTACTGTTTAGGTACATCAGGAGCTCTGCAAATGCCACATGACGCCCGCAGACCATCCCATCAAAGTCTGCATTCCAAGCGGCGCTCCTGCCCTTCAGAGCCCTGATGGGTGCCCAAACAGTGCCCCCCCCACATATGGGGTATCAGCGTACTCAGGACAAACTGGTCAACAGATTTTGGGCTCCAATGTCTCCTGTTACCCTTGATAAAATAAAAAATTGCAGGCTAAAAAATCATTTTTGAGGGAAAAAAAGGATTTTTTATTTTCACAGCTCTACTTTATAAATTTCTGTGAAGCACTTGGGGGTTTAAAGTGCTCATCACACATCTAGATAAGTTCCTTAAGGGGTCTAGTTTCCAAAATGGGGTCACTTGTGGGGGTTTCTACTGTTTAGGCACATCAGGGGCTCTCCAAACGTGACATGGTGTCCGATCTCAATTCCAGCCAATTCTACGTTGAAAAAGTAAAACGGCACTCCTTCTCTTCCAAGCTCTGCGGTGCGCCCAAACAGTGGTTTACCCCCACATATGGGGTATCGGCGTATTCAGGAAAAATTGCACAACAAAATTTATGGTTAAATTTCTGTTTTTACACTTGTGAAAATAAAAAAAAAATGGTTCTGAAGTAAAATGTTTGCAAAAAAAAGTTAAATGTTCATTTTTTCCTTCCACATTGTTTCAGTTCCTGTGAAGCACGTAAAGGGTTAATAAACTTCTTGAATGTGGTTTTGAGCACCTTGAGAGGTGGTTTTTAGAATGGTGTCACACTTGGTTATTTTCTATCATATAGACCCCTCAAAATGACTTCAAATGTGATGTGGTCCCTAAAACAAAATGGTGTTGTAAAAATGAGAAATTGCTGGTCAACTTTTAACCCTTAACTCCCTAACAAAAAAATGTTGTTTCCAAAATTGTGCTGATGTAAAGTAGACATGTGGGAAATGTTATTTATTAACTATTTTGTGTGACATATCTCTCTGATTTAAGGGCATAAAAATAAAAAGTTTGAAAATTGCTAAATTTTAAAAATTTTCGCCATATTTCCATTTTTTTTCATAAATAATCGCAAGCAATATCGAAGAAATGTTACCACTAACATGAAGTACAATATGTCACGAAAAAACAGTCTCAGAATCAGCGGGATCCGTTAAAGCGTTCAAGAGTTATAACCTCATAAAGTGACAGTGGTCAGAATTGTAAAAATTGGCTCGGTCATTTAACCCCTCTCTGACGTACTATCCCATCAAGGTGACCTGGGCCTATCTGACCCTCGACGGGATAGTACGTCATAGCGATCGGCCGCGCTCACGGGGGGAGCGCGGCCGGGTGTCAGCTGTCTATCGCAGCTGACATCCGGCACTATGTGCCAGGAGCGGTCATGGACCGCCCCCGGCACATTAACCCCCGACACACTGCAATCAAACATGATCGCAGTGTTCCGGCGGTATAGGGAAGCATCGCGCAGGGAGGGGGCTCCCTGCGTGCTTCCCTGAGACCCTCGGAGCAACGCGATGTGATCGCGTTGGGCTGCATCCGGGTCCTGCAGAGACTACTTCCGGGTCCAGAGCAGGCGCTGGCAAGTCTGCAGCGCTGTAAGTCAGATCGCTGATCTGACAGAGTGCTGTGCAAACTGTCGGATCAGCGATCTGTGATGTCCCCCCCGGGGCAAAGTAAAAAAAAAAAAATCCACATGTGTGTAAAAAAAAAAAAATAAAAAAAAAAAATTCCTAAATAAAGAAAAAAATATATATATTATTCCCATAAATACATTTCTTTATCTAAATAATAATAAAAAAAATAAAAGTACACATATTTTGTATCGCCGCGTCCGTAACGACCCAACCTATAAAACTGTCCCACTAGTTAACCCCTTCAGTGAACACCGTCAAAAAAAAAAACAAAAGCCGAGGCAAAAAACAACATTTTATCATACCGCCGAACAAAAAGTGGAATAACACGCGATCAAAAACACGGATATAAATAACCATGGTACCGCTGAAAACGTCATCTTGTCCCGCAAAAAGCGAGCCGCCATACAGCATCATGAGCAAAAAAAAAAAAGTTATAGTCCTCAGAATAAAGCGATGCCAAAATAATTATTTTTTCTATAAAATAGCTTTTATCGTATAAAAGCGCCAAAGCATAAAAAATGATATAAATGAGATATCGCTGTAATCGTACTGACCCGAAGAATAAAACTGCTTTATCAATTTTACCAAACGTGGAACGGTATGAACGCCTCCCCCAAAAGAAATTCATGAATAGCTGGTTTTTGGTCATTCTGCCTCACAAAAATCGGAATAAAAAGCGATCAAAAGATCAAAAACTGTCACGTGTCCGAAAATGTTACCAATAAAAACGTCAAGTCGTCCTGCAAAAATCAAGACCTCACATGACTCTGGACCAAAATCTGGAAAAATTATAGGTCTCAAAATGTGGAGACGCAAAAACTTTTTTGCTATAAAAAGCGTCTTTTAGTGTGTGACAGCTGCCAATCATAAAAAACCGCTATAAAAGTAAATCAAACCCCCTTAATCACCCCCTTAGTTAGGGAAAAATAATAAAATTAAATAAAAAATGTATTTATTTCCATTTTCCCATTAGGGTTAGGGTTGGGGCTAGGGTTAGTGGTGGGGTTGGGGCTAAAGTTAGGGTTAGGGTTGGAGCTAAAGTTGGGGTTAGGGTTGGGGCTAAAGTTAGGGTTAGGGTTGGGGCTAAAGTTAGGGTTTGGGTTTGGATTACATTTACGGTTGGGATTAGAGTTGGGGGTGTGTCAGGGTTAGGTGTGTGGTTAGGGTTACAGTTGGGATTAGGGTTAGGGGTGTGTTTGGATTAGGGTTTCAGGTAGAATTGGGGAGTTTCCACTGTTCAGGCACCTCAGGGGCTCTCCAAACGCGACATGGCGTCCGATCTCAATTCCAGCCAATTCTGCGTTGAAAAAGTAAAACCGTGCTCCTTCCCTTCCGAGCTCTCCCGTGCGCCCAAACAGGGGTTTACCCCAACATATGGGGTATCAGCGTATTCGGGACAAATTGGACAACAATTTTTGGGGTCTAATTTCTTCTCTTATCCTTGGGGAAAATGAAAAAATTTGAGGCGAAAAGATCATTTTTGTGAAAAAAAAAATATGATTTTTTTATTTTTACGGCTCTACATTATAAACTTCTGTGAAGCACTTAGTGGGTCAAAGTGCTCACCACACATCTAGATAAGTTCCTTAGGGGGTCTACTTTCCAAAATGGTGTCACTTGTGGGGGGTTTCAATGTTTAGGCACATCAGGGGCTCTCCAAACGCAACATGGCGTCCCATCTCAATTCCAGTCAATTTTGCATTGAAAAGTAAAATCGCGCTCCTTTCCTTCCGAGTTCTGCCATGCGCCCAAACAGTGGTTTACCCCCACATATGGGGTATCAGCGTACTCAGGACAAATTGTACAACAACTTTTGGGGTCCATTTTCTCCTGTTACCCTTGGTAAAATAAATCAAATTGGAGCTGAAATAAATTTTGTCTGAGAAAAAGTTAAATGTTCATTTTTATTTAAACATTCCAAAAATTCCTGTGAAACACCTGAAGGGTTAATAAACTTCTAGAACGTGGTTTTGAGCACCTTGAGGGGTGCAGTTTTTAGAATGGTGTCACACTTGGGTATTTTCCATCATATAGACCCCTCAAAATGACTTCAAATGAGATGTGGTCCCTAAAAAAAAAAAAAAAATGGTGTTGTAAAAATGAGAAATTTCTGGTCAACTTTTAACCCTTATAACTCCCTAACAAAAAAAAAAATTTTGGTTCCAAAATTGTGCCGATGTAAAGTAGACATGTGGGAAATGTTACTTAAGTATTTTGCGTGACATATCTCTGTGATTTAAGGGCATAAAAATTCAAAGTTTGAAAATTGCAAAATTTTCAAAATTTTTGCCAAATTACCATTTTTTTCACAAATAAACACAAGTTATATCGAAGAAATTTTACCACTATCATGAAGTACAATATGTCACGAGAAAACAATGTCAGAATCGCAAAGATCTGTTGAAGCGTTCCAGAGTTATAACCTCATAAAGGGACAGTGGTCAGAATTGTAAAAATTGGCCCGGTCATTAACGTGCAAACCACCCTTGGGGGTAAAGGGGTTAAGTACCAAATTGGCTCTGTCACTAAGGGTACTGTCTCACAGTGCAATTTTCATCGCTACGACGGTACGATTCGTGACGTTCTAGCGATATCCATACGATATCGCTGTGTCTGACACGCAGCAGCGATCAGGGACCCTGCTGAGAATCGTACGTCGTAGCAGATCGTATGGAACTTTCTTTCGTCGCTTGATCACCCGCTGACATCGCTGGATCGTTGTGTGTGACAGCGATCCAGCGATGTGTTCGCTTGTAACCAGGGTAAACATCGGGTAACTAAGCACAGGGCCGCGCTTAGTAACCCGATGTTTACCCTGGTTACCAGCGTAAACGTAAAAAAACCCAAACAGTACATACTCACATTCCGGTGTCTGTCCTCCGGCGTCTCAGCTTCTCTGCACTGTGAGCGCCGGCCAGCCGGAATGCGAGCACAGCGGTGACGTCACCGCTGTGCTTTCCGGCTATGGTGCTTACACAGTGGAGAGAAGCAGAACGCCGGGGGACAGACACCGGAATGTGAGTATGTACTGTTTGTTTTTTTTACGTTTACGCTGGTAACCAGGGTAAACATCGGGTTACTAAGCGCGGCCCTGCGCTTAGTAACCCGATGTTTACCCTGGTTACCCGGGGACTTCGGCATCGCTCCAGCGCCGTGATTGCAAAGTGTGACCGCAGTCTACGACGCTGGAGCGATAATCATACGACGCTGCGACGTCACGGATCGTGCCGTCGTAGCGATGAAAATGGTACTGTGTGACAGTACCCTAAGAGGTTAAAAAAAGAAAACACAGCAGTTTGACAATAAATGGCTTCACCCAACCACTACCATGAGTGGAGAAAAGGTTTGGTGTTATCATTCAGATTCTCTGAAAAAAGACCAAGAAAGCAAAAATTCTACCAGGGTATGTAAACTTTAGAGCACATCTGTATATTAGTACAGTGAGCGGTTCTACTAGTAACTGACAATCTACACTGTATGACAGAGCTTGCAGAGTTAGCTGTCAATCAATAGTAGGACCACCCACTTGACTCATATACATGCAAACACCAGGTAATTCAATGAATAAAACACAAGTTATACAGATTTTTTTTTTTTTAAACAAACCTATATATCCTTCTGCTCAGCTTCTCCTTCTCCATACCATGCTGTCCACAGATAAGACTGCATGTACAACTTGGCAGGTTCCCTTCAAGGACCTCTGCAATTTGTTCACCAAGTACATGTCCTTTCCTTGATGGGTCCATTTATACCTTGTATGAGACTACTGCTCATAATGATTGTGCTGCCTCTTAGTCACATGCATCGTGCTGAATTATCAAATCTTTGTTTCTGATGGGACCACTATTGAGCAGCCGGACACTGCTTAGCATACTTTTATACACTATTTATCTCTTTATTTTTAACAGTTTTACCCCAGAACCTGAAATAAAAACTAAGTAAGTAATGTATAACCATAGTATGTTTTGCATTTTACATGTTCCTTGATGGTTTTTGTATCTTTTATATACCAGAATTGCTGTTTTATTTATTTTTTTATTCAAAGACCTCATTCCTAACATTACTAGGCTGGAGACTGGGTGGGTTCAGTACAATGCTTGTCCTCATTTTAGTGGATTCATCAACAAACTGTTTTTAAAGGGGGTCTCAGACCACGTAAACACTTCAAACTAACGACATAGACTTGTAAGAATAAAACAGGTTGTATTTAGGTTTTAGATCTGTTCCTCCATTTCCCCCCAAAATAACTTAATTTTAATATACAAATGAAAGTGCTTAGAGCACTCTTGGCATGGCTAAACGCCACAGTGCATCGTTGCAAGCACTTCTTTACATTACTCCCACTTCTTTCTGTTGATTGACAGTGCTGACTTGTATTATGCAATCACTGTGCCTGTGAACAAATCCCTCTCTCCTCGCTGCTGACATTGCTTGTCTCCCCTTCTGTTACTGACCGTTCTGACTCTCGTGCAGCTTGGTCCCCGGTGGCTATTAAACTGTTTTTCTGTTGCTGAGCTAAATATATATGGCTGCAATCATGCAGCCAGTGTCTTATGCTTGCTGCCCATGGATAGTATTGCATGTATCCGCTGTCCGATTTTCTTTTAGGCTAAGTGCACAATTTGCTGATTTGTCGTGGAAATTTCCGCTGCAATTCTGCAACTCCTGCCGCGGGTATATCGCATGCGGAATTGGCATGCGTATTCCCGCTAAACACTAGCGTTTTGCAAGCGTAATTAGCTTGCAGAATGCTAGCGTTTTCCAAGCGATCTGTAGCATCGCTTGGAAAACTGATTGACAGGTTGGTCACACTTGTCAAACACTATGTTTTGTCAAGTGTGACCGACCATCTTTTTACTGTTGATGCTGCCTATGCGGCATCAATAGTAAAAAGATCTAATGTTAAAAATAATTTTAAAAAATGGTTATACTCACCTTCCGACGTCCCCCGATCTCCTCAGCGGTGCACGTGGTGGCTTCCGTTCCCAGGGATGCTTTGTGCGAAGGACCTGGGATGACGTCACGGTCACGTGACCGTGACGTCATCCCAGGTCCTACGCACATAGCATCCCTGGGAACGGAAGCCGCCGTGTGCACCGCTGAGAGGCGGGAGTGCTCCGGGGGCCATCGGAAGGTGAGTATATCACTATTTTTTATTTTAATTCTTTTTTTTTTTTTTTTTAACAGTGATAAGGTGCCCATATCATCCGCACATAATCCGCTTACTTCCCGCATGATGGGCATAGCCCCATGCGGGAAGTAAGCGGATCAATGCATTCCTATGAGTGCGGAATCCCTGCGATTCCGCAAATTAATGAACATGCTGCTTTTTTTCCGGAATGCGTTTCCGCTCAGGAAAAAAACACAGCATCTGCATACAAAATGCGGATTGCATTCTTTTAATAGGATGCTTAATTTTTTTGCTGTTTTAACGCGCTTTTATAGCGGAAAATCCGGAACATGTGCACACAGCCTAAAAGTCTCCTTTATGCGTTTTTTTTCTTTGCCAATGTGGGTGGGGTTTTTGCTCTCCAGTCTGCTCCCAGAGTTTTCCCCTCCCCCACAAGATAGAATAATTACTTAAAAGCCTTCAAATGATTAATCGCGGCATTAGTCTTAACTTTACAGATACATATTTTCTGTTTATGATCCACCTCTGGCTTTCTAAACTGCATAAAAATAAACTCCAAATTAGAAAACTTACCTTAACTGTCTGGTATCATGCCCGATGTTCATTCAAACTTTGGAAGAACTGTGTGCATCGTTTTTAATATATCATCACTGAAATGAATGTTCCTCAACCTCCTTTTATTTCACAGGAAGTTCCATAAAAAAAAAGTTAATAGCGTATTGGTGAGTGTTTTTATCTTAATGTTTCATTTTAATATCTCAAACAGTAAAAGTATTGCAATGTCTTGCCATAATGTCCACTTAGAGATGAGAATGAACCACTGTCTGGTTGTATTGTATGAGAAGTCCAATTTTTACTATTTTCAGTTTTCATCTTTTTTTTTTTTCATAGAACTTTACAAACAATATATCTGGAATGTTTAAAGGGAACCTGTCACCCCGTTTTTTCAGTATGAGACAAAAATACCGTTAAATAGGGCCTGAGCTGTGCTTTACAATAGTAGATTTTTCCCACCTATGCTGCCGAAATACCTTACCAAAGTCGCCGTTTTCGCCTGTCAATCTTCTGGTCTGGTCAAAAGGGCGTGGTGAAATGGCTTTTTCTCCCCCACCTCTTGCTTATCTTCCCGGCGTTGGCGTAGTGTTCTGCGCATGCGCAACTGCCGAATGCACTGCGCAGCGGCAGACAAAGAGCGCAATCTGCGCTATTCACCGGCTTTTCCGTGGCGACGGCCATCTTCCTGAGGCCGCGCGTGCGCAGATGGAGCGCTCTGCTGCCCGGGGCTTCAGGAAAATGGCCGCGGGATGCCACGCGTGCGCAGATGGAGATCGCGGCGGCCATTTTCCTGAAGCCGAGTTTGCATCTCTGCTTCAGGAAAATGGCCGCCGCGATCTCCATCTGCGCACGCGCGGCATCCCACGGCAGGGGAGCGCGGGCAGCTGGGAAAGAAGATGAAGAGGGGAATGATAAATGCAGGAACAAGAGACTTCCTGCTTCTACATGGAGCAGAGAAAAGAGAAGAATTAGATGAGTAGAAAGGCAAAATGAGCAATTGTAAGTACAAAGTGCTCTATAATATGAGGACTGCAATATATTAACCCCTTCCTGACGTCGGACGGGATAGTATGTCCGACGTCAGGTCCCCTGCTTTGATGCAGGGCTCCGCGGTGAGCCCGCATCAAAGCCCGGGACATGTCAGCTGTTTTGAACAGCTGACATGTGCCCGCAATAGCGGCGGGTGAAATCGCGATTCACCCGCCGCTATTAACTAGTTAAATGCCGCTGTCAAACGCAGACAGCGGCATTTAACTACCGCATCCGGCCGGGCGGCCGGAAATGACGTCATCGCCGACCCCCGTCACATGATCGGGGGTCGGCGATGCTTCAGTATTGTAACCATAGAGGTCCTTGAGACCTCTATGGTTACTGATCGCCGGTAGCTGTGAGCGCCACCCTGTGGTCGGCGCTCACAGCACACCTGATTTTCTGCTGCATAGCATCGATCTGATGATCGCTGTTATGTAGCAGAGGCAATCGAGTTCTGCCTGCTTCTAGCCTCCCATGGAGGCTATTGAAGCATGGCAAAAGTAAAAAAAAAAAAAAAAAAAAAAAAATAAGTGAAAAAAATAAAAAAACATAAAAGTTTAAATCACCCCACTTTCGCCCCAATCAAAATAAATCAATAAAAAAAAATCAAACCTACACATATTTGGTATCGCCGCGTTCAGAATCGCCCGATCTATCAATAAAAAAAAGCATTAACCTGATCGCTAAACGGCGTAATGAGAAAAAAATCCGAAACGCCAGAATTACGTTTTTTTGGTCGCCGTGACATTGCATTAAAATGCAATAACGGGCGATCAAAAGAACGTATCTGCATTAAAATGGTATCATTAAAAACGCCAGCTTGGCATGCAAAAAATAAGCCCTCATCCGACCCCAGATCATGAAAAATGGAGACGCTACGAGTATCGGAAAATGGCGCAATTTTTTTTTTTTATTTTTTTTTTTAGCAAAGTTTGGAATTTTTTTTCACCACTTAGGTAAAAAATAACCTAGTCATGTTAGGTGTCTATGAACTCGTAATGACCTGGAGAATCATAATGGCAGGTCAGTTTTAGCATTTAGTGAACCTAGCAAAAAAGCCAAGCAAAAAACAAGTGTGGGATTGCACTTTTTTTGCAATTTCACCGCACTTGGAATTTGTTTCCCGTTTTCTAGTACACGACATGGTAAAACCAATGATGTCATTCAAAAGTACAACTCGTCCCGCAAAAAATAAGCCCTCACATGGCCATATTGATGGAAAAATAAAAAAGTTATGGCTCTGGGAAGGAGGGGAGTGAAAAACGAATACGGAAAAACGGAAAATCCCACGGTCATGAAGGGGTTAAGGGGATAAAAACTTTGCTAGGAGGAGTGCTTCTTTAAATCAAGTTTTTGTGTTTCAACTCTATATAATATATATACATTCATGGCCAAAAGTGTTGGCACCCTTGAAATTTTTACCAGAAAATGGAGTATTTCTCAGAGAATTATTGCAATTACACATGTTTTGTTACACTCAAGGGAAATAAACATATGTATATTGGAACAACACAACACAAAACAGAGTGGGGAAAAAAAAAGACAAATTGAACATAATTTCTCACAAAACCCACAAAATGGTCTGGACAAAATTGCTGGCACCTGCAACTTTCTAACATGTAGATGCAAAATGGGAATTTAAAAGTTCGGCTTTCTCAACATCATTTTTGACCACTTCACCCTTTTCATCTTGTAAAAGTCCTATAGTATCTTTGACTTTTCTTTTGCCTTTGACATGCCCTCAAAATCCTTTATTGCTTTTCAGTCTCTTTTCAAGCCTTATTTCATTACTGACTTTAGCTCTTCTAACTCTTGCCCTGCATAACATGCAGACAGCAGAATATTCTTCTTTATATATGTACCCATTCCATATGTACCCTTTCCATTTGATATACATTTCTTTTTCTGTTTTTAGTCCTGTGTTCACTCATCCTGGTCTCTTTTAAATGCTTCCTACTTTTCTGGATTGTTACCCATTGTGCAGTGAGAATTTCATTTAGCTAAATCTCCCATCCTTCTTGGACAATTGAGTCCTTTAGAACATCCAGCCATTGGATCGTTCCTACTTTCGTTGAGTCCATTAACATCTGCCTTTCTGAAGTCCAACCTTAAAGGGAACCTGTCACAGGTTAACCGTGTTATTCCTGGTAAATATGGGGTTAATCTGCAGGTTAACAGCGTTATTATGCGGTCTGTCACCTGCACGCAGACTAATGAAGTGGGGAGAAAATGATCTTTATTCTCTTGGCAGCATCCAATATTCATTCATAGGGGCGGCGCCGTTTCAGTCACCGTTCTGAGTATACAGAGCGGCCGCTGTAACTGACTGACAGCCGACCGCATTACAGAGCCAGTGTCAGTCATGCCATCACCCCCCAGCACCGCTCGGTATACTCAGAACGTGACTGAACCGGCGCTACCCTCCATTACTGAATACCGAATGCTGCCGGGGGGAATAAAGAGCATTTTCTCCACGCTACATGCGGCTATGTGCAGGCGCCAGACAGCATGTTAACCTACAGATTAACCCCATATCTGCAGGTTATCAGCATTATTCCTGGTGACTGGTTCCATTTAAAGTCTGAGTCTCACGGTCTTTCCTTCTCTTGTAATCTAAAAATTTGAGGATCGCATGAGCGCTGCTTCCTAAATTCCAAGCCACCTTTACTTGCGTAACCATTTCCTCCCTGTTGGTAAGAATTGGGTCCAAGATGGCAGATCCCTTTCCCGTTTCTTTGCATGTGAAATTAACAACAATGTTTTATTTGTATTATGACACTTTCTACCCTTAACGAACCCAACCTTGGCGTTGCTAATAGTGATGAGCGAATATACTCATTGCTCAGGTGGTCTCCGAGTATTTGTGACTGCTCGGAGATTGTTTTTCTCGCAGCAGCTGCTGGATGATTTGTGACTGTTAGCTTGATTACATGTGGGGATTCCCTAGTAACCAGGCAACCCCCACATGTACTCAGGCTGGCTAGTAGCTGTAAATCATTCAGCTGCGTCAATAAAAACTAAATCTCTGAGCAGTCACAAATACTCAGACCACCCGAGCGTGCTGGGGAAAACCCGAGCAATGAGTATATTCGCTCATCACCAGTTGCTAACAATTGAGGGTAGGTAGTGGGAGAGCTGAGTTGAAAATATGTTAGACTATATTTTGACATCTACATTAATATATGGTATTGGATGAAAATTAGGGCAGGCGGTTTTTTTCCCTAGGTTTTGATAAAACCATTATGTGAGACTAAAGTGATTTGAGGGGCAAAGGGGGAGTCTTCTGAGACACTGAACACTTTTGTTAAAAATGGTAATAACGTGGTACAACATCTTATAAAATCTATTGAATCCATCTGGCTCAGGGATCTTCCCGATAAGGATTGATTTAATGGCCTCTCCTATCTCTTGTCTCTTGTTCAGTGAAAACTTTGTTTAGTACCTCCAGCTCAAGCATCTGTAAGGAAGGAAGGGCATTGTCCATAATATACTTGTAAATTTTTGTTTCAAGAATATTAGATGGCATGTCGTAGTATTGCCCATGAACATTATATAGCCAGCTATAATGGCAACAAAATGCTTCAGCTATGTCAGTGGGGTTTTGAATTTTTGGCCCTGGTGCCCCTTTTAATTTGGATGCTTATGTCCTTTGAAAGCGTGGATGTAACCTCCTTGACATTGAGTGATGACCTTTTATCTGCAAATTCGGATGAGTACCTTCTCATGTGAATTTGGAATCTTGAATAAGTTTGATATATTAAAGACAGTGGCTCCTTTCTAGCATTAAGCAGGACTGCATATACCTTGAGGGAAGCAGAGCGTTCATTGATGGTCAAGGAGATCAATCCCTTCAAGCAAATGGGAGAGTATAGCTGCTCTTTTTGCCTGGATCCATGTTTTATTAGTATCCTCCATACATCAACCAGTTAGAGAGACGTAGCATATTTAGCAAAGCTTTTGTTTGTGGTTTAGATCGGTGACTCCCAGGGCCGAACTGGCCCTTTGGCAATTCTGGCAAATGCTAGAAGGGCCTGTCTGGTCATGGGCTGCCTTGTCTGCTAATTTGTTAACAGAATCGGTGTTCTCAAGATACCAATACTGTAAAGAGTTGTGATGGAGCACAAAGTTGCTGACTCCGTCACTTATCCCAACAGGCCACGGGTATCATTAGAAGTATTGGTCTTGTAGAAAATCTTCCTTTCCTCCATGCAGGGTAATATATCCCATCTTGTTCATGAGGATGGGGACAACATGGGCCTGTGTGATTTCAAATGCCAGGACTGAATTTCAGCCCCAGTTCGTACCTGTTGACTCCTGTCCAGGAAAGCGTCTAAAGAAGGATCCAAGATAAATATTGACGGCATGTCTTAATTTGGTCACAATTAAGGAGATAGAAGTTTTGCCAAAGTCAAAATTTTGGTGTAGATAGAGATCTTAACAAACACATACCTCTCCACTGTGTAAAGGTACCGTCGCACTCAGCGACGCTGCGGCGATATAGACAACGAGCCGACCTAAACTAGATCGCTGGAGCGTCGCTGTTTAGGTCGCTGTAGAGACATCAAACACAGCAACTCCAGAACGATGCAGGAGCGATCCAGTGACGTAACGGCGACTCACTTCTCGTTCTCGCTGGTTGTTAGCTCCATGTCAAACAGCCGGAGTGTACCGACTGGCTAGAAGGAGACGCTGCGACGCCCCCTATGCTCGTTGCTGGCGTCGTTGCTTTTGATGTCAAACATGACGATACACGCCGTCCTGGCGACGAAATAAATTTCTGGACTTCTAGCTCCGACCAGCGATGGCACAGCGGGATCCAGATCGCTGCTGCGTGTCAAACACAACGAGATCGCTATCCAGGACGCTGCAACGTCACGGATTGTTGTCGTTCTCTTTGCAAAGTTGCTGAGTGTGACGGTACCTTAAGTGTTTCTGTAATAGTATGCGGCAGTGATTTGTGTATTACCTATACTCTGCCCCGTAGACATCAAAAGAAAATGTATACTTTGGGGCCAAGATGAATAATATCTGTTATTAAACTGTGGTATATGGTCACCTCTAAAGTGGGTTTCCTGAAGAAAGAAAATGTACAGGTTGTTTATGCCTATGATAAAACACTTCGGCTATGTGCACACGTAGGGAATGGGGTGCAGAATTTTCTGCACAAAATCCGCATCTCCTGGCAGTATCCGCAGCTGCGGATTTGCTGCAGTTTTTATGCGGATTTTCTGCGGTTTTTCCCACTGCGGATTTCTATAATGGAAGGGTACAGAAACGCTGCAGAAACGCTGCAGATCCGCACAAAAGAAGTGACATGCACTTCTTTTAAATCCGCAGCATTTCCACACTGATTTTTCCGCACCATCAGCACAGTTTTTTTTTTTTTTTTAGCCATTGATTTACATTGTACTGTAAATCACAGTGCGGATCTGCAGCGTTTCTGCGTGGAAAAATCTGCTGCGGATCCGCACTAAATCCGCATCGTGTGCACATAGCCTTCAGCTCTCTTCTCTTGTGAGGCCATCATTAACAGAAGAGAAGTTAGTGCAGTACTTGCAGACTTCAAATGTCTGGCATCATGAGGTTCGACTGCTTCTTGTTCCACACTGAGGTGAGGCAATAATGGCACCAGTTACTGCACAGGAAGAGGAGCCCTCTGATAATCGTTGCATACCAGACTTGCTTACGGAGGACCTCTGATTCATCTCTGATCTCTTGTCTTTCTTTCCCATAACGGAGTGCGTGTGGGAGGCTGTACATACATTTCTTATAATTCCCTCAGGAACACGGTCTCAAGAGAGACCTGTTTGTGTCCTCTGTGTGCCATGTCTAGGCTATGCCCCCTAAAGCCTGATTTTTATACAATAGGTAGCTTTCTGATGATGCATTCCCCTTACATTATCCATGTGTAGTATTTGCATTCCTCACTATAGTGGGTGTGATCTCACATGGACTGATTAAATCAATCATTCATTTCTCTTCACAATTAGCCAAGGCTTCTCTGCAGCACACCAAGTTTTAAGACAACATCTGGAAGTCGCAACTATCCTAGTAACAAGGAAAATGTAAGTACGGGATGTCTTTTACTCCACAGAGGCTGCATAAAGAGATTCTACCATGCAAGGGGGTGAATGTGCCAATTGTTTTGCCTTGCCTCTTGTACCACTATTCATTCTTGTGCAATATTGACAATTTTAGCAGGATCTGAGATTGTACCTTGTTCTATTACACAGTTGGTTGCTTAGGAAAAGTACTTATATTCTCGGAGACCCCTATAAAAGTGTTCTAGTGTAAAGACAATTAACATTTTTTTTCTATTGATAACTTGTAGTTCCTTCACTTTTATATTTGTCACAGACTGTATTTTTGCCTTTTCTCCAATATTTAGGAAAGTGGGACAATTAAGAATCCAGGTAAACCATATTCTATGCTGCTTCTCCAAGGAGCGGCAGCTGACATACAATTATCTCCAACATTTGGGGGCAAGGTGAGTGAAATTGCAACAGTTTATAAACAAACCATTTATTTTTGCGTTAACATTCTTGGGTGGAACAAAATGTCATTTTTACACTGTCTGGAATGCTTACGCCTACCCCATGTGACTGGCTTTACTGTGAGGGCATGTGATGGTGTTAGATGACAACATCTAATGATTGTGCTATGTTAAAAGTCCTACTAGGTCTTTATTGTCTGATGTGGTACATTTTGATCCTAATACATAAATAAAAGCTGATCATGTTTTACATCTGCAGGATGATCTGTGTACAGAGTACGACCACGAACTACATGCCTTGGGTTCACCTATAGATACCGTCGCAACATGTGTAGATGAGGACAAAGAACACTTTGATGGGTTCACTGAATGTTTAGCCTTGGATGACGAAGAGACTGCTGAGGTATGAGTCCTTTATGTAGACTTTATTTCAGGAAATATGAAGTCATTCCAGATTTTTGTAATGGATGTATTGTAAAGTGTGTGTAATCTAAAGTTGGGTGCAGAAATATTTGGACAATACCGAGTCTTCGTGATTTGAGCTCTGCGTGCCATTGATTTCTATTTAAAATTAAACCTGTAATTGAAGTGTAGACTTTCAGGTACAATTAATTGGGTTGGGCAAAAATATCATGTAACGTGTTTAGGAATTCCAACAGTTTTTCTACAAAGCCACTTCATTACAGGGGCTCAAAAGTATTTGGATAAATAAACTTTACCATAAATAAAATGTTAATTTATAATGCTTTGTAGAGAATCCTTTGCAGGCAATGACTGCCTGAAGTCTGGAAGCCATGGACATTGCGAAACGCTGGGTTTCCTCCTTTGTGATGCTTACCAGTCCTTTACTGCAGCTGACTTCACTTGTTTACTGCTTGTGGGTCTTTCTGCCTTTGTCTTAAAGGGAATCTGTCACCTCATATTTCGTATATAAACTGCGGTCACCGCCATCAGGGGCTTATCTACAGCATTCTGTAATGCTGTAGATAAGCCCCCGATGTATCCTGAAAGATAAGAAAAACAGGTTATATTATACTCACCCAGGGGTGGTCCTGCTGCGGTGCGTTCCGATGGGCGTCCTGGTCCGGGTCCAGCACCTCCCATCTTCATACGGCGACATCCTCTTCTTTGCTTCCTTCTGCAGCTCCGGCGCAGGCGTACTTTGTCTGCTCTGTTGAGGGCAGAGCAAAGTACTGCAGTGCGCAGGCGCCGGGAAAGGTCCGAGAGGCCCGGCGCCTGCGCACTGAAGTACTTTATGCTGCCCTCAACAGGAAAGACAAAGTACGCCTGTGCCGCGGCAGGAAGCAAAGAAGAGTATGTCGCCGTATGAAGATAGGAGGCGCTGGACCCGGACCGCGATGCCCATCGGACCGAACTGGGACCGCCCCTGGGTGAGTATAATCTAACTTGTTTTTCTTATCTTTCAGGTCACATAGGGGGCTTATCTACAGCATTACAGAATGCTGTAGATAAGCCCCTGATGGCGGTGACCGCAGTTTATATACGAAATATGAGGTGACCGATTCCCTTTAACCCCTTAGTGACGGAGCCACATTTTTGAAATCTGACCAGTGTCACTTTGTGGTAATAACTCTGGAACGCTTCAACAAATCCCAGTGATTTTGATATTGTTTTTTTCGGGACACATTATACTTTATGATAATGGTAAATTTAGGTCGATATGCTTTGTGTTTATTTATAAAAAATATCAGAAATTTAAGAAAAATGTTAAAAAATTAGCAATTTTCAAACTTTAAATGATTATCCCTTTAATCCAGATAGTCATACCACAGGAAAACATTAATAAATAACATTTCCCACATGTCTGCTTTACATCAGCACCATTTGTAAAATGTTCTTTTATTTTGTTAGCATTTTAGGAAGTTTAAAAATGTAGCCGTAATTTTTAATTTTTTCAAGGAAATTTACAAAATTTATTTTTTTAGGGACGTAGCCATGTTTGAAGTGACTTTAGGCTACGTTCACATTAGCGGCGGGCGCCGCAGCGGCGCCGCATGCGTCATGCGCCCCTATATTTAACATGGGGGCGCATGGACATGCGTCGCACTTGCGTTTTGCGTCGCTGCGGCGCCCGCGTCCGGGCGCAGAGGACGCAGCAAGTTGCATTTTTGCTGCGTCCAAAATCAATTAAAAAAAGGACGCATGCGGCGCAAAACGCAGCGTTGTGCATGCGTTTTGCTGCGTTTTTGTTTGCGTTGTGCGCTGCGGCGCCGACGCTGCGGCGCACAACGCAAATGTGAACGTAGCCTTAGGGGTCTCATATATTTGGAAACCCCCAAAAGTGATACCATTTTAAAAACGGCACCCCCTGACATATTGAAAATGGCTGTCGGGTAGTTTATTAACCCTTCAGTTGCTTTTCAGGAATTAATGCAAAAGTGACATGACAGAAATGAAAATGTGCATTTTTACCACCTAAATGTCTCTAACTTCTGAACAGGTTTCAACAGCCGTCAGACTCTAAGGCCGCTATTTGGTCATGAATTGCCAATCGCAAACATCAGGACCACAAAATCATGATCTGAGGGCACCAATTGGGATTAGGAGGAAGCCCCCACAGTCTGTTAACCATTTATAATGATGTAGTCACTATTGAAAGCAGCATCTAAGGGGTTAAACAGATTTGGACGGTGCAAACACTGATCGTGGCTGATGCCGGAAGTTGTCAGCTATAGTGTACAGCCGACAGCTGCGGGATTGTCACCTGTATGGGGAGGCTATTCTCTTATATCTCAGGTCAGTTAAAAGACGTATTGGTGGTCATTAAGGGGTTAAGCATGTGAAATACATGCTTTATGGGGTTGAGATTTGGTGCTTGCTTCGGCCTTCGCAGAATATTTCACTACTTTGCTTTAAACTCCTGGGTCGCTTTCACAGTATTTTGGGTCTTTGTCAATCTGTACTGCGAAGCGCCATCCAATCACCCTTGCTGTATTTGGATGAATCTGAGCAGAAAGAATAGCCTTGTACTCTTCAGAATTCATGCAATACTTCTGTCGTCAATTACATCACCAATAAACACTAGTGACCCAGTGATATTGGAAGCCATGCACCCCCATGCCACCACAGTGCCTCCACCACATTTACAGAGGATGTGGTGTGCTTTTGGATAATGAGCCATTCCAAGCCTTCTCCACACTTCTTCCCATCATTCCGGTACAGGCTGATCTTGGTTTCATCTGTACGAAGAATGCTTTTCCAGAACTGGGCTGGCTTTTTTTTAATTTTTTTACAAAGTCTAATCTGGCCGTTTGTATTTTTAAGCCAAACTAATTGTTTGCACCTTGTGGTGACCCTCTGTATTTGCTCTCATGAAGTCTTCTCTCTATGATAGACTTAGATACTGAAGCACCTTCTTCCTGGAGAGTGTTCTTCACTTGGGTGGATGTTTTTTCTTCACCATAGGAAGGATTCTGTGATTATCCACCATTATCATCAATGGACATCCAGGTCTTTTCCAAGTTCCCAAGCTCACCAATGGGCTTATTTTGTTTTTTCACAATGTACCAAACTGTTTATTTGGCCAGTCCTAATATTTCTCTGATGGATTTGTTTAAGCCTAAGGAAGGTATTTTTATCTCCCATTGAAAGCTCCTTTAAATACGTGATGTGGGTTCACATCAACAGCTTCCAAATGCAAATGCCACACCAGGAATCAGCTCCATTTGGGATGTGAATAAAATTAAAGCGGAGAGTCTGCACTTTATGCCCATATTGATTATATAACTGTATCTTGAAATATGTTTTGGTAAACAGCTAAAATGCCAAAACTTGTTACTGTCCAAATATTTATGAACCTAACTAAATATATTTGTTATAATATGTTTACACTTTTTAATTGATATTTTATTGGATAGTGTTGTAAAGTAGCGGATTGACCTCAATCTCTATTTCTTATCCCAGCCATGCACTAAGGGATTGCTTTTAAACACCTCATGTGTTTGTAATACTAGATGCATAAATGTACATCCACTCTAGTGGATTTACACTGTTTTACCATAGTATTATATCAGTGATTAAGGAATTACACTGAGCAGTCCCCTAATGGAACTGAATAAATGATTAAAGGGAACCTGGCAGGAGATTCATGCTGCCTGTCCTATGGACACCTTGAATCTGAAACTGCCTGTGTTTTTGCAGTCATGTATGTTTTACACCGAAACACTGTGGCTTTTTGAAGACAACATATTTTGAAAAGCCAACGGAGGACCATCTGTCTAGGATGACTCGAACAAGTGGCGGGTAGCTTTTCCCAACCCCACTCCCAATGACAGATGGGTGTCTCCCTGTGTTTGTTTGGGAGAGACATGTCAGTCAAAGGGGCAGCCAAGTGGGGAGAAGCTACCGGGAACTGGCCTCTTGGATTAGTCATCCAAAAAGTTTATTGAAAACAAAAATATGCACAATAAATAAATCCACTTGTCCCCCTTGAAGTGGTTTAACCCCTTTCTGATCTCGGACGGGATAGTACATCCGAGTTCAGATCCCCCCCCTGCTTTGATGTGGGCTCCAGCGGTGTTTTCAACAGCTGACATGTGCGCGCTAGTTAAATACTGCTGTCAAACGCTGACAGTGGCATTTAACTAGCGCTTCCGGCCATGCGGCTGGAAATGCTCTCATCGCTGACCCCAGTCACATGATCGGGGACCAGCGATGCGTCGGCATAGTAACCAGAGGTCTCCTTGAGACCTCTATGGTTACTGATGCCGGCTTGCTGTGAGCGCCACCCTGTGGTTGGCGCTCATAGCAAGCCTGTAATTAAGCTACTTAGGAGCGATCTGATGATTGCTGCTATGTAGCAGACCCGATCAGGCTATGCCAGCTTCTAGTCTCCCATGGAGGCTATTGAAGCATGGCAAAAGTAAAAAAAAAAAAAAAGTTTAAAAAAAAATGAAATAAATAAATATATAAAAGTTTAAATCACCCCCCTTTCACCCCATTCAAATACAACAATAAAAATATCAAATATACACATATTTGGTATCGCCATGTTCAGAATCGCCCGATCGATCAATAAATAAAAAAGCATTAACCTGATCGCTAAACGGCATAGCGAGAAAAATATTCGAAACGCCAAAATTACGGTTTTTTTGGTCGCCGCGACATTTCATTAAAATGCAATAATAGGCGATCAAAAGAACGTATCTGCACAATAGTGGTATAGTTCATAATGTCAGCTCGGCACGCAAAAAATAAGCCCTCACCCGACCCCAAATCAGGAAAATGGAGACGCTATGGGTATCTGAA
This sequence comes from Ranitomeya variabilis, assembly GCF_051348905.1. Lineage (NCBI taxonomy): Eukaryota > Metazoa > Chordata > Amphibia > Anura > Dendrobatidae > Ranitomeya > Ranitomeya variabilis. Next base: position 487,408,279 of record NC_135236.1, on the reverse strand, counting down.
AATGCTATTTTTTCTCTTCGCCACAACAGCACCCACTGAGAGAGGGGATCCGCCCCTTAGGAACAGGAAACCCTATGGAGAGAATAAAAGGGGCGGTCCCCCTCGCTCCCACAGTTGGTTTCCTGTTCCTAAGGGAACCCATGGAGAAGAGGATACCTAGCCTGGATGCCGCCTGTGCGGTTTACCTGTGAGGACGGCAGGGGCTCCAGTGCTGGAAGCAGCGTCGGGGGTCCTGGTGTCAGTTTCCCCCCTCTGCTGGCAGGCTCTGTGAGGCCAGGACAGGAGGTCGCATGGATCACGGGCAGGAGAACGCATCAGCGGGCCTGCGGCAGGTATTCATGCTCGATGCGCGACGCTACTGCTAGCGATATGCGCGAGTGTGTAACTGCCATTTGGCTCCCCTGGAGGTTATGTGGAAGCGTCCAGGGCGAGAGCAGAGGAGAGATGACGCCGGGCAGTGCACGCAAGATCCAAGATGGCCGCGACCCGGAAGTGGTGAGGACTTCCGGGTTCAACAGGAAGAAGATGGCGGCGCCCAGCATTGAATGATGCCGGCTCTGATTCCTCGGCGTCCAAGCATGGCGACGCCACCTCAGGACTCAGCGGTGCCTTCAGAGGTCACAGCTAACTTCCCTCGCAGCAGCGCAAGCAGCGGACGAAAATCCTCCTCAAACAGCACAAAAGAGAAGAGATCTGACCGATCTTCATCTCAGCCTGCGCTTGCATCTCCTCCTCTACGGCCGGTACCTTGACCATCTGCTTCACTGGGGTGAGTGTGTACCTTCCCTATTAAGCCAATCATGGCCCCTCTTATCTATATACCCTAGGCAAAAAAGTGATCGGAAAAATCGAAGCACAGACAATGTGCCTTATGTACCCAGCCCCTCCCGGATAATTACACAAAGAAAATGTGTTCTGCCTGTATTGAGAGCACCTTACGTGAGGAAGCCTCTGTAAGATCCGAGGACATCAGACAGATGTTCAGGGACGAGTTATGAGCGTTCCGTAGTTCAGAAAGTATTCCTGAAACTAAGAGCAGAAAGTGTAATTCTCCAAGATCAGATCATTCTTCTGATAAGGAAGATACGGATGTGTCCCTGGAATATAATTCCTCGGAAGGGGAGCAAGATATGTGCTTTCCTACAGACAGTATAGATAATCTTGTCAGGTCTGTATGTAACACCATGGGTATAAAAAAGTAAAGACCTTAGGACATCGCAAGATATAATGTTCGCAGGATTGTTAGAAAAGAAAAGGCCTACCTTTCCCGTAATAACACCAATGAAAGATCTGGTTAAGAAGGAATGGGAGAGTCAGGGGCAGAGAGGATTACCATCGTCATCAAAGAGGCGTTATCCCTTTAAGGATGAGGACATGTCTGCGTGGGTTAAAACCCCGAAGGTAGACGCAGCGGTGGCATCTACGTCCAAAAAATCCTTACTGCCTGTGGAAGATTCTGGTTCCTTACAAGCCCCCCTAGATCTTTAAGCTGACTCTTTGTTAAAACGGGCATGGGAATCATGTACTGGGGCATTCAAACCGGCTATATCAGCTACATGTATGGCAAGGTCCATGTTAGTCTGGCTTAATGACCTGGAGGAAGGTCTAAAAGGGGCCTGTCTAGAGAAAAACTGATCTCTTCTTTACCCCTAATCAGAGGCGCTACAGCATTTTTAGCGGACTCATCTGCAGGCTCTATCAGGTTGGCTGCCAAGTCAGCAGGCCTCACTAACGCGGCCCGTCGCGCCCTGTGGCTAAAAGGTTGGAAGGGAGACGCCCAAACAAAAACCAAATTATGTGGCCTTCCTTGCCAGGGAGAGCATTCCGAAGACCCATCCTTCATAAAAGAAGGGATTTTAAAAAACCAAAACCGCTGGGCCAATAGAGATAACAAATAAAGAGGCTCTTTTTTCGGGAAACGTCCATTTAAAATGGAAGACAAACTGCGCTAGTGCAGATTTGCCAGTAGGTGGCAGATTGTCCTTTTTTCGCCACACAATGGCGTGCAGTAACATCTAACTCCTGGGCGACTAGCCGCATAACTTCAGGCTTAAAATTAAAGTTTGCCCAAGTCCCTCCGGACTCATTCCTATTGACTTCTTTAAAGTCTCAAGCCCAACAACAATTTTTGGAACATGAAATAATTCATCTCCTATCCAAGAGAGTACTAGTGGAAGTTCCGTTCCATCAGAGGGGAAAAGGTTTTCCCCCCCTTTATTTTTTATCCCAAAGCCTGACGGATCATATAGGACTATAATAAATAAATAAAAAAAAAAAAAAACCTTCAAGATGGAATCCATTAGGTCCACAGTAAAACTTCTATTCCCTGGGTGCTTTATGGCAGTCCTCGACCTAAAAGATACACATTACCATCTACCAATTTATATTGAACACCAGCAATATCTGCGTGTAGCAATCATGATCAAGGGGCAAATGCGTCATTTTCAATACACAGCAAGGCCCTTCGGACTGTCAATAGCTCCCAGAGTCTTTACTAAACTAATGTCGGAAGTAATGTTGTTTTTAAAGATTAAAAGATACCCTCATAGTTCCATGTTTAGAGGACCTTCTGGTGGTAGGAAACTCCCCCTCACAATGTGAACAGCGCCTATCTGATACAATCTCATCTCTACAGGAAATGGGATGGTTAATTAACTGGGAAAAATCCAGATTATCTCCAACAACCCGTCAGACATTTCTGGGTCTTATCCTAGACTCTGAATGTCAGCGATGCTTCCTCCCAGAATCCAAACAGTTAAAAATAAAAAAGAAAGTACAATCAGTTATTAATAACCCGGTAATTTCCCTTAGAGAAGGTATGTCTCTTTTGGGTTCCTTTACATCATATATTCCGGCGGTTGCATGGGCTCAATTCCACACTAGGCAGTTACAATACACAATTTTACGGGAAGATGAAAAATTACAAGGCCATTTGAGTAGTCGCCTCTGCCTCCCATTAAATGTGTTAGAATCTCCACTGCTGGTTAGAACCAGACCATCTGATCGGTGGAGTCCCCTGGGTGATTAAACCTTCAAAAATAATTTTTACTGACGCCAGTCCTACTGGTTAGGGAGCACATTTGGAAAACCAGATAGTTCAGGGCCAATGGTCTCTTAGTGAGTCGAATGAGTCCTCTAATGAAAGAGAGCTGAAAGCAGTTTATCATGCCATATGGAAATTCCTTCCACAGTTACACGGAACTCACACAAGGATACTGTCAGACAACATGACATCCGTTGCATATATAAACCATCAAGGAGGAACGAGATCAGGAGCTCTCATGTCTATAACAGACGAGATCCTATCTATGGCCGAGATACATCTCCGGTCTTTGTCGGCATTGCATGTCAGAGTAGTGGCAAATTCGAAGGCAGATTTCCTCAGCCGTCACACTCTCCACCAAGAAGAGTGGGTACTCAGTCGGCATATCTTCAAGATGATAGCCAAGAAGTGGGGCACCCCCGACATAGACCTGTTTGCAACAAGAGGCAACAGACAGGTCAAAAGGTTCGCTTCATTGTTCCTGTCCGACAACCCAGATATCCTAGATGCTCTCCAAGTTCCATGGACATTCCGACAAGCTTATGCCTTCCCTCCATTAATACTCCTTCCGACCGTAATCAGGAAGATAAGGGGAAGACAAAGCGAGCATAATCCTAATAGCACCATTCTGGCCCAAGAGGCAATGGTTTTTGTGCCTCAGGGCCATGTCGGTTGCAGATCCATGGATCCTTCCAGAGACTCAGGACCTTCTCTCTCAGGGTCCCTTCAACCACCCTCATGTGAAGGGCTTACGGTTGACAGCCTGGTGTTTGAAAGGCAACTATTAAAACTAAGGGGGTTTTCAGAGAGATTGATTGATACCCTTCTACTCAGTAGAAAGAGGTCTACAACAACCATATATGTGAGAATATGGGAAAAAAAAAAAAAATTTCTAACTTTCTACCCTGCAGCTCTATCAGAAGAAATTCCTATTTCTGCAATTTTAGAATTTCTTCAGAAAGGACGTGACTTAGGCTTATCGGTCAGTACACTAAAAGTGCAGGTTTCTGCTCTAGGAGCTCTGTATAGTCACAATATTGCAGGAGACAGATGGGTAGCACGGTTCATCTCAGCATGCCAACGAGCAGAACCAATCCAGATTCCCCACATACCACCATGGGATCTTAATCTAGTTCTAGAGGCCCTAACAGGAGGACCATTCGAGCCTATACACTCAGCCCATATAAAATATGTTACTCTTAAAACAACTTTCCTTGTTGCTTTAGTATCAGCCAGAAGAGTAGGCGATATTCAGGCATTATCGGTAGATCCTCCCTTTCTGTCTTTTTTCCAGGATAGGATTGTCTTAAAAACAGACCCTTCTTACTTACCTAAAGTAGGGTCCAAGTTTCACAGATCCCAAGAGATCTTCCTTCCTTCTATAGTAATCCCACAAATCAGGAAGAGGAAAGGTACCATACTTTAGATGTAAAAAGAGCAGTAATAGCTTACCTAGACAGAACTAGCCCCTGGAGGAAGAGCAGGTCTCTCTTTGTTTCCTTCCAGGGCCACAAGAAAGGTTCTGGTGTCACGAAGAACACGTTGTCTCGATGGATTCAGGACGCAATTTGTCTGGCCTATTCAGCAAAAGGGGAGAATCCGCCTGAGACTGTAAAAGCACACTCTACCCGGGCGATGTCTTCATCCTGGGCTGAGAGTGCGGAGGTTCCAATAAAACTGATATGTAAGGCCGCAACTTGGTCTTCTCCTACTACCTTCTATACTCACTATAGATTGGACTTGTCTTCCTCATCTAACTTGTGTTTCGGTAGATCAGTTCTTAACACGGTGATCCCTCCCAAATGACTATCTCTGTAAGTCTCTCAGTGGGTGCTGTCGTGGCGAAGAGAAAACACCGGATTACGTACCGGTAATGCTCTTTTATAGAGCCACGACAGCACCCCTTTACTTCCCTCCCTAATAAGTAAATTTTATATATGAGCACTGATAAGGGTGAATGGTTCTTGTAGTTAGCTATACTTATGTTAACTAAAGATAAACGATGATATTGGATTGCCTACTAATACTGGTGGGCGGTTCCTCTCATTCTCTGTAACTCAACTGTAGGAGCGAGGGGGACCGCCCCTTTTATTCTCTCCATAGGGTTTCCTGTTCCTAAGGGGCGGATCCCCTCTCTCAGTGGGTGCTGTCGTGGCTCTATAAAAGAGCATTACCGGTACGTAATCCGGTGTTTTTTTTGCAAAGTTTGGAATTTTTTTTCACCACTTAGATAAAAAATAACCTAGACATGTTTGGTGTCTATGAACTAATAATGACCTGGAGAATCATAATGGCAGGTCAGTTTTAGCATATAGTGAACCTAGCAAGATAGCCAAACAAAAACATGCATGGGATTGCACTTTTTTGCAATTTCACCACACTTGGAATTTTTTTTTCCCATTTTCTGGTACATGACATGGTAAAACCAATGATGTAGTTCAAAAGTTCAACTCTTCCCGCAAAAAATAAGCTCTCACATGGCCATATTGATGGAAAAATAAAAAAGTTATGGCTCTGGAAAGGAGGGGAGTGAAAAACTAACACAGAAAAATGGAAAATCCCAAGGTCATGAAGGGGTTAATTACCGGTATGTAAAATCGTAGAATTTAAAAAAAAAAATTATAATGAAATCACTTGTCTAGCAAAAAAAGGAAAAATAACATTGTTCTACTTTCATTGTGATCATATTGACACATGGCAACAAGGTAAAATGTTACTTATGTCACATTGGTAACAATGCAAAATTCATGCTGCAGAAAAAGAAATTGAAGAATTTTTTTTGTTTCGTTTGTGTTTTTTGGCTGACATGATTGGTTGCATGCATGAGTGGTGCATGGTTGTGATGGTAGTGTTTGATGGTTTCTGTCTAAGTAAGGGTACCGTCACACAGTGCCATTTTGATCGCTACGACGGCACGATCCGTGACGTCGCAGCGATCGTATGATTATCGCTCCAGCGTCGTAGACTGCGGTCACACGTTGCAATCACGGCGCTGGAGCGATGCCGAAGTCCCCGGGTAACCAGGGTAAACATCGGGTTACTAAGCGCAGGGCCGCGCTTAGTAACCCGATGTTTACCCTGGTTACCAGCGTCAACGTAGAAAAAACAAACAGTACATACTCACATTCCGGTGTCTGTCCCCCGGCGTCTCAGCTTCTCTGCACTGTGTAAGCACAGCGGCCGGAAAGCAGAGCGGTGACGTCAGACGTCACCGCTGTGCTCGCTTTCTGGCTGGCCGGCGCTCACAGTGCAGAGAAGCTGAGACGCCGGAGGACAGACACCGGAATGTAAGTATGTACTGTTTGGTTTTTTTTTACTTTTACGCTGGTAACCACGGTAAACATCGGGTTACTAAGTGCGGCCCTGCGCTTAGTTACCCGATGTTTACCCTGGTTACAAGCGAACACATCGCTGGATCGCTGTCACACACAACGATCCAGCGATGTCAGCGGGTGATCAAGCGACGAAAGAAAGTTCCAAACGATCTGCTACGACGTACGATTCTCAGCAGGGTCCCTGATCGCTGCTGCGTGTCAGACACTGCGATATCGTATGGATATCGCTGGAACGTCACGAATCGTACCGTCGTAGCGATCAAAGTGTGACTGTGTGACGGTACCCTAAGACCCTTGATCTTTGTAAAAAGATTTAGTTTTCCAAGAGCAATTGTAGAACTTGTGTATTTTTAATTCCTGTGTAAAGTAGTTGTTCTGCATTGCTGGAGTTTTATGTGCTGGATAGTGTAAATGACAATGATGCGCTGCTTGTTTTTGTTACATGCATGTAATTGTTCTAAGACTAAACAAAGTTCTTTTTAGAAGATGGTAGAAAGAGAATGAATTAAGTCGCACTATGAGAAGTTATTAATATAGTTTAAACTGCAATTCTCCTGCATATTATTTGAGCAACTACCTCCAAGATGATCATTCATGAGTGGTGTTTAGGTCTTCTGCCCTCATAGAATATATATACTGTATATGTATGTGTGTGTATGTGTGTGTGTGTGTGTATATATATATATATAATGTATATATGTGTGTGTGTGTGTGTGTGTATATATATATATATGTATGTGTATATATATATATATATATATATATATATATATATATATATATATATATATATATATATATATATATATATATATATATATATATATATATATTATATGATTTGTATTTATATATTGTATTTAGTGACATTCTCTAAAATCTGATTGGCTTGTCATGTGACATTACATTCACTTCTGTTCAGCTGCAAGTAATTGGTCCAAGCCATCACTGAAGGTCTGGCTGAATTAATGCAGTAATAATATTGTAATATATTTAAACATAAATTGACTACCAGTGACTGAGGCTCTATAACTGGTTGTGCACTACCTGTTGCGATGTAAATGCATAATATGAATGCTAATATAATTCTTTTTTTTTTTTTTTCTTTTTTTTTTTTTAATGAAGAATGCATCGACAGTAGCTGCTAATTTGTCCTCTTCAATGGCCATTTTACTAAGTGGGCCCTTCATGAATCAGGATGTAGATGTCAGTAATGTAAGTAAAACATGACCATTTTCTCACTGTGTTTTGCAGATACGTAGCCAAGAGATTACAGTAGAATTATAGATGGTGACTTACAGCTGATGTTGTTTCTTATGGAGTCGTTCATTTTCCTGTCTTTGTCATCCACCCCAGACTGACATGACAACTTCTGCAGCCAGGACTCATCTGCAGAGATTACAATAAAGACACATTTGACTTCTCACATTTCCCGCACCATCCCCATCTATCCCCAACCTACACAAACTCCTCATCCATCCGTCACCCCAATACTGAGCCGCTGCTACCATATGTCTCCCTATTTCTGATCCTCTCCGTACCCCTTATTTCCACCACTGTGCCTCTTACAAAGATGCCGCCTTTGTACCCTCTAGATCAGGCATGTCAAACATGCGGCCCTTTACAGGCATATCTGCGGCCCACGCAAAAGTCTCAAACTTTGTCTCTAAACACAAAGTTTGAGACTTTTGTGCGGGCCGCAGATGCTCAAAACTTCTCGATCAGCACTTCCGGCTCATTGGCCCATATCCCTGCATATGACCTGCTTACGTGATCAGCAGCCGACCAACTAGCTCCGTGTCAATCCATGACGCGTGTACTTTGGTCGGCTGCTGATCACGTAAGCAGGTCATATGCAGGGATATGGGCCAATGAATGACGACCCGGAAGTGCTGATCGTGAGTTTTGTACATCTGCGGCTCGCGTGGCTGCTGATCAACGTCCTAAGTCAGTTTTGTTGTGAGCGGAGGAAGAGTCGTGGCTGAGAGTGACTGGGATACTGTGACCGTGCTGAGGAAGAAGGGACCCACTGCCGCACAGGCAAAGTCCAAGCAAGTGAGTGGCCCTCCTGTATGTAACCACTAAAAACTAAAGAGAGGGGTGAGCACTCAGATTATAAATAATTGTGATGCAAATGGAGAGCTGTTACTCTATGAACTGGTGGAACCCCATCTGTATGTAACCTGCCATTGGTGCTGTTACTATAGATACCAGTATTACAGCACCATCTGTACATAACCTTTTGGGGGAATCATTACTATATTGGCCAGTGGAACAGCTCCATCTGTATAAAACCAGCTGGGGGAGTCGTTACTATATGTACCGCCAGAACTGCTCCATTTGGATTTAACGACAGCATCTGGGGACTGCATTTTGGCAAGCTGTGTGCTTAGGCTAGAGAAATCCAGTGTTTACAAAGTTTGTAAACAGATAATTTTCTTCACAGAAAACTCTGATTATAAAATGGCCAATGCGCCCCCAACAATGAGAAAAAGAAAATAGAAAAAGATACTTCATATCTTGTTTTCATGTGTGACATTAGCTGCTGTGTGCGGCCCTCGCAACAACCTCTTGTTACTCATGTGGCCCTCGGGGTACCCTGAGTTTGACATGCCTGCTCTAGATAGTAAAATTGCATCCTAGAAAATATTAATGCCCTGTACAAATGCCCCCTAGAAAGTAATAATGCTCCCAGTGTGCCCATTGACATTCACAATGGAGAGTGCCGCTGTAACAGTTATACTTAAAGTGAACTTGTCAGCAGGATTGTGCACAGTAACCTACAGACACTGTCAGGTTGGCGCCGTTATACTGATTACAATGATACCTGGGTGATGACATCAGTCTTGTGGTTGTTATTTAATCTTTATTTTCAATTAATGAGATTTTTGTGCCTCAGGGCAGCGTGTGCGTGCGTGCGTGCGTGCGTGTGTGTGTGTGTGTGGGGGGGGGTCTTTATTTGGTGCTCTGTTCACATCCATCCTTAAGGGCTTATGACAGGTCACTGATCCCTCAGTTTAATAGATAAACGTGTGCACAGCATATAGCATGTGGTGCTCAGGTAGGTTCCAACACCTTAATGATATGTAATAAAACCTGGCACTCAACTTATACTTGGAAGTGAATTTATTTTCCAGCAACAAAACGGCTTGAAAATGAAAGTAAATGCAAGAGGATAGCTTACCGCTTGTCTGACGCCATGTGCACTGCTGCATGCTTTATATGTGGTGGAGGAGAGGCAGAACGAGCCCGTGTTGCGCCGACTGGAAGTGGGCGTGTCCGGCGTGTGACGGTGTTATCTGTGAGAGGAAGCGACGTCACCAATATGGTGGTGCGTTCCTAGAAGCAGCGCCTGCGTTCCACCTAGGTGGGAGTGTCAGGCAAGGGGCTCCCTCTTTTATACTGATAACAAGATCAAACAGGTGCCATTACCACAGGTAATGAGTGGAGGACAGAGGAACCTCTTAAAGGAGAAGTTACAGGTCTGTGAGAGCCAGAAATCTTGCATGTTTTAGGTGACCAAATACTTATTTTCCTCCATAATTTGCAAAATAAATCTTGCCAAATCAGACAAGGTGATTTTCTGCATTTGTTTTCTCATTTTGACTCTTAGTTGTGGTCTACCTATCATGTCAATTACAGGCCTCTCATCTTTTTTTCTGGGAAAACTTGCACAATTGGTGGCTGACTAAATACTTTTTTCTCCACTGTATGCTACTGCGCAAGCCCAGGTGCCATTTTGCTGCAGCCAATTTTTTTTTTTTCTCCGACAAAATGGCAGCGCAGGTGGCGCATGCACAGTAGTATCTATCGTCAAGTGATGCTCTTAATCTGCGCAAACCCCGCCCAATGGTGGGCAGATTGAACATTGCTTGCAGATAGATGCTACTGCTCATTTGCCGCCAGTGGCGCCGTTTTGATAGAGCAAAAAAAAACCAAAAACATGTGGCTGCAGCAAAAGCTCCATGTACACGGCTGCTGGCTCTCCCTGCTCCTTGTCCGTGGCTTGCTGGTTCCCCCTGCTCCCTGTCCACGGCTTGCTGGTTCCCCCTGCTCCCTGTCCACGGCTTGCTGGTTCCCCCTGCTCCCTGTCCACGGCTTGCTGGTTCCCCCTGCTCCCCCTGTCCGCGGCTTGCTGGATCCCCCTGCTCCCTGGCCTCGGCTTGCTGGATCCCCCTGCTCCCTGGCCTCGGCTTGCTGGATCCCCCTGCTCCCTGGCCTCGGCTTGCTGGATCCCCCTGCTCCCTGTCCACGGCTTGCTGGTTCCCCCTTCTCCCCCTGTCTGCGGCTTGCTGGTTCCCCCTGCTCCCTGGCCTCGGCTTGCTGGATCCCCCTGCTCCCTGGCCTCGGCTTGCTGGATCCCCCTGCTCCCTGGCCTCGGCTTGCTGGATCCCCCTGCTCCCTGGCCTCGGCTTGCTGGATCCCCCTGCTCCCTGGCCTCGGCTTGCTGGATCCCCCTGCTCCCTGGCCTCGGCTTGCTGGATCCCCCTGCTCCCTGGCCTCGGCTTGCTGGATCCCCCTGCTCCCTGGCCTCGGCTTGCTGGTTCCCCCTGCTCCCTGTCCACGGCTTGCTGGTTCCCCCTGTCTGCGGCTTGCTGGTTCCCCCTGCTCCCTGGCCTCGGCTTGCTGGATCCCCCTGCTCCCTGGCCTCGGCTTGCTGGATCCCCCTGCTCCCTGGCCACGGCTTGCTGGATCCTTCTGCTCCCTGTTTTTACTCGCCTATCCCTGATTCTTGAGTAGTCTGTATGTGCACACAGATACAGTTTAGAGTGGCAATATCTAATCTTAATAAATCTCTGCTGGTTACCCCATTGTACGCGTCACTCAATGCTGATGCGACTTGAGTGAGACCACCTTTGACCCTGTGTAGGTTGGCAGTTCAGAGTCTGTAGAAGGAGTCAAAGGCTTTTGTACTGGCATATAGATATATGCTAGTGTATTTTACAAATGTGCAAGATAAAATTAAGCCCCCTTATGGAACATTAGAAAAGGAGACTAACTAAAATATGTTGGTAACTGAGTTTACCAGCTCCCTCCAGTGAGTGCCACATCCTCTCCATAGTCTAGTGGCCACAGCCTACTATGCAGCGGTGTCCGTTTAGGTGAGTAGGACTAAACTACAATATCAAGTACGTCTGCTACTAAAAGTATGGGCTAGTTCTCTACAAAGACTTGTTCAGAAGGGAAACACGAGACTCTAACGCTATGCACTTTTCAAACAGCGAATTTGTAGGTGTTTCGGTAATCTAACCCCTATCAATCTAAGCATTGCGATAAACCGGTAAACCAAAAAGTAGTTCCTATTTGAAAAAGGAGTGAACAGACCCAGCCAATATAATCATGTAAGTATTACTCCATAATTAAAGATTATCAGGCAAATATATACAAATAATAAATACTTATTAAAAGATCCGCATGTATAATAAAATAATTATTCAATTCAAACAACAAAGAAAAAAGGGGGAGGCTGCTGAGGGACAGAATCGAATCAAAATAAGGCAATTCAAAAAGTAGCCACTAGATGGCAGAAGGCTACCAGTAAGTAATAACAAATGCGGTATGTGCATTACTATATGTACACATGTGCCATTTAGTAGTCCTTTACCATTTAGTCCTCTACATTTTACATTGTCGTTTTATTTTGATTACATTGTCTGCCTTATTAACCTTCACCTCCTATTTGTGTTTATTTGCTTTTAATAATTATTTTATTATGCAATATGCAAATTGCCTCTTCTGAGAAAAAGAGGACTTAACTCTATAGCGCCACCTGTTGGAAGTAGCGATCCTACAAGTCACAATCAACCCTCTAAGCTAAGGAGTCGTGCAATATGACTTAGGATAAAAGCCAAATCAGTATCTCAATTCGCAGACACGACATTTATTATGCAAGTCATATGATCATACAATCTAAGAACTGGTCAGGTCAGCAATTTAAAAAAGAAAGAAGGAAAAACTGAAAATCAATTTATATTTAAGAAAAAATCACAATGGCATATTTTATATTCCTACAGACACCGCTAGTAATATGGTACATTAAAATGTAATATGGGGGGAAAATACTTAGTTTTTTTTGCAGATTTTTTTTTTTTTTTTTTTTTTTTTTTTTTTTTCAAGGTTTTTGAGGCCAAAATAAGCCTGGCCTTCTAAAATGTTGAATACTTGTTTGTTAAAGCACCTCTGCACACTTTCAAATGTTAGATTATTCTGGACTGAATTTCTAGTATTGGGGGGTTGTACATTTGGTCCATGCGAGACAAACATGTTAGAAATCTAACTTCTGCATTGTGCAGGTGTCCATGAACCGAAGTCGCCTTTACAGATCACCGTCTATGCCTGAGAAGCTAGACCGGCCTGTTCTAAAGAGAACAATAAGACTGCCCGAAAATGAGACTCCAGTTAAGGTGAAAAGGCGGCGCAGTACTAGTAGCCCTCTGCAGGCTGAAGCTGATGAAAACTGCCAACCAAGAAGACGGGTAAGGAAATCCTGCATTCAGGGTTATGGCCACATTTTGGAGTTTAGTGTATCACTGAGAACTCTCAGCTCATGCTCGAAATGTGACACATCTCAAAGATGGTAAATATACTTACATATGTGTTCTTATTATATCAAGGGATAACTTGAATGTCCGTTTTCTAAACCTAAATCGACTAATTTCTGTCCAGAATGATTTGTAAGCACTAGTTAGGTGATGCTCCATGTTTCGGAAACCGAGCTCCTGCATAGCCCTACATTACCAGTAAGTTACTGGTTATCTAAAAGCTCAAAAAAATAAAGGGAACACTTAAACAACAGAATATAACTCCAAGTAAATCAAACTTCTGTGAAATCAAACTGTCCACTTATGAAGCAACACTGTTTGACAATCAATTTCACATGCTGTTGTGCAAATGAAATAGACAACAGATGGAAATTATTGACAATTATCAAGACACACTCAATAAAGGAGTGGTTCTGCAGGTGGGGACCACAGACCACATCTCAGTACCAATGCTTTCTGGCTGATGTTTTGGTCACTTTTGAATGTTGGTTGTGGTTTCACACTCATGGTAGCATGAGACGGACTCTACAACCCGCACAAGTGGGTCAGGTAGTGCAGCTCATCCAGAATGGCACATCAATGCGAGCTTTGGCAAGAAGGTTTACTGTGTCTGTCAGCGTAGTGTCCAGAGGCTGGAGGGGCTACCAGGAGACAGGCCAGTACACCAGGAGATGTGAAGGGGGCCATAGGAGGGCAACAACCCAGCAGCAGGACTGCTACGTCAGCCTTAGTGTGAGGAAGAACAGGAGGAGCAATGCCAGAGCCCTGCAAGATGATTTCCAGCAGGCCACAAATGTGCATGTGTCTGCACAAACTGTTAGAAACCGACTCTATGAGGATGGTCTGAGTGCCTGACGTCCACAGATGGGGGTTATGCTCACAGCCCAACACCGTGCAGGACAATTGGCATTTGCCACAGAACACCAGGATTGGCAAATTCCCCACTGGCACCCTGTGCTCTTCACAGATGAAAGCAGGTTCACACTGAGCACATGTGACAGATGTGACAGTCTGGAGGCGCCATGGAGAGCGATCTGCTGCCTGCAACATCCTTCACCATGACCGGTTTGGCAGTGGGTCAGTAATGGTGTGGGGTGGCATTTCTTTGGAGGGCCACACAGCCCTCCATGTGTTCGCCAGACGTAGCCTGACTGCCATTAGGTACCGAGATGAGATCCTCAGACCCCTTGTGAGACCATATGCTGGCATATCAGCCTGTAACTTTATTTTCCATTTTGATTTTGAGCATCATTCCAACTCCAGACCTCCGTGGGATATTAATTGTGATTTACGTTGATCATTTTTAGGTTTTATTGTTCTCAACACATTCCACTATGTAATGAATAAAGATTTGCAACTGGAATATTTCATTCAGTGATATCTAGGATGTGGGATTTTAGAGTTCCCTTTTATTTTTTTGAGCAGTGTAGTTACACACTCGGCTTCATGATCGCATTAGACACCAGGATTCATCTATGTGTAGGACTGCTTTTAAATGCAGGAAAGATATATACCGTATATACTCGAGTATAAGCAGAGATTTTCAGCCCAAATTTTTGGGCTGAAAGTGCCCCTCTCGGCTTGTACTCGAGTCATGATCAGCGGTGGGGTCGGCGGGTGAGGGGGAGAGGACTGTCGCATACTCACCTAGTCCTGGCGCTCCCCCTGCCTGTCCCACCGTCTTCGATGCCGCAGCTCGTCCCCTGTTCGGCGGTCACGTGGGACCGCTCATTAAAGTTATGAATATGGACTCCACTCCCATAGGGGTGGAGCCGCATATTCATTCCTCTAATGATGGTAACGGTGACCGCTGACAGAGTAAGAGGCTGCGGCACCCGGAGACCATCTGTCCGGGATAAGGAGCCAGGGACGCCGGGAGCAGGTGAGTATTACATAGTTACCTGTCCCCGTTCCACACGCCGGGCACGGCTCCGTCTTCCCGTCCTCTTGCTCTGACTGTTCAGGTCAGAAAGCGCGATGACGCACTAATCTGCGCACCGCCCTCTGCCTGAACAGTCAGTGCGGAGAGACGCCGAGACGGGACGCTGAGGAGCTGCGGGCAGCAAGAGAGGTGAGTATGTCATTTTTTTTTTTTTTTTTTTTTTTTTTTATTGCAGCAGCAGCATTATAGATGGGGTACAGCTTTCTATGGCACATCTATGGGGCAACAATGAATGGTGCAGAGCATTGTATATGGGGCACAGCTTTCTATGGCACATCTATGGGGCAACAATGAACGGTGCAGAGCATTGTATATGGGGCACAGCTTTCTATGGCACATCTATGGGGCAACAATGAACGGTGCAGAGCATTGTATATGGGGCACAGCTTTCTATGGCACATCTATGAGGCCATAATGAACGGTGCAGAGCATTATATGTGGCACAGCTTTATGTGGAGCATCTATGGGGCAATAATGAATGGTGCAGAGCATTATATGTGGCACAGCTTTATATGGAGCATCTATGGGGCCATAATGAACGGTGCAGAGCATTATATGTGGCACAGCTTTATATGGCACATCTATGGGGCAACAATGAACGGTGCAGAGCATTGTATATGGGGCACAGCTTTCTATGGCACATCTATGGGGCCATAATGAACGGTGCAGAGCATTGTATATGGCACAGCTTTCTATGGAGCATCTATGGGGCCATAATGAACGGTGCAGAGCATTATATGTGGCACAGCTTTATATGGAGCATCTATGGGGCCATAATGAACGGTGCAGAGCATTATATATGGCACAGCTTTATGTGGAGCATCTATGGGGCCACAATGAACGGTGCAGAGCATTACATGTGGCACAGCTTTATATGGAGCATCTATGGGGCCATAATGAACGGTGCAGAGCATTTATATATGGCACAGCTTTATGTGGAGCATCTATGGGGCCATAATGAACGGTGCAGAGCATTATATATGGCACAGCTTTATATGGAGCATCTATGGGGCCATAATGAACGGTGCAGAGCATTATATATGGCACAGCTTTATGTGGAGCATCTATGGGGCCATAATGAACGGTGCAGAGCATTATATGTGGCACCGCTTTATATGGAGCATCTATGGGGCCATAATGAACGGTATGGAGCATCTATTTTTATTTTTGAAATTCACCGGTAGCTGCTGCATTTTCCACCCTAGGCTTATACTCGAGTCAATAAGTTTTCCCAGTTTTTTGTGGCAAAATTAGGGGGGTCGGCTTATACTCGAGTATATACGGTATCTTGGTACCGTGTTAGCCAGTGGATAGAAAAATATTTAGAATTGAGAGTCCTCGGTGGTTGATACCTTTTTAATGGCTAACTGAAAAGATGGTAATAATCATGGTACATCAACTAAGGAATTTGCCCCTCAGACTATGAGGGGTCATCACAACTGAACCAGACCCCAACCAGAGGACAATAAAACATTCCTTATCTAAGAACTAGCCCAATATTTATGGACATAACTGTTTATCACTCATGGTAATTCTGCTTCACGTCACCTGTCTTATCCATGTTTTTTTCTTTTTTTTTTTTTTTCTGTGATGTGTTGTGCATAAATATATGATTCTTTTAGTCTATGCCTGATGAAGAGACCGGAGTAGTCTCGAAAGCTTGCAATTTGTTACCATCTTTTCAGTTAGCCATTAAAAGGTATCAACCACTGAGGACTCTCAATTCTAAATATGCTTTTAAATGGTCACTGTCAGTTCAATAAACTTTTCATCTGTAGCACAAGCAAATGGAGTAAACTTTGTAATATATCTTATCAGACAAATCGATACTTTTTATCCACTTATGAGCCTCTTCTTCCTCTGCCTCCTGAACTCAAAGGTGTATCTTAAGTGTTTTTCACCCAGGATGGTATTCACAACCATTCCATGTTGATCCTGAACATGCCCTACATAGACACAGAGGAGCAGGAGTGCCTCATTTTTGTTTGTGCTGTGAATGGAACACATCATAGCAGCTAGTCTTCACCAGCTCAGAGACAACTGTAAATTAGGAGGAGGCCGAGGGGAAATCTGGAGAAACCTGCAGGATACAAGACCTATAATGGTTCCTTGTCAAGATCATCATATATCAGCTATTGCATTTAGATACAAGGAAACTTAGTATTCCAGAAGAATTGCAACTGTAATTTCAATATCCAAGTGTACCTGCTGCAATGTTCCTCCAAAGTGACACACATAATTACTCACAATGGGATGTTAGCCATTACACATCGTTTAAGAATATTATCCATTCTTTTACCCTTTACTGCTGCTTGCATTATGAATGGTAATGAAGTGCTGACACTATTTATTGCTAACTACTTTTTTATTGCTTGTGTGATTTGTCTTACACTTTGTTAGGGCTCCTCTCTTAAGAAGACACTTTCTCTGTGTGATGTGGATATTACAAAGGCGTTGGATGAGGATTACAGTCACAGACAGCTAATTGGAGACTTTTCAAAGGTGACTTTATATACATTAACATTGGACTGTATTAAACACAGCAAAACATTTTTTGCATCAATACTGCCCAAAATAATCTCCGTTTCAGTATAATAGTGAAAAGTTTCCTCCTACAAAAGGCAACTAGTAACTTCTATTACATTTTTTTCTGGCCTTTGCTTGTATTCTTAGGGCCTGTGCACACATTTCAGATTTGTCACAAAGCCTTAAGGGTTTCCTGATGCCAGCCAAGTGAATGCGAATCCTGAAGTCTCATCCACACGTTGCTTATTTTTTACTTTTAATTTTTTATTTTAGATTTGAAAAACAGATTTAAATCTGCAGCATGCAAACTTTTTGTCTTTGCTGTACATTTCACCCGTACTAATGAGTGGGGAAAAATCAGCCAAAAATAAAAAAATGCACCTATTTTTTCCTCCCAAGGGATGCAGAAACTTCTGCAGCACCAAGTGCTTAACGTGTGCATATAACTTTTTAAAGTGTTTTGATAAACTTTGCAAAATAAAAAAGTTTTACTTTTTATGCTATAAAATAGTTTTTCTAGCGAACAACATAAATATTTCCCAATATTTGGATACATTTCCACTTTGAGATTATATTTATTTTTTAAAGACTGAACTTCCCTTACCCATCAGTGTTGCCATACTGGTATCAGAATATGGCTAGCATAAGATGGCCAGGAACAGCGGATGCAGATCGCTTCATTAAGGCAAAATTGTCTGCCAATTCTCATCACAGCTGCTAGTGTTTCACTAGAGTACTTTTCTGCAGGTTTATGCTTTGCCTACTGTGATGGGACGTCACCAGGATCTCCGCTACATAACAGCTGAGACTGTAAGTATAGTTTTCATGTAATGCAGTGCATATACTTAGGATAGGGAATGTTGCCTTCACTCATTTATTCACAGTTCTGCATAGAATGAGAAGTGTATGTTCATCTACTCTACTCCAGAAAGTTGAGTGGTTTTGTAAATATATTACTTATGTTGATCTGATCCTGATTTACAACTTGTACTCCAGAGCTGCATTCACAATTCTGCCGATTTGTCAAGCTGGTCAACAGACAGGCTTATAATAGCCTAGCTGAGCTGTTTTTATATCCTTATTGTTAAAATGTAAGGAAATACATTATTGCATGATGTTCATTGTTTTAACACTAGATGGCGGCCTTAATTAACGGTGAATTCAACAGTCTTGTGGAGACATTCTACATCGTTGATTGCCGCTATCCGTATGAATTTGAAGGGGGCCATATCCAGGTGAAGTGCTGCTATTTGGGGAGCTCTTTCTGCAGTTGGGAATTGTTCAGATTTCTTGCACTCTTCAAATATTTTTCATACTGACTTTAAAAAGCTCTGTTCTTTCGAACATTAGTTTTGTTTTGTTTTGTTTTTTAATGGGATTGTTCTTTGGGCGGGGACCATATAGCTGCATGTTGAGAAATGTTTCCTATTTCAGAAGGATGGAACTTGAAGTTATGTTATTTATTTTCACTTGTTTTGTAAATATAGCCTAAAGATAAAAGGTGCAATACCTTCTCGCTTGTGAAGAAACACCTTGCCTGCTCCGCAACTGATCACTTTTTTAGCAATTATGGTATTTTTTGTCTGATACTCCTTTTGAAGGTATATAAAAGGGGTAATCCAAATCTTAGATCCTTATCTTATATCTCTGGGGGCCACATACTTAAGATATATGGAGGTCTTAAGGTACCGTTACACTAAACGACTTACCATCGATCACAACCAGCGATACGACCTGGCCGTGATCGTTGGTAAGTCGTTGTGTGGTCGCTGGGGAGCTGTCACACAGACAGCTCTCTCCAGCGACCAACGATCAGGGGAACGACTTCGGCATCATTGAAACTGTCTTCAACGATGCCGAAGTCCCCCTGCAGCACCCGGGTAACCAGGGTAAACATCGGGTTACAAAGTGCAGGGCCGCGCTTAGTAACCCGATATTTACCCTGGTTACCATTGTAAAAGTTAAAAAAAAAAAAAAACACTACATACTCACCTTCTGATGTCTGTCACGTCTCCTGGCGTCCACAGGGTTAAAACTGCTTTCGGCAGGAGCGCTGGTAATGCACGCGCTGCTGCCGAGAGCTTCCCTGCACTGAATGTGTCAGCGCCGGCCTTAAAGCAGAGCACAGCGGTGATGTCACCGCTGTGCTCTGCTTTACGGCCGGCGCTGACAGTCAACCCTGTGGACGCCGGGGGACGTGACAGACATCAGAATGTGAGTATGTACTGTTTTTTTTTTTTTTAACTTTTACAATGGTAACCAGGGTAAATATCGGGTTACTAAGCGTGGCCCTGCACTTAGTAACCCGATATTTACCCAGGTTACAAGTGAACACATCGCTGGATCGGCGTGACACACACCGATCCAGCGGGTGATCAGCGACCAAAAAAGGTCCTGATCATTCCCATCGACCAACGATCTCCCAGCAGGGGCCTGATTGTTGGTCGCTGTCACACATAACGAGATCGTTAGCGGGATTGTTGCTTACATCACCAAAAGCGTGACGTTGCAACGATATCGTTAACAATATCGTTATGTGTGACTCAGCCTTTAGAGGTGGGACCTGCAATTGAGATATGCCATACCTGTCAGGATACCTCTTTAAAGCTTATCTTTTCCTTTATTTGTGAAGTGCAAAATGAAATAAAATGCAGTTTGCTACCAGTATAGTCATTGTTTCGGCTTGTACATATTGTCTTTTAAATTCTGCAATCTTCACAGGGCGCTTTGAATCTTCACCGAGCAGAAGATGTGTTGAGTTATTTTCTCAAGTGTCCTTTGGTTCCATCAGTGGCAGAAAAGCGCATTATACTGGTGTTTCACTGCGAGTTCTCAACTGAAAGAGGTCCAAAAATGTAGGCAAATGACTCATAGCTTGTTTTATAAATACATTTTAATCACCTGGATGTGAAATGCTTGAGGGTTTTAGTTTCCAAAACGGGGTCACTTGTCTGGTATTTCTGCTGTTTCGGCACTTCACTAGCTCTTCTAGAGTGACTGGCTTTCACAATCTGCTCTAACCAAAAAATTGCACTCCAAAAGTTAAAATGGTGCACCTTCTCTTCTGAGCCCTTCTGTTTTCCAAACTGTAGTTTCTACCCACCTATGGGGTTTGTGTTTTCAGGAAATATTGTACAACAAATTGTGGGGTCTATTTTCTCTTTTTACCATTGTAAAAATGAGACGTTTTGGGGCTAAATCAACATATTTGTTGAGGAAAAAAACACATTTAGTTTTCATGGCCCAATATTCTAAAATTCTGAGAAGCACCTTTGGATTCAAGATGGTCATCGCACCTGTAAAATAATTCCTTGAGAGGTATAGTTTTCAAATTTGGGTCACTTGTGGAAGGGTTTCTACTGTTTTGGCACTTCGAGGGCTCTGCAAATGCAACACTGCATCCACAATCCTTGCCCCCAAACTGTAGTTTCAGACCACATGTGGGGTATCTGCATACTCAGGAGAAATTGCACAACAAATTGTGGGGTCCATTTTCTTTTACACCATAGTAAACGTGATATTTGGGGCTAAAGCAGCATTTTGCTTTATTTTATTTTGTTCCAGCTTACGTAAATTCCTGTGAAGAACCTGACGGGTTAACAAACTTTCTGAAAGCGGTTTTGAATACATTGAGGGGTGTAGTTTTTAAAATGGGGTCTTGTTTACAAGTTTCCTGACAAATATACTCATCAAAGTCACTTCAAAAGG
Organism: Ranitomeya variabilis; assembly: GCF_051348905.1. Lineage (NCBI taxonomy): Eukaryota > Metazoa > Chordata > Amphibia > Anura > Dendrobatidae > Ranitomeya > Ranitomeya variabilis. Next base: position 487,387,183 of record NC_135236.1, on the reverse strand, counting down.
GAAGTAGTCCCTAAAAAAAAAAAAAAAAAAATGTAGGTTTTGTAAATTTCAATGAAAAAAAATTTGAAAATTGCTGCAAAACTTTTAGGCCTTCTAACATCGTGACAAGGAAAAAATAAGTTTCAAAATTGATGCTGATGTAAAGTAGACATGTGGTAAATGTTGGTATTTTTTGCCCATTAGAAACTTTAGCGCACTATTGCTACCTGTATGGGCACACTAATATCTCACCTGTACAAGCCAAGCATCACAACCTCTGTAACATGGTATTTTTCAGTTTTATCTTGTGGTTTTTGGACACTATTCTAGCTCTACATACTCCACTACCAAGGGGTAGGTAATCCTTTATCTTAAGCCTTACAGAAGTTTGATACTTCCTTAGATTTGCCTGTCTTATTGCTTCCTCAAAGGTGTCGCTTCTTGAGAGAAGAAGATCGTGCCAGGAACGACTATCCAAGTCTATATTATCCAGAGGTGTACCTACTGAAAGGGGGATACAAAGAGTTTTTTCCTGAATACAAGGTGACCTTTTTATTAAGGGGTTGTCCGTTACTGTACAACACCTTAATCTCTTAAGTGCTCCATATAACATATTGTACTGTGCAAAAGTTCTAGACGTGTGGGGAATCCTGCAAAGTAATCATGCATGTAAAAATAAGTGTTAATAATTATATTTGTATCCATTAGCAAAGTAAAAGAACACGGGAAATCTAAATCACATCAATATATATGGTGGGAGCAGCCTTGTCTTCAAAACTTCACCAATTCTTCTTGATACAATTGCACAAAGTCAGGAGTTTTGTAGGATTATGGTCAGATGTAGGAGTATCATGTATGAGTAACCAATTATACCAACCAGGTGATAATTATCATTATTTTAATATGTAGGCTGAAATGTGTTATTAACTGAAAAAACTTTGTAACACTGGGTGAGGAATAGCCAAACTCTGTCATCCACAACCTCACCTTTTGTAGCAGGGTCCTGTCACACACCATGGTAATACCGAGCACAGCACCAAGACTAAGATATTATCCTGCTTCAGCAAGTTTCTCCCAAGTAAACATTTCAAAGAAGTTCTCGTTATGTGCTGGTCCAGCTTTTTTTTATTTTTTTATTATTATATCAGAAGCATCACAAACTGGGCAACATTGAGGACTGTAGACGCACTGGTCTGCCTTGGAAACTTAGTGCAGCAAATGAAAGACACATCATACTTCCCTTCAAAACTGGAAGATGTCCATGAGTGCCATTGGCTAAGACTTGGAAGCAACCAGTGGGACTCAACTACAAGCATCTGAATGTCTGCAGGCAACAGTGAAGCATGGTGGGGGTTGCTTTATAATGATTTTTTTTTTTCTTTAGCAAGATGACACCGCCTGTGCAATAGCAGCTATCGGATCACCTCTATACACACCGATAGCTTCTACTGTGCAGGTTTTTATATATACTATCCTGATAACCTCAAGCACATTTATTATTAACACAGCAAACGTGCGATTATGCTGCAGGCAGGTGCCACGGCTGGGTCCCACCTGCAGAAGGTTTTTTTTCTTCAGTATGTACAGATATTCATTATGGAAACTAGCAGTCTGCATTATGAATGTATAATCAGAGCACCACATACATGAATCCCGCCTTAGGACACGAGCACATTAACACAAAACTGAAAATAAAGGTTAAGAAACAACCACAAGACGGATTTCATCAACCAAGGTATCATTGTAATCAGTATAACGACGCTGACCTGATACTGTGTGTAGGTTACTGAGCACAATCCTGCTTACAGGTTCCCTTTAAGGTTGCATTCCTGCAAATGGAGTTGAAGATTTCGTCAGGATCAATGATGCCCTCAATGTGAAATGATATTGGATTCTTATCCATCATGCAATACTATCAGGGAGGCAACTCCTTTATTCTGCAAATTTATTCTGCAGCAGAACAACACCACAAAACGTACAGCCAATGTCCGTAAGAACTATATTCACCCTAAGGAAGGAGGCCTGGAAGTTATATGTCGCCCACAGAGCCCAGATCTCCACATCGAGTCTGTGTGGGATTACATGAAGGCAGAAGGATGTTTGGGACAACTTTCATGCAGATGTCATTAAGAAAAACTCTGCAAGTGTACCCAGAAGAATTAATTTATAAAATTTATAAAAATAAAGTAGCACTTCTGTTTTTCAATCCACTTACTTTGCAGCATTTTTTCCAACACCTGCCTAAACCTTTTGCACATTACTGTGTATGTGTATATATATATATATATATATATATATATATATATACACATATATATATATATATATATATATATATATATACACATATATATATATATATATATATACATATATATATATATATATATATATATATATATATATATATATATACACATATATATATATATATATATATATATATATATACATATATATATATATATATATATATATATATATATATATATATATATATATATATACACATATATATATATATATATATATATATATATATATATATATATATATATATATATATATATATATATATATATATATATATATATATATATATATATATATACATATATATATATACACCGTATTTTTCCGACCATAAGACGCACCTTTTTTCCTCCAAATTTGGGAGGAAAGTGTGGGTGCGTCTTAAGGTACGGATGTAGCATGTGGGGAGGGGGGCAGCAGTGAGTGGGATCGCACTGTTATCCCACTTCAGGATGTCCCCGCTGCCCAGAATCGGCGCTGGGAAAACCACGTGGTCCCTATGATTAAGTGCAGTGAATATTCATTAGCGGCTCCCCGCCCACCGATCAGCTGAGCGGTGAGCTGGGAGCAGCAAATGAATACTGCACTTAAGCAGGGACACGCATGGCTTCCTCAGCGCTGATTCCTGCAGCAGCTAGGGAGATTTGTGAGTCCTGGGGAGGAGGCAGCAGCAGCAGGGGCCAGAGCGGAGAGGAGATCGCTGTATAGCTGCCTGCCATGCCTGGATCCCGAGTGCTGTGCACAAATAGGACCTGTGTGATGTCAGGAGTGGGCGGGCTGGAGCATCACATGGCTGCTCAGAGCCCTCCCTCTTCTTGACATCATCACAGGTCCTTCAGGCTCTCCACAGCACAGGTTTTGAGGAAGCCAGCAGATTCTAGTGGAGAGGCAACAAGAGGGAGGGCTCTGTGTGCAGTCATGGGATGCTTTTACCTCACCACAGTGGCTGGCAGGCTGCCACAATTAAGAGGTTAGTCTTTACAAAACACAATAAAGCACTCTGACACTCCTGTGGTGAACTATAACTCCCAGCATGTCATAGGATCTGCAGGACATGCTGGGAGTTATAGTTCTCCCATGGGATTTTAAAGCAGCACTCCAGTGCTATTTTGCATTGCTGGAGTGGTGCTTTCAATATCAGCCCTGTGCCCCCATTCTTATACTCACCCTCCAGCATCTTCATATAGTACTGTACAGACACCACACTGGTCCTGCAGCTTCCAACATAATAACATACTATTATATGTAATAACACCACATATAATAGTATGTTATTTATGTTATTAAATATTTTACCACATTTTTTTGCTGCAAATATTTTTTTTCCCCTATTTTCCACCTCTAAAACCTGGGTGCGCCTTATAGTCCGATAGTCCGGTGCGTCTTATAGTCCGAAAAATACGATATATACACACACACACACACACACACACACACACACACACACACACACACACACACACACACACACACACACACACCTTATAATTGTCTCCCGGCTGGCCCCACTCCAGCGGTAATATGACATTGGCTGCAGCAGTTACGTTGGGTAACAATTAGCACTCTTCCATCAGACAAAAAAACTAAGCCTTCTGCAGCTGAGCAGCAGCCACTCTGATTGTTCTCACACTTGACCACTGCAGTCAATGTCACATGACCAGAACACTGACATTGCAGGAGCCATGCTGATCCAGGTGGTAAATGTGGTGTTTTTTTTTTTTTTTTTGACAGTTAACCCAGAAGTAGAACATCCCTCCCTCCTTTTAGTTACAAAGAACAAGTGTCTTGTTGCATTTTTCTGTTTGCATTCTTTTGTAATGTAATAAAGTGTTCTCTGATATCTGCTATAAATATAAGAATTGGGATGCCTCAAATCAGACCCTGTCATGTTGCCATATACACAAGAGTCGCCTATCTCTCGTTTACCCATAAACATGCATTCTGGATCATTGTTAAAAACTAACATGCACAATCTGTTTTTTTTTCCCGAAAATATATTTTACATATATTAATTTTTTGAAACCCCCTAAATTAAACTTTAAAGACTGTGAAAGTTTCACATTAAGGGTGCACCACTAAAGGGCAATACATTAAGGTATTATGGTTCAGAGGAAATAGAAAATGTCATATGGACAGGTAAGGTGCTCATAAGTAGTGATGAGCGAATATACTCGTTATTCAAGATTTCCCGAGCATGCTTGGGTGACCTCAGAGTATTTGTAGTGCTCGGAGATTTAGTTTTTTCCATCATACATGACGGCACCACGAGAGAGGGGATCTGCCCATCAAGGACAGGAAACCTTCAAGATAAAAGGGGCGGCTCCTCTCTCCACATCAGTTGGTTTCCTGTCCTTGACGGGGAACCCTCAAGATGGAAGACTTCTGATGAAGATAGAAGAGGATGCCCGGGCCTGGGTCGGGTGGATTTGGGCAGGCGCTGGTCTGCTGCACCCGTCACCAGGTACCGGTAGTCGCCTCGGGGGTCAATGTATACCATGCCCCCCCTGAGCGAAGCATGGCCACAGCCCGTGAGGCAAACGCCCGGGTGAAGATTCTCCACGGGGGCCGCAGGTGGCGCTTCCCCCCCCCCTGTCGAGTTAGAAATCCTGCTGTCCACGGGGGTCACCTTTTGGTGCCCCCTCTGTTGACCAAAGGTGGCCATGCAGCCCGTGAGGCACATCGGTGCCCGGGCTAGGTAAGCTCCTCGGAGGGTTTTGGGGCCCTCCCTGTCGAGCATGAAGAGCAGGTCTCCTCCCTGGCAGTACCTGATGCTACATGGAGGTGAGTGCGGCAGAGCAGGTATGGAGCGGTGTCCGGAGCACTAAGGGGACATCTGGCGTTGGAGGTGAGTGCGGCGCTGCCTCCTGGAGTCCGTGGTCTGGAATTCCCGGCGCTGTGAGCTCCTCAGCCGGCGTCGCGTGCTGGAATTGGTGGGTACGCGCATGCGCAAGATACCCGGCGGCAGCACTCGGAACATTACACAGGAGCTAAGGGGAAGGGGGACCGAAAGAGGCGCCGCGCACCGGAAGTGGTGACCGGATGCGCGCCTGGAACAACAGCAGCGCGCACCGGAAGTAAGGTCCGGGTGCGCGCGCAGTGCTCTGGCAGAGGCAGGATCAACCAGGTAAATGGTGGATTAAAAAGCGCGCACCGGAAGTGGTTGCCAGGTGCGCGCTTAGGCATAAGTATATAGCGCAGGGTCACGCTGACAGGCGCAGGATAAACCAGGTAATTGATTGCATAACATGCACCGGAAGTGGTGCAGGTACGATCAGCCTGGTAATCAATCATGATTAATGAAGCGACCAATAATAGCAGGATCAACCAGGTGATTCATTTAAAAAAAAAAGGTGAATCTATTTAAACGAGCCAGAAGTGCTGCCCTGTGTCACTAAACCAGGCCAGGTTGAAGGTGACTACTCTTGTTACGTGGTAGTGTGTATGATGGAGAGCTTTTCACCAGAGCATTTGATGCCACAGCAAGAGATGCAGGAGAGGCGGTCTCACTCAAGTGAAAAGAGCCAGTCCCGCCGTGGCAGAAGCCGCTCGGACAGCGTACGGACGGATCGCCATACCAAGGAGGGGTCCCTAGTCTCATTGGGAGACACGGAGAAAACCAGCCAACCTCCGGATCCGGTACCCATACTTTGAAAGCGTCCGAGTGGTGAGTGAACTGCGAGAAAGTCCAGCACGCTAATGTCTGTTCTTTTCTCTTCTCTTATCTCTGCCTCTCCCCTCTTTTCTTACATACATTGCGGGGTGGAGTATAGGAGGTCCCCAAAAAATATAAGGGAAAAACTAAAAATGAGTGTCCCTTATGTAAAAAGCGTTTAAAGACATCTTGGGATAAAAGACTGTCAGGAGTGTATCAATAGGACGGTGGCGGAGGAAACACCCTCCTTTACGGACAGCCAAAGATCTCTGATCCAGTCCGAGGTCTCTAAGTCCGTAAAAGCATTACAGACAGCCGACACAGATGCCAGATCTAGGGACAGATCCAGCCCTTCAGTAGCATCCCAAAGAGATTCCTCGGAGTCTGAGGGGGACTCAGAAACAGCTCGCTGCTCAGATAGTAGCTCAGAGGAGGAGGATGCATTTCCAGCAGAGGCTACGGATAGGCTTATAAAAGCCGTTCGCTCTACCATGGGGCTGGTAGATGAGAAGGCTAAAAAGACAGCCCAGGAACTTATGTTCAGTGGTCTACAGAAGAGAAAACTGAGGTCATTCCCTATTAATGAACAATTACAAGAACTGATTAAAAGGGAATGGCAAAAACCGGAGAAAAAGTCCCAGATAACCACCTCCCTAAAAAGAAGGTATCCATTTGAGGAGGAGGCGTGCTCATCTTGGGATAGAGCGCCAAAGATTGATGTGGCAGTCTCAAAGGTTGCCAGGAAATCAACCCTGCCATTCGAGGACCTAGGTTCTCTAAAAGAACCTCTGGACAGGAAAGTGGATAGTTCCCTGAAAACGGCATGGGAAGCCTCGGCAGGAGCACTAAGGCCAGCTATCGCGGCCACTTGTGTAGCCAGATCCTTAAAAGTCTGGATAGACAACCTGGAGGAACAGGTAGAGCAAAAAGTTCCCAGAGAGACTGTCCTAGAGGCAATACCAACCATGAGAGCAGCGGCAGTGTTGCTAGCTGAAGCATCAGCAGACTAGGCTAGACTGGCAGCAAAATCAGCAGCTTTAGCCAACACTGGACGCCGTGCCGTATGGCTTAAATGCTGGCCAGGCGATACACAGGCAAAGATGAAGCTTTGCTCTTTGCCTTGTGAGGGGAACTTCCTGTTCGGACCGGCATTAGACGAGGTATTAGAGAAAGCCGGGGACAAAAGAAAAACTTCCGAAACAGCCATTTCTGCCCTTTCGTCGCTCCTTTCGGAAAGGCCAAAAATTCCAAAGACAGCAGTATAGAGACCGAGACAGTAGCAACCTGGACAAGCGACCCAGGGGAGGAAAGGGCTTCTATTTTGGCAAGTCCCCCAGAGACACCAAGAAACCATCCCAGTGACGGTCCTTCTCAGGTGGGAGGGAGGCTCACTTCCTTCCAGCCTGGGAGAGGATCTCATCCAGCATATGGATCCGGCAGATTGTAGGATCAGGCCTAAAACTAAAATTCCACCACTGGCCTCCAAAAGGATATATGCAGATTCCGGTACAGTCCTCCCAAGAGAAACAAGACAGTCTGGAGGGGGAAGTAACGTAACATCACTCCTAGACAAGCACGTCTTGGAAGAGGTTCCTATAGAGGAAAGGAGGGAAAGATTTTATTCCCCTCTTTTTCTCATAAAAAAACCAGACCATTCCTGGAGGACAATAATAAATTTAAAAGGCCTCAACAAATTTCTTGTAATACCATCATTCAAGATGGAAACCATAAAATCAGCGGTGAAGCTTCTATATCCCCACTGTTACATGTCCGTCCTCGACTTCAAGGGCGCTTATTATCACATCCCAATCAGACAACAAGATCGTCAGTTTCTCAGAGTGGCAGTTCAGATGGGGTCCCAGTTGCGTCACTTTCAGTACAGGGCTCTGCCCTTTGGGATAGCAACAGCCCCACGGGTATTTACAAAGCTGATTGCAGAGGTCACAGCACATCTCCGAGAAAAGGACACTCTGATAATACCCTACCTGGACGACTTCCTGATTGTAGGGAAGAACTTTTCTCACTGTCAGGAGCAGGTCAGAATAGTGATGGACATTCTACAGACACTGGGATGGCAATTAAACCTCAAGAAATCCAAACTAGAGCCAGCAATGGTTCAGAATTTCCTGGGGATAATGGTAGACTCCGTGGCGCAGGAATGTCACCTCCCAGAAGAAAAAGGAAAAAAATCAAGCAGATGATTATAACAACATTAACAAAACCAGAGATGACTTTGAGAAAGGCCATGTCAGTATTGGGGTCCCTAACCTCCTGCATACCGGCAGTAAAATGGGCCCAGTTCCATGCAAGAGAACTGCAATGGTGTGTGCTGCAGAACGACCTGGAACTTCAGGGGCAGCTAGAGCAGAAGCTCACTCTCCCACTCTCTGTGCTCCAATCTCTCAGATGGTGGTTACAGATAGTCATCTCCGAGAGGAGTCCCCTGGACATACACAGCCTCCAAAGTGATCACAACGGACGCCAGTCCATTGGGGTGGGGAGCTCACTCAGACACACTGTGGGTCCAAGATCCCTGGGCTCAATAGGAGAAAAATCTATCCTCAAACGAGTGGGAACTCCTAGCAATAGAAAAGGCACTAGAGAGATTACTTCCACACTTGACAGGGCATCATGTGAGGGTCCTATCGGACAACCGGACAGCGGTCGCATACATGAACCACCAGGGGGGCACCCGTTCTCGGTCACTGATGCACATAACCAGAAGACTCATGTCTCTAGCCGAGAGGCATTTCCTGTCCTTATCGGCCCTGCATATTCGAGGTGTGGACAATATAAAGGCAGACTTTTTAAGCAGGAACCACTTGAGGCAAGGGGAATGGTCCCTAAAGTCCGTTTTTCAACAGATAGTACACATGTGGGGAAGACCCAGGGTAGACCTCTTTGCCTCAAAAGCCAACAAGAAAGTTCAAAGATTCTGCTCCCTGAACCCAGCAGACAGGCCGTTGGCAGTAGACGCCTTCAGTATAGAATGGACGTCAGGACTCCTGTATGCCTTCCCACCGATATGTCTAGTTCCAGCAGTTCTGAGGAAGATCAGGGAGGACAAGGCCAGGGTAATTGTGATAGCTCCCTTCTGGCCGAAAAGACCATGGTTTTACTGGCTGAGAGTGATGTCAGTGACGGACCCGTGGGTTCTCCCGGAAGACCAGGACCTTCTAACGCAGGGTCCCTTCAACCACCCGCAGAACTCTGGGCTTCATTTGACAGCCTGGCATTTGAGCGGTCGTTACTAGAGAAAGAAGGGTTCTCAGCTGGGTTAATATCCACCTTGCTCAGCAGCAGAAAACCAGTAACAACCAAGATCTATGGGAGAATATGGAAGAAATTCCTCTCCTGCTCAGGGCCAATACGGGAAGGGGAGGTCCCGATAGTGGCAATACTGGAGTTCCTGCAAAAGGGCTTAGATCTGGGGTTAGCTGTTAGTACCCTCAAAGTACACATTTCAGCCTTAGCAGCTTTATTCAACTGTGACCTGGCAAGCAATAGGTGGGTGGTGAGGTTTATCCGAGCCTGTAGTAGAGCTGACTCTGTTCCATCCCCTACTCCTCCACCATGGGATCTGAATTTAGTGTTAACAGCCCTGACAGAAAGCCCCTTTGAGCCGTTAAATACAAATTCAGATAAAGTACTAACATTAAAAACAGCTTTGTTAGTGGCACTTACATCGGCCCGTAGGGTGGGGGATTTACACGCATTGTCAGCTGACCCCCCTTACACACAAATCATGGACGATAGGGTCGTATTAAAATTAGATCCGGCATATCTCCCCAAAGTGGTATCGAGGTTCCATAGGGCTCAGGATATAACCCTACCCTCTTTCTGTCCCAATCCTAGTAACAAGAAAGAGGAGAGACTCCATTGCCTAGATGTCAGGAGATGTATCCTGCAGTATTTAGAGAGTACAAAATCCTGGAGGAAAAAGAGGGCTTTATTTGTTTCGTTCCAGGGGTCAAGGAAGGGCCTTAAAGCCTCGAAACAGACTTTAGCTAGATGGGTGAGAGAGGCCATTATTCTAGCGTATAGTAGTGCAGGCAGGGTTATTCCACAGGGTCTGAAAGCCCATTCCACGAGGGCCATGGCGACATCGTGGGCGGAGAGAGCAGATGCTACCATCGACCAAATCTGTAAGGCGGCCACTTGGTCCTCTCCGTCTACATTTTTTAAACATTATAGGCTAGACCTATCTGCTACCTCTGATCTCACATTTGGGAGAAGAGTGTTACAAGCAGTGATCCCTCCCTAAAGAGAATACAAATCTCTGTAACTCTCTCGTGGTGCCGTCATGTATGATAGAAAAACACGGGTATCACATACCTGGTAATGTGTTTTTTCATGAGACATGACGGCACCCTTATATTCCCACCCTTTTGATCACGTCATTAGTTGGGTGCATTATTTGCATTATTTGTATTATACACTCCCTGGGGTATAGGTGAATAGAACCGTATAGGATGTATTATTTATGTGTACACTAACCAGCGGAGTTCCTCTCGTACTCTGTAAAACAACTGATGTGGAGAGAGGAGCCGCCTCTTGTATCTTGAAGGTTTCCTGTCCTTGATGGGCGGATCCCCTCTCTCGTGGTGCCGTCATGTCTCATGAAAAAACACATTACCAGGTATGTAATACCCGTGTTTCCTCACCTCAGCTGAATGATTTACATCTGTTAGCCAGCTTGATTACATGTGGGGATTCCCTAGCAACCAGGCAACCCCCACATGTACTTATGCTGGCTAACAGATGTAAATCATTCAGCTGCGGCGATGAAAACTAAATCTCCGAGCACTAAAAAATACTCGGAGGACACCCGAGCGTGCTCGAGAAATCTCGAGTAACGAGTATATTCGCTCATCACTAGTCATAAGTAAAGTAAGTATTCAATCAAAAATGACTTATTACATCTTATAAAATGTCTCCTTGTATTATTTATAACGTAGGAGCTTTTTTTTTTTTTTTTTTTGGGGGGGGGGGGGGCGGCGCGTTGGTGGTGGTGGTGGTGTCAGGGTATGCTTCCACATTCAGTAAACGTTGCAGGTTTGACGTCAAGCCCGCAGTGGTCAGAGGTTACAGCATAGTGGATGGGATTTGAAGAAATCCCATCTCCACTATGCGTTCAGGGACACCTCTGGCTTCCCTGCGGAGACTGAGGTGTGGCGTGTCTTTCAAGACCGCAGCATGTCAATTTATTGAGCATCTCCACAAGATAAATTTCCTGTACAATGTATTGAGCACTGTGATTCCACATGGTTCAGTGATCACATGCGGAATCGCTTGTGTTCAAAAGCCGGCAGCGCTTTGGACGCAGCGGACATGTGCTGTGTCCAACGCATTGCCTAATACAGAATGTGGAAACATACCCTCATGTTTTTTCATGTCCCATATTTGATTTGATGTTTCTTCATGGTTTGTCCTCAGTAAACATTTAGATTGTGAGCCTATATGGCTGCAATGCTCTTTTACGGCATTTGATACCTTTGCCAATTAAATGAAGCAAAAAGCTGCTTCCAATGTCAAAAATTGCCTCATCTGCATGTTGTCAAGGCATGCACAGAATTAAAATTTTTGCTGCGACCAGAGGGTTTGCCGGATGCGTACATTGCCAAACGTGATAGGGATTTTATGTGGCCTCAGATAGTCCTTCCATCTATCCATATCTATCTATGGATCTTCCTCTAGATCTCTATCAAGCTAGTAACATAGGTGAACTGCTAATAGCAGCAGACCATGTGGAGCACAGTGGGACCTGTGAGTCGGCGAGGCTCGGGCCCCATAGCAGATTAGGACATTTATGGGGCGCCATGATTTCTGTGTACAACAGTCTAATAAGCCGTCTCTTTAAAAAAATTTAAAAAAATGCTGTTGCAGATAATTTTTGGTGGAACTGAAAATCTTTCATTTGAAATCTACTGTGCAATGTAGTTATATGTGGTGGTCTCACAGAGGTGGTCTTTTGAAATGGTCTCATTGTATCTGTGTATACAGTAAATATTTGCTGGCCATTGGTAACAAAATAGTATTATTATTCATATTGTTTTTTATTTGTTTCCAGACCTTGTGTGAGCCTCAAAGTTACTGCCCAATGCATCACCAGGATTATCGCCAGGAACTACTGAAATGCCGCACGAAAAGCAAATCCTGGGCGGGAGAACGCAAGAGAAGGGATCAGATTGCCCGGTTGATGAAATTGTAGCAAATATTGGGAGACGTCCTTAAATACATTGAACTTGAATAAGTCCACTTTGCTGCATTTCACTTATTTCCCGCATGACCATGGCTGCTCCCGTCACTGTGAAACCCTTTAATTATATTTACGATATATTAAATACCATGCAGGACTGTACTGGATATGAATACATTTGGGAATGAATATAGGTTTTTCCCTGCGACATGATCCTTTTGTTCACCATTGACATGAACGGCTCTCTTTTGGGAATACAGCTCCCTCGGAAGTGTATGTTAGATGACGTCTTACAAATCTTGTCTTTTTTTGATGACAGCACTTTTTTTTCTTTCTCAAACATTCACTACAACCAATAAACTGCAAGGAGTAAAAGCATTATTTGAAGAGGTTGTCCTACGCTGACAACTCTTATCTATATGACCTCTGAGGGGTGTTGTCAGAATCCGAATGGAAATGCTCTGGATGACTGTTCCTCTGCACGGAAATGTATAACTTGACATGACTTACCCCATGACAGCTGCTATCTACAAAGGGTCAGAGGAACTGAGCTCAAACTGTAAAAAGGGGTTTTCATGAGTCACCCACTTTAATTTAAATGGGAGTATTTACCTTCATATACATTTTTTTTTTTTTTTTTTTTTTTTTACTTTCAATGTTTCAAAAGATGGTGCAAAAAGTCTTGATTTAAAAGGAATCTGTCAGCAGAATTTCACACCCAGAACTATATGCACATGTAGTTTTTTCAAAGACAAGTCCAGCTATACCGTTACATTACTGAGGAATTAGCATTTGAAATGGTATGCAAATGAGGCTGTAGATTTGAAGCCTCTGTCACTCCAGCTCTACTCCCCTCACAGCACCATCTCCTCCTGATTAACTGACAGTATGTATGATGTGCGATTTCATGCAAAGGACTTGTCAGTCAAGCAGGAGGAGGTGGCACTGGGCAGGGAATAGAGCTGGAGTGACAGAGCCTTCAGATCTACAATAGATCTTCATTTACATGCCAATTAAAAAGCTGATTTCTCAGTAATGGGGGAATGGACTGGCTATGTAAAGGTATTGCTGGACTTGTCTTTGAAAGAGCTACAGGTGCATAAGAAGTTTGGGTGGTGTGAGGTGGACGGGGGCTTAAAAGCCTGCTGACAGATTCCCTTTAAAATACCCTGGTATTTTGATCATACAGTTCCTAAACAGACCTACATTGCTCCATGTACAAACATTCCATAGTTTTATCCTACAATACACTGCCATACACCACTTTTTTTTTTGCTAACCTGATAAATTTTATATAAGAATTTTGGTGATGGCTAGAAGGGAGACACTAGGATCAGACAGTATTTTTCTATTGAGGCTTATAGGTCTGCATAGGAGATGTACGCCGAAAAGTTATTCTATGTGACTGCTATCTTGAAATTGAAATCGGTTAATTGTGAACGTGTAACATTCCCTTATTAATATCATGATCTGTTTGTATAAATGTATTGGATAATAACTTTCAGTATGACCACTTTATACAGTACACTGTATAAGATGTCTAATGATGTTTTAAGAAAATCTTGCCCCACAATTTACATAGTTGTTTCAATTGCATATGCTGTCATACTATGATTTAATCAAGGTTTATAATTTACTTTTATGAAGCCTCAGTGAACAATGTGAATTTTGTACCTTACAACAATGACGAAGCATTTTCTCCTCTCATGGTGATGTGACCCATGCGTTGTATGTGTGCAGCTTGAATCAGCATGATGAATTTTGTACAGTAAAAGGTTGATACTTTTTAAATGGTACATTATGAGCCTGTTTTGTCTTCTGTATACATTTTAGTAACAACAACGGTATCATTGTTCGTATAAAATATAAAGACAAGTAAATGTCTTTTCATGGATCTTCAGTGTATTATTAAAATGTGAACTCAAAGGACAAGTGTGTATACATTACTAGCGAGCGTACTCTGTGAAAGAAGCTGACCATTACCAGTTTAGGTATGAAAGCGACAATTTGTCAAGACTATCATTTTGTACACCAGTCTTGATGAAGAGAGCGCTGGTGTAAGATGCTCCAAGTAGTTGAGGCATACACCTCTTAATTTATTTGCCACAATTTCCAGTTGACATGCATTATTATAAGAAATGTACTTTAGTCAGGGGCTGAAATACATGTTTGTCATAATTTAGGCCACTTTTGTCAGCCGTTCTGGAAAGTTGTGGAACTGGTGTAAAAATGTCAAATTGCAAACTTTTTTTTGTACAACTACACGTTTGAGTTCTCAAAATTCTATCAACCTGTGTCACAATGCTGTTGTCTGAATACCCGGGGCCAGGGGCTTCGTCCCTGTCCCCCAACGCTGTGAGCACCCTAGATACACCTGCTCCCCGTTTTACTTCTGATGGTGAAGACGCTGGAGCCAAGTACCTTGCTGAACTCCTATTTTTCTAGTCACCTTCCAAGACAGCCACTTCGGAGGTTGTCTTCCCCGTCCTAATAGGGGACAGGAACACAAAGAGGTTAAATACCCCTCCCCTTCCTGCAACCACCAGTGTTTTCCTGTCCCCTATGGGGCATGAAGAGGATCTGAAGGGGCTGCCGTGGCCGGAGATCGGAGCTCCACATATACCTGACAAGCCCGGGCAGCTGAGGTCGGCCTCCCCCTCCTCTGGTGCTGCTTCTGTCTCCTCGCTTTGGCGGGACTTGGGATCTTCCTGCCCCTCCTGCGCCTCCTCTGGGGGTAATACAGGGCAGTGACGTGCATACCGGGGGCCTCCTGTAGCCCCCTAGTTTCCTCCTCCCATGCTGCACGTCGGAGGTGGCGCGTCTCGGATGCTGAGGCATTTGCTGCTTCACTTCCGGGTGACGCGCGTCACGTCCGGGTGCTTTCCATAATGGAGCGCGCGCCGGCCGGTGTTTTCTCATGGCTCGTCGGCCGGCCCGCCAAGGCAGCAATACCGGGGCGTTCCGGGAAGGATCCCCCCAATCGGGCAAGGGGAGGAGGAGCACAATGACGCTAGCCCACGATCCCATTTAAAAGATCCGGGTGGCAAGGTAAGCCTGTCTGACAGCCACTTCTGTGACGGATATGGACAGTGACAAACTCCCTTGCTCTGCATCTGCAGAACTCCGCGTACCCCCTCCTACCGTAAGTAGCAGGTGTCGGGCCCATCTATCCTATGTACATTCCTACAAGTGGCTTAGCACACCCTTTTTCTCTCTTGTAGGGAGAAAAAGTCTCTGACCCTAGGAGGACAAGCCGCAAATGTAAAGTGTGTGCAGCCAGGCTCCCATCTACATATGGGAAAAAACTCTGCCAATCCTGTACAGATGAGGTCCTACGCGCTGAGCAGCCCTCTCTCCTGGATAGCATCAGATCCCTCATTAAAGAGGAGGTCCACTCTTCCATGGCTACCTTCACCCAGATCCCGGTGCCTCAACCTCCTCCTCTTAAAAAGAGGAAAAAGGCCCCAGTAGAATCCGATTCAAACTCAGGAGAGATTCAGGACTCTGAGAGGATGCTTGGGAAAATGAAGGCTCCACTTCCACCCCCCACCCTTAAATCAGATACCAAAAAATATTATTTTAATTCTGAGGATATGAGTGACCTAATCAGTGTAGTTAGAGGCACCATGGTGGTGGAGGAGGAGGAAATTAAACTCACGGTACAGGACAAAATGCTTGAGGGTCTAAAGCCCAAAGATCAAAAAGGCTTTCCTGTGCATAAGAATATCCAGAATCTAATTCTACATGAATGGGGCCTCCCTGAAAAAGGTCTTACTATTCCCTCAGAGCTAAAGAACCGATTTCCCTTAGACGGAGATAACTCCATATGGGAGACCCCAAAAGTGGATGTGCAGGTGTCCAGAGTAACTAAGAAAACAGCCCTTCCCTTTGAGGACTCTTCCCAGCTCAAGGATCCGATGGATCGAAAGAGCGCTTATTAAAAAAGTCCTGGGACACCTCCACAAATTTACTAAAATCTAACATAACCTCCACTTGCGTGGCCAGATCCCTGTTTGTCTGGTTACGCAAGCTGGAAGATCATTTAACACAGGGCACCCCAAGAGAGGAGATTTTAGACTCCCTACCCCTGCTACAGAAAGCAACTGGGTTCCTAGCCGACGCCTTGGCTGAATCTGTCCGAGTAGCCGCAAAAGCTGCCGTCCTCTCCAACTCGTCCAGGAGAGCACTGTGGATAAAATCCTGGGGGGGCGACTTCATCTCCAAGTCTAAGTTGTGTAACATCCCCTTCCAGGGCCATAATGTATTTGGACCCATTCTGGATGATATCTTGGATAGGGCAGCAGATAAAAAGAAATCTCTCCTTGAACAAAAAATTCCTAAAAAACGCTTTTTTCGCCCCTCCCGTGACCAATCTTCACAGAGAGGAAAAGGCAAAACATGGAGATGGAGTTATCCCAAAGGAGGCAGGAGCAAGAACATCCTTGTCCCTCAAACTCAACAAACCCCAGATAAGCAATGACGATGCTCCGGTCAGGGGTCGTCTCTCTTCTTCACCCAGTGGCAATCCATCTCCGCAAATCAGTGGGTCCTTCGTACTGTACGAGATGGTCTAAAAATAGAATTCGAGAGACCTCCCCCACAATGCTTGAGGATAACCTCCCTACAAACTCCACACCTCCAAAATTCTTTGTTGAAGGATCTACAAAATCTGCTCCATTCAAATGTGATCTCGCAGGTGCCGAAGCTGAAGGAAGGACGTGGCCATTATTCTCTTTCTAATAATAAAACCGCCTGGGAAGAACAGAATCATCATAAACCTGAAACCATTAAACGAACCAGTCCGGTACAGAAGATTCAAGATGAAAACAATCAGGTCGGTAATCCCCCTCATCGGACAAAATTGGGTAATGGCGACTGTGGATCTGAGGGATGTGTACTACCATGTACCAATCCACCCAGAACACAGAAAATTCCTCAGATTCGCAGTCTCCCAGGGGCAGCAAATCAAACATTTCCAATTCAATGTCCTACCATTCGGCATCTCATCAGCCCCACGGGTCTTTACAAAAATTATGGCAGAAGCAATGATTTTCATCCGTCGACAGGGAATATGCATTGTCCCATATTTGGACAACTTTCTCATTATGGTGCCGCCTACCCCCCCGTCTGTAAACAGATGTAACAAGGACACTGGAGATATTACAGTTCCTGGGCTGGATCCCGAATCTGGAAAAATCAGAGATCCACCCCTCCACAAGGAGAAAATTTTTTGGGGTTCTACTGGACGCAAAAGAAAGGACATCGTCTCTACCCAGAGATCATCAGATCAACCTTGTCCGCAAAGTAACCAGATTCAGGGACCAGCGAGCACCCACCCTCAGAGAGTCAATGTCTGTGCTAGGGTCTTTAACCACATGCATCCAGGCGGTTTCCTGGGCTCAGGCTCACACGCGAACCCTTCAGACTTGTGTGCTTCTACATTCCAGGAGACCGCAGATTCCATTGAATCAAAAAAATCTTCTCCCTGGCCATGTAAAATCAGCTCTAAAATGGTGGTTAGATCACCAAAATCTTCAGAAAGGGGTCAGCTGGGATCAGTTTCCCCTAAAAACACTCTGCTCCGATGCCAGCAAGATAGGCTGGGGTGCAGTGGTAGAGGGTTTCCACTTTCAGGGACGATGGACATCAAATATCGGCAACAGTTCCTCGAACCTAAGAGAACTAAAGGCTGTGGAAGAAGCCCTAAAAGCGTCATCTGTGCTGATCAAAAATCACCATGTTCGTGTCTACTCGGACAACATGACCACAGTAGCCTACCTACGACACCAGGGGGGAAAGAAGTATACCGGTCTGAAGGAAATAGCAGCAAGAATTTTCTTCTGGGCAGAGAAAAACCTTCTGTCACTCACAGCAGTACATCTAAGAGGATTAGACAATACTGAGGCAGACTTCCTAAGCAAGAAAGACATACATCCAGGAGAGTGGTGTCTGGACCAAACAGTATTCCGGTCCCTAACCTCAATATGGGGATCTCCAGAGGTGGATCTGTTTGCCAACAGACAAAATGCGAAGGTGGAAACATGCTTCTCCCTTTATCACACGGATGGGGCGCAGGGAATAGATGCCCTCTCACAAGGGTGGAGGTTCAACCTCGCATATGCATTTCCACCCATCCCCATGTTGGCAAAGACACTACAAAAGATCAGGACAGGCCGAGTTACCACAATCTTAATCGCTCCACTGTGGCCCGGGAGGAGCTGGTACAGTGCCCTGATAGACATGGCTCGGGAAGGTCACTATTTTCTACCTCAAAAAGTCGATCTTCACCAAGGTCCCCTACTGCAGAGGTGTCAAACTGCATTCCTCGAGGGCTGCCAACAGGTCATGTTTTCAGGATTTCCTTAGCATTCCACAAGGTGCTGGAATCATTCTGTGCAGGTGATTAAATTATCACCTGTGCAATACAAGGAAATCCTGAAAACATGACCTGTTGGCGGCCCTCGAGGAATGCAGTTTGACACCTCTGCCCTACTGCATCCGGACCTATGCAGATTGAACCTGGCGGCATGGCTACTGAAGCCAGAATTTTAAGAACCAAAGGACTCTCGGATGAACTGATCCAGATCCTCCAAAAAAGCAGGAAGCCGGTAACCAATGCCATCTATGCTAAAGTCTGGAAAAAGTTTACGTCCTGGTGCTCCCCAGAAACTCCAGACCCCTTCAATCCCAATATAGCGCAAATCTCAGATTTTTTACAAAAAGGTTTAGAAATGGGCCTTACCCCTAGCACACTCAAAGTGCAAGTATCGGCCCTTACCACCTTTTTTTATTTAAATTTAGCCAGTCACTGGTGGATCAAGCACTTCATGACAGCAGCATCCGATTCGTCCTAGACTCCGTAGTAAGGTGCCTCCTTGGGACCTTAATACCGTGCTGAACAGCCTAACTCAAGATCCATTTGAACCCCTGGAATCTATGAACATAAATCTCTAACTCTTAAAACAGTCTTTTTAGTCGCAATCACTACGGCTAGACGTATTGGAGAGTTGCAGGCCCTGTCAATATATGAACCTTATCTGATGTTCACTGCGGAGAGCATTATTATTATTTATTATTATAGCGCCATTTATTCCATGGCGCTTTACATGTGAGGAGGGTTATACATAATAAAAACAGGTACAATAATCTTGAACAATACAAGTCACAACTGGTACAGAAGGAGAGAGGACCCTGCCCGCGAGGGCTCACAATCTACAAGGGATGGGTGATGATACAGTAGGTAAGGATAGAGCTGGTCATGCACTGGTTTGGTTGATCGGTGATTAATGCAGGTTGTAGGCTTGCCAGAAGAGGTAGGTCTTCAGGTTCTTTTTGAAGGTGTCGATAGTAGGTGAGAGTCTGATATGTTGTGGTAGAGAGTTCCAGAGTAGGGGTGATGCACGAGAGAAATCTTGTATGCGATTGTGCGAAGAGGAGATAGGAGGGGAGTAGAGAAGGAGATCTTGTGAGGATCGGAGGTTGCATGCAGGAAAGTACCGGGAGACAAGGTCACAGATGTATGGAGGAGACAGGTTGTGGATGGCTTTGTATGTCATGGTTAGGCTTTTGTACTGGAGTCTCTGGGTAATGGGCAGCCAGCGAAGGGATTGACAGGGGGAAAAGCCGGGGAATAGCGGGGGGACAGGTGGATTAGTCGGGCAGCTGAGTTTAGAATAGATTGGAGGGGTGCGAGAGTGTTCGAGGGGAGGCCACAGAGCAGGAGGTTACAGTAGTCGAGGCGGGAGATGAGGGCATGGACTAGTGTTTTTGCAGATTCTTGGTTTAGGAATGTACGGATCCGTGAAATATTTTTGAGTTGAAGGCTGCAAGAAGTGGAAAGGGCTTGGATATGAGGTTTGAAGGAGAGGTCAGTGTCAAGGAGTACTCCGAGACAGCGAGTTTGTGAGACTGGGGAGAGTGGACAGCCGTCTACTGTAATGGATAGGTTCGTTGGGGGGGTCGCGTGAGATGGGGGAAAGACAATAAATTCTGTTTTGTCCATGTTAAGTTTTAGAAATCTAGTGGAGAAGAAGGATGAAATGGCGGATAGACATTGAGGGATTCTGGTTAGTAGGGTGGTGATATCTGGTCCAGAGATGTAGATCTGTGTGTCATCAGCATATAGATGATACTGAAAACCGTGAGATTCTATGAGCTGTCCCAGTCCGAAGGTGTAAATGGAGAAGAGCAGGGGCCCTAGAACTGAACCTTGCGGGACTCCGACAGATAGAGGGCGAGGTGAGGAGGTGGTGTGTGAATGGGAGATGCTGAATGTTCGGTCAGTTAGGTATGACGAGATCCAGGATAGGGCCAAGTCTGTGATGCCAAGGGATGAGAGGGTCTGTAGTAATAGGGAGTGGTCCACTGTGTCAAAGGCAGAGGACAGGTCCAGGAGGGGGAGGATAGAGTAGTGTCGATTGCTCTTGGCGGTTAATAGGTAATTGGTGATCTTAGGGCAGTTTCAGTGGAGTGGTGTGACTGGAAGCCTGATTGTAAGCGGTTGAAAAGGGAGAAGGAAGATAGATGGGAGGACAGTTCAAGATGGGCGTGTTGTTCCAGTAGTTTTGAGGCATAGGGGAGAAGTGATATAGGGCGATAGCTAGATACAGAGGATGGGTCAAGAGAGGGCTTTTTGAGGATAGGTGTGATTGAGGCATGTATAAAGCTTGAGGGGAAAACACCAGTTGTTAGTGATAGGTTAGCATTATACTAAAGCTAGATCAGTCCTTTCTACCTAAAGTAGTCTTAAATTTCCACAGGGATCAGGACATTGTACTGCCCTCATTTTGCCCAAACCCATCCAACCCTAAGGAAAAGACCTTCCACACCCTTGACGTTCGCAGGGTGGTCTTATCTTACCTTCGACAGACTGAAGCCTGGCGAATTGATCAAAATTTATTCATCCAGTTCTCAGGTCGAAACAAAGGCAAAAAGGTGGCAAAAAACACTATTGCAAATTGGATCAAACAGTCTATTTGCCTGGCTTATTCATCACAGGGAATTGATCCACCTGCTTCACTGAAGGCACATTCTACCTGGGCGATGGCAACATCATGGGCAGAGAGGGGAAATGCTTCATCAGAGCAGATATGCAGAGCCGCCACCTGGTCGTCCATCCACAAGTTCACCAGACTTTATAGGCTAAATTTCAATAAGGATTTAACATTTGGCAGACGAGTTCTGCAGGCCGTCATCCCTCCCTAGAGAAATTAGCTGTTGGTACTACTCCGAAGTGGCTGTCGTGGAAGGTGACTAGAGAAAATAGAATTAGGCTTACCGGTAATTCGGTTTCTAGGAACCTGCCACGAAAGCACTAATTTCCCTCCCTATCTGATATTCTTATTGGATGATTCCTGCACTTTTGTGGTAACTATACATGCTAGTGTGTCCAGGAAAACACTGGTGGTTGCAGGAAGGTGAGGGGTATTTAACCTCTTTGTGTTCCTGTCCCCTATTAGGGTGGGGAAGACAACCTCCTGTCAGGACTCTGAACATTTTGATTACCTTTTGTGCATTACTGCCCTTTTCCAAGATGGCGTCTTTGGTCTCATGTGCACTGTGTCTTCCTGCTATAAAACTCCACCCCAGCCTTCAGTCTGTGCTAGAGTATTCTGCCTTGCATCCAGCTCCTGACGACTCCCTGATTTTGCACCTGCACCTGCTCCTGTGAACCTGTGTGGAGATCCTGCTACTCAGCTCGGAGTTTCTGCTGCATACATCAGTTTCCAGTAAATCTCCATCTGGCTGCTTGTGTTTGTTTCCATCTGCATTTGCTGGACATGTAAGCTGTTGCTGCTCTGCTTAAACCTGAGACTTTTACCCAGGCCTCCCTGGTTGTGCTAAGATATTATTTGAACTGCCTTATAAGCATGTCTATCTGTGTTTGGACTACCATGGACTTATTCGTGTCAAGTATCCTCAAGAATAATTGTGCTTCATAGACTTTCTGCGTGATTGCATTTTCCTCTGAAGTTTCCTATAGACTGTTAAGCTGCGTATAATATTTACACCAAGTGTTGTGGACTTGAGTGTCTCTCTGCACCTGTTTGAATCACCATGTGATAATATAGACTTTACCAATTATAAAAATGTGTCCTGTAGTTGTCCTGTTCCATGCAAAGAGTCTCCTGAGTTATCCCTTATAATCATTACAGGATACTCTAGCCTCAAAAGAGGAGACTGCTGGAACAATGACCGCAGAAAGCAGACTAGAGCAGGTGTTCTCCATAATTAGATCACTGCAGAAAGATGTGGAAGGTCTGAAAAAGAAGTTTGGAAGCTTTGAACACAATCAAGAAGTGTTTGGACAAACTTTGCAGGACTTAAGCACCCGCATGGCAGCCCAGGAAAACAAACTTGCTGGCAAAGAGTCCCAGTATGGACGGGCTTTTCAGGACATAAGCACACAAATGGCTGCACAAGCGACTTTACCATCTGGGCAACCGCCACCAGTTAGCCCACCTAAGTTGCCCCCATTCAGATTTAATGGTGATCGCGACAAATTTCGTGGCTTTGTGAATCAATGTATGCTATATTTTGATGTGCATGCTGACCGGTTTCCTAATGATAGATCCAAAGTATTGTGTGTAATAATGCTGCTGACCGCACGAGCGATCGCCTGGGCGAATCCGATGATTGAGTCTCGTGACCCGCGGTTAAATAATTTGGCATTAATGTTTGATGACCCTAATCGCCGTGCAACCACTGAATCTGCTTTATTGTCTTTACGCCAGGCTAAACGTTCTGTTATTGAGTATGCTACTGAATTCAGGAGATTAGCGGTAGATACTAAGTGAGACAGTTATGCACAATTACCTATTTTTAAAAGGGGTCTGTCTACCATTGTAAAGGATGAATTAGCTCGCTCTGAATCACCACAAGAGCTAGAGACATTTGTACAGCATTGTGTGCGCATTGACATTCGCCTTACTGAGCGTAGACAGGAGAAGTTTGCTGCATATAACCGTATTTCTAACTTTTCCCTTCCTTCCAAAGAGCCTGCAGGTAAAACATCTCGAGAGGTAGAGGAGGTGCCCATGCAAATTGATTCTTTTCAGAGGCGTGAGAGTAATGAGCGCCGGGAGCCTCGCCTTCGAGAAAGTCTATGTTTCTACTGCGGCCAGTCTGACCACTTTCTAATCAACTGTCCCAAGTGTCCCAAGCGGCCTAACAAGGTGCTAGCAGCAGTAGGGGAGTATGACAACTATGATGATGAATCTGACATCTCTGAATGTAGTCTGCCTTTAAACGCTGTATTCCATTCACTTTCTATGACTTCACCAGCCAAGGAGCTAAATGAAAAGAACTCTCACTGTTCTCTCCCAATTAAGATCCTGTGTACAGGACAGTGGATTTCCAGTGCAGCTATGATTGACTCTGGTGCAGGTGGCAACTTTATGGATATCGCATTTGCCAAGGAACATGGTATTGAAATTCAGCAAAGAGCCTCTCCAATTACCCTGGAAACAGTGGATGGGTCACCTTTAATCTCCGGGCCTGTGGATCAGGAGACCGCACCCCTTGAGATTTGGTTGGAGCCTACTCATCAAGAGCAACTCTCTTTCTTGTTAATATCTTCTCCTCATTTTCCTGTGATTTTAGGCATCCCTTGGCTGTGTTCTCAGAATCCAACTATCAACTGGGAGACCAAGGAGATTATCTTTCCAACAAGGAGCAACTCAGCATTAACTGAAGCTGTCCCCGAGTCCACAGCTATGGAACCACCGGTACAGGTATTTACTTTACCTTCAGCATATAAAGAGTTCTCTGACATCTGTGACAAGAAGAATGCAGATCAGCTTCCTCCACACAGGCATTATGACTGTGCCATTGAGTTGCTTCCTGGGTCAGCTATTCCTTTTGGTAATGTATATCCTTTGGCGGCACCTGAGCTTCAAGCCTTAAAGGAGTATATTGATGAAAATCTGGCCAAAGGCTTCATACGTCCTTCTTCACCAGCAGGGGCACCTATATTTTTTGTAAAGAAGAAGGATGGGTCCCTGAGACCCTGTGTGGACTATCGAGAGCTCAATAAGGTTACCGTACGGAATCGTTACCCTTTGCCTCTGATTCCCGAATTACTGGAAAGAGTCCGCCATGCTAAGGTGTTCTCTAAACTGGATCTTCGTGGGGCTTATAATTTGATGAGTATTCGTCCAGGGAATGAGTGGAAGACAGCATTCCGATGCCGGTATGGACACTTTGAATATCTCGTGATGCCCACCGGGCTTTGTAATGCCCCTGCAACGTTTCAAAACCTTGCTAACGACATTTTCAGAAATTTGTTGGACCAGTTTCTGGTGATCTATTTGGACGATATTCTAATCTTTTCTGACTCTCTACAGGAACATGAAGAACATGTCAAAGCTGTTTTAAGATGTCTGAAAGAACCATCTGTATATCAAGCCGGAGAAATGCGAGTTCCATCGTTCTGTGATACAGTTCTTAGGTTATATCATCTCTCCCCAGGGGCTGAACATGGAATCTGGTAAGATTCAGGCTATCCTTGACTGGCCGGTACCCAAGAACGTTAAGGAGGTGCAACGTTTTATTGGTTTTGCAAATTTCTGCAGACGTTTTATTCGAAATTTTTCTGATATTGTCCGTCCCATTACTTCCTTGACAAAGAAGAAAAAGCCCTTTAAGCGGTCATCACAGGCTCAAGAAGCTTTTGATCGGCTTAAGATCTGTTTCACCTCAGCACCGCTGTTGATACACCCAGATCCAACACTTTCTTTCATTGTGGAGGTGGACGCTTTTGATAATGCCTTGGGGGCTATTCTCTCCCAAAGAACTGGAGAGAAGGGTCTGCTACATTCTTGTGCTTTCTTTTCCCGTAGACTAACCTCAGCAGAGAAGAATTACGATGTGGGAGACAAGGAATTGCTGGCTATTATTGCGGCTTTCATGGAATGGAGGCATCATCTGCAAGGAGCTGCACATCAGATCGTAGTGCTTACTGACCATCGCAATTTAGAGTTCCTCAGATCTGCTAGATGTCTTTCTCCTCGTCGGGCTCGTTGGAATTTATTTTTAAATCAATTTAATTTTGTTATCTCGTACCGTCCAGGTTCTCGTAATGGGAAGGCTGATGCTTTATCCCGAATCCATGCTGCGGATTCCATACCTGGAGCCCCATCCAAGACCATTCTATCTGATGGCAATTTCATCGGAGTTATCCACGATCAGGACTTGTGAAAGAAGTGCAGGGAGGCTTATGACGGTGATGTATTTCTGGCCAACCCACCTGTGGATATTAATCTTGTCTTTAAGGGTGGCATGTGGTTCAGAGATCGACATATCTACGTCCCTGAGGCCGTCCATCTGCAGATCCTCAAGTTGGTACATGACTCCAAGTTGGCTGGTCACAGGGGGGTACAGAAGACACAAGAGTTCCTAAGCCGATTTTTCTGGTGGCCAACTTGCCTGAAGGATACTAAGGACTATGTTCTCTCTTGCGAGGTATGTGCTCGTTACAAGACTCCTCGTGTGACACCTGCGGGTCTCCTGCAACCGTTACCTGTTCCGTCCCAACCTTGGGGGTCTATATCAATGGACTTTATTGTGGAGCTGCCTACATCGGGGGGCATGAATACGATCATGGTAGTAGTTGATCGCCTGACTAAAGCCGCTCATTTTGTTCCATGCAACGGCCTCCCCTCAGCTAAGGATACAGTGAACTTGGTTATTCAGAATGTCTTCCGGCTGCATAGGGTCCTGGATGAGATCATCTCTGACCGTGGCATACAGTTCACTTCAAGATTCTGGAAGGGGTTTTGCTCTGCACTCAATATTAATGTCTGTCTCTCTTCTGCTTACCATCCCCAGACAAATGGTCAGACTGAGCGTACCAACCAGACGTTGGAACAATATCTAAGATGCTGTGTTAGCCATCTCCATGATGATTGGTTGGAATTACTGCCGTTAGCCGAATTTTCATACAATAATTCTCAGAGCGCCTCCACTAAGTTCACTCCTTTCTTTGCCAATCTGGGTTATCATCCATGTATCTTACCTAGGTCTCCGATTAATTCTCCGGTTCCAGCAGTTGAGGAAAGGCTGACTGAGATGAGGCAAAATCTGGAGGTTCTGAAGGAATCCCTGACCACGGCTCAAGAACGTTATAAGTAGTGTTGAGCATTCCGATACCGCAAGTATCGGGTATCGGCCGATACTTGCGGGTATCGGAATTCCGATACCGAGATCCGATACTTTTGTGGTATCGGGTATCGGTATCGAAACAACATTAATGTAAAAATGTGTAAAAGAGAGAATTAAAATAAAAAATATTGCTATACTCACCTCTCCGACGCAGCCTGCACCTTACCGAGGGAAGCGGCAGCGTTCTTTGTTTAAAATTCGCGCTTTTCTTTCCTTTACGTGAAGTCCCGGCTTGTGATTGGTTGCGTCGCAGTCACATGGGCGACGCAACCAATCACAGCAAGCCGTGACGTAATTTCAGGTCCTTAAGGATTTTAAAATTACGTCCCGGCTTTGTGATTGGTTGCGTCACAGTCACATGGGCGACGCAACCAATCACAGCAAGCCGTGACGTAATTTCAGGCCCTTAAGGATTTTAAAATTACGTCCCGGCTTTGTGATTGGTTGCGTCGCAGTCACATGGGCGACGCAACCAATCACAAGCCGTGACGTCACGGGAGGCTGGACACGCGCGCATTTTAAAATGCGCGCTTGTCCAGCCTCCCGTGACGTCCCGGCTTGTGATTGGTTGCATCGCTGTCAACCAATCACAAGCCGGGAGGCTGGACACGCGCGCATTTTAAAATGCGCGCTTGTCCAGCCTCCCGTGACGTCCCGGCTTGTGATTGGTTGCATCGCTGTCAACCAATCACAAGCCGGGAGGCTGGACACGCGCGCATTTTAAAATGGCTTCCCGGCTTGTGATTGGTTGACAGCGACGCAACCAATCACAAGCCGGGACGTCACGGGAGGCTGGACTCGCGCGCATTTTAAAATGCGCGCGTGTCCAGCCTCCCGGCTTGTGATTGGTTGACAGCGACGCAACCAATCACAAGCCGGGACGTCACGGGAGGCTGGACTCGCGCGCATTTTAAAATGCGCGCGTGTCCAGCCTCCCGTGACGTCACGGCTTGTGCTTGGTTGCGTCGCCCATGTGACTGCGATGCAACCAATCACAAAGCCGGGACGTAATTTTAAAATCCTTAAGGACCTGAAATTACGTCACGGCTTGCTGTGATTGGTTGCGTCGCCCATGTGACTGCGACGCAACCAATCACAAAGCCGGAGCGTAATTTTAAAATACTGAATGACCTGAAATTACGTCACGGCTTGCTGTGATTGGTTGCGTTGCGGTCACATGGGCGGCACGCGACCAATCACAAGCCGGGACTTCACGTAAGGAAAGAAAAGCGCGAATTTTAAGCAAACAACGCTGCCGGTTCCCTCGCTGAGGTCCAGGCTGCGTCGGAGAGGTGAGTATAGCAATATTTTTTATTTTAATTCTTTATTTTACACATTAATATGGTTCCCAGGGCCTGAAGGAGAGTTTCCTCTCCTTCAGACCCTGGGAACCATCAGGAATACCGTCCGATACTTGAGTCCCATTGACTTGTATTGGTATCGGGTATCGGTATCGGATTGGATCCGATACTTTGCCGGTATCGGCCGATACTTTCCGATACCGATACTTTCAAGTATCGGACGGTATCGCTCAACACTAGTTATAAGAGATCGGCTGATAGATTCCGTAAACCTGCACCCATGTTCAAGGTAGGAGATTCCGTGTGGTTAGCAACTAAGAATCTGAAGTTAAACGTTCCTTCACAAAAACTTGGACAGAAATTCATTGGCCCTTTCAAGATCAACGGTATTGTGAGCTCTGTTGCCTGCCGGCTGAAGCTGCCTAGGACTATGAAGGTACACCCAGTTTTTCATGTATCTTTACTAAAGCCTGTATCTCCTAATACCTTCCAGGGACGTGTTGTGCCACCTCCGCAGCCTGTGGTGATTGATGGGTAAGAACCATTTGTGGTGGAGGAAATTATTGATTCCAGGATTCGCAGAAATCGGCTCCAATATCTTATAAGATGGCAGGGATATCCCCCTGAGGAAGACTCTTGGGAACCTGTGGAAAACATCAATGGCCAACAGAAGATCTCTCGTTTTCATCAAAGATTCCCTGAGAAACCAGGTCCAGGATCGTCCTGAGGCCACTTCTAAGGAGGGAGTAATGTCAGGTGTCATGAATCCCCAATGGCTAGGGATAGCACAGGATTAGCAAAGTATAATAAATATCGGACGAGCTCTAGGGTGATGGAACCTGGGCTGACCGCTGCCCTACGCCTGACAAACGCAACTAGAGATAGCCAGGGAGCGTGCCTACATTGGTTCTAGACGCCACGCACCAGCCTAAGAGCTAACTAGTACTGCAGAGGAAACAAAGACCTCACTTGCCTCCAGAGGAATTAACCCCAAAGATATAGTTGCCCCCCACAAGTATTGATGGTGAAATGAGAGGAAGGCACACACATAGAGATGATGTATATAGCTTTAGCAAATAGAGGCCCGCTGAAAACTAGAAAGCAGAATGACACAAAAGGGGACTGAGCGGTCAGCAAAAAACCCTAATCAAAAAAAACCATCCTGAGATTACAAGAACCCATGTGCCAAATCATGGCACATGGGGAGAACCTCAGTCCACTAGAGCAACCAGCTAACAAAGAAACATTCTAAGCAAGCTGGACAAAAAAAACAAACAACTGAAAATCAGCACTTAGCTTATCCTGAAAGATCTGGGAGCAGGTAGGCAGGAACCAAACAGAGCACATCTGAACACATTGATAGCCGGCAAGGGAAATGACAGAAAGGCCAGGTAAAATAGGAAACACCCAGCCTCTGATGGACAGATGGAAACCAAAGGCCGCAACCCACCAAAGTCACCCAGTACCAGCAGTAACCACCAGAGGGAGCCCGCAAACAGAATCCACAACAGTACCCCCCCCCCTTGAGGAGGGGTCACCGAACCCTCACGAGAACCCCCAGGGCGATCAGGGTGAGCTCTATGGAAGGCGCGGACCAAATCAGTCGCATGAACATCGGAGGCGACCACCCAGGAATTGTCCTCCTGACCATAACCCTTCCACTTAACCAAATACTGGGGTTTGCGTCTGGAAACACGAGAATCCAAGATCTTTTCAACAACATACTCCAATTCTCCCTCCACCAGCACCGGAGCAGGAGGCTCGACCGAAGGAACAACAGGCACCTCATACCTCCGCAACAACGACCGATGGAACACATTATGAATAGCGAACGATGCTGGGAGATCCAAACGGAAAGATACAGGGTTAAGAATCTCCGAGATCCTATAAGGACCGATGAACCGAGGCTTGAACTTAGGAGAAGAGACCTTCATAGGGACAAAACGAGAAGACAACCACACCAAGTCCCCAACAAAAAGTCGGGGGCCCACGCGGCGACGGCGATTAGCAAACTGCTGAGTCTTCTCCTGAGATAACTTCAAATTGTCCACCACCTGATTCCAAATGTGATGTAGCCTGTCCACCACCACGTCCACTCCAGGACAATCCGAAGACTCCACCTGACCAGAGGAAAAACGAGGATGAAACCCCGAATTACAAAAAAAAGGAGAGACCAACGTGGCCGAACTAGCCCGATTATTAAGAGCAAATTCGGCCAGTGGCAAAAAAGCAACCCAGTCATCCTGATCAGCAGAAACAAAACACCTCAAATAAGTTTCCAAGGTCTGATTAGTTCGCTCCGTCTGGCCATTCGTCTGAGGATGGAATGCAGACGAGAAAGACAAATCAATGCCCATCTTGGCACAAAACGTCCGCCAAAATCTAGACACAAACTGGGATCCCCTGTCAGAAACGATATTCTCCGGAATCCCATGCAAACGAACCACGTTCTGAAAAAACAAAGGAACCAACTCAGAGGAGGAGGGCAACTTAGGCAAGGGCACCAAATGAACCATCTTAGAAAAGCGGTCACACACAACCCAGATAACGGACATTTTCTGTGAAACCGGGAGATCAGAAATAAAATCCATGGAAATGTGCGTCCAAGGCCTCTTCGGGATGGGCAAGGATAACAACAACCCACTAGCCCGTGAACAGCAAGGCTTAGCTCGAGCACACACTTCACAAGACTGCACAAAGGTACGCACATCCCTAGACAAGGAAGGCCACCAAAAAGACCTGGCCACCAAGTCTCTTGTACCAAATATTCCACGATGACCAGCCAACACAGAAGAATGGACCTCGGAGATGACTCTACTGGTCCAATCATCCGGAACAAACAATCTTTCTGGTGGACATCGATCCGGTTTATCCACCTGAAACTCCTGCAATGCGCGTCGCAAGTCTGGGGATACGACGGACAATATTACCCCATCCCTAAGGATACCAGCAGGCCCAGTGTCTCCAGGAGAGTCAGGCA
This sequence comes from Ranitomeya variabilis, assembly GCF_051348905.1. Classification (NCBI taxonomy): domain Eukaryota; kingdom Metazoa; phylum Chordata; class Amphibia; order Anura; family Dendrobatidae; genus Ranitomeya; species Ranitomeya variabilis. The sequence goes on along the minus strand of NC_135236.1, from coordinate 487,356,599 downwards.
CAAAACTCCTGGAAAGAGCATCTGCCTTCACATTCTTTGAACCTGGCAGGTATGAAACCACGAAATTGAAACGAGAAAAAAATAACGACCAACGAGCCTGTCTAGGATTCAAATGCCTGGCAGACTCAAGGTAAATGAGATTCTTGTGATCAGTCAAGACCACCACGCGATGTTTAGCACCCTCAAGCCAATGACGCCACTCCTCAAATGCCCACTTCATGGCCAAAAGCTCCCGATTACCCACATCATAATTGCGCTCGGCGGGCGAGAATTTTCTAGAGAAGAAAGCACATGGCTTCATCACCGAGCCATTAGAACTTCTCTGTGACAAAACCGCCCCCGCACCAATCTCGGAAGCATCAACCTCCACCTGGAAAGGAAGTGAAACATCTGGTTGACACAACACAGGAGCAGAAGAAAACCGGCGCTTAAGTTCCCGAAAGGCCTCCACGGCCGTAGGAGACCAATCAGCAACATCAGCACCCTTTTTAGTCAAATCAGTCAAAGGTTTAACAATACTGGAAAAATTAGCAATGAACCGACGATAAAAATTAGCAAACCCCAAGAACTTCTGAAGGCTCTTAACAGATGTAGGTTGTGTCCAGTCACAAATAGCCTGAACCTTAACGGGATCCATCTCAATAGTAGAAGGAGAAAAAATGTACCCCAAAAAAGAAATCTTCTGGACTCCGAAGAGACACTTTGAGCCCTTCACAAACAGAGAATTGGCCCGCAAAACCTGAAACACCTTCCTGACCTGTAGAACATGAGACTCCCAGTCATCAGAAAACACCAAAATATCATCCAAATACACAATCATAAACTTATCCAGATATTCACGGAAAATATTGTGCATAAAGGACTGAAAGACTGACGGAGCATTGGAGAGTCCAAAAGGCATTACCAAATACTCAAAATGGCCCTCAGGCGTATTAAATGCGGTTTTCCACTCATCACCCTGTTTTATCCGCACCAGATTATACGCACCACGAAGATCTATTTTAGTGAACCACCTAGCCCCCTTAATGCGAGCAAACAAATCAGTAAATAATGGCAATGGATACTGGTATTTGACTGTAATCTTATTCAGAAGGCGATAATCTATACAAGGCCTCAGGGAACCATCTTTTTTTGCCACGAAAAAAAAACCTGCTCCCAGAGGGGACGAAGATGGACGAATATGTCCCTTTTCCAAGGACTCCTTAATATAATTCCGCATAGCAGTATGCTCTGGCAGTGACAGATTAAATAAACGACCCTTAGGGAACTTACTGCCAGGAATCAATTCTATAGCACAGTCACACTCTCTATGGGGAGGGAGCGAATTGAGCTTAGGCTCCTCAAAAACATCCCTATAATCCGACAAAAACGCAAGGATCTCCGAAGGAGTAGATGAAGCGATAGAAATCGGAGGTGCATCATCATGAACCCCCTGACATCCCCAGCTTAGCACAGACATTGTTTTCCAGTCCAGGACAGGATTATGAGTTTGTAACCATGGCAGACCAAGCACTAGTACATCATGTAAATTATACAGTACAAGGAAGCGAATCACCTCCTGATGAACGGGAGTCATGCGCATGGTCACTTGTGTCCAATACTGCGGTTTATTCATAGCCAATGGTGTAGAATCAATTCCCTTCAGAGGAATAGGAACTTCCAGAGGCTCTAGACCAAAACCGCAGCGTTTAGCAAATGACCAATCCATAAGACTCAGGGCAGCGCCCGAATCCACATAGGCATCGACGGAAATGGAAGACAGTGAAAAAATCAGAGTCACAGACAAAATGAACTTAGACTGCAGAGTATCAATGGCAAAAGATTTATCAACCCTTTTTGTGCGTTTAGAGCATGCTGATATAACATGAGCTGAATCACCACAATAAAAACACAAACCATTTTTCCGCCTATAATTTTGCCGTTCACTTCTGGACTGAATTCTATCACATTGCATAGTCTCAGGTGCCTGTTCAGAAGACACCGCCAACTGGTGCACGGGTTTGCGCTCCCGTAAACGCCGATCAATCTGAATGGCCATAGCCATAGACTCATTCAGACCTGTAGGCGCAGGGAACCCCACCATAATATCCTTAATGGCCTCAGAAAGACCATTTCTGAAGTTTGCAGCCAGGGCGCACTCATTCCACTGAGTAAGCACCGACCATTTCCGAAATTTCTGACAATATATTTCCGCTTCATCATGCCCCTGAGAGAGGGCTAATAAAGCCTTTTCAGCCTGAATCTCTAGGTTAGGTTCCTCATAGAGCAATCCCAATGCCAGAAAAAACGCATCCACACTGAGCAATGCAGGATCCCCTGGTGCCAATGCAAATGCCCAATTCTGAGGGTCGCCCCGTAGGAACGATATAACAATCTTGACCTGTTGAGCAGGGTCTCCAGAGGAGCGAGATTTCAAAGAGAGAAACAATTTACAATTGTTCCTGAAATTCAGGAAGGTAGATCTATCTCCAGAAAAACACTCTGGAATAGGAATTCTAGGTTCAGACATGGGAGTGTGAACAACGAAATCCTGTATGTTTTGAACCTTTGCCGCGAGATTACTCAGGCTGGAAGCCAAACTCTGGACATCCATGATAAACAGCTAAGATCAGAGCCATTCAAGGGTTAAGAGGAGGTAAGAAGCAGCTAGACAGCAATTAAGGGCTAGGCAGCAAAACTCTGAAGGAAAAAAAAAAAAATTTCCCTTGAACACTTCTATATCTCCTGCTTCAGCCCAAACAATTAACACTTTGTGGGCCGGCTATACTGTCATGAATCCCCAATGGCTAGGGATAGCACAGGATTAGCAAAGTATAATAAATATCGGACGAGCTCTAGGGTGATGGAACCTGGGCTGACCGCTGCCCTACGCCTGACAAACGCAACTAGAGATAGCCAGGGAGCGTGCCTACGTTGGTTCTAGACGCCACGCACCAGCCTAAGAGCTAACTAGTACTGCAGAGGAAACAAAGACCTCACTTGCCTCCAGAGGAATTAACCCCAAAGATATAGTTGCCCCCCACAAGTATTGACGGTGAAATGAGAGGAAGGCACACACATAGAGATGATGTATATAGCTTTAGCAAATAGAGGCCCGCTGAAAACTAGAAAGCAGAATGACACAAAAGGGGACTGAGCGGTCAGCAAAAAACCCTAATCAAAAAAAACCATCCTGAGATTACAAGAACTCATGTGCCAACTCATGGCACATGGGGAGAACCTCAGTCCACTAGAGCAACCAGCTAACAAAGAAACATTCTAAGCAAGCTGGACAAAAAAACCAAACAACTGAAAATCAGCACTTAGCTTATCCTGAAAGATCTGGGAGCAGGTAGGCAGGAACCAAACAGAGCACATCTGAACACATTGATAGCCGGCAAGGGAAATGACAGAAAGGCCAGGTAAAATAGGAAACACCCAGCCTCTGATGGACAGATGGAAACCAAAGGCCGCAACCCACCAAAGTCACCCAGTACCAGAGGTAACCACCAGAGGGAGCCCGCAAACAGAATCCACAACAGTCAGGACTCTGAACATTTTGAATACCTTTTGTGCATTAATGCCCTTTTCCAAGATGGCGTCTTTGGTCTCTTGTGCACTGTGTCTTCCTGCTATAAAACTCCACCCCAGCCTTCAGTCTGCACTAGAGTATTCTGCCTTGCATCCAGCTCCTGATGACTCCCTGGCTTTGCACCTACTCCTGTGAACCTGTGTGGAGATCCTGCTACTCAGCTCGGAGTTTCTGCTGCATACATCGGTTTCCAGTAAACCTCCATCTGGCTGCTTGTGTTTGTTTCCATCTGCATTTGCTGGACATGTAAGCTGTTGCTGCTCTGCTTAAACCTGAGACTTTTACCCAGGCCTCCCTGGTTGTGCTAAGATATTATTTGAACTGCCTTATAAGCATGTCTATCTGTGTTTGGACTACCATGGACTTATTCGTGTCAAGTATCCTCAAGAATAATTGTGCTTCATAGACTTTCTGCGTGATTGCATTTTCCTCTGAAGTTTCCTATAGACTGTTAAGCTGCGTATAATATTTACACCAAGTGTTGTGGACTTGAGTTTCTCTCTGCACCTGTTTGAATCACCGTGTGATAATATAGACTTTACCACTTATAAAACTGTGTCCTGTAGTTGTCTTGTTCCATGCAAAGAGTCTCCTGAGTTATCCCTTATAATCATTACACCTCTGAAGTGGCTGTCGTGGAAGGTTCCTAGAAACCAAATTACCGGTAAGCCTAATTCCATTATCGACCCTGTATCTGCTCCACCTCCCCCACCCATGGAAGTGGGGAGTAATAATGTATATATATTCACAAACCAGACTAAAAAGGGAAAACGAACAGGGATAAATGAAATACCAAGCATGCACTTAGACTAGAGAGGTAGACCAGGGAGAAGGAAGGAAAACCAAATGGGAGAGAATTAGGATTTGCATACAGCCAAAACACCAAGCAACAGTCACAGATCACGCCAAACACCTCTACCAACAACCTACTCCTCCATACCAGGCAGTACAAGACTAACACTGGCAATCCAGATTGCCAGAGGTGAGTATATGCGGGTGTGTGACAGACTCCTCTCCAATACTAACCCTGAGGCTTGATGTCAGCGAACATTACACTGGTGACATCAATCCCAAAATCATTACCACTGCTTGCTAATGCATCAGGACAAGTGGAAATAGCCAAGGCTAAGCTCCAGAAGTGGTGCATCTATTGGAATGCTCCATTTAAGGGGCAGCTAAGGACTGGTGTTATTAGTCTGGGAGGGGACCAATATCCATAGCCCCTTACCAGCCTATTAATAGCCTGCAGTTGTCTGTTTATCCTTTGCTATTTATTAAAGGGACTCTGTCACCTTAATTTGGCGGGCTATGTAAATGCCCTCTGTCCGGTCCGATGGGCGGTGTTTTCTCTTCTTTCATTCACCCCTTCCTTTCCCGCTGGCCGCAATATTTTCTTGAATTTGAATATGTTTCCTCCATAGTTCACGCGTGCGCAATGCAATCTTGCCTTGCACATGCGCAGTATGCTTTGCCCAACTGCGGGCGAAGCCGAAAAGCATTAGTGCGCATGCGCCGCCGCACTATGTCCTGGAACACAGCAAAATACTTCCGGGAAGTAAATATTGCGGCTAGCGGGAAAGGAAGGGGTGAATGAAAAAAGAGAAAACACCGCCCATCGGACCGGACAGAGGGCCTTTACATAGCCCACCAAATTCAGGTAACAGAGTCCCTTTAAAAATAGGGGGGCCCCCATGTCTTTTTTTTGTGATCCCCTCCTTTTTAACCAGTAAAGGATACGCAGAAAACTGTGAGCTGCTGTTGATAGGATGGGGGGAATTAATGGCAACTTACAATATTCATGAAAATGTGTAGCTGTAATAGGACACTTGGCTCAGCAAGAGGCCCAGCCTTCTCAGCTTCAAAGAAGAAATTCACACCCCTCACAAGCTAGCTAGTAACCAAATTCCTACAGGAAGACTCCTTCAGAGCCCTTACAATGTAACTGCTTTGTTAAGACAGGTAAGATTTCATAAGGAGAATATAGACTTATCGTACATCATACCCACACACCAGTTACATTTTTGAAATTTCTGAAATGGGCCGAACACTTTCCAGGATCTCGATCCGTTCTAGCACTCCAGGGTGGGGAGATATGTAGAATGGCTAGTAAGAGCCTGGTATAAAAGTTGTGTTTGGTCTCCACTAGTGTTGAGCATTCCGATACCGCAAGTATCGGGTATCGGCCGATATTTGCTGTATCGGAATTCCGATACCGAGTTCCGATATTTTTGTGATATCGGAAATCGGAATCGGAAGTTCCCAGTGTATGGTTCCCAGGGTCTGGAGGAGAGGAGACTCTCCTTCAGGCCCTGGGATCCATATTCATGTAAAAAATAAAGAATTAAAATAAAAAATATGGATATACTCATCCGTCCGGCGGCCCCTGGACCTTACCGATGTAACCGGCAGCCTCCGTTCCTAAGAATGCAGTGAGTTTAGGACCTGCGATGACGTCGCGGCTTGTGATTGGTCGCGTGAGCGGTCACATGAGCGGTCACGCGACCAATCACAAGCCACGACGTCATCGAAGGTCCTTCACTGCTCATTCTTAGGAACGGAGGGTGCCGGATACATCGGTAAGGTCCAGGGGCCGCCGGAGGGGTGAGTATATCCATATTTTTTATTTTAATTCTTTATTTTTTACATGAATATGGATCCCAGGGCCTGAAGGAGAGTTTCCTCTCCTTCAGACCCTGGGAACCATCCAGGATACCTTCCGATACCTGTGTCCCATTGACTTGAATTGGTATCGGGTATCGGTATCGGCGATATCCGATATTTTTTGGATATCGGCCGATACCATCCGATACCGATACCTTTGAGTATTGGAAGGTATCGCTCAACACTAGTCTCCACACAAAACAGGGGCCTTGGCCAGATCAGATGGCGCCAAAACCGCCTGTTATGGAGTTATGACCCATCTTAGGTTTTGGAGATTTTAGCTGATAGAAGCGAGGGGAGTGGATTGATGTTCATCCCAGAGAGCAGGAGGAGGGCGACGTAAAAAGGTTAAATACTAGTATAAAGCATGGCCTATTGCTTTTTCTCTGAGGAGGTCTTAATGACATATCTTGTGGGGTGAAGTCAAGGAACAGAGGAGACCACCAGCCTCTCATGTGGCAGCCCCTCCCCCGCAAGCTAGGCCTTTCAGTTGACTAGTAACTGACTCTTATATTCTGCATACTTTATGCTACCACTATTGTATTTGCATATCTGACCATTGTTTATGTATAACCATTGTGTATATAATGTTTTGTCTAGTGTGCCCTTAAGGGAATTTATATATATAAGAGGCATCATGATTACTCGCTAATCCCGCCCCCTGCACAGTATCTCCGCCCCCCACCACATCACCACACATAATCTTACCCACCCACCCCATTACCACACACAATCCTGCCCCCACCACATTACCACACACAATCCGCACCACATCACCACACACAATCCCGCCCCCCACCACATCACCACACATAATCCCGCCCCCCACCACATTACCACACATAATCCCGCCCCCCCACCACACCACCACACATAATCCCACCCCCCACCACATCACCACACAATCCCGCCCCCCAACACATCACCACACATAATCTCGCCCCCCCACCCCATCACCACACACAATCCCGCCCCCCACCACATCACCACACACACAATCTTGCTCCCCCACCCCATTACCACACAAAATCCCGCCCCCCCACCACATCACCACACATAATCCCGCCACCCCACCACATTACCACAGATAATCCCGTCCCCCACCACATTACCACACATAATCTCGCCCCCCCACCACATTACCACACATGATCCCGCCCCCACCACATTACCACACATAATCCCGCCCCCACCACATTACCACACATAATCCCACCCCCCACCACATTACCACACATAATCGAGCCCCCCACCACATTACCACACATAATCCCACCCCCACCACTTTACCACACATAATCCAGGCCCCCACCATATCACCACATGTAATCCCGCCCCCCCACCACATCACCATACGTAATCCCGCCCGCCCACCACATCACCACACGTAATCCCGCCCGTCCACCACATCACCACACATAATACCGCCCCCCACCACATCACCACACACAATCCCGCGCCCCCAACACACCACACATAATCCCGCCCCCCAACACATCACCACACATAAAACCGCCCCCCCACCCCATCCCCACACATAATCCCACCCCTCCACCCCATCACAACACATAATCCCGCCCCCCCACCCCATCACCACACACAATCCCGCCCTCCCACCCCATCACCACACACAATACCGCCCCCCCACCCTATCACCACACACAATCCCGCCCCCCCACCCCATCACCACACATAATCCCGCCCACCACATTACTACACATAATCCCGCCCCCCACCACATTACCACACATAATTCCGCCCCCCACCACATCACCACACATAATCCCGCCCCCACCACATCACCACACATAATCCCGCCCCCCACCACATCACCACACATAACCCCGCCCCCATCACATCATCACACAAAATCCCACCCCCCAACACATCACCAAACATAATTCCACGATCCGCACCCCATTACCACACATAATCCCGCCCCCCACCACATCACCACACATAATCCCGCCCCCCACCACAATACCACACATAATCCCACCCCCACCACATTACCACACATAATCCAGGCCCCCACCACATTACTACACATAATCCCGCCCCCCACCACATTACCACATGTAATCCCGCACGCCCAGCACATCACCACACATAATCCCGTCCCCCACCACATCACCACACATAATCCCGCCCCCATCCCATCACCACACATAATCCCGCCCCTCCACCCCATCACCACACATAATCCCGCCCCCCCACCAAATCACCACACATAATCCTGCCCACCACATTACTACACATAATCCCGCCCCTCACCACATTACCACACACAATCCCGCCCCCCACCACATTACCCCACATAATCTCGCCCCCCTACCCCATCACCACACATAATCCCGCCCCCATCCCATCACCACACATAATCCCGCCCCTCCACCCCATCACCACACATAATCCCGCCCCCCCACCAAATCACCACACATAATCCTGCCCACCACATTACTACACATAATCCCGCCCCTCACCACATTACCACACACAATCCCGCCCCCCACCACATTACCACACATAATCTCGCCCCCCTACCACTTTACCACACATAATCCCGCCCTCCACCACATTACCACACATAATCCTGCCCCCACCACATTACCACACATAATCCCGCCCCCCACCACATTATCACACATAATCCCACCCCCACCACATTACCACACATAATCCCGCCCCCCCACCCCATCACCACACACAAACCCGCCCCCTCACCCCATCACCACACATAATCCCGCCCCCCTACCACATTACCACACATAATCATGCCCCCCACCACATTACCACACATAATCCCGCCCCACAACACATTACCACACATAATCCTGCCCCCCACCACATTACCATACATAATCCCGCCCCACAACACATTAGCACACATAATCCCGCCCTCCACCACATTACTACACATAATCCCACCCCCCACCACATCACCACACATAATCCAGGCCCCCACCACATTACCACACATAATCCCACCCCCCACCACATCACCACATGTAATCCCGCCTGCCCACCACATTACCACACATAATCCTGCCCCCCACCACATCACCACTCATAATCCCGTGCCCCCAACACATCACCACACATAATCCCGCCCCCAACACATCACCACACATAATCCCGCCGCCTCACCCCATCACCACACATAAACCCGCCCCCCCACCCCATCACCACACATAATCCTGCCCCCCCACCCCATCACCACACATAATCCCGCCCCTCCACCCCATCACCACACATAATCTCGCCCCCCACCACATCACCACACATAATCCCGCCCCCCACCAAATCACCACACATAATCCTGCCCACCACATTACTACACATAATCCTGCCCCCACCACATTACCACACATAATCCCGCCCACCACCACATTACCACACATAATCCCGCCCTGCATCACATCATCACACATAATCCCACCCCCCAACACATCACCACTAGTGTTGAGCATTCCGATACCGCAAGTATCGGGTATCGGCCGATACTTGCGGGTATCGGAATTCCGATACCGAGATCCGATACTTTTGTGGTATCGGGAATCGGTATCGGGATTAATATCAATGTGTAAAATAAAGAATTAAAATAAAAAATAGGGATATACTCACCTCTCCGGCGGCTCCTGGACTTTACCGCCGTAACCGGGAGCCGTTGTACCTAAGAATGCGCGCTTGCAGGGCTTTAGATGAGGTCACTGCGCTCTGATTGGTCCGTAGCGGTCACGTGACCGCTACGCGACCAATCACAATGCAGTGACGTCATCTAAGGTCTTTCAAGCGCTTGAAATACCTTAGAAGACGTCACTGCATTGTGATTGGTCGCGTAGTGGTCACGCGACCGCTACGCGACCAATCAGAAGCTGCGGACGTCTTCTAAGGTATTTCAAGCGCTTGAAAGACCTTAGGTGACGTCACTGCTTTGTGATTGGTCGCGTAGCGGTCACGTGACCGCTACGGACAATTCAGAGCGCAGTGACCTCATCTAAGGCCCTGCAAGCGCGCATTCTTAGGTACAACGGCTCCCGGTTACGGCGGTAAAGTCCAGGCTGCGTCGGAGGGTGAGTATATCCCTATTTTTTATTTTAATTCTTTCTTTTACACATTGATATGGATCCCAGGGCCTGAAGGAGAGTTTCCTCTCCTTCAGACCCTGGGAACCATCAGGGATACCGTCCGATACTTGAGTCCTATTGACTTGTATTGGTATCGGGTATCGGTATCGGATTAGATCCGATACTTTGCCGGTATCGGCCGATACTTTCCGATACCGATACTTTCAAGTATCGGACGGTATCGCTCAACACTAATCACCACACATAATCCTGCCTCCCCACCCCATTACCACACATAATCCCACCCCCAACACATCACCACACTATTGTTATTAACTTCATTTTAAGTTAATTTGCCACCTGCGTAAGCGCTATTGAATGTTGTCATTATTTACTTTAGTTTAATCACCAGCAGCATTAATTAGATAGCAATGAGCATGCCGAGCGTTAGCTGGCTGGAAACATCTAGTTAAATATATAATTTGACTTTGGGCTGCTCTTTTATCTTAATCCACACATTCATGTTCTCAGCTTAGCTTTCCATGCTATCAAGGCTGGTTTCTGTCCCGATATAATCCTGTTAACAGAATGGACTTATCTAATGAAAAAATCATAAGTCAATCACATTTCTGTGAAATCAACCTGTCAAATTAAGAAGCAACACTGATTGTGAATCAATTTCTCCTGCAGTTGTGCAAATGGAACAGACAACAGATAGAAATGATAGACAATTAGCAAGACAACTATAACTGAGTGGTTCTGCAGGGGACAGCCACAGACCATTTCTCTGTTTTCATCCTTTTTAACTGAGGTTTTGATCAATTTTGCATTTTGTCATTTTTGTCACCTCTAGAGGTTCTGTACAGTAGCATGAGGCGGTGTCTACAACCCACAGAAGTTGATCAGGTGGTGCAGCTCATCGAGGATGGCACATCAATGCGAGCTGTGACAAGAAGGGTAGCTGTGTCTGTCAGCACAGTGTCCAAATCATGGAGCAGATACGAGGAGACGTGGAAGGGACTGTAGGAGGGCAACAACCCAGCAGCAGGACCGCTACCTCCTCCTTTGTGCAAGGAGGAGCAGTGCCACAGCCCTGCAAAACTACCTCCAGCAGGCCACTAACATTCATGTGTCTGCTCAAACTGCTCAGACTCCATGAGGGCTCAACTTCCAAAAGTGGGTTTTGTGCAAGTGGATGATTGGCATTTGAACACCAAGATTGGCAGATTTGACATTGGCGCCATGGGCTCTTCATGGATGAGAAGAAGTTCACTCTGAGCACATGTGACAGACATAACAGAGTCTAGAGACACCGTAGAAAACGTTCTGCTGCCTGCAACATCCTCCAGCATGACCTGTTTGGCAGTGGGTCAATAATGGTGTGAGGAAGCATTTCTTTGGAGGGCCGCACAGTATATACCATATACAGTGGGTATGGAAAGTATTAATACCCCTTTAAAATTTTCACTCTTTGTTTCGTTGCAGCCATTTGGTAAATGTAAAAAAAGTTCATTTTTTCTCATTAATGTACACTCTGCACCCCATCTTGACCGAAAACAAAAAAAAAAATAGAAATGTAATTTTTGCAAATTTATTTAAAAAAGGAAAACTGAACCCCCATAGATATCCCTATAATGTATTGGGGTCCACCCAAAATATGAAAGCCCCCCAAACTGTATGAGGGCCCCCACGGTAGTCCCCACAGTGTTTGATTGACCCATTGTAGACCCCAAACTGTATAATGGTCCAAACATTAGCTACTACACAGTATAATGACCCTTGCCTTAGCCCCCAAACTGTATAATGGCCCCCGCATTAGCCTCCAAACTATATCATGACGCACGCCTTAGCCCCAAACTAGATAATGGCCCCTCATTAACTGCCAAACTATATAATGGCCGTACATTATCTCCCTAACTATGCAATGGCCCTGCATTAGTTCCCAAATGTAACCACCAAAAAATGGAGTTCCATACACAATAAGTATAAGTAAAAATAGTTATACTTTATTAAAGATACCAAATACATAATAAAAAACAGTAAATCATAAAGACAAACAAAGGACCCTAGTGAGGAAACAAGTAAATCCTCGGCATAAACAGTAGATTTAATTAAATTAAACTTCCTATCATGGCATAGGTAACCACCGCTACAGAGTAAGTTTGTATGGCACCCAGTTCATTCCCATACTGTGAATATAATCAATGGGACTGAATGCCTGTGCACTGATAACCGTCCCAGCGGCTGTCACAGTGGCGTGCACGCATATCCAGGGACGCAATCATGGCAGTATATCTTAATGCAGCAACATCTTACCCATGAAGGAAGGAAATCACAAATGCCGAGGTACCCGGTAACGCCCCCCTTGACGCGCGTTTCGCGTTTGCTTGATCACAATGAGGGAGTGTATGGGACTGCCAACATGCTAACCCCTTTATAGTGGCATTCATTATGTGGTCCGTCTCGTGCGCGCGTGCGCACCGCCACCACAGGAAGTGACGTACCCGCTTGCCGGCATTCATCAGGAACGCACGTCAAGGGGAAATCCCCAGATGACGTCAACAGACATGCGCTCCTGAAGCAATGAAACTGGAAACACGGGGCTCCTCCAGTGGGTGCAGAGCGCACGCGCGAGACCTGAACCACCATATTGAATGCTGGCAAAGAAGAAGGTATACGCGCAGCACAGGTAACTATCTGTAACTGTGATTATAACATGAAAATACCAGTCAAAATATGTGCCATAACATAGTGAGTAAAAAAGTGCAAAGTGCAATAAATAAATAACACCCCAGTGTTAACTTTGTTCCTAAAAACAAATACGTTGCATTAAATGAATAATCCTACTATCCCATATTTAAGAATAATTAATAACAAGTGAATGAAGTAATATCCCAAAGAAAGGGGAAGCCATGATTGTGTATAAATGTATGATAACAATGTGCACATGATAAAAATATCATATATAAAAAGCAAGTATATAAAATACAAAAATACAAAAATACAAAAAATACAAAATACTAAAAATAATAAAATGACATGGTACTGAATAGTTCCACCCATCCTGATATAACATGGAAAACCACATGAGGCTGTGCGTTCTTCTTTATTAAGACCAGCATTTTCGGAAATTAAGTAAAAATATCTTCTCCAGCTTAATATACTGCCACACAAAAGAGGAAACCACAGGTTGAGAGTCTCAATCTAGGGGTATAAGCAATAATTAAAACATAAGTACAGAGAAAAAACAAGATAAAAACGTTTGAAGTTAAAATGCAATATTAGATCTACCAGGATTATTAATAACTGCACAGGGCACATGTGGACAAGGGCTATCATAAAAATGAAATAAAACTCAATTTTTCATTAAGGCCTACAGGGGCCATTGAGTTCAGGGTAACAATCCATCTACACTCTGTTTGAGACAGTAATCGTTTCATGTTCCCCCCTCTGCTACCACAATGCACTTGATCATTTCCCAGAATCCGCAAGCCCCTAGGATCACATGCATGAAATAAACAAAAATGTTTGGGAAGTGTTTTTAGCACATCAATGTCCTCAACATCCTTTGCGCCAATGATGTCCCTTACATGTTCCCTCACGCGCACATGGAGCTGACGTGACGTGAGCCCCACATATATCTTGGAGCAGGGACATGTGGCCTGATACACTAAATATGTACTAGTACAGCTAATGTGATGTCGAATCTGGAATCTTGTAGTACCATCAGATGGTAGAAAGTGTGTACCCCTCACTAGATTTTTCTCCTTACATGCTAAACAATCACCACAGGGATAACATCCCCATGTTGGGCCCCGACTATTTGGATTTAGAGGATTAGTTACTTTCGCCACGTAGTGGCTTTTAACCAATAGGTCCTTAATGCTCTTGCCTCGTTTTGCTGTAAATTGTGGTCTCGTAGGGATATTTGAAGCCAAAATCGGATCAGTCAGGAGTACTGGCCAGTGCGTGTTAATTATTTCCTGCATCCGTTTCCACTGACAATTGTGAGTGGAAATAAATCTCACACAGTTCTTGGATGTTACCCTTTTCTCTTTTTTGAAAAGTAATTGATGTCTCTCTGTGTTTTTGGCTCTTAAATATCCCTGCTTGATACATCGATTACTGTATCCCCTGGCTTTGAACCTATCCTTCAAATCTTCTGCTTGGGCCTCAAATTTTTGGTCCGTTGAGCAGATCCGCCTCATCCTAAGGAATTGCCCAACTGGGATGGCTTTGATCGTATGTGTGGTATGAGAGGAGGCCGCATGCAACAGGGAGTTCACAGAAGTAGTTTTCCTGTAAACATCTGTATGCAGTGCCCCCATCTCATCCACCTCAAGACTGATGTCCAAAAAGTCAATTTTTTGTCTGTGTGCTTTGTATGTCAATCTAATGTTAAATGGGTTGCAATTGAGCTGACCCACAAATTCCTTGATACCGGCTTCACTGCCTTGCCAAATAAAAAATATATCATCAATATACCTATGCCAACACTGCACTCGGTCCACGGAAGAGACCCCGTCCTGATGGAACAGGGATCTCTCCCATAGACCAAGGAACAGGTTGGCATAGGCTGGGGCACAAGCTGCACCCATGGCAGTGCCACGTTTTTGTAAATAATATCTGTCCTTGAAAACGAACAGGTTGTGGGTCAGCACAAATTGCAACAACTCAATCACAAATTCACAGATCTGGCCATCCCAGTTGCTGCCTCCCAGGAAGAAGCGGACCGCATCAATACCATCATCATGAGATATGCATGTGTATAAAGATTCGACATCAGCCGTAATGAGCCACATGTCCCGCTCCAAGACCACACCTTCAATCTTAGTCAACATATCCGCGGTGTCACGTACATGCGATGGTAATATTTCAACCATGGACTTCAAATAAAAATCAATGTACTTGCATACTGGATCACAGAGACCATCAATCCCGGAGACAATCGGTCTCCCGGGAGGGTTCCTAGAGTCTTTATGTACCTTTGGCAACAAGTACAGTGTAGGGATCTTTGGGAATTCCACCGACAACCCTTCAAGAATTTTTTTTAGTAATGATTCCCTGATCCATTGCATCTTGTAGGATCCCGTCTAACTCCACTTTATATGCTGCCAAAGGACAACAAGACAGATGACTATAAGTGTCTTTACAATTCAGCTGTCTGAAAACCTCTCGCTCATATTTAACAGTAGGCCATACAACGACGTTCCCCCCCTTGTCAGCTGCTTTAATCACAACATCATCCAACGCCCCCAATTCCACAAGGGCCTGGCGTTGGGATTTAGTAATATTGTCCTTTTTAATAAATTTAGGAATCTTTTTAAAATCATCCAACACAAGTTTGGTGAAAATCTCCACCTGTGGACATAAAGACAAGGGAGGAAACGTCGCTGATTTAGGTAAAATTGACTTCGGGAACATACCTTGCACCTCTGGTTCTTGTTCCCTCAGCATTTCCTCAAGAATACCCAGTGTTTCTTTTTCAGCCCTGGAAGTCGAATCCTGGCCATCATTCTCTCTCTTATTGTGTAATTTCTTTAAAATCAATTTACGAGAGAACAGGTGTACGTCTTTCATGGCTGAAAAATAATTGAAGGAATTATTAGGTACAAAAGTAAGACCGAGTAAAAGCACCTCCAGTTGGGCATCAGTCAATTTATGATTGGATAGGTTAATTACCTCCAATACTCCT
The DNA here is from genome assembly GCF_051348905.1 of Ranitomeya variabilis. Classification (NCBI taxonomy): domain Eukaryota; kingdom Metazoa; phylum Chordata; class Amphibia; order Anura; family Dendrobatidae; genus Ranitomeya; species Ranitomeya variabilis. Next base: position 487,340,605 of record NC_135236.1, on the reverse strand, counting down.
GATTTATTTTTTTTATCATCGGATTGACTTGATGCAGGCATTTTACGTTTTGTAGAGAATCTTCCTTTACCAAATTCTGGGGGCTTAAAACTCGGCCTTCCCTGTTTATTGAATATTTGGTTTGTGCTTTGTATTGGATCCATATCAGGATCCTCCCCCGATGTCATGGACGACATTGATTCAGTACGGGCTCTAGATGTCGAGCGTCCCCTCCTTCTCCTTTGTCTCCACCTGTACACTTGATTATTCTGAAAGTCTAATGTGTCTCTCTGAAACTTTTTTGTTTTAGTGGTTTTAATTTCCTCTTCCCACTTGGAGAAGTCTTTTTCCAAATCATCATTAAGTTTCATCATAGCCTCAGATGTTAAATCTTTTTTTAGGGATGTCTGGATAATATCAATATCCCTTTCTATTTCACTCAAAGACAATTCATTTAATTTTATGAGGAGTGCCATAAAGCCTTTAGAGCAATTACTTGCCAACTCCAATTAGTTCCCAAATGGTATAATGGCCAACAAATTGACTCTCATCTACTATATAATTGTCTAAGGGGTACTTCCGTCTGTCCTTCTGTCTGTAACGGTTATTCGTTCGCTGATTGGTCTCGGCAGCTGCCTTTCATGGCTGCCGCGACCAATCAGCGACGCGCAAAGTCCGGAAGAAAATGGCCTTTCCTTACTCCCCGCACTCCCTGCCCGGCGCCCGCATACACCCCTCCGTTCTGCCCTCACACAGGGTTAATGGCGGCGGTAACGAACCGCGTTATGCTGCGGTGTAATGCAGTCCGTTACCTTTGCTATTAACCCTGTGTGACCAACTTTTTACTATTCATGCTGCCTATGCGGCATGAATAGTAAAACCATCTAATGTTAAAAATAATAAAAAAAATAAAAAATTGTTATATACTCACCGTCCGTCGGCCCCCTGATCGACAAGAGGCCTTTCCCGGTCGCGGAGCTCCGCTGTCCGCTCCATGCTGCGATCTCGCGAGATGATGACGTAGTGGTCTCGCGAGACCGCTACGTCATCATCTCACAAGACCGCAATGCACTCTTGGGACCGGAGCGCACCAGCAGCGACGGTAACCGCTTCGCCGGAAGGTGAGTATATAACGCTTTTTTATTTTATTTCTCTTTTTTAACATGCATATGATGACCTTTTTAAGCTGTGTCATACGTGGATAGGCAATATACTACATAGCTGGGCAATATACTATGTGGCTCTGCTGTATACTACGTCCCTGGGCAATATACTATGTAACTGGGCAATATACTATGTGGCTCTGCTGTATACTACGTCCCTGGGCAATATACTATGTGGCTGGGCAATATACTACGTGGCTGGGCAATATACTACGTGGCTGGGCAATATACTATGTGGCTGGGCAATATACTACGTGGCTGGGCAATATACTACGCGGACATACATATTCTAGAATACCGATGCGTTAGAATCGGGCAACCATCTAGTTCTATATAATGGCCCCCACACTTTATGAGGGTCCTGTATTGTTTCTGACGCCCCTACAGTCACACCACAAGTATTAATAAAAATAAAAAAATCATATACTCACCTAATCCAGAATCCTGATGCATTCATAGTCGAGGCTCGGGAAGACCAACGCACTGATGTCATGGTGCCGACGCACACACAGAATGTCAGAGTCCCAGCACGACAGAAAGGGATAGTGCAAGGGGATCGTGTCTCCCTGCAGTACTGCACAGCTTAACTATAATGACGTGCTTTTCACACCGATTTAGTTAACAGAAGCATAGCTCTGGGTGTGCCACTCTAAGCGCAGGGCCTGGGGCAACCACACCCTCTGCCCCTCACCCCCCGGTAGCTACATACTGAATGACAGGTAACACCTCTACGCACACCTCATAACACAAGAGCCACAATTTACAATAGGTAATGTCTTTATTTTAATATAAAAGATAAGGTCTGCGTCAGTCTATTGCTGCTAATGTACATGTGAATTTTCTGAAAGAACAGAACTCTGCAGCTACTATGTAAGGATAAAGGAGAGCTGAGATCAGTGAAGAGAGGAGGGTGTCTTTGCTTCTCCCCTGCTTGATGCTGCCTGCTAATGATTGGTCATCCTCATGCAGGGGAACAAGTACACGCCCACTTTATACAAATCTCTGGTAATGACCAGTTGAGCCATAGCATAAATTATGATCTAAACTTAACAAGATAATATTTCCACAATGGATAGGAGAAATTTAAAGATAAATTGTACATTTTACTCTGCGGCCACTATTCCATGATGTGGCCAGTTTAACATGCTTTAAGCTGGTGAAAGCTCCTCTTTAAGTTACACCTCTGTAAATAGCTTTTTTTTCAATTCCAGTGAATACGCTAATTCAGACAAATTAAAGAAAAAAATCTTGCACATATCTGTATGTTATCCTCAAATCTGAATTTTGACCAACCCTGTAAAAAAAACATTCAAAAGACCACATATAATAAATAGAGATGAGCGAATATACTCGTTACTCGAGATTTCTCGAGCACGCTCAGGGGTCCTCCGAGTATTTTTTAGTGTTCGGAGATTTAGTTTTTCTTGCATGCCACCTGTCTTATCCATTTTTTTTTTTGTTCTGTGCTATGTTGTGCATAAATATGTGATTCTTCAGAATTTGTATTAGTCTATGCCTGATGAAGAGACCTGAGTAGTCTCGAAAGCTTGTAATTTGTTGGACTCTCAATTCTAAACATTTTTCTATCTACTGGCTAACACGGTACCAAGATATATATCTTTCCTGTATCATATTCAGCTTCTTATTTGACCATGGAATACTTTTATCCCCACTAGAGAGCCGTGTTATCAAGGCTAAACACATGATGCTCTGGTAGATCTGACATTCAGTGAACTATTTTACGAAGACATTGTTCTTTCCCAGTCTTTGTTTTCTTCTATTGCCACAAAATATAAGAATGGCAAAGACTATAAATATGCAACGTAGAGCAACTCATAAAAATCTCCTTTCTAAACTTTGTAAAATCTGACAACTGAAATAAAATAGCTTTCCTTCATGTGGTAGACAACCTGTGGTGACTGGCCGATCTAGTAGTTCATCTGATCTGCGCCAATGAACATGATCTACACTGATCAGCTGAATATAAGAGATTTGTGCTTAGTGTGGCACAACAACAACCGTAGTGCAGATCAGTCTTGGAATCCTTTTTAGATCTTCCCCAGGCATGGATCATGTCACCAGAAAGATAACTCTATTAATGGAAAGATCTCCTGGATCACTGTGGAGTCATGACTGTAAAATGGGAGCTTTATGTAGGACTGACCCACTCAAGAGAGGTGAAGGACATATTGAAAAACAGTGTAAAAACAAATCAAAACCAAAGAGACTCTGATTCCTAATTATGTATCATTTACTGGACTATTACCACCAAGACTGTAAGTGTAAAGGATCTCTCTATTTTGTAGAATGTGTTTTAATTAAAGTATTAAGTATTATGTCTCAGACTCATATGACTGTACACTAAATACATCCAGGACAAGATGTGTACACAGACCACTATGGATCGCTCTACGCTCTATAAAACTTATACGGTGCTCCTTCCATGGATCCTATGATTCAAGGGAGAGGTGTATGTAGGTTTTCAGGCACCCAGGGCAAGAATTCAGTCCCCCCCAAGCACATATGCAATTTGTACACTTGGTCATGTGCCACTGCCGACGAGCTGGTCTCCCTAAGGCCGGCGTCACACTAGGCGTAAGACAATACGGTCCATTTTTTACGGCCGTAATACGCGCCTAATACGCCAAAATGTCCCAGAAATCTAGTTCCGTAGTTAATGCGTTGCCTAGGTGTGGTCGCGTATTTTGCGCATGTACTGTTGCGTGTGTAATCCGTATGTGATCCGTATGGCTTTTTTTTACGCAACATGACAGAATGGACATTTAACGGTTTTCTGGCCTGCAAATCATTTAAATCATCATTAACAACACTATTTAAGCCCTCTACAACAGGTGGAACCCTCCCATCTGCCCATTTATTTGTGGAGCTTATTTTGGCTGTGTTGGTTTTACCTTCCATGTCTGACCATGTGTCTTTAAGCACAACTCAGCGGGTGTTGTTTCACTGGCTGTTGTCTCGTCGCTTTGGTCAGCCATATCCGGTGAATGTTGATCCGCAAAGGAGGAGACGAAGATTGTGGGTGCATCCTCTATTGACCCAACGCCTGAGTAAAGGACATTTTCAGAGGCTCTATACAGCTTTGAGGTCACATCCTGACAAGTTCTATCTGTATAGTCGCATGACCATCAGGACCTTTGATATGTTGTTGGAGATCATACGTCCAGGTATCATGTGTCAGGACACAAGGATGCGAAAAGCCATATCTGCTGAGGAGCGTCTTCTCCTAACCTTACGGTATGTATTCTACATTCTCACATACTGTATGTTGATGATATTTTTTTTTATGTGTTGTGTTCTAGCATGTTTTTGAAAGTATAGGTGGACATTATGGCACAAGCACATTAACAAAACTGTGCTTAATGTTCTACAGTAGTAACGTAACCAAGGGAAATGGAAAATTTTAGATTGTAAATAATGTCAATGTAAATATACTATGCACTTGTGCTTCTTCATGTTTTCTTTGTCCTCATTTTAAAAAACTAATATTATCTTTATTTGTCTTTCAGCTTCCTGTCCACAGGCTTGTCCTATGCGGGACTACACCATGAGTTTCTGATTGGGCGGTCGACAATTTCTTGCATTGTTCGTTCAACCTGTTTTCAAATATGGGAGAAACTTCAGGAACTTGTTATGCCTGAGCCCAAACAGGATGATTGGCTCAAAATCGCCAGTGGATTCCAGAACACTTGTGACTTCCCTAACTGCATTGGAGCTGTGGATGGGAAACATATCAGGGTGCGTAAGCCGCCGAACTCTGGTTCCCAATTCTACAATTATAAGCAGTTTTTTTCTGTAGTTCTGTTAGCTGTTGCTGACAGTAACTACAGGTTTGTAATTGTAGACATTGGGGCCTATGGGCGAACTGGAGACTCTAGGGTCTTCAATTCGTCCATAATGGGTCGTCAGCTACGTGACAACCAGTTAAACATCCCACCACCACAACAACTCCCAGGCTCCAATGCGGAAGCAGTGCCTTTTGTTTTGGTTGGAGATGAGGCTTTCTGTTGTGAATTCTGCTCTTGGGTTCCCTCCGGTGGTTGTTGGTGGTAATACAGTTGTCCCTGGGTTGCAATCCTGGGCAGGGGTCCCTGCTGATTGCAGTGCTGACTGGGGTATTTAAGGTTGCAGGATTCATTAGTCCTTGCCAGTTGTCCATTGTTCTTGGAAGGTTTGGATCTCAGTCTGGTTCCTCCTGCCCTGCTGCCAATTCAGCAAAGATAAGTGTCTGTTTTTTTGTTTCTGCAGCACACATGCTGTGTGCTTTACAGATCAGTGCTATTCATTGTTTTTTCTTGTCCAGCTTAGACTGTGCCAGGATTTTTCCAGTCAAGTTGGATTCTCAGGAGATGCAGATATACGCTCCATGTCTTTAGTTAGATGGTGGAATTTTTGTATTATCTGCTGTGGATATTTTCAGGGTTTTATTACTGACCGCTTAGCATTCTGTCCTATCCTTTCCTGTTTAGCTAGAGTGGCCTCTTTTTCTAAACCCTGTTTTCTGCCTGCGTGTGTCTTTCCTCTAATACTCACAGTCAATATTTGTGGGGGGCTGTCTATCCTTTGGAGTTCTGCTCTGAGGCAAGATAGGATTCCCGTTTCCATCTATAGGGGTATTTAGTCCTCCGGCTGTGTCGAGGTGTCTAGGATTGTTAGGTACATCCCACGGCTACTTCTAGTTGCGGTATCAGTTTAGGGATTGCGGTCAGTATAGATTCCACCTACTCCTGAGAAAGTCTCATGCGGCTCCAAGGTCACCGGATCAGAACAGCTTTCCAACTGACGAGGCACGTCATGAGGCCTTATCCCAGGCACAACCTGGACCACCGGCGGAGGGTCTTTAATATGAGACTTTCCAGGGCACGGAGACTGGTGGAGTGCACCTTTGGGATTCTTGTTGCCAAATGGCGTGTTCTCCAGTCTGCCATTCAGCTCAGTGAGGCTACAATCAATGAAGTAATCAAAGCCTGTGTTATTTTGCACAATTTTACCCGCATACATGATTGTTCCTCAGCAAATATTGGTGATCATGATCACCTGATGAACAATGTGATTAGGCCTACCCCATATGTCCCTCCTCCGTGGCGTCCCCTTTCTGGGCTAAAAGTTCGTGATGTATTCACTAATTATTTTTTGACTCCTCAAGGTGCGACTCCCTGGCAAGAATATGCAATTTTGCATGTGTAATTTTGATTAATTATAAATGTTTATTTTAAGACAAAAAAATCTGTCTGTTGTATTTAATTAATTTACATATGGTTATGAGCCTAGCATGTGTGTGTGATGCAATATTGATTGTTCAACATCCATAGTTTTGTTTTTTAAAGCGTAGTTTTTAATTTTTTATTTTTTTTTATAGGTTATTTTTTTCAAATAAACTTTTTTTTATAACCTCTTTTATAGCCAAATTTTGAAGTGGCAATATAAGCTAAAAACAAGACCAGCATAACAAAGTGCTAGGTCAGCACAAACATCAACAAGATTTTTAAAAGAACCTAACCAAAAAAATAAGCAAAATTTACAAACAACATTTAAAAAACAAACAAACAAAAAAAATCACAAATCTTGATAGGTAGGTGGTGGAGATGTGGGTAGGTCAGGGTCCTCATCAGGTGGCCTTTGTAGGCCCAATTGTCCTTCACCCTGTGAGGATGTGGTATTGGCTGGAGGAACACTAGGCCTGGTATGATGATGGGCAGTTGGCAAATTTGCTAATGGATTTTGAGGAAACCCCTGATGTTCACGAACATATGGCCTGGAATCATACCCCAAACAAAAATGGCCATGTTGTCCAAACCCAGGTTGGGACCAGCCTCCAGCACTGGGTCTGGACAAGTGGCCATATTGGGATGGTTGATGATATCCGGCCATATGGTACTGAGGTTGCCATGGTGGGTTGTGTGTGGGTTGTGGTTGAGGTGTCGGCTCACGTGGAGGGGGTGCTTCAGATCCCTGTTGAGCATGCACCTGTTGCAATCTTTGAGGCCGCAGGATATTTTGTGGTGACATCTGCCACTGTTCAATCATCTCCATAAGCTGGTATGGGTTATTTGGGGGGGTGCATGCATCAATAAGGATCTGAATGCACCCTCTCACACGAAGCCTCAACTCACGCTCTATGGGCCTTAAATACCGTGCCAGGCTCCTTGTAAAGCCCTCCTCACCATCATCCTCACGAACCCTTGCCAGGTAGTTCAACACCCCAGCATCGACATTTCTCCTACTTTGGAGTAGCTCTCTCCTGCGGCGAGCACGCTGTGAAAATAATGCAGCCTGTGGTGAGCGCTCCAGGGCAACAGTAGGGCTGCTGCTGTTTGCATGCTCATCCTGGCTAGGTGGTGCTGCTGCTGCTGGTGCTGATGTAGACGGTGGTGCCTCTTCTTCTTGGGCTGGTGCTTCTGGAGCTGGCTGGGCAGATGAGGAGGATCCTGGAGGGATTGAGCCTGAGGGATCAGAAGATGGTCCAGCCACCTCTTCTTCCCCAACTGGGTCTATGACCAACTCCGAATCTGACCCTGTCTCCCTGTCAGTAAGGTTAGACTGTGTTCTGTAATTTAAAAATATTTTGAGTACAAAATTGTTTTATATGAAAGTTTGAAAAAATAAAAAAGGTAGAAAATGTGTTGTGAGGTTTGTACTTACGGCCTGAGGTCCATGCTGGGGTTCAAGAAAGTTAATCTATCAAAATAGATATATATTTTTTTTTCGGAGGTGCGCCTGCCCCACTCCTGTCACGCTTCTGCCTCTCCCTCCTATACTGATCGCGGATGCTCCGCCATCTTGTTGTAACATCATCCACTGAAACAAAAAACATAAAACAAATTGATTAGCCCATTAGGCACAGTGGTCACACAAGGTGTAATTGCCTACACAGATTTTAGTGTAGCATACGAATACATTTAGTAGTAACTTTGTTCAAATAAGCCAATTTTAATGTAAGGCCACAAGGACAGAGTCCGCTACCCTCTATCCCAGAAAGATAAATTTTTGAAAAACATTGTTAAGGGACAAATGTTAAAACCATTATTGTAATTCGTTTATCACGTACAGCACCATGTACGTACTGGTGTGCTTTCAATTAAGTTCTGTATTAATTAATAAATTCATGTTTATAAATTCAAAGTAGTAAGGTACTGCTGTTTCACAAGAAAATTACATTACAAACATGAGTGTACTTACTTATTTGTCTCTGTGCCTCACATGGCTGCTGCTCATAATGTGGGAATAGGGACCCACACACACTCCTCCATGCTGCCTCTTTTTGGGCCCTGTTGGCGTAGTTTGGATCTCTTTGGTCCCAAATTACAGGCCTTTCTTGGACCAAAATAATAAGCATGTCCACATTGATAATGTGAGACATGGTGAATCTCACTCCGTGGAGGCGTGCAGCAGACTTCCGGGTTCACTGTCTGGCTTTTTGAGCTAATTAGCATGTCTCACCTGCCTGATTGAGACCTTTGGACATTTCCGGACATCTGCCAGTGAGTAGCGTATTTCTCGAAAGTCACACGCATGGTCCGTATGCATTCAGTATTTTACGCTCCCCCATAGACTTTCATTGGCGTATTTTTTGCGCAATACGCTGACAAATGCAGCATGCTGCGATTTTGTTAGGCCGTAGAAAGCCGTATAATACGGATGCGTTATATACGGCTGATAGGACCTGACCCATTGGGAATAATTGGGCCGTTTGTTAGGCGTGTTTTACGGACGTATTTTATGCGCTCTTACGTCCGTAAAACTCGCTAGTGTGACGGCGGGCCTAATTCTCTCTATGTTCAGTGAAAAACTAAGAGAAGCATTAAGAGAAGCTCATTCTTACGTGACTGTAAGTATGAAGATAGTATATGAGTGAAGCGGCCATGTTATGACTGCTGGAACCAGCCAGCAGAGCTGAATCCTGACAGTGAGGATATTACGTGCTGTCAGGATTGGCATGCTACAGGGCTTTATTTTATAATTAAAGGGCTTGTCCAGGTTTGAGATGAAAGTCTGCAGTCATTCTATGTGACTGCAAGCTTCTGAATTCTCACAGAGCATGCATTGCACACTTTTTGTATTCTCCCTTACCAGTGGCAAAAGTGGATGGTCAGGTGAGGGCAACTATGCGATTTGTATACTTCTGACCACATTCCGACCAAACATGTCTGGCATCGCTCAAATTATTTTCATTGAGTGAGGACACACATGTCTAGGCACCATGTGACGACGTATGCAATTTGCTGGCACCCGAGAATCCTGATTACGTGCAGAGCGCACTATGAGAATTCAGAAGTCCGCAATCACATAGAATGACTGCAGACTCATCACAAATGAGGACAACCCCTTTAATGCTCCTAACTTAAATAAAAACATGAGAATTAGTCAGTATAACAAAAAAATTCACATCAAGGTACCTGATAGATGACGTCTGTTTTTGGAGCTATCTCTTTCTTTTGTTCTTCACCTTGTCCAGACACCATGATGACTTTTCTCATCCACAGCTTATCTCTGCAGACTTCCTTCTTCTCCGGTTTTCTGCAGCACATCCCCACACAATATCTTTAAAGATAGCAATGTAATTATAATGCTCCTGAAAAAAATATCTGCCCTAAGCTGAGCCCTGAATAAATAATAGCCCCTCACTATTTTTCCTGCTGAAAATATGACCCAAAACACTCTCTCTTATGATGCATGGCCTCCACACTTCCCTCTCCTTTCCATACTGGTTCCCCTCTTCACATTATCCTTTCACATTGTGTCCCACCCATAGGGCCCAGTCTCCATACTGTTCCCCCTCATCACACTCCTCCTTCTGGCTGTGCCCTTACACTGTCCCCCCATGCTACCCCCCACTACTCAGTCTCTATTCAGTGCCCACTCACACTTTTCTCCCCCCATACTGTTTCCTCACACTATACCCCTTACTAATCTCACACATTTTACCCTCCTCATACTGTCTCCCTTGCTAACCATACTCTCTCTTCATATATTTACCCCCTCACTCTCCATACTGCCTGCTCACACATCCCCCACTACCCATACTGTGTTTGCACAAGTCCCATCACCCTCGCTCCCCATACTGTGTCCAAGTACATTTTTCCCCTCGCTACTCATACTTTGTCTTCACCATCACCCTCATACTGTTTCTTCATACGTGCCCCTCATCAACCACCTTGCTCCTAATTTTGTGTCTTCAAATTCCTCCAGCTCCCCATATTGTGTCTGTACCTGTCCCTTCCTTGCTCCCCAAACTGTGTCCTCACATCTTCCCCACCCCTGTTACACTAAATCTCTCCCACGTCTCCCCCACACTAAATCTCCCCACACACATTAAATACCTCCATCCCCACTCTATATTTCCCCACAATCATTAAATATCCTCATCCCCCACACTAAATGTTTCCATCCCCACACCAAATCTCCTCTCATGCACTCAATCTTTGGTGTGTTCAGCTCCACTTGAGCACTTACCACCAATGTGCACCTCTGCTGCCCCGGTGAGTGACGTCAGCAGCATCAGCAGTGTGATCACATGACCCGACTGTCAGAGCTTCAATTGTACTCGTGTCTCAATCATACGAGTACAATTGATCACTGGGAGCCGGCGCGCTGCCCATTCTCTGAGCCGACTGTCAGATTGACATCTAGCTCAGAGAATGGCTGACTCCCATTCTAGGGGGGTGGCAAAATAGCTGCCGGGGGAGACACTTTGGACCTCCGCATTAGGCGACCCGACTGCGCCCTTCTGTTGGCTGCATCCAGGGCCCATGCTATGCATGCCCCCTAGATACGCCACTGATTCAAGGTGTGCACAGTGATGAGAGCTTTGCTCATGAAAGAACAAATATGTGCTCTTCCCATGTTCATGTGGGTTTCCTCCTATGCTCCAAAGACATACTGATAGGGAACTTAGATTGTGAGTCCCAATGGGGACAGTGCTGATAATCTCTGTAAAGCGCTGTGGAATTAATGGCGCTATGTAAGTAAATATAATAAATAGATAAAATAAACGTAAAAGTCCACCAAACTTAAACTCAAGTTATATGACGTAAGAGAGTAACTGCTGTTATTAATGAGGTAAAGGTTGCCTTTCTCATTCTGTGGCAGAGCTTGCAAAATTGACCATTTATATGCAAAGTGAATACATTCTATTGTTCTCTGAGTCAGCCATTTTCTAGAAACTGCCAATATAAGGTCTAACTATTGTTTGATGGATCTCCCATAAAGGGAGTCCTGTGTGGAAAGTATCTTCTCAAAAACATATTTCAAAATCTGATTTTAACATCTATTAGTTTTTACCCTTTTGAATTAATTAAAATGTTATTGTGCTGCCTGTTAAGCTTGTGTGTCTTGTCTCATGTACTTTTTTCTACCTGTCTCATAGGCTTTAAATTATATATGGGGTACTTCTCCATACATACAAAAGAACAGCTTAGGCTACTTTCACACTAGCGTCGTACGACGTGTGGCGCCCCTAGGGGTATTTGCCACAAAAATAGTTATTGACACCAAATACAAATATTAAAATAGCAAGACTGCACTACCATCTCCGGCCAGAAGGGGGAGCTCCAGAGACTCCCCTTGATCTATTCTGGTCTGAGAAAAGGACTGGCAGTTGGGTTGAGGAGCTGAAAGTGAGAGGTTGTATAACTGAACTCCTAACAGCCCTATGACGATAGGCCCGTGATACCCATAGTAGGAAAAGAGGAATAGAGAAAAAGGACATTGTGAGAACCGGGTAGCAATAACCTCTACCCAGAATAGGCGCAGAGACGGATACCGGATCCATGGCTATATTCATTATATATAACACAGCAACCGGAAGGAAGTGAGGTGATATCAGCTTCACCAGGGTAAGATGCAGCAACAGACACAGAGTTCAGCGGTATTCCCAAAGGGGGTAAGCTGACAAAAAAAGGACTCGGGTTGTCCGTCGAACCAGAGCACAGAAGAGACAGATTGGGTCGGCAGCCAGTTCACAAACAGCAGCAGGGCCATACAGAAACTGCGCATAATAAGAGGTGGAAATCCTGACAGGGTCAAAGTAATTCTGAGTTCTTAAACAGACTCCGGTGACAGTATTGGTTGCAAATCCCTTTTTGTTGTAGTAAACTGGTTAAACGTTTCAGCGCCTCAGTCTTTCATTTGGACAATAGCCATCGATCCAGGATCGGGGTCATCACAGCTGAGAGGACCTGCTGCTGATCAAGTAAGTGTCTGTTCCTTCATGATATCCCCTTACATTGTGCATCGCCTGAGGCCACAGCACCGGGTCAAGCCACTAGTGACATCCCCCTCAAGAGACGGACCTCATTGATCTGGTGCTGGGTACCTCGGTCTCCCGGGCGTCACAACTGGCGTCATGAACAGGATTGGGCCAGCCCGTACACCGGGTATTGTGTGCCGTAATTGGAGTCTGAAACTGTGAAAATTTGGATGAAAAATCTTGGAGATTGACTTTGTTAAAGAAAATCCCGTTCCCCATTGAAAACTATTGAAAGTGACTTTTCTCCATTGGTTATAATGGGGTAAAAATGGCCGCCATCCCCTGATGTAATTATCTCATAACCGTTAGGCACAAAACTGTTAATCGAGCTACGTCATTACCCAAGCCCCAGTCTAACTGAAAAACTTCAAAATCCACCATCACAGAGCGTGTGGCAGTTAGAGGCAGCAGGGGACGTGTCAGTGTCATCCTGCTGCACAGAGGAACGAATCTACATTATCTAGACGGAAGCTGGGACCGGAGGGGTCTGGATTAAATAAGGGAGTACAGTATGTCGCAGCACGGAGACGCCGCAGCATCCGGCGATGCTAATGCAGCTGAAAGACAGAGTGTCGATAGAGAGCTTGGCAGCGCAGCAGTGCAAGGAGTGGCGCCCATCATGCCGGTGTTGATGCCATATACCCCGGGTGGCCCGTGGCTTCCAATGTATGAAGGTGAACCTAATACCCTTGACAGTTTCAGGGAAAAGATGCTGGCTCATTTTGATATGTTCCCCGTGGGTGAAGCTCAGCGTGTTAGTCTCCTGATGATGCAGTTAAGTGGCCATGCTAAGCGAGAAGTCACGGCATGGGCAACTGATCTAAAAGGTACTGTTGAACGCATATTTGCTGGATTAAAAGCTACATTTGAAACCACTGCCAGCAGCAAAGCTAAAGTACGATTCTTTAATTGCAAACAAAAAGCTAATGAGGGCGTGAGAGATTTTGCCTTAAACCTGCAGGACGCCCTTAAATCACTTATACTGGCTGAACCCATTTTTAACACAGGAGCCGATAAACTGCTAAGAGATCAATTTATTGAGGGACTCTACACCCCTTCTCACCGGGGGCATGTGAGCATGCTTGTTTTTAAGAACCCTGAATTGACATTTGCCCAATTAAAGGAGAGCGCTATACGTCTCCAGCTGGCAGAGGCACCTCGGGATCAGGATCTCACACAACCCATGGCAGATGCACTTCAGCAACGGGGAATGCCAGTGACATCAGCTACGTCCGGTGCCAGTGCTAAGTCCCTGGGGCCCATTACTAATGAGGCTCTTCAGCAAAAGCTTGACTCTTTAACTGATGTTGTTGCTTCAATGGCTAAAACCATGCAGGAGATGAGAGAACCCAAGATGGAGTTGGCAAACCGTAGAGAGGATGTTCCATGGATGAGGTCCCGGAGATACCCGACATGGAGAGGACGACCCCGTGACCGCTACCAACCGGATGGACAGTCCATTTGCCGCCGTTGCCAGCAGCCAGGCCACTTTGCATGAAATTGTGATTTAAATGGGAATCCCCTGGGAATGCGGGCCGCTTCGCAGGAATGAATTTTCAAGGCCCAACACCCTGGCACGACAGGTACATCGGAGGACGACCCATCATCCCTATCGTGCTGGACGGAATTCCCCTCAACGCTTTGCTGGATACAGGTTCCCAGATTTCATCTATACCATATATCCTTTATAAGAGGTACGGGGCTGAGGTAGATATTGATAAAGGACCCTCTGATGTTGAACTAGATATATGGGCCAGTAATGGTAAGTTGGTACCGAAACTAGGATTCAGGGAGATGACCATAAAGATTGGTAAAGCAGAATTGAAGAAACAGGGTATAATTGTCGTTGATGTTGACCGACAGAACTGTGAACCAACTGTATTGATAGGAATGAATGTGTTAGAGAACTGCTTTTCCGAAGTTATTTCTGTCTTACAACAAATTGCTGAAACTGCCCGATCCTGCCAGCAGAGAGTTCTCCGGAGGGAAATAAAAATATTAATGTTAAGGCAACAGATAGAAGTTGCAGGTGGAGAAATCGGCAGTGTGAGGGTGAGTGATCCAACGTCTATTGTAATCCCACCAAAAACAGAAATGCTGGTATGGTGTAGAGCGGCCATTGGTACTAAAGGACGAGACTATCAAGCCTTAATAGAACCAACGTACACCGACAGCAGGCCCACTATACTCACGGCACGAGGGGTGGTCGAGGTACACCGGGGACGGGTGCCGGTACGACTTTTGAACTGTGGAGAGGAAGAGGTCACTTTGCCAAGGTACGCTACAGTGGCAAAGTTATATACTGTTGACAACAATGCCATCACAACCGTTGAGCCCTTAGAATCGACCTGTCAGGTGGAAAATAACGGCTCAGATGGAAAATTGGAGGATTGGTGCCAACAGCTAGACGTAGGTGTAGATTCAACACCTACCCATCAAAGACAAGGGGTGTATAGATTAGTGACGGAATATGAACAGGTCTTCAGTAAACACCCATTGGACTTCGGACGGATAGAAGGGGTGGAACATACAATCCCCACCGGTGACCATCCCCCGATAAAAGAAAGATATAGACCCATACCGCCCGCTCATTATCAATGCGTGAAGGACATGCTGAGAGAGTTGAAACAGGCCGGGGTAATAAGAGATAGTTGTAGCCCTTGGGCGGCCCCTCTGGTGATTGTCAAAAAAAAGGACGGAACCATGAGAATGTGCGTAGACTACAGGCGGATTAATAACATCACCCATAAAGACACCTATCCCTTGCCTAGGATAGAAGAGTCCTTGACTGCTTTGAAATCTGCTAATTATTTTTCCACCTTAGACTTAACAAGCGGGTATTGGCAAGTCCCTGTGGCTGAGAGAGATAAAGAAAAAACGGCATTCACCACACCAATGGGTCTAAGCCAATTTAATCGCATGCCGTTCGGACTCTGCAACGCATCCGGTACTTTCCAGCGACTGATGGAATGTTGCCTTGGACACAAGAACTTCGAGACCGTCCTCCTGTACCTAGATGATGTGATCGTCTACTCAAAGACTTACGAACAGCACTTAACAGACCTGGCAGAGGTGTTCGAAGCCTTATCCAAGTATGGTATGAAAATCAAACCATCCAAATGTCACCTTCTCAAGCCAAAGGTACAATACTTAGGGCACATCGTGAGTTCGTAGGGAGTAGCACCGGATCCCGAGAAAATAACTGCCATAAGGGATTGGCCAAGACCTACCAACGCAAAAGAAGTGAGGCAATTCTTGGGATTAGTGGGTTACTATCGTAGATTTATAAAAGGATTTACCAAATTGGCAGCGCCCTTGCAAGATGCTTTGATAGGGCAGACGAAGAAACCTTCAAACCGAAACCCTCCTTTTCAGTGGAACGACGAAAGAGAAGACTCCTTTGAACAACTAAAGAAGGCACTAACTGGAGAAGAAGTTCTGGCGTACCTGGATTACCATCAACCTTTCATCCTCTACACCGATGCCAATAATGTGGGATTGGGAGCGGTGCTGTCACAAAAGCAAGAAGGTCGGGAGAAAGTCATCGCCTTTGCAAGTAGAAAACTCCGGCCTACTGAAAGAAATTCTGAAAATTATAGCTCCTTCAAATTGGAGCTACTGGCAGTAGTTTGGGCTGTGACTGAACGTTTCAAACACTATTTGACCGGTGCAGAATTTATTGTCTATACTGACAACAATCCATTGACCCACCTAGACACGGCTAAATTAGGTGCGTTAGAACAGCGATGGATAGCCCGGTTATCTAATTACAACTTCGTGATCAAGTATCGAGCAGGTCGCAAGAATGGAAATGCCGATGCCCTATCCCGGATGCCACACTTGAGAGATGTAGAAGAAGAAACGGGGGAGCTTGAAGAAATTGAACTACCAGCCTTTCATCAGCCCAAGGTAAAACATCGTCAGTCAAATACCTATCAGAAACAACAAGAAGTGAATTTTAATCCGTTAGCACATCATAGATGGGCTGACACCCAAGATAGCAATCCGGCTGTGAAGCAAGTGAAGGAACTATTGACTGAGCAAAGTGCATATCCCGATGAGGATGCCCCAGAAGAGATGCATCAACTCTGGAAAGAGAGAGGCAAAATGTTCCTGTATCAAGGGAAACTCTGTAGAAGATACACCAATCTGAAAACACATGAATTGGTTTGGCAGATTATTGTGCCTAAACAAGATGTGAGGATGGTCCTCGAGGCTTACCACAATGGTGCTGGTCACTTTGGTTGGAAAAAGCTAGAAGTACTTCTGAGAGAAAGATTTTATTGGGTCGGGATGAGAAAATCAATCGAACAGTGGTGTAGAAACTGTGGCCCGTGCAACCTCAGAAGGAACGATCGAAAGAGCCAAAGAGCACCACTGCAGCCCATAATCACCAAACAACCACTTGAACTGGTAGCCATGGACCACGTGAAGTTGACACCGAGCCGGTCCGGTTACGTCTATGCCTTGACCATCGTGGATCATTATTCGCGCTTCTTGGTAGTAGTACCTGTAAAAGATCTGACTGCAAAAACAGCAGCCAAAGCGTTCCAAACGTACTTTTGTAGACCCCATGGATATCCGGAACAGGTTCTCACTGACCAGGGTACAGCCTTTGAATCAGAGATCTTCAGAGAATTCTGTAATATGTATGGTTGCAAAAAGATCCGGACGACGGCCTATCATCCGCAAACAAACGGCTTATGTGAGAAGATGAACCATATTGTGATAGACCTACTAAAGACTTTACCTGAAACGGAAAGGAATCAATGGCCAGAGAAATTGCCTGACTTGGTGGATCTGTATAATCATGTCCCGGTGAGCTCTACCAACTGCACCCCAGCTTATCTTATGCGTGCAAGACCCGGCCAATTGCCAATCGATCTAGAAATGGGAATTCTGAAACCAGACGCAGAAGTTCAAGACTCCAATTGGGATGTCGTACGGCAAAAGCAGTATCGCCAAGTGCAAGAGAGTGTGGAAAGAAGCCTCCAGCAAACCAGAGAAAGACAAGAGCGCACTTTCAACCAGAATGCTCTAGCAACTCCATTAAGACCGGGTGACCAAGTACTCAAGAAGAATCGTCGAACCAATAAACTGGATAATCAATGGGAAGCCGTACCCTACACAGTTTTACCAACAAGAATGGATAATCCTAAAATGTGTCTCATTAGCAAAAACGGAGGTTTAACATCTGTACTAGTGTCAAGAGACAATCTTAAATTATGTCCGGAAACGTTGAAAGAGCCAGAAGATGTCCAGCCAGAATCAGAAGTTATTCAACCTATACAGGTTCAACCAGTAAAGGAAAAAGAGGAGGAAATGTATTACACCTGTATAGGAGACTTTCCCAAAACCCTACTAACATACCATGGTGCAGTAGTGGTTCCCATGGTGGCCTTTTATCCAACACCGAATCCAATATTAGAAGTCCCAAGACAGGAAGAGGTTGACCCCGTACTACAAGAGGTTCCAGGTCAGGAAGAACAGATTCCTGATCAGAATGATCCCATTCACGGTGGACTTGCCAACCCCTTAGTGGTGGAATTATCTTTAGCAGAGAGGGCAGATACTATATCCGCAGTAGACAGAAGTACACCACATAAAGAGACACCGCTATTACGTAGATCCCAGCGTAGTACCCAGGGTCAATTACCGGCCAGGTATGCGGATTACCAACTATAAGACTATAGTCATTGTTATCGTTCTGTAACGTTTAAGCCCAGTACCTACAGAGACTTACCTGTATGAACTTTTTGCATATTCTTGAACTTTTTATCAGCCCGGAAACGCTAAATCAAAACTCCGGAAAGACTGCTTTGTGAACTTTGCTTCCTAGTACCTTCAAGGATAGAACTGTATTAATGGACGCTATTTGAAGTGACTTTTTACAGAATTCCATTTTTTTTTTGTTTCTTTGAGTGGTTTTTGTAACTTTTCATTTTTAAGACTCTGTACATATCAATTGTTATTTCAAAATGTTATCATCCCACAGTCCCGGAGTACTGTTCTTAACTAAGGGGGAATGTGGCGCCCCTAGGGGTATTTGCCACAAAAATAGTTATTGACACCAAATACAAATATTAAAATAGCAAGACTGCACTACCATCTCCGGCCAGAAGGGGGAGCTCCAGAGACTCCCCTTGATCTATTCTGGTCTGAGAAATGGACTGGCAGTTGGGTTGAGGAGCTGAAAGTGAGAGGTTGTATAACTGAACTCCTAACAGCCCTATGACGGATTATAGGCCCGTGATACCCATAATAGGAAAAGAGGAATAGAGAAAAAGGACATTGTGAGAACCGGGTAGCAATAACCTCTACCCAGAATAGGCGCAGAGACGGATACCGGATCCGTGGCTATATTCATTATATATAATACAGCAACCGGAAGGAAGTGAGGTGATATCAGCTTCACCAGGGTAAGACGCAGCAACAGACACAGAGTTCAGCGGTATTCCCAAAGGGGGTAAGCCGACAAAAAAAGGACTCGGGTTGTCCGTCGAACCAGAGCACAGAAGAGACAGATTGGGTCGGCAGCCAGTTCACAAACAGCAGCAGGGCCATACAGAAACTGCGCATAATAAGAGGTGGAAATCCTGACAGGGTCAAAGTAATTCAGAGTTCTTAAACAGACTCCGGTGACAGTATTGGTTGCAAATCCCTTTTTATTGAAGTAAACTGGTTAAACGTTTCAGCGCCTCAGTCTTTCATTTGGACAATAGCCATCGATCCAGGATCGGGGTCATCACAGCTGAGAGGACCTGCTGCTGATCAAGTAAGTGTCTGTTCCATCATGATATCCCCTTACATTGTGCATCGCCTGAGGCCACAGCACCGGGTCAAGCCACTAGTGACATCCCCCTCAAGAGACGGACCTCATTGATCTGGTGCTGGGTACCTCGGTCTCCCGGGTGTCACAGACGCATGTCGCAATGCGTCATTTAGGAAAAAAACGCATCCTGCAAAATTGCTTGCAGGATGCGTTTTTTCTCCATAGACTTGCATTAGCGTCGCATTGCGACGGATTGCCACACGTCGCAACCGTTGTGCAACGGTTGCGTCGTGTTGCGTCGGACCGTCGGCACAAAAAAAGTTACATGTAACGTTTTTTGGTGCGTCGTGTCTGCCATTTCCGACTGCGCATGCGCGGCCGGAACTCCGCCCCCGCCTCCCCGCACCTCACAATGGGGCAGCGGATGCGTTGGAAAACTGCATCCGCTGCCCCCGTTGTGTTTTTAACTCACAATTTGCGTTGGTACGTATGACGCTAGTGTGAAAGTAGCCTTATTTATATTGTTACTAATGTGCCATTAGCATAACCAGTTCATGTGATATCATACGTCAGGTCACTACACAGACTTCCCATAAACAAAGGGGTAGAAAATAGCCATAATGGAAAAATAGCAAGATGGTGCAATAGTTTAATTACGGTAAGTGTGATAATTCCAGACGTTCAGTGAAGGGTGTGTTCCTAATAATCTGTTTCCCTTTATGTTTTAATTCAACATTTCCCTTTTTCCCAGCAGAACTGATGCCAAGTGTGATTTAAGTGTTAATATTGTCTGAAAAATCAAGCTATTGTTTTCCTAAATGAATTAATAATCAGAAACATTCTCATGTCTGCTTGGAATTTATGTATAATATTCTTTCTTTTTTGTCAACAGTTTTAACATTTTGACTGTCTTAAAGGGACCATTGTCATATACTCTTTTAGAGAATTTTGAGTTAATAGAATGGACTCTATGGCAGTTACAAAGAGTGTTTCTCTCTCTGGAGGACATCTCACATCCTGAATGAAACAGACAACCCATTGATTTGAATTGCCACAGTGTAATGCCTCATTTTCTCTGTGATGACACTGTAGGAAAATATAACACTAAAAGGGGTTGTATAGCAAATAGATAATGGCTGCACTCAACTTTACTGTGCTAAAGCAAGGAAATGTGCGATACATGAAATGTGAATAGCATAATGGCTTGTGAAATCTATGAAAAAACACATGAGATGCTTAGCACAAGATTTGGCCAAAATTGTGAGCCCATCCACCAAACGTCAAGGTAATCTCAGATCGGATGGGTAACTAACCTGTCTGCCTTGCGTGAACACTTACCTATGGCTAATAACATGGTAAAGCCTGTATTTATAGAGGAGGTTAGAACCAACTGTGTTTGGATGTAATTAAAATCACAGCATGGTGAAGGGCGGGGCGTCCAAGTCAGAAAAAAAGTACATAGTAAATATAGGAAAACTGACTGAACAGCAATCTAGTCTGAACTGGTGCATAACCAAAAAAAATTCTTACATAGCAAATAGATAATGGCTGCACTCAATTTTACTGTGCTAAAGCAAGGAAATGTGTGATACATGAAATGTGAATAGCATAATGGCTTGTGAAATCTATGAAAAAACACATGAGATGCTTAGCACAAGATTTGGCTAAAAATTGTGAGCCCATCCACCAAATGTCAAGGTGATCTCAGATCAGATGGGTAACTGACCTGTCTGCCTAGTGTGAACACTTACCTATGGC
Organism: Ranitomeya variabilis; assembly: GCF_051348905.1. Lineage (NCBI taxonomy): Eukaryota > Metazoa > Chordata > Amphibia > Anura > Dendrobatidae > Ranitomeya > Ranitomeya variabilis. Next base: position 487,319,667 of record NC_135236.1, on the reverse strand, counting down.
TAATAACATGGTAAAGCCTGCATTTATAGGAAGGTCAGAACCAACTGTGTTTGGATGTAATTAAAATCACAGCATGGTGAAGGGCGGGGCGTTCAAGTCAGAAAAAAGTACATAGTAAATATAGGAAAACTGACTGAACAGCAATCTAGTCTGAACGGGTGCATAACCAAAAAAAGTCTAATGCCTAATCATTCACAATGTGATCTCTATTGGTACACTTTATACAATTATTTGACATTCTTGTATGGATATAATTTTTCTAAATATCCCCCCTATTCCTGCTATTTAGTGTCACTCTGTTGTTATCTACTTTTATCATCTTGTGATTAAATAACATTTGTTAATTTTTTTACATAAATACTCTCGAGCCTTTCTTCTATTAATTTTACTATAGAAAGGGCTATATGTGACTAGTCTATGTATAGAGATGCATATATTCATTTACATTCTCAGCAGCTTTTATCTACAGCATAAATGGAATTAGTAAGTAGATCTAATGGTGTTACTTGAACAATTAATTTATTTCATGCTGTCAGGCAGATTTGGATTATTTCTATATATTTCTATATATTCAGTCACATAGCTTTATGACAATATTGTCTTTAAATAGATTCATTTTGTGGCTGATTCTTGAACCCTCTAGATAGGGTCAGGTATTTTTGATCACCCCTCTGACAGCCTGTGATATTTAGGCTGGAGTCACACTAGACCGTAATACAGACAAGTAATCCAGTAGTAGCAGTAATCCTGCTAATGCGGCCGCTCCCAGCTGTAAAAGACTGGGGAATGAATGAAATGCAGGGAAAGGAGCTTTGGTGACTAGTGGTGCAGTACCGTAACTCCGCCCCCTGGCGGCATGAACTCATATGATCTGTAGCGTGGGAAAATATTCAGAAACTTTCCCACGCTACAGTTCATATGAGTTCATGCTGCCAGGGGTCGGAGTTTCAGTACTGGTGGAAGATTCCCTATAATGAGGCAGATGGAGGCACTGTGGATGCCAACTGACCTGTGATCCGGCGGTGTCCGTCTTTTTAGGATTTGTAATGCAGCAGTAGCACCATACGCAGTGAAGAGGCAGTGACCCACAAACATCAAACACAAAAGTCTCTTTAATGTGTTACTTCACACATAAAAGTGCATAGTATTTTATAGTACATGACATCAAAGATCAATACTCACAGTTGCTTCTCGTCTCAGTGCCCGTTTCACAGCACTACACATCATACGGCTTTAGATTGCAGTCCCTAAACAGGCCGGACTTCCCTTTGTCCAGTTTCCCTGGGCGACCGCACGCCATATTAAAGTCTCCAAATACAGCTTTATATGTTGCAGACACTACACACGCCAGTCCTCCTCTGACTAGTTCCCCTGGGTGTCTGGCATTGCTGTATCAAAGTCTCTTTACTCACTGTACTTACACTGCCGTAGACAGCTCAGGATATCCTCTGGATAGCAGTCGGGCACCATATCCACCTGTTTGCAATAGTTACACATGCCAGTCCTCTTTCGGGCACAGGACTGTTGTGAACTCTATTTTTAGGCTCCCTCTAGTGGTCACAAGCGGTACTGTGTAGTGTTGTCTTCTGCAGGTTGGCTGCATCAGCTGGTTCGTTATCCTTGGTTCGTTTCCTATTTAACTCACCTTGATACTCAGTTCCTTGCCTGCTATCAATGTATTCAGTGCTCTTCAGATTCCTTGTGATTACCTTGCTCCCAGCCTCTCCAAGACAAGCTAAGTTTTTGTCCGTTCATTTTTTGATTATCAGCATTCATCATATTTCTTGTCCAGCTTGCTAAGATGTGATCTCCTCGCTTGCTGGTTGCTCTAGGGGACTGAGTTTCTCCCCCCACACCGTTAGTTGGTGCGGGGGTTCTTGAAATCTCAGTGTGGATATTTTGTTAGGGTTTTTTACTGACCGCACAGACCCCTTACTATTTTCTGCTATCTAGTATTAGTGGGCCTCATTTGCTGAATCTGTTTTCACCCCTGTGTATGTGCCTTCCTCTTACCTCACCGTTATTATTTGTTGGGGGCTTCTATATCTTTGGGGATTATTTCTCTGGAGGCAAGAGAGGTCTTTCTTTCTCTCTAGGGGTAGTTAGTTCCTCAGGCTGGCTCGAGACGTCTAGGATTTTTTAGGCACGTTCACCGGCTACTTCTAGTGTGTTTGGATAGGTTCAGATTTGCGGTTAGTCCAGTTTGCCACCTCCCTAGAGCTTGTCCTATGTTTGTTACTTAGCTGGAGTAATTCGTGATCTTCAACCACTAAGGATCATAACAGTATAGCAGGCCAAAAAAGTGTTTAATGCATCGCAGAAGTGGGATAAAAAGAAGACCTGAGTACATTTTTTTTTTTTCCCGCTTTTCCTTTGCTGCAGTCTGTTTAGTTTTTTTCATCCCCTTGAACTCTGGGTGGTTTTGAGCTCAGCTGCAGACATGAATATTCAGACTCTGACTTCTAGTGTGGATCATCTTACTGCACGGGTGCAAAGTATTCAGGATTTTGTTATTCATAGCCCTATGTCAGAACCCAAGATACCCATTCCTGAGTTGTTTTCTGGAGATAGATCTAGGTTTCAGAATTTTAAAAATAATTGTAAGTTATTTCTGTCTCTGAGACCTCGTTCCTCTGGTGATTCCGCTCAGCAAGTTAAAATTGTTATCTCCTTGTTGCGTGGCGACCCTCAAGATTGGGCCTTCTCTTTGGCGCCAGGAGATCCTGCATTGCTTAATGTAGATGCATTTTTTCTGGCTCTTGGACTGCTTTATGAGGAGCCTAATCTTGAGAATCAGGCAGAAAAAGCGTTGCTGGCTATCTCTCAAGGTCTGGATGAAGCAGAGGTGTATTGTCAAAAATTTCGGAAATGGTCGGTGCTTACTCAATGGAATGAGTGTGCCCTGGCTGCAAATTTCAGAGAAGGTCTTTCTGAGGCCGTTAAGAATGTTATGGTGGGGTTTCCCACCCCTACAAGTCTGAGTGATTCTATGGCTTTAGCCATTCAGGTTGATCGGCGTTTGCGGGAGCGCAAATCTGTTCATCCTTTGGCGGTATTTTCTGAACAGAGACCTGAGTCTATGCAATGTGACCGAACTCTGACCAGAATTGAGCGACAAAGTCATAGACGTCAAAATGGGTTGTGCTTTTACTGTGGTGATTCTACTCATGTTATCTCAGCATGCTCTAAACGTTTAAAAAAAATCGCTAAACCTGTCACCATTGGTACGATACAGCCTAAATTTATTTTGTCTGTTACTTTGATTTGTTCTTTGTCGTCCTACCCGGTTATGGCTTTTGTGGATTCGGGTGCTGCCCTGAATCTGATGGATTTGTCGTTTGCCAGGCGCTGTGGTTTTGTCCTGGAGCCTTTGGAATTTCCCATTCCTCTGAGGGGAATTGATGCTACGCCATTGGCTGAGAATAAGCCTCAGTATTGGACGCAAATGACCATGTGCATGACTCCCGTACATCAGGAGGTGATTCGTTTTCTCGTTCTGCATAATTTGCATGATGTTGTCGTTTTGGGTCTGCCATGGCTGCAGGCTCATAATCCAGTTTTAGATTGGAAAGCTATGTCTGTGTGAAGTTGGGGTTGTCAGGGAATTCATGGCGATACTCCGTTGGTGTCTATTGCTTCTTCCACTCCTTCTGAGGTCCCTGAGTTTTTGTCTGACTACCAGGATGTATTTAATGAGCCCAGGTCCAGTGCCCTGCCCCCTCATAGGGATTGTGACTGTGCTATAAATTTAATTCCTGGTAGTAAATTCCCTAAGGGACGACTTTTTAATTTGTCTATACCAGAGCATGCCGCGATGCGGAGTTATATAAAGGAGTCTTTGGAGAAGGGACATATTCGCCCATCCTCTTCCCCTCTTGGTGCAGGATTTTTTTTTGTGGCCAAGAAGGACGGTTCTTTGAGACCTTGTATAGATTATCGTCTTCTGAATAAAATCACAGTCAAATTTCAGTATCCTTTGCCACTATTGTCTGATTTGTTTGCTCGGATTAAGGGGGCCAGTTGGTTCACTAAGATAGATCTCCGTGGTGCGTATAACCTTGTGCGCATTAAGCAGGGAGATGAATGGAAAACAGCATTTAATACGCCCGAATGCCATTTTGAGTACTTAGTGATGCCTTTTGGACTCTCTAATGCTCCTTCTGTGTTTCAGTCCTTCATGCATGACATCTTCCGAGAATATCTGGATAAATTTATGATTGTTTATCTGGATGACATTTTGGTCTTTTCTGATGATTGGGAGTCCCATGTGAAGCAGGTCAGGATGGTGTTTCAGGTCCTGCGTGCTAATGCTTTATTTGTGAAGGGCTCAAAATGCCTCTTCGGAGTACAGAAGGTCTCCTTTTTGGGTTTTATTTTTTCTCCTTCTACTGTGGAGATGGACCCAGTCAAGGTCCAGGCTATTCATGACTGGACTCAGCCTACGTCTGTTAAGAGTCTTCAGAAGTTCTTGGGTTTTGCTAATTTTTACCGTCGTTTCATCGCTAATTTTTCTAGCGTGGTTAAACCTTTGACGGATTTGACCAAGAAGGGTTCTGATGTGACTAATTGGTCTCCTGCGGCCGTGGAGGCCTTTCGGGAACTGAAGCACCGGTTTTCTTCAGCTCCAGTCTTATGTCAACCAGATGTCTCTCTCCCCTTCCAGGTCGAGGTTGATGCTTCTGAGATTGGAGCGGGGGCTGTTTTGTCGCAGAGAAGCTCTGATGGCTCTGTGATGAAGCCATGTGCTTTCTTTTCAAGAAAGTTTTCGCCTGCCGAGCGGAATTATGATGTTGGTAATCGGGAGTTGTTGGCTATGAAGTGGGCATTTGAGGAGTGGCGACATTGGCTCGAAGGAGCTAAACATCGTGTGGTGGTCTTGACTGATCACAAAAACCTGATTTACCTCGAATCTGCCAAGCGCCTGAATCCTAGACAGGCTCGTTGGTCGCTGTTTTTCTCCCGTTTCAACTTTGTGGTCTCATACCTGCCTGGTTCGAAGAACGTGAAGGCTGAGGCACTTTCTAGGAGTTTTGTGCCTGACTCTCCGGGAGTTTCTGAGCCGGCTGGTATTCTCAGAGAGGGAGTGATTTTGTCTGCCATTTCCCCAGATTTGCGACGAGTGCTGCAGAAATTTCAGGCGGATAGACCTGACCGTTGTCCACCAGAGAGACTGTTTGTTCCGGATAGATGGACCAGCAGAGTTATTTCCGAGGTTCATTCTTCGGTGTTGGCGGGTCATCCTGGGATTTTTGGTACCAGAGATTTGGTGGCTAGGTCCTTCTGGTGGCCTTCCTTGTCGCGGGATGTGCGTTCCTTTGTGCAGTCTTGTGGGATTTGTGCTCGGGCTAAGCGTTGCTGTTCTCGTGCCAGCGGTTTACTTTTGCCTTTGCCTGTCCCGAAGAGGCCTTGGACGCACATTTCCATGGATTTTATTTCGGATCTTCCAGTATCTCAGAAAATGTCTGTCATCTGGGTGGTGTGTGATCGTTTTTCCAAGATGGTCCATTTGGTGCCCTTGCCTAAGTTGCCTTCCTCCTCCGATTTGGTTCCTCTATTTTTTCAGAATGTGGTTCGCTTGCACGGCATTCCTGAAAATATTGTGTCTGATAGAGGATCCCAGTTTGTGTCCAGGTTTTGGCGGACTTTTTGTGCTAAGATGGGCATTGATTTATCTTTTTCGTCGGCCTTCCATCCTCAGACTAATGGCCAAACTGAGCGAACTAATCAGACGTTGGAAACTTATTTGAGATGTTTTGTTTCTGCTGATCAGGATGATTGGGTGACTTTTTTGCCATTGGCCGAGTTTGCCCTTAATAATCGGGCTAGTTCTGCTACTTTGGTTTCGCCTTTTTTCTGCAATTCTGGTTTCCATCCTCGTTTTTCCTCGGGTCAGGTTGAGTCTTCTGACTGTCCTGGGGTGGATTCTGTGGTGGATAGGTTGCAGCAGATTTGGAACCATGCGGTGGACAATTTGAGGTTGTCACAGGAGAAGGCTCAGCGCTTTGCCAACCGCCGCCGCGGTGTGGGTCCCCGACTTCGTGTTGGGGATTTGGTGTGGCTGTCTTCTCGGTATGTTCCTATGAAGGTCTCCTCTCCTAAATTCAAGCCTCGCTTCATCGGTCCTTATAAGATCTTGGAAATCCTTAACCCGGTGTCTTTTCGTTTGGATCTCCCAGCATCGTCTGCCATTCATAATGTGTTCCATAGGTCTTTGTTGCGGAGGTATGTGGTACCTGTGGTTCCTTCTGTTGACCCTCCTGCTCCGGTGCTGGTCGAGGGTGAATTGGAGTACGTGGTGGAGAAGATTTTGGATTCTCGTATCTCTAGACGGAGGCTTCAGTATTTGGTGAAGTGGAAGGGCTATGGTCAGGAGGATAATTCCTGGGTTGTCGCCTCTGATGTTCATGCGGCCGATTTGGTTCGTGCCTTCCACGCGGCTCATCCTGATCGCCCTGGGGGTCTTGATGAGGGTTCGGTGACCCCTCCTCAAGGGGGGGGTACTGTTGTGAACTCTATTTTTAGGCTCCCTCTAGTGGTCACAAGCGGTACTGTGTAGTGTTGTCTTCTGCAGGTTGGCTGCATCAGCTGGTTCGTTATCCTTGGTTCGTTTCCTATTTAACTCACCTTGATACTCAGTTCCTTGCCTGCTATCAATGTATTCAGTGCTCTTCAGATTCCTTGTGATTACCTTGCTCCCAGCCTCTCCAAGACAAGCTAAGTTTTTGTCCGTTCATTTTTTGATTATCAGCATTCATCATGTTTCTTGTCCAGCTTGCTAAGATGTGATCTCCTCGCTTGCTGGTTGCTCTAGGGGACTGAGTTTCTCCCCCCACACCGTTAGTTGGTGCGGGGGTTCTTGAAATCTCAGTGTGGATATTTTGTTAGGGTTTTTTACTGACCGCACAGACCCCTTACTATTTTCTGCTATCTAGTATTAGTGGGCCTCATTTGCTGAATCTGTTTTCACCCCTGTGTATGTGCCTTCCTCTTACCTCACCGTTATTATTTGTTGGGGGCTTCTATATCTTTGGGGATTATTTCTCTGGAGGCAAGAGAGGTCTTTCTTTCTCTCTAGGGGTAGTTAGTTCCTCAGGCTGGCTCGAGACGACTAGGATTTTTTAGGCACGTTCACCGGCTACTTCTAGTGTGTTTGGATAGGTTCAGATTTGCGGTTAGTCCAGTTTGCCACCTCCCTAGAGCTTGTCCTATGTTTGTTACTTAGCTGGAGTAATTCGTGATCCTCAACCACTAAGGATCATAACACAGGACATACAACTCCAGTTCATCCACAGGCACAGGACTGTCCACATCCGACTCTTTCGGGCACAGGACATTGTCAGGACTCTGAACATTTTTTATTACCTTTTGTGCATTACTGCCCTTTTCCAAGATGGCATCTTTGGTCTCATGTGCACTGTGTCTTCCTGCTATAAAACTCCACCCCAGCCTTCAGTCTGTGCTAGAGTATTCTGCCTTGCATGCAGCTCCTGACCCTGGTGACTCCCTGGCTATATACCTGCTCCTGTTAACCTGTGTGGTGATCCTGCTACTCTGCTCTGAGTTCCTGCTGCATACACCAGTTTCCAGTAATCCTCCTTCATCTGCTGCTCATGTTTACTTCCATCTGCACTTTGCTGGACATGTAAGCTGTTGCTGCTCTGCAAAAACCTGAGACTTTTACCCAGGCCTCCCTGGTTGAGCTAAGATATTATTTGAACTGCCTTATAAGCATATCTATCTGTGTTTGAACTAAAACAAGGACTTATTCGTGTCAAGTATCCTCAAGAATAATTGTGCTTCATAGACTTTCTGCGTGATTGCATTTTCCTCTGAAGTTTCCTATAGACTGCTAAGCTGCGTTTAATATTTACACCAAGTGTTGTGGACTTGAGTTTCTCTCTGCACCTGTTTGAATCACTATGTTATAATATAGACTTTACCACTTATAAAACAGGTGCAGAGAGAAACTGAAGTCCACAACACTTGGTGCAAATATCAAATGCAGCTCAGCAGTCTATAGGAAACTTCAGAGGAAAATGCAATCATGCAGAAAGTCTATGAAGCACAATTATTCTTGAGGATACTTGACACGAATAAGTCCTTGCTTAGTCCACAACATAGATAGATATGCTTATAAGGCAGTTCAAATAATATCTTAGCTCAACCAGGGAGGTCTGGGTAATAGTCTCAGGTTCTTGCAGAGCAGAAACAGCTTACATGTCCAGCAAATGCAGATGCAAGCAAATATGGGCAGCAGATGAAGGAGGATTACTGGAACTGGTGTATGCAGTAGGAACTCAGAGCAGAGTAGCAGGATGACCCCACAGGTTCACAGGAGCAGGTATATAGCCATGGAGTCACCAGAGGTCAGGAGCTGGATGCAAGGCACAATACTCTAGCACAGACTGAAGGCTGGGGTGGAGTTTTATAGCAGGAAGACACAGTGCACATGAGACCAAAGACGCCATCTTGGAAAAGAGCAGTAATGCACAAAAAGGTAATAAAAAATGTTCAGAGTCCTGACAGCTAGCTCCACTGGCCTGTGCCTCCATGCACTCAGCCAGCGGTCTGCAGGCCTCTGCCCTGCACAACAGCACACACCAGACTGACACTGAGGTTGCACCTCATACCTGACACACCCTTTACTGCAGGTCTTTTAGCAAACAAACCTTTGTCTTCCTGCTACATGGAAAACCCAGACCGGAAATGAAACAGACTGCACCACTAACATACTAACTGTAATTAGTTTCAACACACACATTTCATTACCTCCAGTCTGCCTTGCAGCCACGACTACACCTGTGACTGCCATGCACACCTATGGCCTTCATACGCCTCTGTGCATATCCTGGGGAGGTTTTTACTAGTGATGAGCGAATATACTCGTTACTCGAGATTTCCCGAGCACGCTCGGGTGTCCTCCGAGTATTTTTTAGTGCTCAGAGATTTAGTTTTTTTCACAGCAGCTGGATGATTTACAGCTACTAGCCAGCTTGATTACATGTGGGGATTCCCTAGCAACCAGGCAACCCCCACATGTACTTATGCTGGCTAAAATCTGTAAATCATTCAGCTGAGGTGATGAAAACTAAATCTCCGAGCACTAAAAAATACTCGGAGGACACCCGAGCGTGCTCGGGAAATCTCGAGTAACGAGTATATTCGCTCATCACTAGTAAAAACTAATAGATGTTAAATCAGATTTTGAAATACATTTTTGAGAAGATATTTTCTACACAGGACTCCCTTTATGCGAGATCCATCAAACAATAGTTAGAACTTATATTGGCAGTTTCTAGAAAATGGCTGACTCAGAGAACAATGCTCATCACTAGTTATTACATTTAACCTGCATTGCAGTCATGGCTACACCCGTGACTGCCATGCACACCTATGTAATTCATACGTTTCCATGAACAACCTGGGGAGAACACACAGCAACCCCTACCTGTGGTACGAGTCACTGCCTCACAGATTGCATAAAAGTGACGTCAACCACAGTTTCGTACACTTCAGAAAAGAAGAACACCACTGAATAGAGGCCAGGCGGAGTCCAGAGTAACTCTGCTGCCTCATTAGAGTGAATGTATCCCTCAGGGGTTTTATTTGAATGACATAACTCAGAGATTTAGATGGAAACCCCAAAGTAAGTGCTCAGCGTAGAGCGCCGGATGTTTGTCATCCCAAACATTATGTAAAATGTTCCCAATAGAAGCTTCCACGCAATGCACAAATAAAGCAAGCCCTCTCTCAGTTCCTTCATCTGTTAACGGAAGTAAAGGAGGCTTCCACTTTACTGGTAGCATATAAGTTCTGCAAAAGCAAAATGGCTCCTCACCCGCTAAAAGAAATTCAGTAAATTTTGCCCTCACAAATCCAAATGCCCCCTCCCTTCTGAGACCCACAGTGTACCTAAATCACATATTGCATCCATGTTTGGCATTTCTGAAGCGATGAGAGCCCGCCTAACTTACGGGTGCATGCCTCCAGAAGCATGAGTTGGGCATAACGTACTGTTGACTGCAACGTACTGGTCACTACAACGGCAGTTTGCAATTTTCACTCGGCAACATTCATTGCTGCTTGTTTCTGGAAAACAAGCAATTTTGTGTTGAGAAAGTCAAACGGCGTTCCTTCCCTTCCGAGCTGTGCCATGCGCCCAAACAGTGGTTTACCCCCACATATTGGGTCTTGGCATACTCAGGACAAATTGCACAACAACTTTTGGGGTCCAATTTCTCTTGTTATCCTTGGGTAAAAAGAATTGGAAGCGAAAAGTTCATTTTTGTGGAAAAAATATGATTTTTATTTTCACAGATCTACGTCATAAACTTTTGTGAAGCACCTGGGGCTTCAAAGTGCTCACCACACATCTAGATAAGTTCCTTGGGGGGGTCTAGTTTCCAAAATGGGGTCACTTGTGGGGGGGTTTCCACTGTTTATGCACATCAGGGGCTCCCCAAATGCAACATGGTGTCCGATCTCAATTCCAGCCAATTTTGCTTTCAAAAAGTCAAACGGCACTCCTTCCTTTCCAAGCGCTGCCATGCACCCAAACAGTGGTTTACCCCCACATACGGGGTATTAACGTACTCAGGACAAATTGAACAACTACTTTTGGTGTCCAATTTCTCCTTATGCCCTTGGCAAAATAACAAAATTTGGATCTGAAGTAATTTTTTTGTGAAAAAAAGTTAAATGTAGTATTCCCCTAAATATGGGGTATCGACATACTCAAGAGAAATTGCATAGCAAATTTTATGGTGCAGTTTCTCTTGTTACCCTTAAGAAAATGCGAAGTTTGGAACTGAAATAGCATTTTTGTGAGGAAAATGTGATTTTATTATTTTCATGGCTCAATGTTATAAACTTCTGTAAAGCACCTGGTGGTTCAAAGTGCTCACCACTAGGGTTGAGCGACCTTTAGTTTTTTAGGGTCGAGTCGGGTTTTGTGAAACCCGACTGTCTTAAAAGTCGAGTCGAGTGAAATCGGCCGACCACCGTGAAAAGTCGGGTTTCGGCCGAAACACGAAACCTAATGAAGGAATTTAATTTTTATTTTTATTTTTTCTCTCTCTCTCTCTCTCTCCCCTCTGTCCCCTCTGTCCCCTCTGTCCCAGCACAGAAAATTTCGTATTGCACATTCCAAATCCCTACTGCGCACAAGCGATAACATGACGTTAGGCGTTCACTCCCCTAAGGCTACTTTCAGACATAGCGCATTTTTGAGCGCTATTTTGCGGGCGCTTTTCAAAAATGCGCAATGTCATTTTCGTCTGCCGGCAAAGTGAATGAGAAATTCACTTTGCCGTTCAGACACACCGCAAAAAAACGCGGCGCTTTTGTCTGCAAACACGCCGGCGTAAAAAGAATTGACATGTCAATTCTTTACGCAGCGGCGTGTCTGCGTATCCCCATAGGGCCCCATCTTACCGTCCACACACAGCGCCTTTGTCCTGGGTGTCGGCGTCTTTGTACGGAGGGGTTGACACCCAGGACCGGACATGACGTCGGACAGGAAGAGGGAAGCCCCCGCCCCCCAGTGAAGCAGCATGGAGTCATTCAACAGAATGACCATAAACGTGGGGCTGCTGATCGAGACGGTATGTGTGTGTGTGTGTGTGTGTGTGTGTGTGTCCCCATGCGACGCTAGTGCCACCATTGTGCTAAGTCGCCGTGTATGGGACTACTACTCCCATCCGGTATTAGGATGGGAGAGTTGTCCCTGTGTCCGGCGACTTAGCACAATTGTAAAGTTACACAAAACACCTACACACAATACACATACATGACACACAGTACATACAACACATAACATAGAGTATATACTCACCAACAGCACACTTGTAGGCGAAGCCCTCGATCCTCCAGGAAAAAATCCAAAAATAATAAACCAAATTCATACTCCCTGTCCGCAGAATCCATAAAACGAGTGTCCCACGCCGATCCCCTGCTCTCCGGCGATACACTGCCAGGAGCGAAGCTCCTAGCAGTGTATCGCGTACTGTTCCGGAGTTCAATGGCTCCGGCTGTTGTGAATTTGCTTTTTGCTCCCTCTAGTGGTTACTAGTTTTTTGACTCTGGTTTTTCTGTCATTCCTTTTATCCGCACCTGGGTCGTTAGTTAGGGGTGTTGCTATATAAGCTCCCTGGACCTTCAGTTCTATGCCTGGCAACGTAGTTATCAGAGCTAGTCTGCTGTGCTCTTGTCTACTGATCCTGGTTCCAGTTATATCAGCTAAGTCTGCCTTTTGCTTTTTGCTATTTGTTTTGGTTTTGTATTTTTGTCCAGCTTGTTCCAAATCTATATCCTGACCTTTGCTGGAAGCTCTTGGGGGGCTGGTGTTCTCCCCCCGGACCGTTAGACGGTTCGGGGGTTCTTGAATTTCCAGTGTGGATTTTGATAGGGTTTTTGTTGACCATATAAGTTACCTTTCTTTATTCTGCTATCAGTAAGCGGGCCTCTCTGTGCTAAACCTGGTTCATTTCTGTGTTTGTCATTTCCTCTTACCTCACCGTCATTATTTGTGGGGGGCTTCTATCCAGCTTTGGGGGCCCCTTCTCTGGAGGCAAGAAAGGTCTTTTGTTTTCCTCTACTAGGGGTAGCTAGATTCTCCGGCTGGCGCGTGTCATCTAGAATCAACGTAGGAATGATCCCCGGCTACTTCTAGTGTTGGCGTTAGGAGTAGATATATGGTCAACCCAGTTACCACTGCCCTATGAGCTGGATTTTTGTATTCTGCAGACTTCCACGTTCCTCTGAGACCCTCGCCATTGGGGTCATAACAGTTTGCCAGGCCAGTATTAAATGTTTAATGCATTGCAGAAGAGGGATTATAAGAAAGAAGATTCTGAGTTTTTTTTTTCTTCTTCCCCTTTACCTCAGAGTGGCTATGCTTGCTGCAGACATGAATGTCCAGACCTTGATTACAAGTGTGGACCAGCTGGCTACTCGTGTGCAGGGCATACAAGACTATGTTATCAGAAATCCTAGGTCAGAACCTAAAATACCGATTCCTGAACTGTTTTCCGGAGACAGGTTTAAGTTTAGGAATTTCGTGAATAATTGTAAATTGTTTCTGTCCCTGAGACCCTGTTCATCTGGAGATTCTGCTCAGCAAGTAAAAATTGTTATTTCGTTCTTACGGGGCGACCCTCAGGATTGGGCTTTTTCGCTGGCGCCAGGAGATCCGGCATTGGCTGATCTTGATGCGTTTTTTCTGGCGCTCGGTTTACTTTATGAGGAGCCCAATCTTGAGATTCAGGCAGAAAAGGCCTTGCTGGCTATGTCTCAGGGGCAGGACGAGGCTGAAGTGTATTGCCAAAAATTTCGGAAATGGTCCGTGCTGACACATTGGAACGAGTGTGCACTGGCCGCTAATTTTAGAAATGGCCTTTCTGAAACCATTAAGAATGTTATGGTGGGTTTTCCCATTCCCACAGGTCTGAATGATACTATGGCACTGGCTATTCAAATTGACCGGCGGTTGCGGGAGCGCAAAACCGCAAATTCCCTCATGGTGTTGTCTGAACAGACACCTAATTCGGTGCAATGTGATAGAAAAACCGCAAATTCCCTCATGGTGTTGTCTGAACAGACACCTGATTTAATGCAATGTGATAGAATCCTGACTAGAAATGAGCGGAAAATTCATAGACGCCGGAATGGCTTGTGCTACTACTGTGGTGATTCTACACATGTTATCTCAGCATGCTCTAAACGTATAGCTAAGGTTGTTAGTCCTGTCACCGTTGGTAATTTGCAACCTAAATTTATTCTGTCTGTAACTTTGATTTGCTCACTGTCATCTTATCCTGTCATGGCGTTTGTAGATTCAGGTGCTGCCCTGAGTCTCATGGATCTCTCATTTGCTAAGCGCTGTGGTTTTACTCTTGAACCATTAGAAAATCCTATTCCTCTTAGGGGTATTGATGCTACACCATTGGCAGCAAATAAACCGCAGTATTGGACACAGGTTACCATGTGCATGACTCCTGAACACCGCGAGGTGATACGTTTCCTGGTTTTACATAAAATGCATGATTTGGTCGTTTTAGGGCTGCCATGGTTACAGACCCATAATCCAGTCCTGGACTGGAAGGCTATGTCAGTCTCAAGTTGGGGCTGTCGTGGTATTCATGGGGATTCCCTGCCTGTGTCTATTGCTTCTTCTACGCCTTCGGAAGTTCCGGAGTATTTGTCTGATTATCAGGATGTCTTCAGTGAGTCTGAGTCCAGTGCACTGCCTCCTCATAGGGACTGTGACTGTGCTATAGATTTGATCCCAGGCAGTAAATTTCCTAAGGGAAGACTGTTTAATCTGTCGGTACCTGAACATACCGCTATGCGTTCATATATCAAGGAGTCTCTGGAGAAAGGACATATTCGTCCGTCTTCTTCCCCTCTTGGTGCGGGATTCTTTTTTGTGGCAAAAAAGGACGGATCTTTGAGACCTTGTATTGATTATCGGCTTTTAAATAAGATCACTGTCAAATTTCAGTATCCTTTACCGCTGTTGTCTAACTTGTTTGCCCGGATTAAGGGTGCCAAGTGGTTCACCAAGATAGACCTTCGTGGTGCGTACAACCTTGTGCGCATTAAGCAAGGTGATGAATGGAAAACCGCATTCAATACGCCCGAAGGTCATTTTGAGTACTTGGTGATGCCTTTTGGGCTCTCCAATGCGCCTTCAGTTTTTCAGTCCTTTATGCATGACATTTTCCGGAAGTATCTGGATAAATTTTTGATTGTTTATCTGGATGATATTTTGGTTTTTTCTGATAATTGGGATTCGCATGTGGAGCAGGTCAGGTTGGTCTTTAAAATTTTGCGTGAAAATTCTTTGTTTGTCAAGGGCTCAAAGTGTCTCTTTGGTGTGCAGAAGGTTCCCTTTTTGGGGTTCATTTTTTCCCCTTCTGCTGTGGAGATGGACCCAGTCAAGGTCCGAGCTATTCTTGATTGGACTCAGCCCTCGTCAGTTAAGAGTCTTCAGAAGTTCTTGGGCTTCGCTAACTTCTACCGTCGTTTTATCGCTAATTTTTCTAGCATTGTGAAACCTTTGACGGATATGACCAAGAAGGGCTCCGATGTAGCTAACTGGGCTCCTGCTGCCGTGGAGGCTTTCCAGGAGTTGAAACGCCGGTTTACTTCGGCGCCTGTTTTGTGCCAGCCTGACGTCTCACTTCCCTTTCAGGTTGAGGTGGATGCTTCGGAGATTGGGGCAGGGGCCGTTTTGTCGCAGAGAGGCCCTGGTTGCTCTGTTATGAAACCTTGTGCCTTTTTCTCTAGGAAGTTTTCGCCTGCCGAGCGAAATTATGATGTGGGCAATCAGGAGTTGTTGGCCATGAAATGGGCATTTGAGGAGTGGCGTCATTGGCTCGAGGGTGCTAAGCATCGTGTGGTGGTCTTGACTGATCACAAAAATCTGATGTATCTCGAGTCTGCTAAACGCCTTAATCCGAGACAGGCCCGCTGGTCATTGTTTTTCTCCCGCTTTGATTTTGTTGTCTCGTATTTACCAGGTTCAAAGAATGTGAAGGCCGATGCTCTTTCTAGGAGCTTTGTGCCTGATGCTCCTGGAGTCGCTGATCCTGTTGGTATTCTTAAAGATGGAGTTATCTTGTCAGCTATTTCTCCGGATCTGCGACGTGTGTTGCAGAGATTTCAGGCTGATAGGCCTGAGTCTTGTCCACCTGACAGACTGTTTGTCCCGGATAAGTGGACCAGCAGAGTCATTTCCAAGGTTCATTCCTCGGTGTTGGCAGGTCACCCGGGAATTTTTGGCACCAGAGATCTGGTGGCCAGGTCCTTTTGGTGGCCTTCCTTGTCAAGGGATGTGCGGTCATTTGTGCAGTCCTGTGGGACTTGTGCTCGAGCTAAGCCTTGCTGTTCTCGTGCCAGCGGTTTGCTCTTGCCCTTGCCTGTCCCGAAGAGACCTTGGACACATATCTCCATGGATTTCATTTCTGATCTTCCGATATCTCAGGGCATGTCCGTTATCTGGGTGATTTGTGATCGCTTCTCCAAGATGGTCCATTTGGTTCCTTTGCCTAAGCTGCCTTCCTCTTCCGATCTGGTTCCTGTGTTTTTCCAGAACGTGGTTCGTTTGCACGGCATCCCTGAGAATATTGTGTCAGACAGAGGATCCCAGTTCGTTTCCAGGTTCTGGCGATCCTTTTGTAGTAGGATGGGCATTGATTTGTCGTTTTCGTCTGCTTTCCATCCTCAGACTAATGGACAGACGGAGCGAACCAATCAGACTTTGGAGGCTTATTTGAGGTGTTTTGTCTCTGCTGATCAGGACGATTGGGTGACATTCTTGCCGTTGGCTGAGTTTGCCCTTAATAATCGGGCTAGTTCCGCCACCTTGGTTTCGCCTTTTTTCTGCAACTCTGGTTTCCATCCTCGCTTTTCTTTGGGTCATGTGGAGCCTTCTGACTGTCCTGGGGTGGATTCTGTGGTGGATAGGTTGCAGCAGATCTGGAATCATGTGGTGGACAACTTGAAGTTGTCACAGGAGAAGGCTCAGCGCTTTGCCAACCGCCGCCGCGGTGTGGGTCCCCGACTACGCGTTGGGGATTTGGTATGGCTTTCTTCCCGCTTTGTTCCTATGAAGGTCTCCTCTCCCAAATTTAAACCTCGTTTTATTGGGCCTTACAAGATATTGGAAATCCTTAATCCTGTATCTTTTCGTCTGGATCTTCCTGTGTCGTTTGCTATTCACAATGTATTTCATAGGTCCTTGTTGCGGCGGTACATTGTGCCTGTGGTTCCTTCTGCTGAGCCTCCTGCTCCGGTGTTGGTTGAGGGCGAGTTGGAGTACGTGGTGGAGAAGATCTTGGATTCTCGCCTCTCCAGGTGGAGACTTCAGTACCTGGTCAAGTGGAAGGGCTATGGTCAGGAGGATAATTCCTGGGTGGTCGCCTCTGATGTTCATGCGGCCGATTTAGTTCGTGCCTTTCATGCCGCTCATCCTGATCGCCCTGGTGGTCGTGGTGAGGGTTCGGTGACCCCTCACTAAGGGGGGGGGTACTGTTGTGAATTTGCTTTTTGCTCCCTCTAGTGGTTACTAGTTTTTTGACTCTGGTTTTTCTGTCATTCCTTTTATCCGCACCTGGGTCGTTAGTTAGGGGTGTTGCTATATAAGCTCCCTGGACCTTCAGTTCTATGCCTGGCAACGTAGTTATCAGAGCTAGTCTGCTGTGCTCTTGTCTACTGATCCTGGTTCCAGTTATATCAGCTAAGTCTGCCTTTTGCTTTTTGCTATTTGTTTTGGTTTTGTATTTTTGTCCAGCTTGTTCCAAATCTATATCCTGACCTTTGCTGGAAGCTCTTGGGGGGCTGGTGTTCTCCCCCCGGACCGTTAGACGGTTCGGGGGTTCTTGAATTTCCAGTGTGGATTTTGATAGGGTTTTTGTTGACCATATAAGTTACCTTTCTTTATTCTGCTATCAGTAAGCGGGCCTCTCTGTGCTAAACCTGGTTCATTTCTGTGTTTGTCATTTCCTCTTACCTCACCGTCATTATTTGTGGGGGGCTTCTATCCAGCTTTGGGGTCCCCTTCTCTGGAGGCAAGAAAGGTCTTTTGTTTTCCTCTACTAGGGGTAGCTAGATTCTCCGGCTGGCGCGTGTCATCTAGAATCAACGTAGGAATGATCCCCGGCTACTTCTAGTGTTGGCGTTAGGAGTAGATATATGGTCAACCCAGTTACCACTGCCCTATGAGCTGGATTTTTGTATTCTGCAGACTTCCACGTTCCTCTGAGACCCTCGCCATTGGGGTCATAACATCCGGCGTCTCGGTTAACAGCAGTACAGCTGCGTTGAACTTTCCCACGCAGCACTGCCGTTAAGCGAGAGTGCCGGGGTCAATGACCGCCGGTAAACTCGCTCGCGCATGCGCAGTGACACACCGACAGGAACTATGGCTCCTGTCAGTGTGTTGCTGCAGCCGTGGAGAGCAGACATATCTCTGGATGTGTCTGTTCTCCATGGAGAATCTTGATACGTGGCACTTAAATACGTGGCAATTAAATACGTGGCACGTGGCACTTATACGTGATACGTGTCACTTAAATACGTGGCACTGAAATACGTGATACGTGGCACTTTGATACGTGGCACGTGGCACTTAAATACGTGGCACGTGGCACTGAAATATGTGGCACGTGGCACTTTGATACGTGGCACGTGGCACTGAAATACGTGGCACGTGGCCCTGAAATACGTGGCACGTGGCACTGAAATATGTGGCACGTGGCACTTTGATACGTGGCACGTGGCACTGAAATACGTGGCACGTGGCCCTGAAATACGTGGCACTGAAATATGTGGCACGTGGCACTTTGGCACGTGGCACTTTGATACGTGGCACCGAAATACGTGATACGTGGCACTTACATACGTGGCACGTGGCACTTAAATACGTGGCACGTGGCACTTAAATACGTGGCACCGAAATACGTGATACGTGGCACTTAAATACGTGGCACGTGGCACTTAAATACGTGGCACGTGGCACTTAAATACGTGGCACGTGGCACCGAAATACGTGATACGTGGCACTTAAATACGTGGCACGTGGCACTTAAATACGCAACTTGCTGCGTTCTCTGCACCCTGCGTTGAATCCCTATTTATTTCCAATTTAGTTTTAAACCTAGCAAAATATTTATTAAAAAAAACGCTCTTCACCGGATTTTCTGTCCCCTGTGCGTGTGTGTCCCCTGTGCGTGTGTGTCCCGTATGCGTGTGAAGGTAATAACAAGCAGTTGGGGTTGTCATTCCTCAGCAGCCTGTGTTACTTTTTCTGCCTCTATCAAGTTTGTCAAATTTTGTGTGTATAACTAGTAGTTAATGTTTTACCTTTTTTAGGTTCAAAACTTCCCATGTCTTTGGGATAAGGGGTGCCGGGAGTTTTCCAACAAATATACAAAAACTGCTTCCTGGCACAAGGTCTGTGTCACCCTCTATCCCCTGTACGAGTCATACACGAAGGAGCGGCAAAAAGAAATTGGTAAATATTTTCCATTTTGGAGGAGTATTTTTGAATTTCTTGTCTGTATGTAGTTGAATAGTATATTAATAGGTTCAATTTTTCACTTTTTAGTTTCAGCCTTGAGAACCCGCTGGAGGTCGGTGAGGGACAGATTTACACGGTCACGGTCAGAAGCACCAAGTGGCTCTGCGGCACCTGCTTCTCAAGGGCGTTTTGAACAGGAACTCCAATTTTTAAACGGCAGTCTACATTACCGACCGTAAGTATCAGTAACGTCTTTAATTTTGAATAGAAAATAAAATGTATTAAAACTATTGTTTTGATGTTTCTCTTTACAGAACCATAGGCAATGTCCAGCCGATGACCGAAATCCCGGCCACAGCAACAACTCCAGTGTATGAACATGCTTCACAGCCTGCTACCAGCTCTCTTCCAAATGAGCCAAGGCCTGACCCTTCTACCCAAAATGATGATCTGCCCCTCTCCGAGACTAGTTCATTGGCATCGCCGCCGCCACCACCGCCACCAACACCACCTCCACCTCCAGCCTCAACACAGAGGAAGAGGAAAAGAGGCTCTTCAAAGGAGGATGAGGAGACGGCTGCCTTGGCAAGGGCAATTTCTCTAATTGATCGCCAACCTGAAGAGGATCAATTCTCAGCATATGGAACCACTCTAGCTTCCAGAATGCGTACTCTGTCCCCCGAGGTCCAGGACTCCTGCATGACGTATATTTCAATGGCGGTGACATGTTTTAAGAAGTATCCGCATATAAATCCAACCTTTGAAGAAATGGTTTGTTCACTAAACCACATCTGGCATCCACCGACGCCGACTCCTCTTGCACCTGCAGCAGCATTCAATAGACCTCTGCCATCTGCTCCAAGTGCTGCTGCAGGTGCACCAACATCCAGAGTAGTAGCCCAGTCTGAAGAACACCATCCAGACTGGAGCTACTACTCATATTCACAAAGCCTATATGAGGACCAGTAGGCATAATGTTGCTTTTCATGTTTAAAATGCCATGATGTCCAAGTCCACTCCTCAGTTTCCGCCAAGAGGGCATGTTTCCAGCTCTGATTAGTGTTGCGCAAGTGCCGAATGACTCACCGTCAGTGGTGACGAGGAAAGGGCCTTGCGCAATACTAATGAAAGCTGGAAGCATGCCCTCCTGGCGGCAATTAATGAGTGGACTTGGACATCCACAGGTTTATAATCCCATTTTGGGGATGTTATCCAGACTGGAGCTACTACTCATATTCACAAAGCCTATATGAGGACCAGTAGGCATAATGTTGCTTTTCATGTTTAAAACGCCATGATGTCCAAGTCCACTCCTCAGTTTCCGCCAAGAGGGCATGTTTCCAGCTCTGATTAGTGTTGCGCAAGTGCCGAATGACTCACCGTCAGTGGTGACGAGGAAAGGGCCTTGCGCAATACTAATGAAAGCTGGAAGCATGCCCTCCTGGCGGCAATTAATGAGTGGACTTGGACATCCACAGGTTTATAATCCCATTTTGGGGATGTTTACAGTGTTTACGTGTGGAATTTTGTTAATAACAAAAAAAAACAACAAATCATTCTATTCTCAATTTTATTAGAAAAGTTTTTCAATTTTGACAGTTACTACAAATAAATATTTGAACTTTTAACTATGATGTAGTCTGCTTCTTTGATTTGTCGACCATGGCAAAAAATACACATTACATAACACCCACTTGCCATGAATAGAGGACACCCCCTAGAAATCAGATATACTACGAGGGGAACTGCTGAATAGAAGGCACTCTATATCTATGGTAGAAGAACTCACAGGAGTGTCAGGAATAACGTACAGCAAACAATGTGGAGTACCGGAAAACTCCAGTGTTAACTCCAGTGTGTATTGTATTCTGAGTCATAAAGACAGGAAATGACCTCAATGACTCTTTTTTTTTTCCCCTTTTTTTTTTTTCAAACAAACTTTAATTTCAGTACACAATGCTGAAAAAAACGCAGCTGCAAAAAACGCAGCAAAAAACGCAGCAAAAAACGCAGTGTGTGAAAGCAGCTGCGTTTTTTGCCTGCGTAAAAAAACGCAGGTAAAGCAGCAGCAAAATACGCGCGCGTAAAAATACGCAGCAAATATGCTGTGTGTGAAAGTAGCCTAAGACCTATGTCATCACTCTGCCCACACTCATTCATTGGCTGAAAAAATGGCGCTAAACGCGTCATACGAAACGCGACTTTAGCGCCAAGATCGCGTACCGCATGGCCGACCACGCACAGGGATCGGGTCGGGTTTCATGAGACGCCGACTTTGCCAAAAGTCGGCGACTTATGAAAATGCACGACCCGTTTCGCTCAACCCTACTCACCACACATCTAGCCCTCCGTCAGGAACAATGGATCTGACAGGCGCAGCTCTTCTACTTTCATTTCTCCCTTCTCACCAGATTTTCAGGAAACCCCCTCCCTTTAGATAGTCTCCTGGCTCTAGCTGCTGTGTGAAACCTGATACCACAGTTGGTCTGCAGAGCTTCAGGAAGGAAGATATAGCTGTGCTGGCTTCTCAGGCTCATTGGTCCCGAACACATCACACTTTATAAGGTTGGTATGTAATGTTTTTAATCATTACTATTGTTTATTTAGCTTGTTTTATGAATGGATAGAGAAAGGTTTGTGGATATTTCATGGATATTTCATATAAATAAGGCAGATTTTCTTACAAATGAAAGTGTGCTTCTCAGGCACATTGTTCCCTAATGCATATTCTCTCTCTTGCTTCAGATTATCTTCTGAAATGGAGAAGAAAATGTATGATCTTTCAAAACCCCATCATGTTGAGTAAGTGAGAAACATGCTGTTAGATGATGATGATGATGCAGACTCCACAATGAATGAGGATTTTGAAGAAAGTGAGATTGATTCTCATGATGAGGTGGAAGTCTGTGAACTAAATTCTGAAACAGAGCAAGATGGTGACAGTGATGAGGAGGAAGAAGATATAGAATCTTATTATATGGGAAAAGATAAAAAAACAAATGGAACAAGAATCCACCCATAAAAAAACGTATGGAACCTCATAACATTATCACTCACCTTCCTGCAGTTATGGGAACAGCACGTAATGCAAAAACTGCAGCTGAATGCTGGAATACTTTTTTCACAGATGACATTCTGGACTCTATTGTCATATACACTAATCAATATATAGACAATATAAAGCACAAGTTCATCTGTGACAGAATCCTGAAGCCCACGGATGAAATCGAATTGCGTGCATTTTTTGGATTATTATACCTTGCAGGAGCTTATAGGGCAAATCAGCAAAGTTTGGAGGAACTTTGGGGTATAGAAAGTGATGGAATTGAAAAATTTAGCCTTGTTATGTCTCTAAAAAGATTCAAGATTCTAATTCGTTGCCTTCGGTTTGATGACAGAACTACCCGAACCGAACATAAAACATATAACCGGCTTGCTCCAATTCGCGATGTATTCCAAAAATTTGTGGAAAACTGTAAGATAAACTATCGCCCTGGGGCAAATGTCACAATTGACGAAATGCTCCTTGGTTTTCGTGGCAGATGCGCATTTCGTCAATACATACCATCAAAACCTAGCAAATACGGAATAAAAATGTATGCTCTTGTTGATGCCAGTAAGACCTGTTGTGAATTCTGCTCTTGGGCTCCCTCCGGTGGTTATAAGTGGTAGTGCTGCTGTCTTTGGATCGCAGCATTCATCAGGTGTGTCCACTTATTGCAATTCTGACTGGGCTATTTAGTCTTGCTTGACCCTTTAGTTAGTGCCAGTTGTCCATTGTTTCCTGGAGGATTCACTTCCCTGCCTGGTCTCTCTTGCTTGCTGTTCATTTCAACAAAGATAAGTTCTGGCTTTGTTTTTTGCAGTCCACATGCTGTGGGCCTGATCGTTCAAGTTATTTTCCATGTTTTGTTTTGTCCAGCTTGGTCTGTATAAGGATTTGTTCAGCCAAGCTGGTATCTCTGGAGATGCAGATATACCCTCCATGCCTTTAGTTAGATGTGGAGTTTTTGTATTTTCTGTGGTGGATATTTTCTAGTGTTTTAATACTGACCGCATAGTACTCTGTCCTATCCTTTCTATTTAGCTAGAAGTGGCCTCCTTTGCTAAATTCTGATTTCAGTCTGCGTATGTTATTTCCCTCTCCTCTCACAGTCAATATTTGTGGGGGGCTGTCTATCCTTTGGGGATTTTCTCTGAGGCAAGATAGTTTTCCCTTTTCTATCTCTAGGGGTAATTAGTCCTCCGGCTGTGTCGAGATGTCCAGGGAGTGTTAGGTACATTCCACGGCTACTTCTAGTTGCGGTGTTAAGTTCAGGGTCTGCAGTCAGTACAGGTACCACCTTCTCCAGAGTACGTCTCATGCTGCTCCTAGGCCACCAGATCATAACAAAGACCTACACATACAACATTGAAATTTATGCTGGAAAACAGCCAGATGGTCCTTACTGTGTCAGCAACAAACCCACTGATGTTGTGAAAAGAATGTCTGAGCCCTTATTTGGATCAGGTCGCAATATAACTGCTGATAATTGGTTTTCAAATTGTGATCTTATTGATTATCTAAAAATGCAGAAGCCTTCATATGTCGGAACTGTAAGAAAAAATAAAAAAGAATTGCCGCCACAGCTTGTTACTGTGACAGGGAGAAAACAGTACAGCAGTATGTTTGCATTCCATGATGGAAAGGTTTTGGTTTCCTATGTACCACGCGAAAAAAAAAATGTACTTCTTCTCTCAACGCTTCGTAATGATGATGCCATCGATCCTAAATCTGAAGCACAACAAAAACCAGAGATTATTACATTTTATAATGAAACCAAAGGGGGTGTTGATACAGCTGATCAGATGTGCTCAACTTTCAGCGTCAGCAGAAACACCAAGAGCTGGCCAATGGTCATATTTTTCGCTATGCTAAATTTGGGTGGTATAAATTCACAAATCATTTACCTTGAAAACCAGCTTGAACCACTCGGTAGATGATTGTACCTGAAAAAATTGGCCCATGAACTAATGCTTGGAGAGCTACGCAGGAGAAGTATGAAAACCATCGGTATCCCCTCTGGCCTTCAAGTTAGGCTCAAAAGATTCCGCCCAGATATTGATACTGAAAATCCAACACCTGTACCACCTCCCAAAAGAAGGAGATGCACCACCTGCACCATGGAAAGTGGGAACAGAAGGCTTTCTAATTATGAATGTCTCAAATGTCATCATGCAATCTGCCTGACACATGCAAAAATGTATTGCAATTCTGGCTCTTTGCTTTGCAAATTTTCTCTTTTTAATAACCGTTACTTGATATCATTGGGGGCTATTTGGTGGGAGTTTTGAAATTTGCGTATATCAAAGTTATTACTTTTATGTTGAGTAAATAGGTTTGTTTTGCACCTGATAATGTGTAGTCTCTTTTATTACATCCCTATGAAGGTCTCTGATCACTTTTAGATCACTGAAATTGAGAAAATTAGATATTCTAGGCATTTTTCTAGCCTGCGCTTGACATTCACATTGTTCCATTACGAGTTAGTGCGAATATTGTTCCTGACGGAGGGCTAGATAAGTTCCATGGGGGGTCTAATTTCCAAAATGGGGTCACTTGTGGGGGGTTTCCACTGATTAGGTACATAAGGGGCTCTCCAAATGTAACATGGCATCTAATCTCAGTTCCATCCAATTTTGCATTGAGAAAGTCAAACGGCGCTCCTTCCCTTCCGAGCTGTGCCATGCGCCCAAACAGTGGTTTACCCCCACATATGGGGCATCAGCATGCTGATTGTGCTGATGTAAAGAAGACATGTGGGAAATGTTACTTATTAAGTATTTTGTGTGACATATCTCTGTGATTTAAGGGCATGAAATTCAATATTGGAAAATTGCGAAATTTTCAAAATTTTCTCCAAATTTCTGATTTTTTTTTTACAAATAAACGCAAGTCATATGAAATAAATTTTACTACTAAGATAAAGTACAATATCTGAGAATAACCGGATGCATTGAAGCGTTCCAGAGTTATTACCTCATAAAGGGACAGTGGTCAGAATTGTAAAAATTGGCCCAGTCATTAACATGCAAACCACCCTCGGTGGTTAAGGGGTTAAAAAAAGATATCGGAAGGTTATAAAAAAGTTCTGTTATTCCACGTGACAATAAGTGCCATGTGTGCTAAGGCTGGTGAGTTGCGCACTGGAGACGTGCCTGAATATTCATGTAATCCTTTAAAGATGCAGCTGGTATGAATACAGCTGATAAGAGAAGTGAAATATGAGGACGCTGTCTCCAGACCATGGCACTTCCTATCTCACACTGTGTTTGCCTCTGTCTACTATATTTGCTTAATTTAATTGGGTAGAAATTGATAGGTTGCTCCTGTAATTAAGTTTAGTTGTAATCCCCAGGGCACAGGTGTTTACTCCATAAAGCTGACTGCCAGATTGACTGTCATGAGAAAAGAAAAAGTTAATAGCAAGCAACCAATCTCCCATTTTTAATTACATCTCTTTATTATTAATATTAAGGACGACTACAGGAGATTAGCAGGTATTGAAGTTACCCATACCCCAAATTATGTCCTTGTAAATTGCATCAACAGTCACAGTTACTGTATGGATTAACTAACAATTCGCTAATATAGAGTTGTATATACCCCTGGTGAGTATGACGGTTTTCTCTTTTTTCTATACATTAAACAAAAGCAGCAGAATGGGGGATATATATACCAGAATGGGGGATATACAGTTGTGTGAAAAAGTGTTTGCGCCTTCCTGGATATCCTATTCTTTTGCATGTTTGTCACATTTATATGTTTCAGATCACCAAACAAATTTAAATATTAGACCAAGATAACTCAAGTTAGCACAAAATGCAGTTTTTAAATGAAGGCCTTTATTATTAATGGAAAAATAAATTAAAACCTACAGGGCCCTGTGTGAGAAAGTGATTGCCTCTATACCTAATAAATGGTTGGGTCACAACTGCAATCAAGTGTTTGCAATAACTGGTAATACGTCTTTTACAACGCTCTGGAGGAATTTTGGCCCACTCATCTTTTCAGAATTGTTGTGATTTAACCACATTGCAGGGTTTCCGAGCATGAACCGCCTTTTTAAGGTCGTGTGAAGCAACTCAATGAGAATAAGGTCAGGACTTTGACTTGGCCACTCCAACGTCTTAATTTTGTTTTTCGTAAAGCCATTCAAATGTAAACTTGCTGGTGAGATTTGGATCATTGTCTTGCTGCATAACTCAAGTGCGCTTGAGGTCATGAACAGATGGCCAGACATTCTTTTTCAGGATTTTTTGGTGGACCTCAGAATGCATGGTTCCATTTACCACCGCAAGTCTTCCAGGTCCTGAAGCAGCCAAACAGCCCCAGACCATCACACTACCACCACCACTATAGTTTACTGTTGGTATGATGTTCCTTTTCTGAAATGCTGTGTTACTTCTATGGCAGATGTAATGGGACATACACCTTCCAAAAAGTTCAACTTTTGTCTTGTAAGTCCACAGAGTATTCTCCCTAAAGTTTTGGGGATCATCAAGATGTTTTCTGGCAAAAGTGAGATGAGCCTTTAAGTTCTTATTGCTCAGCAGTGGTTTTCATCTTGGAACTCTGCCATGCAGACCATTTTAGCCCAGTCTCTTTCTTATGGTGGAGTCATGAACATTGACCTTAACATGATGCAAGTGAGGCCTGCAGTTCTTTGGATGTTGTTGTGAGATTTTGTGACATCATTTTGTGAAAGCTTGAGAAATGGCTTCATAACCTTTTCCAGACAGATAGATTTCAATTACTTTAGTTCTCGCTTGGTCCAGAATTTCTTTGGATGGCAGCATGATGTCTAGCTTTTGAGGATGTTTTGGTCTACTTCACTTTGTCAGGCAGGTCCTATTTAAGTGATTTCTTGATTGAGAACAGGTGTGGCAGTAATCACGCCTGGGTGTGGGTAAGGAATTAGAATTCAGCTTCCCAGAGATGTGATAAATCACAGTTAATTTATGTTTTAAGGGGGGGGGGAGCATAATTCACTTAATAATAGAGACCTTCTTTTAAAAATTGCATTTTGTGTTTATTTTTGTTATCTTTGTCTAATATTTACATTTGTTTGGTGATGATCTGAAATATTTAAGTGTGACAAACTTACAAAAGAATAGGAAACTACAACTGTAATGCTATTATTGGAGATGTTCTCCATTTCTTCATATGGGAGGGCTCCTATAATAGCCCTGTGGTGAGACTGTGATAAGTGGTCTGATTTCCTGCAATTGACCTGTTAGGGTTGCTAATTTAAAGCCACGCATTTCTTTATTCATACAATTCTAAACAAATCAGAGATTATTCACTAGGAATATTTTTTTTTAGAAAAGTGGACTCCAATTGTTTGCTGTCATGTAAACTAAGAAAATCAGATTGTACTTGCAAGAGGAGATTCTAGTACCCCTGCATGATGAGACATTAGTGAGGAAAAAGGCTGCCATATGCTGGTGGAATGTATCCATGTGGAACTTACTGGCACCAGAAGAGTTGCAGGGGGAATTAGTTCAGGTGTGGGATATGGTCAGGTGTCTTGGATGACAGAGTTCCCACATATAAAATTCCTGGGCTCCAAACCATGGGAGGATTTGGCGCCAAGGAGAGGAGTAGAGCTGATGTGTACTGGAGATGGAGCGAACCAAGAGGAGAGAAATCTCTCTTGTCTCTATGTAAAGTCTTGTCTAAAGTCCACTTTAAGGGAAGATATTAGCGAAGGTAATGAGGATGTCGAGTCCATATGGGTCGAAATTCATGGAGGGAAAAATGGTAACAAAATTCTCATTGGGGTCTGTTACAAACCCCCAAATATAACAGAAATCATGGAAAGTCTACTTCTAAAGCAGATTGATGAAGCTGCAACCCATAATGAGGTCCTGGTTATGGGGGACTTTAACTACCCGGATATTAACTGGGAAACAGAAACCTGTGAAACCCATAAAGGCAACAGGTTTCTGCTAATAACCAAGAAAAATTATCTTTCACAATTGGTGCAGAATCCATCCAGAGGAGCAGCACTTTTAGACCTAATACTATCTAATAGACCTGACAGAAAAACAAATCTGCAGGTGGTCGGGCATCTAGGAAATAGCGACCACAATATTGTACAGTTTCACCTGTCTTTCACTAGGGGGACTTGTCAGGGAGTCACAAAAACACTGAACTTTAGGAAGGCAAAGTTTGACCAGCTTAGAGATGCCCTTAATCTGGTAGACTGGGACAATATCCTCAGAAATAAGAATACAGATAATAAATGGAAAATGTTTAAGAACATCCTAAATAGGCACTGTAAGCGGTTTATACCTTGTGGGAATAAAAGGACTAGAAATAGGAAAAACCCAATGTGGCTAAACAAAGAAGTAAGACAGGCAATTAACAGTAAAAAGAAAGCATTTGCACTACTAAAGCAGGATGGCACCATTGAAGCTCTAAAAAACTATAGGGAGCAAAATACTTTATCTAAAAAACTAATTAAAGCTGCCAAAAAGGAAACAGAGAAGCACATTGCTAAGGAGAGTAAAACTAATCCCAAACTGTTCTTCAACTATATCAATAGTAAAAGTGTAGGCCCCTTAAAAAATAGTGAGGAAAGAATGGTTGTAGATGATGAGGAAAAGGCTAACATATTAAACACCTTCTTCTCCACGGTATTCACGGTGGAAAATGAAATGCTAGGTGAAATCCCAAGAAACAATGAAAACCCTATATTAAGGGTCACCAATCTAACCCAAGAAGAGGTGCGAAACCGGCTAAATAAGATTAAAATAGATAAATCTCCGGGTCCGGATGGCATACACCCACGAGTACTAAGAGAACTAAGTAATGTAATAGATAAACCATTATTTCTTATTTTTAGGGACTCTATAGCGACGGGGTCTGTTCCGCAGGACTGGCGCATAGCAAATGTGGTGCCAATATTCAAAAAGGGCTCTAAAAGTGAACCTGGAAATTATAGGCCAGTAAGTCTAACCTCTACTGTTGGTAAAATATTTGAAGGGTTTCTGAAGGATGTTATTCTGGATTATCTCAATGAGAATAACTGTTTAACTCCATATCAGCATGGGTTTATGAGAAATCGCTCCTGCCAAACCAATCTAATCAGTTTTTATGAAGAGGTAAGCTATAGGCTAGACCACAGTGAGTCATTGGACGTGGTATATCTCGATTTTTCCAAAGCGTTTGATACCGTGCCGCACAAGAGGTTGGTACACAAAATGAGAATGCTTGGTCTGGGGGAAAATGTGTGTAAATGGGTTAGTAACTGGCTTAGTGATAGAAAGCAGAGGGTGGTTATAAATGGTATAGTCTCTAACTGGGTCGCTGTGACCAGTGGGGTACCGCAGGGGTCGGTATTGGGACCTGTTCTCTTCAACATATTCATTAATGATCTGGTAGAAGGTTTACACAGTAAAATATTGATATTTGCAGATGATACAAAACTATGTAAAGCAGTTAATACAAGAGAAGATAGTATTCTGCTACAGATGGATCTGGATAAGTTGGAAACTTGGGCTGAAAGGTGGCAGATGAGGTTTAACAATGATAAATGTAAGGTTATACACATGGGAAGAAGGAATCAATATCACCATTACACACTGAACGGGAAACCACTGGGTAAATCTGACAGGGAGAAGGACTTGGGGATCCTAGTTAATGATAAACTTACCTGGAGCAGCCAGTGCCAGGCAGCAGCTGCCAAGGCAAACAGGATCATGGGGTGCATTAAAAGAGGTCTTGATACACATGATGAGAGCATTATACTGCCTCTGTACAAATCCCTAGTTAGACCGCACATGGAGTACTGTGTCCAGTTTTGGGCACCGGTGCTCAAGAAGGATATAATGGAACTAGAGAGAGTACAAAGGAGGGCAACAAAATTAATAAAGGGGATGGGAGAACTACAATACCCAGATAGATTAGCAAAATTAGGATTATTTAGTCTAGAAAAAAGACGACTGAGGGGCGATCTAATAACCATGTATAAGTATATAAGGGGACAATACAAATATCTCGCTGAGGATCTGTTTATACCAAGGAAGGTGACGGGCACAAGTGGGCATTCTTTGCGTCTGGAGGAGAGAAGGTTTTTCCACCAACATAGAAGAGGATTCTTTACTGTTAGGGCAGTGAGAATCTGGAATTGCTTGCCTGAGGAGGTGGTGATGGCGAACTCAGTCGAGGGGTTCAAGAGAGGCCTGGATGTCTTCCTGGAGCAGAACAATATTGTATCATACAATTATTAGGTTCTGTAGAAGGATGTAGATCTGGGGATTTATTATGAAGGAATATAGGAATATAGGCTGAACTGGATGGACAAATGTCTTTTTTCGGCCTTACTAACTATGTTACTATGTTACTAGAAATGGTTGATGCATATACAGTGCCTTGCGAAAGTATTCGGCTCCCTGGAACTTTTCAACCTTTTCCCACATATCATGCTTCAAACATAAAGATACCAAATGTAATTTTTTGGTGAAGAATCAACAAGTGGAACACAATTGTGAAGTTGAACGAAATTTATTGGTTATTTTAAATTTTTGTGGAAAATCAAAAACTGAAAAGTGGGGCGTGCAATATTATTCGACCACTTTAACTTAATACTTTGTTGCGCCACCTTTTGCTGCGATGACAGCTGCAAGTCGCTTGGGGTATGTCTCTTTCAGTTTTGTACACTGAGAGATTGAATATCTTGCCCATTCTTCCCTGGCAAACAGCTCAAGCTCAGTGAGGTTTGATGGAGATCATTTGTGAACAGCAGTTTTCAGCTATTTCCACAGATTCTCGATTGGATTGAGGTCTGGACTTTGACTTGGCCATTCTAACACCCGGATACGTTTATTTGTGAGCCATTCCACTGTAGATTTTGCTTTATGTTTGGGATCATTGTCTTGCTGGAAGACAAATCTCCATCCCAGTCTCAGGTCTTTTGCAGACTCCAACAGGTTTTCTTCAAGAATGGTCCTGTATTTGGCTCCATCCATCTTCCCATCAATTTTAACCATCTTCCCTGTCCCTGCTGAAGAAAAGCAAGCCCAAACCATGATGCTGGCATAACCATGTTTGACAGTGGGGATGGTATGTTCAGGGTGATGAGCTGTGTTGCCTTTACGCCAAACATATCGTTTGGCATTGTTGCCAAAAAGTTCGATTTTGGTTTCATCTGACCAGAGCACCTTCTTCCACATGTTTGGTGTGTCTCCCAGGTGGCTTGTTGCAAACTTTAAACACTTTTTATGGATATCTTTGAGAAATGGCTTTCTTCTTGCCACTCTTCCATAAAGGCCAGATTTGTGCAGTGCATGACTGATTGTTGTCCTATGGACAGACTGTCCCACCTCAGATGTAGATCTCTGCAGTTCATCCAGAGTGATCATGGGCCTCTTGGCTGCATCTCTGATCAGTCTTCTCCTTGTTTGAGATGAAAGTTTAGAGGGACGGCCGGGTCTTGGTAGATTTACAGTGGTATGTTACTCCTTCCACTTCAGTATGATTG
The DNA here is from genome assembly GCF_051348905.1 of Ranitomeya variabilis. Classification (NCBI taxonomy): domain Eukaryota; kingdom Metazoa; phylum Chordata; class Amphibia; order Anura; family Dendrobatidae; genus Ranitomeya; species Ranitomeya variabilis. The sequence goes on along the minus strand of NC_135236.1, from coordinate 487,288,119 downwards.
CTTGCACAGTGCTCCTTGGGATGTTTAAAGTTTTGGAAATCATTTTAACAATAATAATAATAATAATAATAATTTTATATAGTGCCAACATATTCCGCAGCGCTTTACAGTTTAACAGTTTCAAACACAACAGTCATAAGTAACAATGTTAACAATACAATAATTAAAGCAAAATAAGATGACCCTGCTCATAAGAGCTTGCGATCTACAATGAGGTGGGGGAGATACAAAGTACAGGTGTGTATTTACAATGATGTATTTACAATGATGGTCCAGCCATCTTCAGGGGGTGGGGGATAGATGGAAGTAGTGAATGGGCTACACACACAAACATGAAAAGACTTTGATTAGCGAACGTGATAGGCCGCTCTGAACAAATGTGTTTTGAGGGAGCGCCTAAAACTATGCAAATTGTAAATGGTCCTAATATCTTGGGGTAGAGCATTCCAGAGGATTGGCTCAGCACGGGAGAAGTCTTGGAGTCAGGAGTGGGAGGTACGGATTAGTGCAGAGGTTAGTTGAAAGTCGTTTGCAGAGCGCAGTGGTCAGTTAGGCCAATAGACCAAAATGAGGGAGGAGATGTAAGGGGGTGCCGCACTGTGTTGAGCTTTGTGGGTGAGAAAAAGTACTTTGAATTGTATCCTGTAATGAATGGGCAGCCAGTGTAATGACTGGCGAAGAGCCAGTACCGATTGGCTAGATGAACAACCCTGGCTGCTGCCTTAAGGATAAACTGAAAAGAGGAAAGTTGAGTAAGGGGGAGGCCAATTAATAGAGCATTACAGTAGTCCAGGCGGGAGTGAATCAAGGCAACAGCGAGGGTTTTTGTTGTTTTCATAGAGAGAAAAGGGGCGATTCTAGAGATGTTCTTTAGGTGTAAGCTGCAAGAGCGGGCAAGAGATTGTATATGGGATGTGAAGGAGAGATCGGAGTCAAACATAACACCCAGACAGCGCACCTGCTGCCGGGGTATTATTATGGTGCCACCCATGGAAAGGGAGATGTCAGATTTAGGGAGGATGGTAGATGGTGTGAGCAGAAGTTCAGTTTTGGAGAGGTTGCGTTTCAGATAGAGAGCGGACATGATGTTGAAGACTGCGGACAGACAGTCACTGGCGTTCTGTAGTACAGCAGGGGTAAGGTCAGGGGATGACGTGTATAGTTGTGTGTCAACGGCATGAAGATGGTACTGAAAGCCACATCTGCTGATGGTCTGTCCAATTGGGGCCGTGTAGAGAGAGAAGAGAAGGGGGCCAAGGACTGAACCCTGAGGTACCCCGACAGTGAGAGGAAGAGGAGACGAAGTGGAGCCAGAGAACTGAACACTAAAGGTGCGGTCAGAAAGATAGGAAGAGATCCAGGAGAGAGCAGTGTCCTTAATGCCTAGCGACTGGAGCCTAGAGAGTAGAAGAGGGTGGTCAACACTGTCAAAAGCTGCTGAAAGGTCGAGAAGAATGAGCAGAGAGTGGTCACCGTTACATTTTGCTGTCAGAAGGTCATTGGTCATTTTGATGAGTGCAGTTTCTTTTGAATGTAGGGAGCGGAAGCCAGACACCAGACTGTGAAGGGTCTAGGAGGGAGTGAGTGGAGAGGTAACGGATAAGGCGGGAGTAGACTAAGCGCTCCAAGAGTTTAGAGATGAAGGGGAGGTTGGAGACCGGTCTGTAGTTATTTGTGCAGGATGGGTCGAGGGCAGGTTTCTTTAATAGTGGAGTAATGATAGAGTGTTTCAAGAGGGATGGGAAAATGCCTGAGGAGAGGGAGAGATTAAATATTGTAATAAAAAAGGGGAGAAGCCCGCGCTGCTTATGGTCAGAACGCAATACATAAAGTGCACATGCACATATTGATTTCTATCTGTATTTCAAAATGAGACATTTAGCAAACAATTGATCAATTATTTGAGCCACCCCGCCACGCCAAGGCATTCTCATAATGGGGCAGTCCTACTCTACGTTTTTTAGATTCGCTGTGCCATTACGGCCTCCTAAATGTATTAAAAGCAAGAACACATTAAATGCAAACTGTACCTGAAGCATTTCTGAATCACTCCCAATATGGCCAGTCCGGTCCTGGCGCTGGGTTATGTACGCCATCCTTTCTGTGTTCTTTGTGATTGACCTAGGCTGCTGTACAAACATACAGCAGCCCTGCCCTGCCCTAGGCTTTGTTTGATTGTGCACCTGTGTCCAAGCCTGTCTCACCCTTCATCTGTGGTGCTGGTTAGGCAGTGTGGAGGTTGGACCTGAAATGTCTATGTCCAGACCTGGTCAACCTTTATCTGCGCTTGCCCTTTCTGGCACCATGGGAGTGATTCAGAAATGCCTCAGGTACAGTGCATTTAATGTGGTCTTTCTTTTAATACATTTGGAGGCCATAATGGCACAGTGAATATAAAAAAACGTAGAGTAGGACTGCCCCATTATGAGAATGCCTTGGCGTGGCAAGGTGGCTCAAAGAATTGATCAATTGTTTGCTAGATGTCTCATTTTGAAATACAGTTAGATACCAATATGTGCATGTGCACTTTATGTATTGCGTTCTGACCATAAGCAGCACTGGCTTCTCCCCTTTTTTATTTTGATATTGGTTTGTGGTTGACCACCACTGTTGCCGTGCATGCTGGGTTATGTATGCCATTCTTTCTGTGTTCTTTGTTTGTACAGCAGCCCTGCCCTGCCCTAGGCTCTGTTTGATTGTGCACCTGTGTCCAAGCCTGTCTCACCCTTCATCTGTGGTGCTGGTTAGTAGTGCATGTAGTCGGACGAGAAGAAGAGAGGAGCTTGGAGACTTCTTCTGTGATGGGATCAAATGTGGAGAGTGAGCCAGGGGAAATGCAGGGAGGGATAGCAGTCACTGCACTTGGTGGCTGGGAGCGGATTTCCTGATGGATATTGTCTATTTTCTCTATAAAGTGGGAGGCCAGGTCATCAGCACAAATGTCTGTGATAGGGGCTTGTGCTTTGGGCCTAAGGAGGGAGTGAAAGGTGTCAAAAAGTTTCTTGGGGTTGTTGGATAGTGAGGAGATCAGGGTGGTGTAGTAGGTCTTTTTGAAAGATGAAAGGCAGAGTTATAGGTTTTTAACATAAATTTGAAGAGGATGAAGTCTTCTGGTGTGCGAGTTTTCCTCCATAAGCGTTCAGCACTTCTAGAGCATCGTTGGAGAAGCCGAGTTTGCGATGTGAGCCAGAGGTGTTTTATTTTGTGTTTGGAGGTTCTGAGGCTGAGGGGCGCTACTTGGTCGAGAGTGCTTCTATGAGTGTCATTGTAGTGATGTACAGCCAGATCAGGACAGGAAAAAGAGGAGATTGTGGACAGTGATGAGTGTAAGGAGTCTGAAAGTGTATGAGGGTTAATACAATGTAGATTTCTGACTGAATGGTAGATAGGAGTGTGCTGGGGTGAGCGAGGATTTGTGAGCATGAAGGAGGAGAGAATGTTGTGGTCAGTGAGGGAAAGCGTTGAGTTGTTTAGGAAGGAGATTAAACAGAGCTGGGCAGAGACCAGGTCAAGGTTGTTACCGTCCTTGTGTGTCTCAGAGGTTGAGAGCTGTGGGAGGCCGAGAGAAGTGGTTAGTGATAAAAGCTGGGATGCAGATGTGGAAGTGGAGCTGATAATGGGGATGTTGAAGTCTCCCAGGATAAGGGTTGGGAGTTCTGAGGACATGAAGTGCGGCAGCCAGGAAGATAAATGGTCCAGGAAGTGGGTGGGTGAGCCTGGGAGCCAATATATGACCGCTACTCTGAGGGAGAGGGGATGCAAGAGCCTGATGGTGTGGACCTCAAAAGAAGGGAATGAGAGTGATGGAACTGAGGGATGACCTGGAAGGTGCATTGTGGGGACAGGAGTATGCTGACTCCACCACCAGGTCTGTTTGTGGGTCTCAGGGAATGGGAGAATTATAAGCCACCATGAGAAATGGCAGCAGGGGAGACAGTGTCAGAGTCAGGGGCTGACTGGCCCAGGTGTCAAAGAGGCAAATGCCCCCCGGGCCGCTCCCCCAACAGCTGTTCAGGGCCGGCTGCCTGGTGGTGGCTACAGCCACACAGCAAATTGTACGCAGCCATATCTGCTGTACTGTGACATGGCCGGCAGCAGACACAGCCGCATCTCAGTCAGCGCACACGTCTGCGCTGGGGCCAGGAGCTATGCTTGGCTGTCACCTTGATGGCTGCGCAGCTACTGCTCCCTTCATGTTCTCTATACTTCCAGGTTAGGTATTGGGCATGAGCGATGGCATCCTCACGCACACGCCGACATGACCCAGATGCTAGAAGCAGAGAGGCAATGCAGGGGAGCGACTGGTGAGGTAAGTATGAAGAACTTTTTGTTTTCTTTATACAAGAAATTTTATGGTGGGTAACTGCAAGTGATGAAGTGGGGGGGTGTAAAGAGACTGCACATGATGGAATTTGGGGGTTAAAGGAGACCGCACATGATGGAGTTAGGGGGTAAGTAGGGCTGCACATGATGAAGGTTGAGTGGGGCTGTACATGATGGAGTGGGGCTGCACATGATGAAGGGGGAGTGGGGCTGCACATGATAGTTTAGTGGATAAAGGAGACTGCACATGATGAAGTGGGGAGAGTGGGGTTGCACATGATGGAATGGGGCTGCACATGATGTGGGGGTAAGGGGGATTGCGCATGATGAAGGGGGAGTGGGGCTGCACATGATGAAGTGGGGGGTAAGGTGATCTGCACATGAAGTGGGGGGTAATGGGGACTGCACATGATAAAGTGGAGTGTAAGATGGACTGCACATGATGAAGTGGGGGGTAAGGGGACTGCACATGATGAAGTGGGGGGTAAGGGGACTGCACATGATGAAGTGGGGGGTAAGGGGGACTGCACATGATGAAGTGGGGGGTAAGGGGGACTGCACATGATGAAGTGGGGGGTAAGGGGGACTGCACATGATGAATTGGGGGTTAAAGGGGACTGCACATGATGAAGTGGGGGGTAAGGTGATCTGCACATGAAGTGGGAGGTAATGGGGACTGCACATGATAAAGTGGAGTGTAAGGGTACCGTCACACAGTCACACTTTGATCGCTACGACGGCACGATCCGTGACGTCGCAGCGATCGTATGAGTATCGCTCCAGCGTCGTAGACTGCAGTCAAACGTTGCAATCACGGCGCTGGAGCGATGCCGAAGTCCCCGGGTAACCAGGGTAAACATCGGGTAACTAAGCGCAGGGCCGCGCTTAGTAACCCGATGTTTACCCTGGTTACCAGCGTAAAAGTAAAAAAAAAACCAAACAGTACATACTCACATTCCGGTGTCTGTCCTCCGGCGTCTCAGCTTCTCTGCACTGTGTAAGCACAGCGGCCGGAAAGCACAGCGGTGACGTCTGACGTCAGACGTCACCGCTGTGCTCGCTTTCTGGCTGGCCGCCGCTCACAGTGCAGAGAAGCTGAGACGCCGGGGGACAGACACCGGAATGTGAGTATGTACTGTTTTTTTTTTTTTTACTTTTACGCTGGTAACCAGGGTAAACATCGGGTTACTAAGCGCGGCCCTGCGCTTAATTACCCGATGTTTACCCTGGTTACAAGCGAACGCATTGCTGGATCGCTGTCACACACAAAGATCCAGCGATGTCAGCGGGAGATCCAGCGACGAAAGAAAGTTCCATACGATCTGCTACGACGTACGATTCTCAGCAGGATCCCTGATCGCTGCTGCGTGTCAGACACAGCGATATCGTATGGATATCGCTGGAACGTCACGGATCGTATGGTCGTAGCGATCAAAGTGTGACTGTGTGACGGTACCCTAAGATGGACTGCACATGAAGTGGGGGGTAAGGGTGACTGCACATGATGAAGTGGGGGGGGTAAGGGGACTGCACATGATGAAGTGGGGGGTAAGGGGACTGCACATGATGAAGTCGGGGGAAGGGGACTGCAGGACTGCACATGATGAAGTGTGTCTGATGTGGGACTGCTCATGATGAAATGGAAGGGGGATAGGGGGCTGCAAATGATGAAGGGGCACTGCAGATGAAGTGAGGGGGTGATAGGGGACTGCAATGAATGAAGTAAGGGGACTTCAAATTAAAGTGGGGGGGCTGCAAAATGATACATTCAGTGTGAGGGACAGGGGACAGCAATTTAATTGAAGGTGGGGGTGGGGAGAGCAAATGATCAATTGAAGAGGGGGTGGGGAGAGCAAATGATGATCTAGGGGAAGAACAAATAATGAATTTTAAGGGTGGGGGAGTAAATGATGTATTGAATGTGGGGTAGAGCAGTTGATAATGAATAGAGAGTGAGAAAGAAAGACATGACAATGAATTGGGGTGGGAGGGGCATGTAACTATAATGAATCGGGGTTAGGGTTAGAGTGGTAGGTACATAGTGGGGGGCGATGAGGATGAAGGGACTGGTAATGAATTGGGGGAAAGAGTACAGGTGCCAATTAATTTATATATTAACCCCTTCCCGACCTTTGACGCCACGTAGGCGTCATGAAAGTCGGTGCCAATCCGACCCATGACGCCTATGTGGCGTCATGGAATGATTACGTCCCTGCAGATCGGGTGAAAGGGTTAACTCCTATTTTACCCGATCTGCAGGGAGAGGGGGAGTTGTACTTCAGCCCAGGGGGGGTGGCTTTGCCCCCACGTGGCTACGATCGCTCTGATTGGCTGTTGAAAGTGCAACAGCCAATCAGAGCAATTTGCAATATTTCACCTATGAAAATGGTGAAATATTGCAATCCAGCCATGGCCGATGCTGCAATAGCATCTGCCATGGCTGGAAATCATGTTCTGCCCCCCCCACCGCCCCCGATCTCCTCCCCAGTCCTCCGTTCTGTCCGGTACCCCCCTCCGTCCCCCTGTCCGCTCCCCCGTGCTCCTGTCCGCTCCCCCGTGCTCCTGTCCGCTCCCCCAGTACTCCGATCCCCCTCCCCTGTGCTCCGATCCACCCCCCACCACCCCCTCATACTTACCGAGCCTCCCGAAGTCGGTCCGTCTTCTCCCTGGGCGCCGCCATCTTCCAAAATGGCGGGCGCATGCGCAGTGCGCCCGCCGAATCTGCCGGCCGGCAAAGTACATTTTGATCGCTGTGGTAGGTTCTATCACAGCGATCAAAATAAAAAAATAATAAATAAACCCCCCCTTTATCACCCCCATAGGTAGGGACAATAATAAAATAAAGAAAATATATATATTTTTTTTCCCCACTAGGGTTAGGGTTAGAACTAGGGTTAGAACTAGAACTAGGGGTAGGGTTAGGGGTAGGGTTAGGGTTATGGCATGTGCACACAGTGCGGATTTGGCCGCTTATCCGCAGCGGATTGGCCGCGGATCCGCAGCGGATTGGCCGCGGATCCGCAGCGGATTGGCCGCGGATCCGCAGCGGATTGGCCGCGGATCCGCAGCGGATCCGCAGCGGATCCGCAGCGGATTGGCCGCTGCGAATTCGTAGCAGTTTTCCATCAGGTTTACAGTACCATGTACACCTATGGAAAACCAAATCCGCTGTGCCCATGGTGCGGAAAATTCCGTGCAGAAACGCTGCTTTGTATTTTCCGCAGCATGTCAATTCTTTGTGCGGATTCCGCAGCGTTTTACACCTGTTCCTCAATAGGTATCCGCATGTGAAATCCGCACAAAAAAACACTGGAAATCCACTGTAAATCCGCAGGTAAAACGCAGTGCCTTTTACCTGCAGATTTTTCAAAAATCGTGCGGAAAAATCTCACACGAATCCGCAACGTGGGCACATAGCCTTAGGGTTAGGGTTGGAATTAGAGTTAGGGTTGGAATTAGGGCTAGGGTTGGAAATAGGGTTAAGATTAGGCTTGTGGTTAGGGTTACGGATATGGTTAGGGGTGTGTTGGGGTTACAGTTGTGGTTAGGGTTGGGATTAGGGTTAGGGTTGGGATTAGGGTTAGGGTTAGGGTTGGAATTAGGGTTACGGGTGTGTTGGGGTTAGGGTTGTGGTTAGGGGTGTGTTGGGGTTAGGGTTGTGATTAGGGTTATGGCTACAGTTGGGATTAGGATTAGGGGTGTGTTGGGGTTAGTGTTGAAGTTAGAATTGAGGGGTTTCCACTGTTTAGGCACATCAGGGGTCTCCAAACGCAACATGGTGCCACCATTGATTCCAGCCAATCTTGCGTTCAAAAAGTCAAATGGTGCTCCCTCCCTTCTAAGCCCCGACGTGCGCCCAAACAGTGGTGTACCCCCACATTTGAGGTACCAGCGTACTCAGGACAAACTGGGCAACAACTGTTGGGGTCCAATTTCTCCTGTTACCCTTGCAAAAATAAAAAATTACTTGCTAAATCATAATTTTTGAGGAAAGAACAATTATTTTTTATTTTCACGGCTCTGCGTTATTAACGTCTGTGAAGCACTTGGGGGTTGAAAGTGCTCACCACACATCTAGATAAGTTCCTTTGGGGGTCTAGTTTCCAAAATGGGGTCACTTGTGGGGTGTTTCTACTATTTAGGCACATCAGGGGCTCTGCAAATGCAACGTGATGCCCGCAGATCATTCCATCAAAGTCTGCATTTCAAATGTCACTACTTCCCTTCCGAGCCCTGACGTGCGCCCAAACAGTGGTTTACCCCCACATATGGGGTACCAGCACACTCACAACAAACTGGGCAACAAATATTGGGGCCCAATTTCTCCTGTTACCCTTGTGAAAATAAAAAATTGCTTGCTAAAACATCTTTTTTGAGGAAAGAAAAATGATTTTTTATTTTCACGGCTCTGCGTTGTAAACTTCTGTGAAGCACTTGGGGGTTGAACGTGCTCATCACACATCTAGATAAGTTCCTTGGGGGGTCTAGTTTCCAAAATGGGGTCACTTGTGGGGTGTTTCTACTGTTTAGGCACATCAGGGGCTCTGCAAATGCAATGTGACGCCCGCAGACCATTCCATCAAAGTCTGCATTTCAAATGTCACTACTTCCCTTCCGAGCCCTGACGTGTGCCCAAACAGTGGTTTACCCCCACATATGGGGTATCAGCGTACTCACAACAAACTGGGCAACAAATATTGGGGTCCAATTTCTCCTGTTACCCTTGTGAAAATAAAAAATTGCTTGCTAAAACATCTTTTTTGAGGAAAGAAAAATGATTTTTTATTTTCATGGCTCTGCGTTGTAAACTTCTGTGAAGCTCTTGGGGGTTCAAAGTGCTCACCACACATCTAGATAAGTTCCTTGGGGGGTCTAGTTTCCAAAATGGGGTCACTTTTTGGGGGTTTCTACTGTTTAGGCATATCAGGGGCTCTGCAAACGTAGCATGATGCCCGCAGACCATTCTATCAAAGTCTGCATTCCAAAACGTCACTACTTCCCTTCCGAACCCCGGCATGTGCCCAAACAGTGGTTTACCCCCACATATGGGGTATCAGCGTACTCAGGAGAAACTGGACAACAACTTTTGGGGTCAAATTTCTTCTGTTACCCTTGCAAAAATAAACAATTCTGGGCTAAAAGAATATTTTTGAGGAAAGGAAACACATTTATTATTTTCACGGATCTGCGTTATAAACTTCTGTGAAGCAGTTGGGGGTTCAAAGTGCTCACCACACATCTAGATAAGTTCCCTTGGGGGTCTAGTTTCCAAAATGGGGTCACTTGTAGGGGAGCTCCAATGTTTAGGCACACAGGAGCTCTCCAAACGCGACATGGTGTCCGCTAACGATTGGAGCTAATTTTCCATTCAAAAAGTCAAATGGCACGCCTCCCCTTCCGAGCCTTGCCGTGCACCCAAACAGTGGTTTACCCCCACATATGAGGTATCGGCGTACTCAGGAGAAATTGCCCAACAAATTTTAGGATCCATTTTATCCTGTTGCCCATGTGAAAATGAAAAAATTGAGGCTAAAATAATTTTTTTGTGAAAAAAAAAGTACTTTTTCATTTTTACGGATCAATTTGTGAAGCACCTGGGGGTTTAAAGTGCTCACTATGCTTCTAGATAAGTTCCTTGGGGGGTCTAGTTTCCAAAATAGGGTCACTTGTCAGGGAGCTCCAATGTTTAGGCACACGGGGGCTCTCCAAACGCGACATGGTGTCCGCTAAAGATTGGAGCCAATTTTTCATTGAAAAAGTCAAATGGCGCTCCTTCCCTTCCGAGCCCTGCCGTGCGCGCAAACAGTGGTTTACCCCCACATATGAGGTATCAGCGTACTCAGGACAAATTGGACAACAACGTCCGTGGTCCAGTTTCTCCTTTTACCCTTGGGAAAATAAAAAATTGTTGCTAAAAGATCATTTTTGTGACTAAAAAGTTAAATGTTCATTTTTTACTTCCATGTTGCTTCTGCTGCTGTGAAACACCTGAAGGGTTAATAAACTTCTTGAATGTGGTTTTGAGCACCTTGAGGGGTGCAGTTTTTAGAATGGTGTCACTTTTGGGTATTTTCAGCCATATAGAACCCTCAAACTGACTTCAAATGTGAGGTGGTCCCTAAAAAAAATGGTTTTGTAAATTTTGTTGTAAAAATGAGAAATCACTGGTCAAATTTTAACCCGTATAACTTCCTAGCAAAAAAAAAATTTGTTTCCAAAATTGTGCTGATGTAAAGTAGACATGTGGGAAATGTTATTTATTAACTATTTTGTGTCACATAACTCTCTGGTTTAACAGAATAAAAATTCAAAATGTGAAAATTATGAAATTTTCAAAATTTTTGCCAAATTTCAGTTTTTTTCACAAATAAACTCAGAAATTATCGACCTAAATTTACCACTAACATGAAGCCCAATATGTCACGAAAAAACAAGCTCAGAATCGCTAGGATCCGTTGAAGCGTTCCTGAGTTATTACCTCATAAAGGGACACTGGTCAGAATTGCAAAAAACGGCAAGGTCATTAAGGCCAAAATAGGCTGGGTCATGAAGGGGTTAAATGGGGAAAGTGGCTATTTATATTTAGTGGGTGCACAGTGGTGGATTATAATTTATATTTGGAATGGTCGGTTAATAATAATAATTATAATAATTTTATTTCTATAGTGCCAACACTTTACATTTTAGAGGGGACTTGTACAGACAATGGACATTAAGCATAGCAATAAACACATAGATCAACAGATACCAAAAGGAATGAGGGCCCTGCTCGCAAGCTTACAATCTATGAGGTTGCATAATAACCAATTATATATTGTTTGTGGGTGCACCTCTGTATTCAGATGTCTAGTGTACACCATGTTCCAAATTATTATGCAAATTGGATTTAAGTGTCATAAAGATGTAATTGTTTTGTTTTTCAAATAAACTCGTGGATGGTATTGTGTCTCAGGGCTCAATGGATCACTAAAATCAATCTTAAACACATGTGATCATTAGTTTTCCAGGTGATTCTAATTAAAGGAAAACTACTTAAAAATGATGTTCCACATTATTAAGCAGACCACAGGTTTCAAGCAATATGGGAAATAAAAAGGATCTCTCTGCTGCTGAAAAGCATTAAATAGTGCAATGCCTTGGTCAAGGTAGAAAAACATTAGATATTTCATGAAAACTTAAGAGTGATCATCATACTGTGAAGAGATTTGTGACTGAAACAGAGCAAAGACAGAGATCATGCAGATAAAGGCATAATGAGGAAGGTTTCTGCCAGACAAATTAATTGGATAAAGAGAGCAGCTGATAAAATACCATTACAAAGCAGCAAACAGTTATTTGAAGCTGCTGGTGCCTCTGGAGTCCCTCGAACCTCAAGGTGTTTGATCCTTCAAAGACTTGCTGTGGTGCATAAACCTACTATTCGGCCACCCCTGAACAGTGTTCACAAGCAGAAACAGTTGCAGTGGGCCCAGACATACATGAAGACAGATTTCCAAACAGTCTTGTTTACTGATGAGTGTCGAGCAACCCTGGGTGGTCCAGATGGATGGAGTAGTGGATGGTTGGTGGATGGCCACCATGTCCCAACAAGGCTGCAACGTCAGCAAGGAGATGGAGGAGTCATGTTTTGGGCCAGAATCATGGGGAAACAGCTTGTTGGGCCCTTTAAGGTTCCTGAAGGTGTGAAAATGACCTCGGCAAAGTATATAGAGTTTCTGACTGACAACTTTCTTCTATGGTCTAAAAAGCAGAAACGTGCCTTCAGGATCAAAATCATCTTCATGCTGACAATGCCCCATCTCATGCTGCAAAGAATCCCTCTGAGTAATTGGCTGCTATGGGCATAAAAGGAGATAAAGTCATGGTGTAGCCACCATCTTCCCCTGACCTCAACCCTATAGAGAACCTTTGGAGTATCATCAAGCAAAAGATCTATGAGGGTGGGAGGCCATTCACATCAAAACAGCAGCTCTGGGAGGCTATTCTGACTTCATGCAAAGAAATACAAGCAGAAACTCTCCAAATACTCACAAGTTCAATTGAGGCGAGAATTGTGAAGGTGATATCAAAGAAGGGTTCCTATGGTAACATGTGACTTGGCCTGTTAGGATGTTTTGGAGTTAAATAGCTCTTTTGTTCAGTGAATGTGACCTCCTGATGCTGCAAATTCCACAAATGAGCATTTTCAGTTCTTTAAAACAGATCAAATGTTTAGAAATTCTACTGTGCCTAATAATTTGGAACAGTGCATTTTGAGTTTTTATTCATTTTGGAGATTATACTGTTATCATTGGGAGGTTTCTTCAATAAAATTCGATGTATACTCTAACGGGTGATGACTTTTATTAGACTGACTGTCATTTGCACCAACCAATTAGGAATATCCGAGAAAAATATAATTTGCATAATAATTTGGAACATGGTGTAGAAGAAAGAGAAAAAGTGGGGAATGTGGTCTGGAAGCCATGCTCTAGGTAACTGTGTTATTTTATGCAGAGACGAGTCCTGGCTGGAAGAAGTGACGGCAGTCTGTGCTGGATTAAAATGAAGAGCAAAGATGAAGGACTTCAGCTAGAGACGTCACTAGTGAGTCAGTGTATTACCTGTACACTGACACTATACACTGTATACTATATACAAAGCTCCTGTGTATAATGTCACTGGCAGTGGTGATCACTATTACCTGTACACTGACACCTTATACAGATCTCCTGTGTATAATGTCACCAGTGATCACTGTAGTATCTTTACACTGACCATAAATACAGAGTTCCTGTATGCAATGGCACTTAGTATTGTGCTTTTTTAAAATTAATGATCAGTATTGTAGTATACAAGTAGTAAAAGGTGTACACTCCCTGACAGAAGTAATGTCGCTTATCCATGTTATGTAAATAAAAGCTTATAACCTGATGTTAAATTCATCCATTGGTTGTATAAATTCTTCTTTTGAAAGCTGAAACCTTCCAAAATGAGATTTAGGTTAAGAAAATAAATTGACATCAATGCAGAAATATTGATCAGTTAATGAACACAGAATGGTCAGATTTTAGCAAGACAAAAGTTTTGTCGCCTGGTCATATAATGCACCCAATCCTAGTTTACATCCTCACCTGTGCTCAGTAAATGATCGGTTATTTAGTGTGTGTGTGTATAAAAAGAAACCCAGCACCCCAGACCTTCACTTGAACTGCAACTTAAGCTCTGACAACATGCCAAAAATCCACCCTGCGACCAAAGCCTGGATTATCAAGAGGCTGAAGACCAGATCCACTGCAGAGGTGGCTGGCACCTTTAATGTGTCTCAGTGTCAAGTACAAAGAATTAAAAAAAAGATTTGAAGAGACTGGAGATGTGTTTGACTAGCCCAGGTCCGGCAGACCCCGCAAGACAACTGCTCAGGAGGAATGTTTGTTGGTTAGAAAAACCAAAGCAAGCCCCTCTTCCACAGCAGCAGAGCTCCAACAGGTCTGGTCACCTCAAGTCCCTGTGTCAACTAGAACAGTTTGTAGGATTCTGTCTCAAAATGGCCTCCATGGTCGAATCAGTGCCCAGAAGCCAGCACTAAACAAAAGGCAAATAAAAAACCGTGTGGCATTTGCAAACTCCCACAGCCTGCTAAATAGATGGACACTGGAAAAGTGGCAGAAGGTGGATTTCTCTTCAGTAGAATTACACCACAGCTGCCTGCCACAAACACTGCAGGAGACTTACTGGAGCCTGTATGGATCTAAAATACACCCAGAAGACAGGTAAATTTGGTGGTGGAAAGATCATGGTCTGGGGTTACATTCAGTATGGGGGTGTGCGAAACATTTTCAAGGTGGAAGGCAATATCAATAGCCTAAAATATCAAGAAGTATTAGCTACCTCTTATATTCCAAATCATAAAAGAGGTCAAATTCTGCAGCAGGATGGTGCTCCATCTCATACATCCATCTCTACAACAAAGTTCCTCCAGGCAAAAAAGATCAAGGTGCTCAAGGACTGGCCAGCCCAGTCACCAGACATGAACATCATTGAGCATGTTTGGGGTAGGATGAAAGAAGAAGCTTGGAAGACAAAACAAAAGAATCTGGATGAGCACCACAACTTCATTCACCAATGTTATGCAACATATATTTGTATTTTAAGTTAATTATTTGTCTGTGGGCAATAAAAATTTTGTCTTGCCAAAATCTGACCATTCTGTGTCCATTAACTGATCAATATTTCTGCTTTGATAACAATTTATTTTCTTAACCTAAACCACATTTTGGAGGGTTTCAGCTTTCAAAAGAATAACTTATACAACCAATGGATGAATTTAACGTCAGGTTATAAGCTTTTATTTACATAACATGGATAAGCGACATAGCTTCTGTCAGGGAGTGTATGGTGGCATCATTGGTCTTTGTATAGAATGTAGTTTCATGTAGAGGTAATGGTGATATTATAATATTATGTATTCTCTGTGTAGTGGTGATAGTACTAGGCACTGTGTAGCTGTATTGTTGTGTGTATGTTTGTAAGTAAGCTCCGTTATGGCACCATATCTAAGCAATAAGCTTGGTTCTGGTACTCTATCAATGTAGTAATCTAGATTATGGTACTGTATGTATGTCGTAATCTCAGTTCTGCTCCAGTTTCTATGTAGCAGACTTGGTTCCATGTAGTAGACTTATTAAGCTCGGGTCTGCCCCCTTATCTCTGTAGTAAGCTCTGTTCTGCTCCCATATCTCTGTAGTAAGCTCTGTTCTGCTCCCATATCTCTGTAGTAAGCTCTGTTCTGCTCCCATATCTCTGTAGTAAGCTCGGTTCTGCATCCATATCTCTGTAGTAAGCTCGGTTCTGCTCCCATATCTCTGTAGTAAGCTTGGTTCTGCTCCCTTATCTCTGTAGTAAGCTTGTTTCTGCTGCCACATCTCTGTAGTAAGCTTGGTTCTGCTCCCTTATCTCTGTAGTAAGCTCGTTTCTGCTGCCATATCTCTGTAGTAAGCCCCGTTCTGCTCCCATATCATTGCAGTAAGCTCGGTTCTGCTCCCATATCTCTGTAGTAAGCTCGGTTCTGCTCCCATATCTTTGCAGTAAGCTCGGTTCTGCTCCCATATCTCTGTAGTAAGCTTGGTTCTGCTCCCTTATCTCTGTAGTAAGCTTGGTTCTGCTCCCTTATCTCTGTAGTAAGCTCGGTTCTGCTCCCTTATCTCTGTAGTAAGCTCGGTTCTGCTGCCATATCTCTGTAGTAAGCCCCGTTCTGCTCCCATATCATTGCAGTAAGCTCGGTTCTGCTCCCATATCTTTGCAGTAAGCTCGGTTTGGCTCCCATATCTCTGAATCTAGTAAGTTCGGTTCTGCTCCCAATCTCTATAGTAAGCTATGTTCTGCTCCCATATCTCTGTAGTAAGGTCGATTCTGCTCCCATATCTATGCAGCAAGCTCCGTTCAGTTCCCATATCTGTGTACCAGCCTGTTTTTAAATCCTGTTATCTCTGCTACTTTAATGCAGTGGCCAGATATAAGCAGGGAAAAGGAAGGCCATCGCAACTCGAGGGCCACTGCCTTGTGATTGCCCCCCAGGCTGAAAATTGCCAGCCAGCCCCTGGTCAGAGTCCTGCATCCAGGTTTCAGTGAGGGCCAACTTATTTAGAGAGTTGTTCAGAAAGTAGTTGTGTATCCAAATCTGGCTTTAAACTACTTCACAACAGTATCACGGACCTGCCTGTTATGTTCCTTGGTCTTCATGATGCTCTCTGCACTTCAAACAGAGCCCTGAGACTATCACAGAGCAGATGCATTTATACGGAGACTTGATTACACACAGGTGGATTATATTTATCATCATTAGGCATTTAGGACAACATTGGATCATTCAGAGATCCACAATGAACTTCTGGAGTGAGTTTGCTGCACTGAAAGTCAAGGGGCCAAATAATATTGCACGCCCCACTTTTCAGTTTTTTATTTTCCACAAAAATTTAAAATAACCAATACATTTTGTTCAACTTCACAATTGTGTTCCACTTGTTGTTGATTCTTCACCAAAAATTTACATTTGGTATATTTATGTTTGAAACATGATATGTGGGAAAAATAAAAGGGCAGAAGCCAGCGCTGCTTGTGGTGGTCAGAACGCAATACAAAAGTGCACATGCGCATATTAATTTCTAACTGTATATCAAAATGAGACATTTAGCAAACAATTGATCAATTCTTTGAGCCACCCCGCCACGCCAAGGCATTCTCATAATGGGGCAGTCCTACTCAACGATTTTTATATTTGCTGTGCCATTACGGCCTCCTAAATGTGTTGGAAGCAGGACCATATTGAGTGCAAACTGTACCTGTAGCATTTCAGAATCACTCCCATGGCGCCAGAAAGGGTACGCGCAGATAAAGGTCAACCAGGTCCAAACATAGACATTTCAAGATCTGACCTCCACACTGCCTGACCAGCACCACAGATAAATAGTGAGACAGGCCCAGGCACAGGTGCACAAATCAAACAGAGCCTGGGACAGGGCAGGGCTGCTGTATGTGTGTACAGCAGCCTAGATCAATCACAATGAAAACAGAAAGAATGGTGTGCATGACCCAGCACACACGGCAACAGTGGTGGTCAGCCAAAAATATCAAAATAAAAGGGCAGAAGCCAGCGCTGCTTGTGGTCAGAACGCAATACAAAAGTGCACGCTACAGGTACAGTTTGCATTCAATATGGTCCCGATTTTAATACATTTAGGAGGCCATAATCGCACAGCGAATATAAAAATCGGAGAGTAGGACTGCCCCATTATGAGAATGCTTTGGCATGGCGGGGTGGCTCAAAGAATTGATCAATTCTTTGTTTGCTAAATGTCTCATTTTGATATACAGTTAGAAATTAATATGTGCATGTGCACTTTTGTATTGCGTTCTGACCACAAGCAGCGCTGGCTTCTTCTCTTTTATTTTGATATGTGGGAAAAGGTTGAAAAGTTCCAGGGGGCCGAATACTTTCGCAAGGCACTGTATAATGCGCACACCTAATACACAGTGTGAAAGTATTCAGCTCCCTGGAACTTTTCAACCTTTTCCCACATATCATGCTTCAAAGATATAGATACCAAATGTAAATTTTTGGAAAATAATTACAGTCATAATATATTATGGTATGGCCGCTTCATAGATGACATCCTCTTTATATGGGGGGGCACTCAAGAGAAAGCCGAGGAATTCACTAATCATATTAGTAATTTAAATTGTCGGAAATATGCCTTCAGTCTCTCTTAATTATGTATAAAATGTATATAATGTTATTTTTATGTTGTTTTTAACTATGTATATGCATTGCATATGGGCAGGTGGAATTGATTGTATGCAAATATCCACCAATGAAAGTGTCAGAGGCAACTACTTAATTGTAATACCTTGCTTCTAATGCAGATCATGACTAAGACCACCAGGTCGAAACACGTAGATCGTCATTAGGTTCTATAGCCAGTGTGTACGGAGTGCTGGATACCATATATATGGATGCATTTGTAATATATTTTCATTAAAAGTTATTTTTTATCTTCACCACCTGCTTTTCTGTTGGATTCTTTGTGGCCAGGGCCGGACTGGCCATCGGGCAGTTCTGGCAAATGCCAGAACGGCCGGTCCCTGTAGTGGGCCGCTCGATCTTTTGCTCCCCTTCATGCTGTCAGCTCCTGCAGTGAGAAGCGATCGAGCTGCCCTGCTCTATTAAAATCACTGCCGCCACACAGGATGAAGTTTGCGGCTGCCTGAGTGCCCTCTGATGTCCTGCTCACCAGCTACAGTGAGGTAACACAGGCACGTCAGGCGGGGGGGGGGGGGGGGGGGGGGCGCGCTCTGCTCTTCTGTGCAGCTCCGACTCTGCCACCTGCACTTACTGCTGTTTGTTATCAGGACATCAGACCGCCCACTTCCTCCTGTCCAGCGCGGTGGCAGGGACAGAAAAGATTTAGGAGCTGCTGATGAACCAGTGTCCTGAGCAGAAGACAGAAAGCTCCGGAGTTTTACCTAGGAGAAAAGAAGCTGTTGAAAGGCAAGCATTAATAGAATTAAGAAGAAAAAAAAAGCTGTATCCATTCTGCTCCCACACCACTAAGGGTATGTTTTCACGTTCAGGAAACGCTGCGTTTTTGACGCAGCGTCCAGATGTTACAGCGTAGTGGAGGGGATTTTATCAAATCCCGTCTCCACTATGCAGTAAAAAACGCATGCGGCACACCCGAGAAAACGTACATGCGGCGCGTCTTTTAAGAACGCAGCATGTCCTTGCATTGCAGAAAAAACGCAGGTGACCTGCCAGTGACCTCAGGTGCATATTTGGTCAGGATTTTACCTGCATAAAATCCTGACCAAATCCTGAGGCAATCCTGAACGTGGACACATACCCATAAGGTATGTTTCCACTGTCAGGATGGCCGGCGGTATCGCCGCAGCGGCGAAGCCGCTCGGCGCTAAGCCCCGCCCCCTTTCTGGGACGCGATCATGCCGGATGTGTTAACTCTTCACATCCGGGATGATCGCTCTCTCCCATAGGGCCCTGTGATATGCCTTGCGGGGACGCTGCGTCCCCGCAAGGTGTACGGACATGCTGCGATCTGAAAAGATGCGCAGCATGTCCGGAGTCGCAGGGCCGCCGCGTGCGGGTTTCCACGCATAGTGGAGACGGGATTTCATAAAATCCCCTCCACTATGCTGCAACATCTGGACGCTGCGTGTTTGACGCTGCAGCTCTGCACAGCGTCAAACAAGCAGCGTTTCCTGACCGTGGAAACATACCATTAGAGTACGTGTCCACCTTCAGGATGGCCAGCAGTTTGGACGGAGCGGCAAACCCGCTCCACCCAAAGCTCCGCCCCTTTCTGTAGACGCGATGATGCCGGATGTGTTCATTGCACACATCCGGCATCATCGCACCCCACACATAGGGCCCTGTGTTTTACTTTGCGGCGGCACAGCGTCGACGCAAGGTAAACAGACATGCTGAGATCTAAAAAGACGCGCAACATGTCTGGAATCGCAGGGCCGCCAGGTGCGTGTTACCACGCATAGTGGAGACGGGATTTGAAAAAATCCCCTCCACTATGCTGTAACTTCTGAACGCTGCGTGCATGACGCTGCGGCTCTACGCAGCGTCAAACACGCAGCGTTTCCTGAACGTGGAAACATACCCTAAGAGTCGGTATTAGCAGCGCTTTGGACGCAGCTCTGTCCAAAGCGCTGCCAGCTTCTGTACGTCCGGTGATTCCGCATGTGTTCATAGAACCGTGCGGAATCACGGCATCCTATACATTGGACTGTGCTATTTATCTTGCAGAGACTGAGCGTCTCCGCAAGATAAATAGACATGCTGCAGTCTGGAAAGAAGCCCCGCATGTCCATTTACATAGGGAGGCCGGAGGCGTCTTTGTACACATAGTGGAGATGAGATTTCATAAAATCCCCTCCACTGTGCTGTAACATCTGGACGCTGCGGATTGGACACTGCGGCTGTACACAGCGTCCAATCCACAGCGTTTACTGACCGTAGAAATGTACCCAAATGCAAAAGAAAATCACCACTCCTGTGGTGAACTATAACTCCCAGCATGCCATAGGAGCTTCTGTACATGCTGGGAGTTATAGTTCTCCTCAAAGGGATAAGGATAATAGTCAAACATATAATAATCGCCAGTTAGGACTTCCGGCCGCTGTCCCCAAATCTCATAAGGCAGTGTCACTCTAGCCTGGGCCCAACACCCTACACTGCAGCCCCACTCACCTCACAGCCTTCTCCTCCGCCACCAGCTCGGATACAGAGCCTCCAACACCTCTCGTCAGCCTCCTAGTGAAGCCAACTCGGTCCAGCTGGCGAGGGGGACAAGCATCGCCTCTGCTGCCCCGACTCGGCAATCTCACCGCCACCTCCCCCCTCAGCCACACTGCAAAGTCCTGGCCTCAAAATCAGTCCAGAATATTCCGCGCTCCGCCAGCAGAACCAAGCGCCTCTGATGTCACAGGTCCCGTAACGTAACAGTCCCTCCTCTAGCTGCAGTTCTGTCTATGACTCCTCTGCTTCCAGGCAGGACACAAAACCAAAATACTAGCAGGGCAAAATATGACGGACGAGGGCCCAGCGAGATCCCACGAGAGGATGCTATGCTGAACAGACTGTCTCTGTGCTGTGCTGCCGCCTGTGCAAGTGACATACACATCTCCGCTATTCACACTGTGTCGTTACTACTTATGCTCGGGAATAGCGGTGACGTGTATGGCACTTGCGCAGGTGCAGTTCATGGCCGCAAGGCCATGAACTGCGCCTGCACAAAAATGCAGAGGGATGATATAAAACAGATATGCTGGAAAGCGCAAACGGTGTGAGACATGTCCGCTGCTCCTGTCAGCACCACTAAGCATCCACAGATGTTAATTTCACCGCACTCCCAATGCGATAGCACCTATGGAATCTTAAAGGGAATCTGATGGCTGATGCATGCTGCTGGTTCCACAGGCCGCATGTGTCATACATTGGCTGTATGATTCCAGAAAGGTATGTTTGGCTCTGAAATGCTGCTGTGTTGTAGGGAAAAACATACTGTAAAAGCCACCAAGGACCAAGGCCACACGGGTGACTAGTCAGACAGGCGGGCCCCTGGTGGCTTCTCCCCATCCGCTCCCACTGAGCGACAAGTTTCTTCCTGCCTGCGAGTACAGAGACACACCAGTCATTGGCAGCCGGAGGGGAGAAGTCAGACATGTTTTTCTCTGTGATGCCGCAGCGTTTCAGAGACAAACATACCTGACTTAGATCGTACAGCCAGTGCCGGACACATGCTGCTCATGGGTCACACAGCAGATATCAACGGTCAGGTTCACTTTAAGGGTATGTGTAAACATTCAGTATTAGGCAGTGCATGTCCGCTGTGTCCAAAACGCTGCCGGCTTCTGAGTGCAGGTGAATCCGCATGTGTTCACTGAACTGTGAAAAAAACCAAACTTCTGCTGCGCTGGCGTCTATTATTGTCTGCATCTCTGACATCACGTTGGTAGTGCTACAGAGGATTAGCTGCTGAGCTCCCTGATTGGCTGCAGCACTATTGACGTGACATCAGAACTGTAGACACTGGATCTGCGGAGTGTGAATAAAGTGCAGTTTGTTTGGGGCGTAGTGCTATGTGATATTTTATCGTATAGCGCTTGGCCCAGTGTTATTATATGGGGCAGAGCAGTTCAGCGATTATTTTCTCATGCTGAATCGGCATGAGAGAACAGTGGCAGCATACTGTGATTGGCAGCGCACAAATATATATTCACCATGCGACAAGTGGGCCTGTGTAACTTCAAATGCCAGGGCCGAATTTTAGTCCCAGTCCGGCCCTGTTTGTGGCTACCACCCTTATACCTCCGTTATTCAAATTGTAGTCTAAAATCTATTATTATTATTATGTTTACTGTTATATGGTTTACTGCTGCTGTTTACACTGTTTTGTATCATTAATTGTTTCCTAACCACTGTACATTTCAGATATACTGTGAGGAGATAAATAGATCATTGACTGTTCCTGCCTCTTGCCTTCTGTGCCTTGCACTCGATCACCTGCTAACATACTCATCCAATCCATGCCCCATTTCCTTCCAGACCTGTGACAGCCCTCCACCACTGCTCCAGGCTCAGTGTTTTATCTGCAGAGGTGAAGTCACTTCGACAGCTCACATCACTGCTGTAGCCAATTAGTTGAACTCAGCTGATGTAGATGGCACTTGCCGGCACTTGTAGATGGCAGCAATTGGCTGCAGCAATATCGTGAGCTGTTGATGTTATTTCACCACTGAAGCCAAAACACTGACACTGGAGCAACAGCAGGTGAGCTGGCACTAGAGTGATATGAATACTTTCTGATTTTGATATTGACAGGAAACATTTGGGGTCCACTTTTCTAACAGTGAAAAATCCATTCAAATATTTCAGCTAGGGTGGTTTTACAAAAAATAAAATCTCACATTTTTTTCACACTTAAAACGGTGCTCTGAAACTAACATTTATTTTAATCATAAATGTTTTTCTATTTATTATATTAGTATAAGTTTTTCTAATATGGTTTAATTTAAAAAGTCCCTACTCTACCCTCTCTAATCTTTATTTTATTTTATTTTTTTTTACCTATTTCTGTTTTGATGACGCTTTATTTGAAAATCCCCTGTGTATGCTAAGATACTCAAACGAGACCTCATCAGGGGCAGAGACTGCGGTCACTGCCACAGCATGAAATGAAGAATAATCAGTGATGTCTGTTTCAGGGGCAGGGCTAGTCCCTGCACTATTGAGCATGCATGAGTTTTCAGTTCTGAAATATGCGCAGTATGAGCTCCCTTCTTACTGTGTATTATTCTTCTCAGTGCATAATGACAGTGCACTCCCATGCCAGGTCTAAGAGAAGTGACTAGGTGGCAAGAAAGCGCACTGCCAGTGCGCATTGTAATGAAAGAACACAGCGAGCAGAGACTAACCTCATCCCTGAAATTGATGTCTGTTTTGGCAGTGGGGCTGGTGTCACGATTCCTCCGCTCAGTGAGTGACTGCTATGCTGTTCTATGGAAACTGTCTTGCTGAGTTGTCTATCTTCAATGACAGCTTAGCTGTTCAATCCTGTGATGGATTTGCTGAGCTGTCAGTGCCTTGATTGACAGCACAGCTGTTCAATTTGACTGGGAGGAGCAGGACTTTCTCCAGGTGTTCGGTGTTCTGGTGATTGCCCAGCTACTTAATTGAACTGTTGCCCCTGATCCCTGCCAGACGTAGTTTGTGCTTCTTCATGAGTGTTAGCCTGATCCTGTTGCTCTGAGTTCTGATCTTCTGCTGCCTAACCCTTTGGACCGTGTTCTGACTTTCCCTTTGTCTTTTCCTTTGGCTTTTGATCCGCAATCTCTTGTTATTGATCCTGGACTGTAACCTGACTTACGCCTTCGTCATTTACCTTGGCTGTCTACATACTATCTTAGTATTGACCTCGGAACAGCTGACATCTGGCCATATACTTTTTTGTTTCCTGAGCAATGGATCTAGTTTGTGCACTCTGTGATCAGGTAACTAATCTGACCCAGATGGTTAAGGATCTGGGCAGAGATCACCAGAGCATAGAATCATCACAGTCTCAGCTGCAGGGTCAGTTTAGTACACTGAGTGGTTCCCAAAGCTCTCCGCTTTCGACAGTAGTTAGGTCTCCTGGACCTACTGATATACAGTTGACTGCCCCTGAACCAGTTGTGGCACTTCCTGACAGATTTTCAGGGCAGAGGGATCAATTTAGGGTAGTAAGGGAGAGCTGTCAATAATTTTTTACTCAATGACCCATCTTCTGGGGATGAGTCCCAGCGGGTGGGTATAATTATGTCCCTATTGCGTCGGGGTCCTCAGACTTGGGCATTCTCTTTGTCCCCACTAGCACCAGAAGGCTCTTCTGTTGACGCCTTTTCTTGACGCTTTAGGGATGATTTATGATGAACCTGATAGGGTCCAGGTCGCAGAGGCTAAGTTCGTGAATCTTACAAAAGGGGGCCAGACCGCTAAGGATTATAGTTCAGAGTTCCGCCAATCATCAGTTTTTGTGGAACAATGCTTCTCTCAGGTGTCAGTTTTGCTGTGGCCTTACAGATGCTCTTAATGATGCTCTAGCTTTGCATTCTCCACCCTGTTCTTTGGGGGAGACCATGGCTGAAGCCATTCATATGGACCATAGAATTTGGGAGAGAAGTGATGAGCCACAAAGGGTTTCGGTCATTCTTCCCAAGTAAGTTTCCTTACCTGAGACGCTCCCAATGGAGGTTGGAACAGCAGAGAGGAGTCATCGATGTGATCTGGGACTCCGCTTCTACTGTGGTGACGCTGGACATTATCTCGAGGACAGCTCGATTTGCACTCAAGAAACGAGCCGTCAGGAAATGCCTAAGTTTGAGTGATATTCAAGGAGGTCACTCAGGTTTCCAGGTACCAGTTAACTTCTCAGATAAAATACTGTTGAACGAGGAACTATGTTTTCAGAACCTGTGGTTATCTGCACTTGCTTTCATTATCTGTGGGTCTGCTGCAAACTTTATTGATTCTGGACTTTTTCTTAAATTAGGATTAGAGACAGTTAGATTGGAAAGACCTATTCATATTGTTGCTATTGACAAAACACAATTACTCCAGAACTTTGTCCAGCTGGTAACGGTGAAATTCACACTAAAGGTACCTTCACACTAAGCGACTTTGCAGCGAGAACGACGACGATCCGTGACGTTGCAGTGTCCTGGATAGCGATCTCGTTGTGTTTGACACGCAGCAGCGATCTGGATCCCGCTGTGATATCGTTGGTCGGAGCTAGAAGTCCAGAACTTTATTTCGTCGCTGATCACCCGCTGTCATCGCTGGATCGGTGTGTGTGACACCGATCCAGCGATGTGTTCACTTGTAACCAGGGTAATTATCGGGTTACTAAGAGCAGGGCCGCGCTTAGTAACCCGATATTTACCCTGGTTACCATTGTAAAAGTTAAAAAAAAACACTACATACTCACCTTCTGATGTCTGTCACGTCCCCCGCCGGCGGCTTCCCTGCACTGAATGTGTCAGCGCCGGCCGGCCGTAAAGCAGAGCACATCGGTGACGTCACCGCTGTGCTCTGCTTTACTGCCGGCGCTGACACATTCAGTGCAGGAAGTTCTCGGCAGCAGCGCGTAACCCTGTGGACGCCGGGGGACGTGACAGACATCAGAAGGTGAGTATGTAGTGTTTTTTTTTAACTTTTACAATGGTAACCAGGGTAAATATCGGGTTACTAAGCGCGGCCCTGCACTTAGTAACCCGATGTTTACCCTGGTTACCCGGGTGCTGCAGGGGGACTTCGGCATCATTGAAGACAGTTTCAACGATGCCGAAGTCGTTCCCCTGATCGTTGGTCGTGGAGAGAGCTGTCTGTGTGACAGCTCCCCAGCGACCACACAACGACTTACCAACGATCACGGCCAGGTCGTATCGCTGGTCGTGATCATTGGTAAGTCGTTTAGTGTAACGGTACCTTAAGAGGGAGCACACTCCACTCTGAATCCATCTCCTGTTATGTCTTGGATAATTACCTGCTGGGTTGGTGTTGGGGTTTCCATGACTGCATCATCATAATCCTGTTATTGATTGGTGGCAAAAGGATACTGTTAAGTGGGACATCAACTGCAATAAAAAGTGTCTTCATTCTGTGCAAATTTGCTCTGATAATCTGGAGGGTCTGCCTAAATACCTAAAAGACTTCGGAGATGTGTTCTCGGAAAAAGAGGCAGAGATACTACCTCCACATCGTCCTTACAATTGTACTATTGATCTTATTCCTAATGCCAAATTGTCTAAAGCTCGCCTGTACAATTTGTCAGGACAATAACGGACCGCTATGAAAGAATATGTAAATTAAAGTTTACGGAAGGGTCATCTTCGCCGGTAGCTGCTGGATTCTTCTTTGTGATTTCCGTGAACTAAACAAAATTACTGTTAAATACTTAGCCACTTCCACTCATCCCTGACCTACAGTATATAATAAGATTACTGGGGCCAAATGGTTTTCTAAACTTGATCTTAGAGGGGCTTATAATCTGATATGGATTCGGGAGGGTGATAAGTGGAAGACAGCGTTTTTAACATCTGAGGGTTTATTCGAGAACCTGGTCGTGCCTTTTGGTTTAACCAATGCTCCTGTTGTCTTTCAGAACTTTATGAATGACATTTTTTCTGATATCATTGGAAGATTTATTGTCGTATACCTTGTTGACATTCTAATTTTTTTCATCTGATCTGAGTTCACACTGTGAGCATGTTCGTTATGTTTTACAAAGACTCAGGGAAAATTCTTTGCCAAATTAGAAAAGTGTACTTTCTTTGTTCAAGAAAGGGTTCATTGTATCTGCTAAAGGGTTTAAGATGGATCCTGGGAAGGTAAAAGCTATAATTGATTGGGTTCAACCTCGCGACCTTAAAGCACTACAGCATTTTTTAGGATTCGCCAATTATTATAGAAAATTTATTAGGAGTTTATCACAGATTGCTAAACCTCTTACCGATCTCACATGTAAGGGGGCAGATCTTAAGGTTTGTTCATCGGATGATGTTGGGGCCTTTAATAAACTAAAACAGTGCTTCATGTCTGCACCAGTTTTGATTTAACCTGATCTTCAGAAACCGTTTATTGTAGAGGTGGGTGCCTTAGAGGTTGTGGCTGTTTTGTCTCAAGGTCCTAGAACCCTGACGAACTTGCCTCCATGTTAGTGATGAGTGAATACACTCATTACTTGAGATTTCCCGTGCATGCTCGGGTGACCTCCGAGTATTTTTTAGTGCTCTGAGATTTAGTTTTCATCACCGCAGCTGAATGATTAAAATCTGTTAGCCAGCTTGATTGCATGTAGGGATTCCCTAGCAACCAGGCAACCCCCACATGTACTTATGCTGGCTAACAGATGTAAATCATTCAGCTGCGGCGATGAAAACTAAATCTCCGAGCACTAAAAAATAATCAGAGGTCACCCGAGCATGCTCGGGAAATCTCGAGTAACGAGTATATTCGCTCATAACTACTTCATGTGCATTTTTTTCTAGGAAATTTTCATCTGCTGAGAGAAATTATGATGTTGGAAATCGTGAGTTGCTTGATGTCAAGTTAGCTTTTGAGGAATGTAGGCACTTTTTGGAGGGAGCTACTCATCAGGTCACGAGTGTGACTGATAAACGCTTAACAGATTTAATATAAGCTAAATTTTTATTAATACCTAGATAGGCCAGGTGGTCCTTATTTTTTCTAGATTCAATTTTTCCATCACGTTCAGGCCGGAGTCTAAGAATGTTTGGGCTAATGCTTTGTCACGCAGCCTTGATTTAGTTTCTCCTTCAGAAAATACTTCCTCCATTCTTCCTCAGGGGATAATCATTTCTATGGTGTCTTCGGAGTTGGAGTCTGAGATTCACCAAGTCCAGTCATTGGCTCCTTCTGCTACTCCTGGATCTAAATTATTTGTGCCCGTGTATCTAAGATTATGTCTGTTGCATGATTCTATCTAGAGTGGTCACCTCGGGTTCACTGATATGCAAAAAGCTATATGTAGAATTTTTTGGTGGCCATCTGTGCTTAACGACATTAAAGGTTTTGTATCTGCTTGTGAGGTTTGCCACTCCCTAAAGTTTGTCATAACCAGCTGGCCAGGGAAATGGCTCCATTGAATATTCCAGAAAGACCGTGGACTCATTTGTCCATGGATTTCATCACTAATTTGCCTTTGTCTAGTGGGAAAACCATTATTTGGATGGTGGTTGACCGATTCAGTAAACAAACTCACTTTGTTCTGTCATCAGGGTTACCTAATGCTGAGACATTTTCCAGGTTATTTATTAATCATGTGGTGAGATTGCATGGCATTCCTTTAAACATTGTATCCAATAGGGAGGTGCAGTTTGTCTCTAACGTATGGAGAGCGTTTTGTAAGAGATTGGGGATTAACTTGTCTTTTCTTCTGCTACCCATCCTGAAACCAACAGTCAGACAGAGAGCACAAATCAGTTGTTCGAGCAAATTCTAAGATGTTTCTGGTCCTCATTCTTGCCTCTTGCTGAATTTGCCTTTAACAGTCAAGTTAACCAGTCTATTGAAACCTGGCCTTTTTTTGGAATTATGGTTTTCTTCCTCATTTTGGTGAATTCTCGAGGATGAGTTCTGGTTGTCTGGAAGAAGAGGTTTGTGATGACACAGCATTTCTTCTTAATTATGTCAGATGTAAATTTTTTTCCGGCGGGACCCTCCTCCTCTGTCTCCCCTGTGCGCTGGTAACCTGGTTTGTGACACTTTTGCTTTGGCTGCAAGGACTGATATTTACTATTGACCAGCTTGCCACACTACTAAGATACAATACATGGAAGTGCCTCTGGCTCCATCTCTTTTATATGGTTACTACTTAGTATGGGGATCATAGAGGGGTGGGTTTCCCCCTTATCTCTGTTATTTATTGGAAAATATGCACCAAATGTATTGTTGATATGTGGTTTTTAAATATTTGTATTAATAAAGAAGTTGTTTATATTCTTACTTTATGCTCCGGGTTCTCCTATTTTTCATGCAGATGTAAATTGTGTAGGTTCAGAAACATAAACTGTTGTCTGAAGTATTGACTCTCATAGGATGAATATTTACCTCTAATATTACCTCCTACAGTTTATTTTCTGTTATCTTCGCAGAACAGTAATGCATGGCCACTGAACAATGATGCTGATATGTTGATTACATACATTGTCCATGCCAGGCAGTTTGTTTGCATTTCCAAACAGAGGAGGAAAAACTATGCAAATAGATTACATGATCAAACAAGGCAGGTTGGCCTCATTCACATCTCTCTCTGACCTCTGGATGCTGGTTGAAGACCAACTATATATAAAGAGACTTTTTCATCTAGTCCGTGTGACTCTACAGAATATCATACAAGACCTACAAGAAGCAAAATAATTTCCAGCTCATGTAGGTTTAGTATGCTTTATGGCAAATGTGAACATGCGTTTATATGCTGCATGTATATCAACTTAAACCAAGCTCAATTTTTGTGTTTTTTTCTTTGTATTTTTGCATTCTGTGCAAGCCGGGGTGTGGCCTTCCTCTCCTGAGCTGGAAATTACATTGAAAAGCTTTCCCAGACTGGTATCCACAGGTCGGGACCCGGTCCTTTTGCCTGCCCTTAGGGTACTGTCACACTCTGCAACTTTCCAACCATCACGACCAGCGATACGACCTGGCCGTGATCGTTGGAAAGCCGTTGTGTGGTCGCTGGAGAGCTGTCACACAGACCGCTCTCCAGCGACCAACGATGCCGAAGGCCCCGGGTAACCAGGGTAAACATCGGGTTACTAAACGCAGGGCCGCGCTTAGTAATCCGATGTTTACCCTGGTTACCATCGTAAAAGTAAAAAAAAGTACATACTCACATTCCGGTGTCCGTCAGGTCCCTTGCAGTCTGCTTCCCGCTCTGACTGAGTGCCGCCGTAAAGTGAAAGCAGAGCACAGCAGTGACGTCACCGCTGTGCTCTGCTCTTACTTTCCGGCCGGCAGTCAGTCAGAGCGGGAAGCAGACTGCAAGGGACCTGACGGATACCGGAATGTGAGTATGTATGGTTTTTTTTTTTTACTTTTACGATGGTAACCAGGGTAAACATCAGGTTACTAAGCGCGGCCCTGCGCTTAGTAACCCGATGTTTACCCTGGTTACAAGAGAACGCATCGTTGGATCGGTGTCACACACACCGATCCAACGATGACAGCGGGAGATCCAGCGACGAAAGAAAGTTCCAAACGATCTGCTACGACGTACGATTCTCAGCAGGGTCCCTGATCACTGCTGCGTGTCAGACACAGCGATATCGTATGGATATCGCTGGAACGTCATGGATCGTACCGTCGTAGCGACAAAAGTGCCACTGTGAGACGGTACCCTTATTCACACACTGAGGTCAACTCTGACACATGGTAAGGTTTTTAATATTAGACAGCGTAGGGTTGTCCTGATCAGGGTCACCTTGTTGATGGTGGGATGGCTTTTATTCTATTTTTGATCAAAAATAGTATTACTAAGAACCCTGTGTTATTTAAATGCACTTTTGCTTTTTACTTATTTAGTTACAGCAGGGTTTTTGCTGATTTTGCTTCTTGTAGGTTTTGTATGCTTTATGGCCAATGTGAACATGCGTTTATGTGCTGCATGTATACCAACTTAAAGCATGCTCAATTTTTGTGCTTTTTCTACAGGATATCTGCTTTGGGGACTATGACCCAGGCTCGAAGAACACAGGACCGCTTCATTGTCCATCACTTAAACCCCAGAGATGTTTTAAAGAATGCAGGTTGGGACAATTGGGTTACCTGGCCACATACCTCACTGCTCTCGGTGAGTTCCTAAGCTTGTCGTTACCTCCTCTCTGTGGGGGCTCACCAAAAGC
Source organism: Ranitomeya variabilis (assembly GCF_051348905.1). Taxonomy (NCBI): domain Eukaryota; kingdom Metazoa; phylum Chordata; class Amphibia; order Anura; family Dendrobatidae; genus Ranitomeya; species Ranitomeya variabilis. Next base: position 487,257,837 of record NC_135236.1, on the reverse strand, counting down.
GGGGAGCCACTGGTGGGGGTACTCGGCCCTTGAAACATCTCTTATCCTAGTGAGTCAGCGTAAGGGTGAGACTGTAATTTGCACCACCTTGGGTATTTGCTGGGGCTGTTCTGTATGCTATTATGTGATTGTGGTTCAATAAATTATTGCCACACTGTTTTACCCTCACCATTTGTTGTCTGAGTAGTGTTCTGCCCACGGGGAGAGAGCAGGCATTCAGTGGTATGAGCCCTGGTCCATGCAGTCTTTCTAAAGACAGCTGGGTCAGTGGATGAGAGCACCCACTGACCTCCATGTCTGCACACTTGGTGTCAGCAAGTGGGATACTACTCAGCCCGGTGGAACAGGGGAAGCTGCTGGGACTGGTGTTCGTAGACACTGTCCAGGACTCCACAACCTGGGAGGCATACAGACAGACCCAGCAGACCATTGATGAGGCATACACAGTCAGTTTTGGATGCCACATGTCCAACCTCACCAACTCGGTCTTGAGAAGAGGGTCAGAGTGGATATATAGCCGCAACAAGAAACGACAACTACAGGAGTTGTGCCGGCTTCGACGGATTGAATACCGGACCACCGACACTCGGTCAGATTTGATCAAGGAATTAGTTCATTGGGATGCCCATAACGCTGTGGAGGATGATGAAAACTCTGTTGAGGTGGACCGAGAGGAATTGCCAGAGCAAGGACCCAGTGCCAGTCTGGAATCAACCCAGTCACTCGCAGCTCGAATCCATTAGTTGTTGATTGCATTGGGATCTGGAGCCTCAAGTGGGGAAAGAGCTTGTGTTATGGAATCAGTTTTGTGAGTTCCAGTACCCCTACAGCCAGCACTGGACCCTACCCCCATGATAGTCCCCCACCAAGGAACTCAGCTCCTCTACAGAAATGTGCAAGTGTTTAATGAGTCCAACATCAAAGTCTATGAACATCTGCAAGATCTTGAGACTCTAATGCTGATGCACCAGGTGCCCATAGCTGATTGGGCTAAATAGCTGTGGACTAGTTGGACTGGATACTGCCCGGTCACTTGGGCCTCAACTGCCTGGACCATGGAACTATTAAGGACACCGCTGGCATTTTTTACCATTACCCCCGAGAGATGTCGCACCAAGTTCTGGATATTGTCTCGCCAGGGGGTCTCCTATGTAGAATTTGTCAGTCAACTCCGGTGACACTGCAACCGTTAGCTCGACAGTAAAGCTGCCCACTCCACTGCTGCCTTTCAGGATGTGATCATGCTTGAGCAACTTATGGAGAAAATGGCCCCAGAAAATCGAGAGTGGGTAGCCAACTGGAAGCCCAACACTCCAGAGCAAGCAACCCAAATAGCTGATGAGTTTACAGCCAACTGACCCCGCTGGAGATCCGATATGCCCACTGATCCAAGAAGACTCTTCACAGTGGAAAAAGGTTCATCCTCACCCTGGTCAACTTTGCCACCTGATATCCGGAGGTTGTTGCCCTGTCATCCATAGATGTGGAGCACATAGCTCAAGCTCTACTGGATATTTTTATTTGAGTAGGTATACTCTGCAGCCATCTCTTTGCAAGTAGTTTGCCTAAAAATGATTCTACCCTGCTGCTGTGTCTGTGCCAGTTGTGGGCCATGTGAAGGGGTGATTTACTTGGCTGCTTGCAGAGGTAGACACAGGAACGCTTCTTGGGTAAGTCACCTGCTGGTTTATTAAAGCACAGCATAAACATGGCAGGGTTTAACAAAATAAACATGGCATTTCTGGCATAAAGGCAAAACAAAAACATAAAATATCACACAGTCCTCATATTTGCGGGATTTGCCCGAAGAGAATATCACACTAGTCTTCAGCTCCACCTCGTGCCACCATCTGGAGACCTTCCTTTCCAAAACACACAACACAAGAGAAAAAAAACCAGCAGCTTTACATTTAACTTCCCAGCCACTTCCCAGTCCTTGAGGTGCAGATATGGTGAGTATGCATCCCGCCCATCTCTCACCTAATCACAAAAACACAGACCCTTGTAATGGCTGATTAACCCCTTCAGCACATAGCATGCTGGAGAGAAACTTATGGGTTTCAGATCACAGAAGAAAGCAATCTTTGTGACACATATCTCCCCTCACCAGGCCCAGATTGATAATCTGCCGAACCGGGCATTTTCCCGTTGGGCCGCGATGTGTTTGCATCCTGTGGGCCGTTGATGGCTGGCGGTGCCTGATCATCTGGCCCCCTGATGCGGCCACCGCCACCGGCCTTTTTTTCCTACTGCCGGCCCTTTAAATCTGCAGTCACGGCGGTTTTACAGGTGCGGGCAGCGGGCGCTGGCATAAGCAGTGCAGGCAGGCACATAGGGGTTAAGAATGCGGTGTGACGTTCTATGTGGGATGTTATGGTTCTCAATGGCAAGAGAACATAGCCCAGCATACATAGGAACTAGCTCTTGGAAGGATGGAAACTTAAACTGACCATGAACTAAACCTGCCGCACAACTAACAGTAGCCGGGTAGCGTAGCCTGCGTTTTATCCCTAGACGCCCAGCGCCGGCCGGAGGACTAACTAATCCTGGCAGAGGAAAATATAGTCCTGGCTCACCTCTAGAGAAATTTCCCCGAAAGGCAGACAGAGGCCCCCACATATATTGGCGGTGATTTAAGATGAAAATGACAAACGTAGTATGAAAATAGGTTTAGCAAAATCGAGGTCCGCTTACTAGATAGCAGGAAGACAGAAAGGGTACTTTCATGGTCAGCTGAAAACCCTATCAATACACCATCCTGAAATTACTTTAAGACTCTAGTATTAACTCATAACATCAGAGTGGCAATTTCAGATCACAAGAGCTTTCCAGACACAGAAACGAAACTGCAGCTGTGAACTGGAACAAAATGCAAAAAACAAACAAGGACAAAAGTCCGACTTAGCTGGAAGTTGTCTGGTAGCAGGAACATGCACAGAAAGGCTTCTGATTACAATGTTGACCGGCATGGAAGTGACAGAGGAGCAAGGTTAAATAGCGACTCCCACATCCTGATGGGAACAGGTGAACAGAGGGGATGATGCACACAAGTTCAATTCCACCAGTGGCCACCGGGGGAGCCCAAAATCCAATTTCACAACAGTACCCCCCCCTCAAGGAGGGGGCACCGAACCCTCACCAGAACCACCAGGGCGATCAGGATGAGCCCTATGAAAGGCACGGACCAGATCGGAGGCATGAACATCAGAGGCAGTCACCCAAGAATTATCCTCCTGACCGTATCCCTTCCATTTGACCAGATACTGGAGTTTCCGTCTGGAAACACGGGAGTCCAAGATCTTTTCCACAACGTACTCCAACTCGCCCTCAACCAACACCGGAGCAGGAGGCTCAACGGAAGGCACAACCGGTACCTCATACCTGCGCAACAATGACCGATGAAAAACATTATGAATAGAAAAAGATGCAGGGAGGTCCAAACGGAAGGACACAGGGTTAAGAATCTCCAATATCTTGTACGGGCCGATGAACCGAGGCTTAAACTTAGGAGAAGAAACCCTCATAGGGACAAAACGAGAAGACAACCACACCAAGTCCCCGACACAAAGCCGAGGACCAACCCGACGCCGGCGGTTGGCAAAAAGCTGAGTCTTCTCCTGGGACAACTTCAAATTGTCCACCACCTGCCCCCAAATCTGATGCAACCTCTCCACCACAGCATCCACTCCAGGACAATCCGAAGATTCCACCTGACCGGAGGAAAATCGAGGATGAAACCCCGAATTACAGAAAAAAGGAGACACCAAGGTGGCAGAGCTGGCCCGATTATTGAGGGCAAACTCCGCTAAAGGCAAAAAAGCAACCCAATCATCCTGATCTGCAGACACAAAACACCTCAAATATGTCTCCAAAGTCTGATTCGTCCGCTCGGTCTGGCCATTAGTCTGAGGATGGAAAGCAGACGAGAAAGACAAATCTATGCCCATCCTAGCACAGAATGCCCGCCAAAATCTAGACACGAATTGGGTTCCTCTGTCAGAAACGATATTCTCCGGAATACCATGCAAACGAACCACATTTTGAAAAAACAGTGGAACCAACTCGGAAGAAGAAGGCAACTTAGGCAGGGGAACCAAATGGACCATCTTAGAGAAACGGTCACACACCACCCAGATGACAGACATCTTCTGAGAAACAGGAAGATCCGAAATAAAATCCATCGAGATGTGCGTCCAAGGCCTCTTCGGGATAGGCAAGGGCAACAGCAATCCACTAGCCCGAGAACAACAAGGCTTGGCCCGAGCACAAACGTCACAAGACTGCACAAAGCCTCGTACATCTCGTGACAGGGAAGGCCACCAGAAGGACCTTGCCACCAAATCCCTGGTACCAAAGATTCCAGGATGACCTGCCAACGCAGAAGAATGAACCTCAGAAATGACTTTACTGGTCCAATCATCAGGAACAAACAGTCTACCAGGTGGGCAACGATCAGGTCTATCCGCCTGAAAATCCTGCAAGGCCCGCCGCAGGTCTGGAGAAACGGCAGACAATATCACTCCATCCTTAAGGATACCTGTAGGTTCAGAATTACCAGGGGAGTCAGGCTCAAAACTCCTAGAAAGGGCATCCGCCTTAACATTCTTAGAACCCGGTAGGTATGACACCACAAAATTAAACCGAGAGAAAAACAACGACCAGCGCGCCTGTCTAGGATTCAGGCGTCTGGCGGACTCAAGATAAATCAAATTCTTGTGGTCGGTCAATACCACCACCTGATGTCTAGCCCCCTCAAGCCAATGACGCCACTCCTCAAAAGCCCACTTCATGGCCAAAAGCTCCCGATTCCCAATATCATAATTCCGCTCGGCGGGCGAAAATTTACGAGAAAAAAAAGCACAAGGTTTCATCACGGAGCAGTCGGAACTTCTTTGCGACAAAACCGCCCCAGCTCCGATTTCAGAAGCGTCGACCTCAACCTGAAAAGGAAGAGCAACATCAGGCTGACGCAACACAGGGGCGGAAGAAAAGCGGCGCTTAAGCTCCCGAAAGGCCTCCACAGCAGCAGGGGACCAATCAGCAACATCAGCACCCTTCTTAGTCAAATCAGTCAATGGTTTAACAACATCAGAAAAACCAGCAATAAATCGACGATAAAAGTTAGCAAAGCCCAAAAATTTCTGAAGACTCTTAAGAGAAGAGGGTTGCGTCCAATCACAAATAGCCCGAACCTTGACAGGATCCATCTCGATGGAAGAGGGGGAAAAAATGTATCCCAAGAAGGAAATCTTTTGAACCCCAAAAACGCACTTAGAACCCTTCACACACAAGGAATTAGACCGCAACACCTGAAAAACCCTCCTGACCTGCTGGACATGAGAGTCCCAGTCATCCGAAAAAATCAGAATATCATCCAGATACACGATCATAAATTTATCCAAATAATCACGGAAAATGTCATGCATAAAGGACTGAAAGACTGAAGGGGCATTTGAAAGGCCAAAAGGCATCACCAAATACTCAAAGTGGCCCTCGGGCGTATTAAATGCGGTTTTCCACTCATCCCCCTGCTTAATTCGCACCAAATTATACGCCCCACGGAGATCTATCTTAGAGAACCACTTGGCCCCCTTTATGCGAGCAAACAAATCAGTCAGCAGTGGCAACGGATATTGATATTTAACCGTGATTTTATTCAAAAGCCGATAATCAATACACGGCCTCAAAGAGCCATCTTTCTTAGACACAAAGAAAAAACCGGCTCCTAAGGGAGATGACGAAGGACGAATATGTCCCTTTTCCAAGGACTCCTTTATATATTCTCGCATAGCAGCATGTTCAGGCACAGACAGATTAAATAAACGACCCTTAGGGTATTTACTACCCGGAATCAAATCTATGGCACAATCGCACTCCCGGTGCGGAGGTAATGAACCAAGCTTAGGTTCTTCAAAAACGTCACGATAGTCAGACAAGAATTCAGGAATCTCAGAGGGAATAGATGACGAAATGGAAACCAAAGGTACGTCCCCATGCATCCCCTTACATCCCCAGCTTAACACAGACATAGCGTTCCAGTCGAGGACTGGGTTATGAGATTGCAGCCATGGCAATCCAAGCACCAACACATCATGTAGATTATACAGCACAAGAAAGCGAATAATCTCCTGATGATCCGGATTAATTCGCATAGTTACTTGTGTCCAGTATTGTGGTTTATTACTAGCCAATGGGGTGGAGTCAATCCCCTTCAGAGGTATAGGAGTTTCAAGAGGCTCTAAATCATACCCACAGCGTTTGGCAAAGGACCAATCCATAAGACTCAAAGCGGCGCCAGAGTCGACATAGGCATCCGCGGTAATAGATGATAAAGAACAAATCAGGGTCACAGATAGAATAAACTTAGACTGAAAAGTGCCAATTGAAACTGACTTATCAAGCTTCTTAGTACGCTTAGAGCATGCTGATATAACATGAGTAGAATCACCACAATAAAAGCACAACCCATTTTTTCGTCTAAAATTCTGCCGTTCGCTTCTGGACAGAATTCTATCACATTGCATATTCTCTGGCGTCTTCTCAGTAGACACCGCCAAATGGTGCACAGGTTTGCGCTCCCGCAGACGTCTATCGATCTGGATAGCCATTGTCATGGACTCATTCAGACCCGCAGGCACAGGGAACCCCACCATAACATCCTTAACGGCATCAGAGAGACCCTCTCTGAAATTCGCCGCCAGGGCGCACTCATTCCACTGAGTAAGCACAGACCATTTACGGAATTTTTGGCAGTATATTTCAACTTCATCTTGCCCCTGAGATAGGGACATCAAGGCTTTTTCCGCCTGAAGCTCTAAATGAGGTTCCTCATAAAGCAACCCCAAGGCCAGAAAAAACGCATCCACATTGAGCAACGCAGGATCCCCTGGAGCCAATGCAAAAGCCCAATCTTGAGGGTCGCCCCGGAGCAAGGAAATCACAATCCTGACCTGCTGAGCAGGATCTCCAGCAGAGCGAGATTTCAGGGACAAAAACAACTTGCAATTATTTTTGAAATTTTGAAAGCAAGATCTATTCCCCGAGAAAAATTCAGGCAAAGGAATTCTAGGTTCAGATATAGGAACATGAACAACAAAATCTTGTAAATTTTGAACTTTCGTGGTGAGATTATTCAAACCTGCAGCTAAACTCTGAATATCCATTTTAAACAGGTGAACACAGAGCCATTCCAGGATTAGAAGGAGAGAGAGAGAGAGGAAGGCTGCAATATAGGCAGACTTGCAAGTGATTCAATTGAAAGCACACTCAGAACTGAAGGAAAAAAAAAAAAAAAAAAAAAAAAATTTTCAGCAGACTTCTTTTTTCTCTCCTTTCTCTGCCGATTAATTTAACCCTTTGTGCGCCGGTCAAACTGTTATGGTTCTCAATGGCAAGAGAACATAGCCCAGCATACATAGGAACTAGCTCTTGGAAGGATGGAAACTTAAACTGACCATGAACTAAACCTGCCGCACAACTAACAGTAGCCGGGTAGCGTAGCCTGCGTTTTATCCCTAGACGCCCAGCGCCGGCCGGAGGACTAACTAATCCTGGCAGAGGAAAATATAGTCCTGGCTCACCTCTAGAGAAATTTCCCCGAAAGGCAGACAGAGGCCCCCACATATATTGGCGGTGATTTAAGATGAAAATGACAAACGTAGTATGAAAATAGGTTTAGCAAAATCGAGGTCCGCTTACTAGATAGCAGGAAGACAGAAAGGGTACTTTCATGGTCAGCTGAAAACCCTATCAATACACCATCCTGAAATTACTTTAAGACTCTAGTATTAACTCATAACATCAGAGTGGCAATTTCAGATCACAAGAGCTTTCCAGACACAGAAACGAAACTGCAGCTGTGAACTGGAACAAAATGCAAAAAACAAACAAGGACAAAAGTCCGACTTAGCTGGAAGTTGTCTGGTAGCAGGAACATGCACAGAAAGGCTTCTGATTACAATGTTGACCGGCATGGAAGTGACAGAGGAGCAAGGTTAAATAGCGACTCCCACATCCTGATGGGAACAGGTGAACAGAGGGGATGATGCACACAAGTTCAATTCCACCAGTGGCCACCGGGGGAGCCCAAAATCCAATTTCACAACAGTGGGAGGAGAGAGCGCGCTCTGCTCTGATCTCCCGCCCCTGGCTGCAGCACTGAATGTATCAGGCAGATTCCGGAGGAGCTCCTGAGTAGCCCGCTGGGGCAGTGGGGTACTCGGTACCGGGTCCAGTCGCAATTAAAGGGGATGTCACGGTGGCTGCGGCCCGGTCCGTGGCCCTGGGCACTTAAGTTAAGGGGGAAAGGTCTTTAAAGGGTATTTTCAAATAAAGTCTATTTGTGACGCCACCTGTGGTTCTCAGTCAGAGGGACCGACACTGCTTAAAAAGGTCCTCTGGGGTGATGTTGTTGCAGCAAGATGGTGATGCTTCCCACAGGTGAAGCGGGCTCCACAAGGGCTGCCAAGGTGTATGAGCAAGGATGGTGTGTGCCAGCAAATAAGTGGAGGACACCGAGTTGTAAAGTCTTTACCTGGTTTACTGGCAGTAGCAATCCACAGTCCAGGGTACCAGGAACAGGTGGCTGAATGGTCCGGCCGGCCAGGAGGCAATAGTGGATCCCTCTCCCAGGTGAGGTCCATAAGCCTTCCTACTTACGTTAGCATGTGAGGTCTCTGCTGCCTGTAGCTTGCTGGCAAAGTCCTCTCTCTCCTGTCCTGAGACAGGTACCTGTATGGTGGGCAGCTTGAGCCGTTTTATAGGGTCTCTATCATGACCCGGGCTCTTCAGGTGCTGCTTCACCTCCAGGCATGGTGTGGGCAAATAACATACAGTCCTATGCCCTCCGGTTCTGCTATGTGTCCTGGAGTACAACACAGCCTCGGGCTCCCGGTGCCCGGTTCCTGTGCTTTGGCTCTAAGGGTGCCCAGTCACAATTCCCCCTCTGAGCCCCTTCCCTTCTCCACTGTGCTCTTTTCCTAAGAAGCTCCACCACTTTCAACCCCTCGGGTTCACATCATTCCTGGAGATGCAGCTCAGTCCTGGCTGCACGGCTCCGCTGTCTACTCTCTCATCCTCTCCCTTCACTGTCTGCTCCAGACTGACTTCCTTGGTCTCCTTGGACCAACTGACTGACTCCTCCTCCAGACCAGAATACTTAAAGCTAGGGAAGCTCCCCTGAATCCGGGTTCAGAGCTCCCCCTTCTGGCCTGGATTCGGAATGTGTTGAATTTGGATGCCTTACCTGGTAAAAGAAATCCTCCTTGCCTCCAAGCATGATATCTCCTTCCCCGAAAGGAAGGCAACATCACTGTAACAACCGGTTACCTGGGGTGTTACACTCCTACCCGCGTGCGCCTGAGTGAGTGCAATGATGCAATGATGTTGCTGTTTTCTGATGGTCTGCATGAGCTGGGGGCTGGCCTGGGCTGTGTGGCTGGCTGCTGAAGTATATTATATATTTCAGCAGCCCAGTTCCCCAGCACCTGTCCTGTATATGTATATATACTGTATCTAAACAGGACAGGTGCTGGGCGCCTGAGCTGGGCGGCTGCAGTGCTGAAGTATATACAGGTGCTGGGGGCCTGGGCTGCTGAAGTATATACAGGTGCTGGGGGCCTGGGCTGCTGAAGTATATACAGGTGCTGGGGGCCAGGGCTAGGCAGCTGCTGAAGTATATACAGGTGCTGGGGGCCTGGGCAGCTGCTGAAGTATATACAGGTGCTGGAGGCCTGGGCTGTGCGGCTGCTGAAGTATATACAGGTGCTGGGGGCATGGGCTGGGCAGCTGCTGAAGTATACTTCAGCAGCTGCCCAGCCCATGCCCCCAGCACCTGTATATACTTCAGCAGCCGCACAGCCCAGGCCTCCAGCACCTACCGGTGCTGGGGGCCTGGAGCATCATATGGGGCCCATTATATAATGGAGCATCATGTGGGGCCCATTATATATGGAGCATCATATGGGGCCCATTATATATCAAGCATCATATGGGGCCCATCATATAATGGAGCATCATGTAGGGCCCATTATATATAGAGCATCCTATGGGGCCCATCATATAATGGAGCATCATGTGGGTCCCATTATATATGGAGCATGATATGGGGCCCATTATATAATGGAGCATCATGTGGGGCCCATTATATATGGAGCAACATATGGGGCCCATTATATATGGAGCATTATATCGGGCCCATTCTGTTTGGAGTTTGGGGCATTATACGGGGCCCACCATATACTGGAGCATTATGGGGCTCATTACACTGTATGGAGCATTATATGTTGCTCATTAATCTGTATGGAGCAATACATGGGGCTCATTATACAGTATGGAGCACTATGTGGTACCCATAATACTGTATGGAACATTATATGGGGCTCATTATTCTGTAAGGAGCAATATATGGGGCTCATTATACTGTATGAAGCACTATGTGGTACCCATAATACTGTATGGAGCAATATATGGGGCTCATTATACTGTATGGAACACAATGTGGTACCCATAATACTGCATGGAGCAATATATGGTGCTCATTATACTATATGGAGCACTATGTGGTACCCATAATACTGTATGGAGCAATATATGGGGCCCATTCTGTTTGGAGTTTAGAGCAATATACGAGGCTCACCATATACTGGAGCATTATATGGAGCCCATCATATACTGTATGGAGCATTACATGGGACCTATTCTGTATGGAGCATTATATGGGGCCCATTCTGTATGGAGCAAGGTATGGGGCTCATTATACTGTATGGAGTATTATATTGGGCTCTTTATACTGTTTGGAGCATTATATGGGGCTCATTATACTGCATGGAGCAGTATATGGGGATCATTATTCTGTATGGAGCATTATATGGGGCTCATTATTCTGTATGGGGCAAAATATGGGGCTCATTAATCTGTATGGAACAATACATAGGGCTCATTATACTATATGGAGCACTATGTGGTACCCATAATACTGTATGGAGCATTATATGGGGCTTATTATTCTGTATGGAGCAATATATGGGGCTCATTATTCTGTATGGAGCAATATTTGGTGCTCATTATACTGTGTGGAGCACTATGTGGTACCCAAAATACTGTATGGCGCAATATATATGGGGCTCATTATTCTATACTAGATTGTGGCCCGATTCTAACGCATCGGGTATTCTAGAATATGCATGTCCCCGTAGTATATGGACAATGATGATTCCAGAATTCGCGGCAGACTGTGCCCGTCGCTGATTGGTCAAGGCAACCTTTATGACATCATCATCACCATGGCAACCATTATGACATCTACGTCGATACTGTGCCTGTCGCTGATTGGTCGAGGCCCAGGCGGCCTCGACCAATCAGAGACGCGGGATTTCCAGGACAGACAGACAGACAGAAAAACCCTTAGACAATTATATATATAGATGGAGCACTATATGGGGCTAATTATTCCGTATGGAGCTGTAAATGGGGCTCATTATACTGTATGGAGCTGTATTCTGTATGGAGCTCAAAAATATCTCCAGAATCCGTCCTTTCCTCAACCTTCAATCTACTAAAATGCTTGTGCATGACCTCATCATCTTTGATGCATATCCCTTGCTTGATACACACACACCCCAGGTGATGATCACCTTGAGCAGAGGGGGTACTTGCTTCTTCACTTCCTCAGTCTTAACTAATAACAGAAACTGAAGCTAACCCACAGATCCTCAGTGCTCATCACCAAAATTATTGTATCGACCTGTAGAATAAAGTTAACATGGCAATTAAACAGAATAGTGAATAGGTTTTAAAAAGCAAACAGAATTGATGTTTATTCTCAGATCATTCCACCTTCCAAAGAGGATAAAAAAGGTGATTATAATAAATAGTCATAAAATGTAAAAAAAAACCTACTGTACATAAATTTGATATTACCATAATGAAGTTAGCGTACAGAACAAAGTTAATATTATATTCGTACAACTTGTGAAAGCATAACATTTAAAATGTAAAGAAACAACAGCAGAATAGCTTTTATACATTTTTTATCTCCATATAGAGTCAATAAAAATTAGGTAATACATCATATGTACCCCAAAATGGTACTACTGACAAGTACAACTCATCCCACAAGAAGAAAATCCTCATACAGCTACACTGAGGAAAGAAATAATATTATTATGGCTGCTAATATGAGACAATAAAAAAATCCTTCATTCTAAAAGCCCCAAATTGGCAGCTCTAAAGAGGTTGAAGGTTAATGATTATCCTTTGACAAAGAGCTTAACTATTAATCAAGAAACATTGAGAATTGGCACCCTTTCTATTCTTTAGTTACTATTACACAAAAGTTTTTATTAAAGAAAAAGGTCATTGATAGAAAAACTATACTTAAATAGAATAATAGAAAATTAGGAAATAGAGAATCAGGAAAGTTTTGACCATTATCTTTAATAACAAGACCATTGAAATGGTTGAAAATTCAGTTCTGCTCATTGTTCTTGTCATAACTTGAGAACTTCCTGGTAGTTAGTGTTACAATGAGGAAGAAGAATTTCCAGTTTAGAAGATGGAAGCTTTAAAAGTATAACCGCTCAACCGAGTAGATGACTGGAACAATTGCGTTTTCTGTTAGTTTTCATCATGAATAGATTTCCAAGCATTAAAGTGGGACCACTACAAGCAAGATTACAGAGAGCTAAGTGAATTGTCACATTTTGTTAGAAGGGAACTCCAAAAGTAAGTAGTATATCCTTTAAGAGTAATACCCTAATGCTCAGTTGTATTCTGCAGTGGAACAGGGCAATAAGCATTCATCTCACCTTTAACACCACCACATGATAAATGAAGCTTTACAAGCTTCCTAGTAAAATCAATTGGTTGACTATGTAATGAGGCACTGCTACCTATTAATTAAAGTATAGCTAAAATAATAGTATTTGAAAATGGGTATTGTAAAGCAGACAATATTTTTAATAGTTGCTACATTGCAAAAATAAGAGTGCTGATTCAATCTATTGGTTGAGCCTTATTTGTAGACATTGAAAACACTAATTGTAGTTCTTTCTTGACATAAAGGCAAAATGACTCTAATCAAAGAGGTTTTCCACTACTCTGACAACCCCTTCTGAATCCCCATTTTTCCTCCTATTAAAATAATAACACTTAGGCCGTTACAATAAATGTATGAAAAATGGGTCCAAGTCTCCCTACCGAGAGTCGCACGAGTGTAATGCGAGTGTCATGCGAGTACAATCCGATTCTTCACACCTAGCATCTGATTTACATCTGAATGCAGTGCGATTTTAACATGAGCTTTTACATACAGCAATTCTCTATTATTATTATTATTTATTATTATAGCGCCATTTATTCCATGGTGCTTTACATGTGAGGAGGGGTATGCATAATAAAAACAAGTACAATAATCTTAAACAATACAAGTCACGACTGGTACAGTAGGAGAGAGGACCCTGCCCTCGAGGGCTCCCAATCTAGATGGGATGGGTGAGGATTCAATAGATGAGGGTAGAGCTGGTCGTGCAGCAGTTTGGTCGATCGGTGGTTACTGCAAGTTGTAGGCTTGTCGAAAGAGGTAGGTCTTCAGGTTCTTTTTGAAGGTTTCGATGGTAGGTGAGAGTCTGATGTGTTGTGGTAGAGAGTTCCAGAGTAGGGGTGATGCGTGAAAGAAATCTTGTATGCGATTGTGTGAAGAGGAGACAAGAGGGGAGTAGAGATGGAGATCTTGTGAGGATCGGAGGTTGCGTGAAGGTAAGTACTGGGAGACAAGGTCACAGATGTATGGGGGAGACAGGTTGTGGATGGCTTTGTATGTCATGGTTAGGGTTTTGTACTGGAGTCCCTGGGCAAATGGGAGCCAGTGAAGGGATTGACATTTATGTCATTTACACATCTTTTTCAAAGGAAATATTCATCAAAACGCACACACACTATATATATATATATATATATATATATATATATATACAGTACAGACCAAAAGTTTGGACCCACCTTCTCATTTAAAGATTTTTCTGTATTTTCGGGACTATGAAAATTGTACATTCACACTGAAGGCATCAAAACTATGAATTAACACATGTGGAATTATATACTTAACAAAAAAGTGTGAAATAACTGAAATTATGTCTTATATTCTAGGTTCTTCAAAGTAGCCACCTTTTGCTTTGATGACTGCTTTGCACACTCTTGGTATTCTCTTGATGAGCTCCAAGAGATAGTCACCGGGAATGGTTTTCACTTCACAGGTGTGCCCTGTCAGGTTTAATAAGTGGGATTTCTTGCCTTATAAATGGGGTTGGGACCATCAGTTGCATTGTGCAGAAGTCTGGTGGATACACAGCTGATAGTCCTACTGAATAGACTTTTAGAATTTGTATTATGGCAAGAAAAAAGCAGCTAAGTAAAGAAAAACGAGTGGCCATCATTACTTTAAGAAACGAATATCAGTCAGTCCGAAAAATTGGGCAAACTTTGAAAGTGTCCCCAAGTGCAGTGGCAAAAACCATCAAGCGCTACAAAGAAACTGGCTCACATGAGGACCGCCCCAGGAAAGAAAGACCAAGAGTCACCTCTGCTTCTGAGGATAAGTTTATCCGAGTCACCAGCCTCAGAAATCGCAGGTTAACAGCAGCTCAGATTAGAGACCAGGTCAATGCCACATAGAGTTCTAGCAGCAGACACATCGCTACAACAACTGTTAAGAGGAGACTTTGTGCAGCAGGCCTTCATGGTAAAATAGCTGCTAGGAAACCACTGCTAAGGACAGGCAACAAGCAGAAGAGACTTGTTTGGGCTAAAGAACACAAGGAATGGACATTAGACCAGTGGAAATCTGTGCTTTGGTTTGATGAGTCCAAATTTGAGATCTTTGGTTCCAACCACCGTGTCTTTGTGCGACGCAGAAAAGGTGAACGGATAGACTCTACATGCCTGGTTCCCACCGTGAAGGATGGAGGAGAAGGTGTGATGGTGTGGGGGTGCTTTGCTGGTGACACTGTTGGGGATTTATTCAAAATTTAAGGCATACTGAACCAGCATGGCTCCCACAGCATCTTACAGCGGCATGCTATTCCATCCGGTTTGCGTTTAGTTGGACCATCATTTATTTTTCAACAGGACAATGACCCCAAACACACCTCCAGGCTGTGTAACAGCTATTTGACCAAGAAGGAGAGTGATGGGGTGCTATGCCAGATGACTTGGCCTCCACAGTCACCAGACCTGAACCCAATCGAGATGGTTTGAGGTGAGCTGGACCGCAGAGTGAAGGCAAAAGGGCCAACAAGTGCTAAGCATCTCTGCGAACTCCTTCAAGATTGTTGGAAGACCATTCCCAGTGACTACCTCTTGAAGCTCATGAAGAGAATGCCAAGAGTGTGCAAAGCAGTCATCAAAGCAAAAGGTGGCTACTTTGAAGAACGTAGAATATAAGACATAATTTCAGTTGTTTCACACGTTTTTGTTAAGTATATAATTCCACATGCGTCAATTCATAGTTTTGATGCCTTCAGTGTGAATGTACAATTTTCATAGTCATGAAAATACAGAAAAATCTTCTAGCTGCAAACATTTGGTTTGTAATGCAATATCTTCATAGGTGTATAGAGGCCCATTTCCAACAACCATCACTCCAGTGTTCTTATGGTACTTTGTGTTTGGTAACTGTTTAAGAAGGCTAATGGATGGTTAGAATACCCTTGGAAAACCCTTGTGGAAGTATGTTAGCACAACTGAAAACAGTTTGGCTGATTAGAGAACCTATAAACCTGACCTTCCTTTGAGCTAGTTGAGAATCAGGAGCATTACATTTGATGGTTCCATTAAACTCTCAAAATGGCCAGAAAAAAAGAACTTTCATGTGAAACTCGACAGTCTTTTCTTCTTCTTAGAAATGAAGGCTATTCCATGTAAGAAATTGCCAAGAAACTGAAGATTTCCTACAACGGTGTGTGCTACTCCCTTCAGAGGAGAGCACAAACAGGCTCTAACCAGAGTAGAAAGAGAAGTGGGAGGCCCCGCTGCGCAACCGAGCAACAAGACAAGTACATTAGAGTCTGTAGTTTGAGAAATCAACGACCCACAGGTCCTCAACTGGCAGCTTCATTAAATAGTAAACGCAAAACACCAGTGTCAATGTTTAGAGTGAAGAGGCGACTCAGGGATGCTGGCCTTCAGGGCAGAGTGGCAATGAAAAATCCATATCTGAGACTGGCTAATAAAAGGAATAAATTAATATGGGCAAAAGAACACAGACATTGGACAGAGGAAGATTGGAAAAAAGTGTTATGGACAGACGAATCCAAGTTTGAGGTGTTTGGATCACACAGAAGAACATTTGTGAGACACAGAACAACTGAAAAGATGCTGGAAGAGTGCCTGACGCCATCTGTCAAGCATGATGGAGGTAATGTGATGGTCTGGAGTTGCTATGGTGCTGGTAAAGTGGGACATTTGTACAAGGTAAAAAGAATTTTGAATAAGGAAGGCTATCACTCAATTTTGCAAAGCCATGCCATACCCTGTGGACAGCGATTGATTGGAGCCAAATTCATCCTACAACAGGACAATGACCCAAAGCACACCTCTAAATTATGCAAGAACTATTTAGGGAAGAAGCAGGCAGCTGGTATTCTATTTGTAATGGAGCGCCAGCACAGTCACCAGATATCAACCCCATTGAGATGTTGTGGGAGCAGCTTGACCGTATGGTACGGAAAAAGTGCCCATCAAGCCAAACCAACTTGTGGGAGGGGCTTCTGGAAGCATGGGGTGAAATTTCTCCAGATTACCTCAGCAAATTAACTGCTAGAATGCCAAAGGTCTGCAATGCTGTAATTGCTGCAAAGGGAGCATTCTTTGACGAAAGCAAAGTTTGAAGGAGAAAATTATTATTTCAAATAAAAATCTGTTTTCGAACCTTGTCAATGTCTGGACTAGATTTTCAATTCATTTGGCAACTCATTTGATTAATAAAAGTATGAGTTTTCATGGAAAAAACAAAATTCTCTGGGTGACCCTAAACTTTTGAACGGTACTCTGTGTGTGTATATACATATACAGTATATATATATATATATATATATATATATATATATATATATACTAGATGGTGGCCCGATTCTAAGGCATTGGGTATTCTAGAATATGTATGTAGTTTATTTATGAAGTTTCCGAATAATGCAATTTATACACAGGATTCGGCCGGCCGGGCGCTACCAATTAGCGAAGCGTGGTTCAAATTCCGCGCCAATTCTCAGCCGGACTGCACCTGTTGCTGATTGTTCGCGGCCGGGCGTGACCAATCAGTGAAGCCAGGACCTGCTCCAGGGTTTTGAGGGCCCTGGGCGAAAGAGTCTCAGTGGGCCCCCCTCTTTAACACATACCACGATTCATGATGCACAGATACAGCAGAGAAATATAGCACAGCCATGTAGCATATAACACAGCCCACATAGTATATAACACAGCCCACTTAGCATATAGCACAGCCACATAGCATATAACACAGGCCACATAGTGTATAACACAGCCCACGTAGCATATAGCACAGCCCACGTAGCATATAGCACAGCCCACGTAGCATATAACACAGCCATGTAGTATATAACAGCCCACATAGCATATAACACAGGCCACGTAGTATATAACACAGGCCACGTAGTATATAGCACAGCTATATAGTATATTGCACATCCCCGTAGTATATAGCACAGCCACGTAGTATATAGCCCAGCCCACATAGTATATAGCACAGGCCATGTAGTATATAACACAGCCATGTAGTATATAACACAGCCATGTAGTATATAGCACAGCCCACGCAGTGTATAGCACAGCCCACGTAGCATATAGCACAGCCCACGCAGTATATAACACAGCCCACGTAGTATATAGCACAGCCACGTAGTATATAGCACAGCCACGTAGTATATAGCACAGCCACGTAGTATATAGCACAGCCACGTAGTATATTGCTCAGCCACGTATATTGCACAGCCACGTAGTATATAGCACAGCCCACATAGTATATATCACAGCCACACAGTATATAGCACAGCCACGTAATATATAGCACAGCCACGTAGTATACTGCACATCCACATAGTTTATAGCACAGCCCACATAGTATATAGAACAGGCCACATAGTATATAGCACAGCCCACGCAGTGTATAACACAGCCCACGTAGTATATAGCACAGCCACATAGTATATAACACAGCCACGTAGTATATAACACAGCCCACATAGTATATAGCACAGCCACATAGTATATTGCCCAGCCACGTATATTTCACATCCCTCATAATATATAGCACAGCCCACGTAGTATATTGCCCAGCCACGTAATATATTGCACAGCCATGTAGTATATAGCACAGCCCACATAGTATATAGCACAGAGACGTAGTATATAACACAGCCCACGCAGTATATAAC
Organism: Ranitomeya variabilis; assembly: GCF_051348905.1. Classification (NCBI taxonomy): domain Eukaryota; kingdom Metazoa; phylum Chordata; class Amphibia; order Anura; family Dendrobatidae; genus Ranitomeya; species Ranitomeya variabilis. The sequence continues at coordinate 487,239,391 of NC_135236.1, read as the reverse complement.
ACAGCCCATGCAGTATATAACACAGCCCACATAGTATATAGCAATGTGGGCACCATGTTAAAAAAAAGAATTAAAATAAAAAATAGTTATATACTCACCTTCTGGCAGCCCCCGGATCCAAGCCAGGCGTTTAGCGATGCTCCTCTTGATGTTCCGGTCCCAAGAATGCATTGCGGTGTTGCGAGGTGATGACGTAGCGATCTCGCGAGACCGCTACGTCATCATCTCGTGAGACCGCAATGCATTCTTTGGACCGGAGTGTCACGAGGAGCGTGAAGGGCGCCGGAAGGTAAGTATATGATTTTTTATTTTTTGTAATTATTTTTAACATTAGATCATTTTACTATTGATGCTGCATAGGCAAAAAAGTTGGTCACACAGGGTAAATAGCAGCGTTAATGGACTGTGTTACACCGTGGCATAACGCGGTGTAACGCAGCCATTAACCCTGTGTGAGCGCTGACTGGAGGGGGCACTGACGCAGAGTAGGAAGGTGCGAATTCGCGGCTGGACTGTGCCCATCGCTGATTTCCGTGACAGACAACCAGACAAACAAACAGACGGAAGTGACCCTTAGACGATTATATAGATAGATAATCGATAGATAGAAAGCTACTATAGATGAAATAAAAGCTGGAAATTCATATGCCGCGTACAGTAAAATCACAGATTGACAGATTAGAATAGAATAGATAGAATAGATATATTCACATAGAATACATGGATATATAGTTGTCAGTGACACACACAGACATATATCTATATATATAATTGTCTAAGGGGTACTTCCATCATTCTGTCCTCAACTTCCGTAACGGAAATCCCATGTCGCTGATTGGTCTCGCCAGCTGCCTGTCATGGCTGCTGCGACCAATCGGCGACGGGCATAGTCCAAATAGTCCCTCCCTACTCCCCTGCAGTCAGTGCCCGGCGCCCGCATACTCCCATCCAGTCACCGCTCATACAGGGTTAATGCCAGCGGTAACGGACCGCGTTATGCCGCGGGTAACGCACTCCGTTATCGCTGCTATTAACCCTGTGTGTCCCCAACTTTTTACTATTGATGCTGCCTATGCCAGCATCAATAGTAAAAAGATGTAATGTTAAAAATAATAGAAAAACAAAAAACCTGCTATTCTCTCCTTCCGTCGAGGCGCGCGCGGCTGCTGCCAGCTTCCGTTCCCAGAGATGCATTGCGAAATTACCCAGAAGACTTAGTGGTCTTGCTAAGTCATCTGGGTAATTTCGCAATGCATCCTGGGAACGGAAGATGGCGGCAGCCGCGCACGCATTGCCAGCTGGATCCCGGTGGGTGAGTATAGAACTATTTTTTATTTTAATTATTTTTTTTAACAGGGATATGGCGCCCACACTGCTGTATACTACGTAGGCTGTGTTATATACCGTCTGGCTGCTATATACTACGTGGCAAGTGTTAGATACTATGTGGGCTGTTTTGTACTGCGCGGGCTGTGCTATATATTACGTGGGCAGTGTTATATCCTGCGTAGGCTGTGTTATATACTGCGTGGCCTGTGTTATATACTATGTGGCCAGTGTTATATACTGCGTGGCTGCTATATACTGCGTGGGCTGTGTTATATACTGTTTGGGCTGTGTTATATACTGCGTGGCCACTGTTACATATTGCGTGGCCTGTATTAACGCATCGGGTATTCTACAATATGTATTTATGTATATAGCAGCCACATAGTATATAGCACAGGCCACGTACTGTTTGCCTGCTATATACTACATGGCTCCTATATACTACGTGGCCTGTGCTATATACTATGTGGCTGCTATATACATACATGCATATTATAGAATACCCGATGCGTTAGAATCGGGCCACCATCTAGTGTATATATACATATGTATATACAGTGTGGGCCATTTATGTGGATACACCTAAATAAAATGGGAATGGTTGGTGATATCAACTTACTGTTTGTGGCACATTAGTATATGGGAAATTCTCAATAAGCTTGATGTGTCATATGACCCTCTTCCCATTGAAAAAAATAAAGTTGGATCCAAAATGTCCGACTTCAAAATGCCCGCCATGGACACCACCCATCTTTAAAAGTTTCCCCCCTCCCATATACTAATGTGCCACAAACAGTAAGTTGATATCACCAACCATTCCCATTTTATTTAGGTGTATCCATATAAATGGCTCACCCTGTATATTACATACATAGAAGAAAAGCCGGCAATTCATCTGCACTGTAAAATCACTGCAGGAGCCGACAGGATAGAAGAGATGGATTACATACAGTGCAGTGTGTGCAAATTATTGTACATGTATTTAATTAATAAAAGATTATTTTTCTGCAAAAGATTGCATGGGCTCCGGTGCAATTTTCATAACCAGCAGAAGGAAAGCAAATGGCTGGGGGCCGATGTTTATAGCCTGGGAAGGGGGTAATACCCATGGAGCTTCTCAGGCTATTAATATCAGCTAACAATTGTATATTTAGCCTTTACTGGCTATTAAAATGGGGAAACCCTTAAAAAATGATGTAGGGTCCCTTTATAATTAATAACCAGCAAAGGCTATGCAGACCCCTGTGGGCTGATATTAATAGCCTAGGAAGGGGCCATGGATACTGCATCCAGGCTAAAATCATCAGCTCCCAGCCACCCCAGAAAATGTACATCTCTAAGATGCACCAATTCTGGCAGTTAGCTTCTCTCTTCCCACTTGCCCTGTAGCAGTGGCAAGTGGGGTGATAGTTGGGGGGGTTGATGTCACCTTTATATTGTCACAGGTGACATCAAGCTCCGAGGTTAGTAATGGAGAGGCATCAATAAGACGCCCCATTACTAACCCCATAGTCACATTGTAAGGAAACACAGACACCCAGAAAAAGTCCTGTAATAGAAAGAATGACACAGACTCCTTTAATAATCTTATTTAAACCATAGTTACGATCTCGACTATTCCCCCGATGCCCTAGTCATCTGCAAAACAGTTAAAAAAACAACAATATTCCTCACCTTTCCACTGATAAATGCTAATCCATTTGTCCCTTGATGGGTCTTGCTTTGCTACATCTAGATGGCAGGCTGCATGGTTACATGATGCGACCATGCAGTCTCTCATCCAGCAGATACTGAGCACTGTGTGCTCAGTGTCTCCCTGTGATCTAGTATTACCTATCTGACGGCACTGTGAGCTTGAGAATGTTCTCCTGCCAGTGAATTCACTTCACCTTTCTGATGACAATGCGAGCACCGTGGGAAAATTTTGCCGTGGGGACAGATACCCTGTTTCATGATTGAAGGTGTCAAAACCCTCGGCTTTGGGCAGAGGAGAATACATGACGAAGTCACTGGCAAAGTACTAGAGGGGAGATATGTAGCACTGAGGTTGTTAGCTTCAGTAAAATAAATCTAGGAAATATCTTCCAGCACACTAAATGATGAGTGGGGTTAATCAGTTATGTTTAGTGCTAGGATCATTGTACAGCTGTAGAGTGGGAGTAGTCCAGAGGATAAATCCCCAGCTTTCTAGAGCATTTGGGGGTGGGTGGGTCCAGGGGCTGGCTGGCAATTTTCAGCCTGGGGGGCAATCACAAGGCAGTGGCCCTCGAGTTGCGATTGCCTTCCTTTTCCCTGCTTATATCTGGCCACTGCATTAAAGTAGCAGAGATAACAGGATTTAAAAACAGGCTGGTACACAGATATGGGAACTGAACGGAGCTTGCTGCATAGATATGGGAGCAGAATCGACCTTACTACAGAGATATGGGAGCAGAACATAGCTTACTATAGAGATTGGGAGCAGAACCGAACTTACTAGATTCAGAGATATGGGAGCCAAACCGAGCTTACTGCAAAGATATGGGAGCAGAACCGAGCTTACTACAGAGATATGGGAGCAGAACCGAGCTTACTGCAATGATATGGGAGCAGAACGGGGCTTACTACAGAGATATGGCAGCAGAACCGAGCTTACTACAGAGATAAGGGAGCAGAACCGAGCTTACTACAGAGATAAGGGAGCAGAACCAAGCTTACTACAGAGATAAGGGAGCAGAACCAAGCTTACTACAGAGATATGGGAGCAGAACCGAGCTTACTGCAAAGATATGGGAGCAGAACCGAGCTTACTACAGAGATATGGGAGCAGAACCGAGCTTACTGCAATGATATGGGAGCAGAACGGGGCTTACTACAGAGATATGGCAGCAGAAACGAGCTTACTACAGAGATAAGGGAGCAGAACCAAGCTTACTACAGAGATGTGGCAGCAGAAACAAGCTTACTACAGAGATAAGGGAGCAGAACCAAGCTTACTACAGAGATATGGGAGCAGAACCGAGCTTACTACAGAGATATGGATGCAGAACCGAGCTTACTACAGAGATATGGGAGCAGAACAGAGCTTACTACAGAGATATGGGAGCAGAACAGAGCTTACTACAGAGATATGGGAGCAGAACAGAGCTTACTACAGAGATAAGGGGGCAGACCCGAGCTTAATAAGTCTACTACATGGAACCAAGTCTGCTACATAGAAACTGGAGCAGAACTGAGATTACGACATACATACAGTACCATAATCTAGATTACTACATTGATAGAGTACCAGAACCAAGCTTATTGCTTAGATATGGTGCCATAACGGAGCTTACTTACAAACATACACACAACAATACAGCTACACAGTGCCTAGTACTATCACCACTACACAGAGAATACATAATATTATAATATCACCATTACCTCTACATGAAACTACATTCTATACAAAGACCAATGATGCCACCATACACTCCCTGACAGAAGTTATGTCGCTTATCCATGTTATGTAAATAAAAGCTTATAACCTGACGTTAAATTCATCCATTGGTTGTATAAGTTATTCTTTTGAAAGCTGAAACCCTCCAAAATGTGGTTTAGGTTAAGAAAATAAATTGTTATCAAAGCAGAAATATTGATCAGTTAATGGACACAGAATGGTCAGATTTTGGCAAGACAAAATTTTTATTGCCCACAGACAAATAATTAACTTAAAATACAAATATATGTTGCATAACATTGGTGAATGAAGTTGTGGTGCTCATCCAGATTCTTTTGTTTTGTCTTCCAAGCTTCTTCTTTCATCCTACCCCAAACATGCTCAATGATGTTCATGTCTGGTGACTGGGCTGGCCAGTCCTTGAGCACCTTGATCTTTTTTGCCTGGAGGAACTTTGTTGTAGAGATGGATGTATGAGATGGAGCACCATCCTGCTGCAGAATTTGACCTCTTTTATGATTTGGAATATAAGAGGTAGCTAATACTTCTTGATATTTTAGGCTATTGATATTGCCTTCCACCTTGAAAATGTTTCGCACACCCCCATACTGAATGTAACCCCAGACCATGATCTTTCCACCACCAAATTTACCTGTCTTCTGGGTGTATTTTGGATCCATACAGGCTCCAGTAAGTCTCCTGCAGTGTTTGTGGCAGGCAGCTGTGGTGTAATTCTACTGAAGAGAAATCCACCTTCTGCCACTTTTCCAGTGTCCATCTATTTAGCAGGCTGTGGGAGTTTGCAAATGCCACACGGTTTTTTATTTGCCTTTTATTTAGTGCTGGCTTCTGGGCACTGATTCGACCATGGAGGCCATTTTGAGACAGAATCCTACAAACTGTTCTAGTTGACACAGGGACTTGAGGTGACCAGACCTGTTGGAGCTCTGCTGCTGTGGAAGAGGGGCTTGCTTTGGATTTTCTAACCAACAAACATTCCTCCTGAGCAGTTGTCTTGCGGGGTCTGCCGGACCTGGGCTAGTCAAACACATCTCCAGTCTCTTCAAATCTTTTTTTTAATTCTTTGTACTTGACACTGAGACACATTAAAGGTGCCAGCCACCTCTGCAGTGGATCTGGTCTTCAGCCTCTTGATAATCCAGGCTTTGGTCGCAGGGTGGATTTTTGGCATGTTGTCAGAGCTTAAGTTGCAGTTCAAGTGAAGGTCTGGGGTGCTGGGTTTCTTTTTATACACACACACACTAAATAACCGATCATTTACTGAGCACAGGTGAGGATGTAAACTAGGATTGGGTGCATTATATGACCAGGCGACAAAACTTTTGTCTTGCTAAAATCTGACCATTCTGTGTTCATTAACTGATCAATATTTCTGCATTGATGTCAATTTATTTTCTTAACCTAAATCTCATTTTGGAAGGTTTCAGCTTTCAAAAGAAGAATTTATACAACCAATGGATGAATTTAACATCAGGTTATAAGCTTTTATTTACATAACATGGATAAGCGACATTACTTCTGTCAGGGAGTGTACACCTTTTACTACTTGTATACTACAATACTGATCATTAATTTTAAAAAAGCACAATACTAAGTGCCATTGCATACAGGAACTCTGTATTTATGGTCAGTGTAAAGATACTACAGTGATCACTGGTGACATTATACACAGGAGATCTGTATAAGGTGTCAGTGTACAGGTAATAGTGATCACCACTGCCAGTGACATTATACACAGGAGCTTTGTATATAGTATACAGTGTATAGTGTCAGTGTACAGGTAATACACTGACTCACTAGTGACGTCTCTAGCTGAAGTCCTTCATCTTTGCTCTTCATTTTAATCCAGCACAGACTGCCGTCACTTCTTCCAGCCAGGACTCGTCTCTGCATAAAATAACACAGTTACCTAGAGCATGGCTTCCAGACCACATTCCCCACTTTTTCTCTTTCTTCTACACCATGTTCCAAATTATTATGCAAATTATATTTTTCTCGGATATTCCTAATTGGTTGGTGCAAATGACAGTCAGTCTAATAAAAGTCATCACCCGTTAGAGTATACATCGAATTTTATTGAAGAAACCTCCCAATGATAACAGTATAATCTCCAAAATGAATAAAAACTCAAAATGCACTGTTCCAAATTATTAGGCACAGTAGAATTTCTAAACATTTGATCTGTTTTAAAGAACTGAAAATGCTCATTTGTGGAATTTGCAGCATCAGGAGGTCACATTCACTGAACAAAAAAGCTATTTAACTCCAAAACATCCTAACAGGCCAAGTCACATGTTACCATAGGAACCCTTCTTTGATATCACCTTCACAATTCTCGCCTCAATTGAACTTGTGAGTATTTGGAGAGTTTCTGCTTGTATTTCTTTGCATGAAGTCAGAATAGCCTCCCAGAGCTGCTGTTTTGATGTGAATGGCCTCCCACCCTCATAGATCTTTTGCTTGATGATACTCCAAAGGTTCTCTATAGGGTTGAGGTCAGGGGAAGATGGTGGCTACACCATGACTTTATCTCCTTTTATGCCCATAGCAGCCAATTACTCAGAGGGATTCTTTGCAGCATGAGATGGGGCATTGTCAGCATGAAGATGATTTTGATCCTGAAGGCACGTTTCTGCTTTTTAGACCATAGAAGAAAGTTGTCAGTCAGAAACTCTATATACTTTGCCGAGGTCATTTTCACACCTTCAGGAACCTTAAAGGGCCCAACAAGCTGTTTCCCCATGATTCTGGCCCAAAACATGACTCCTCCATCTCCTTGCTGACGTTGCAGCCTTGTTGGGACATGGTGGCCATCCACCAACCATCCACTACTCCATCCATCTGGACCACCCAGGGTTGCTCGACACTCATCAGTAAACAAGACTGTTTGGAAATCTGTCTTCATGTATGTCTGGGCCCACTGCAACTGTTTCTGCTTGTGAACACTGTTCAGGGGTGGCCGAATAGTAGGTTTATGCACCACAGCAAGTCTTTGAAGGATCAAACACCTTGAGGTTCGAGGGACTCCAGAGGCACCAGCAGCTTCAAATAACTGTTTGCTGCTTTGTAATGGTATTTTATCAGCTGCTCTCTTTATCCAATTAATTTGTCTGGCAGAAACCTTCCTCATTATGCCTTTATCTGCATGATCTCTGTCTTTGCTCTGTTTCAGTCACAAATCTCTTCACAGTATGATGATCACTCTTAAGTTTTCATGAAATATCTAATGTTTTTCTACCTTGACCAAGGCATTGCACTATTTAATGCTTTTCAGCAGCAGAGAGATCCTTTTTATTTCCCATATTGCTTGAAACCTGTGGTCTGCTTAATAATGTGGAACATCATTTTTAAGTAGTTTTCCTTTAATTAGAATCACCTGGAAAACTAATGATCACATGTGTTTAAGATTGATTTTAGTGATCCATTGAGCCCTGAGACACAATACCATCCACGAGTTTATTTGAAAAACAAAACAATTACATCTTTATGACACTTAAATCCAATTTGCATAATAATTTGGAACATGGTGTACACTAGACATCTGAATACAGAGGTGCACCCACAAACAATATATAATTGGTTATTATGCAACCTCATAGATTGTAAGCTTGCGAGCAGGGCCCTCATTCCTTTTGGTATCCGTTGATCTATGTGTTTATTGCTATGCTTAATGTCCATTGTCTGTACAAGTCCCCTCTAAAATGTAAAGTGTTGGCACTATAGAAATAAAATTATTATAATTATTATTATTAACCGACCATTCCAAATATAAATTATAATCCACCACTGTGCACCCACTAAATATAAATAGCCACTTTCCCCATTTAACCCCTTCATGACCCAGCCTATTTTGGCCTTAATGACCTTGCCGTTTTTTGCAATTCTGACCAGTGTCCCTTTATGAGGTAATAACTCAGGAACGCTTCAACGGATCCTAGCGATTCTGAGCTTGTTTTTTCGTGACATATTGGGCTTCATGTTAGTGGTAAATTTAGGTCGATAATTTCTGAGTTTATTTGTGAAAAAAACGGAAATTTGGCAAAAATTTTGAAAATTTCATAATTTTCACATTTTGAATTTTTATTCTGTTAAACCAGAGAGTTATGTGACACAAAATAGTTAATAAATAACATTTCCCACATGTCTACTTTACATCAGCACAATTTTGGAAACAAATTTTTTTTTTGCTAGGAAGTTATACGGGTTAAAATTTGACCAGTGATTTCTCATTTTTACAACAAAATTTACAAAACCATTTTTTTTAGGGACCACCTCACATTTGAAGTCAGTTTGAGGGTTCTATATGGCTGAAAATACCCAAAAGTGACACCATTCTAAAAACTGCACCCCTCAAGGTGCTCAAAACCACATTCAAGAAGTTTATTAACCCTTCAGGTGTTTCACAGCAGCAGAAGCAACATGGAAGTAAAAAATGAACATTTAACTTTTTAGTCACAAAAATGATCTTTTAGCAACAATTTTTTATTTTCCCAAGGGTAAAAGGAGAAACTGGACCACGGACGTTGTTGTCCAATTTGTCCTGAGTACGCTGATACCTCATATGTGGGGGTAAACCACTGTTTGGGCGCACGGCAGGGCTCGGAAGGGAAGGAGCGCCATTTGACTTTTTCAATGAAAAATTGGCTCCAATCTTTAGCGGACACCATGTCGCGTTTGGAGAGCCCCCGTGTGCCTAAACATTGGAGCTCCCTGACAAGTGACCCTATTTTGGAAACTAGACCCCCCAAGGAACTTATCTAGAAGCATAGTGAGCACTTTAAACCCCCAGGTGCTTCACAAATTGATCCGTAAAAATGAAAAAGTACTTTTTTTTTCACAAAAAAATTATTTTAGCCTCAATTTTTTCATTTTCACATGGGCAACAGGATAAAATGGATCCTAAAATTTGTTGGGCAATTTCTCCTGAGTACGCCGATACCTCATATGTGGGGGTAAACCACTGTTTGGGTGCACGGCAAGGCTCGGAAGGGGAGGCGTGCCATTTGACTTTTTGAATGGAAAATTAGCTCCAATCGTTAGCGGACACCATGTCGCGTTTGGAGAGCTCCTGTGTGCCTAAACATTGGAGCTCCCCTACAAGTGACCCCATTTTGGAAACTAGACCCCCCAAGGAACTTATCTAGAGGCATAGTGAGCACTTATAACCCCCAGGTGCTTCACAGAAGTTTATAACGCAGAGCCGTCAAAATAAAAAATAATTTTTCTTTCCTCAAAAATGATTTTTAGCCCAGAATTTTTTATTTTCCCAAGGGTAATAGGAGAAATTGGACCCCAAATGTTGTTGTCCAGTTTGTCCTGAGTACGATGATACCCCATATGTGGGGGTAAACCACTGTTTGGGCACATGGTAAGGCTCGGAAGGGAAGGAGCGCCATTTGACTTTTTGAATGAAAAATTATCTCCATCGTTAGCGGACACCATGTCGCGTTTGGAAAGCCCCTGTGTGCCTAAACATTGGAGCGCCTCCACAAGTGACCCCATTTTGGAAACTAGACCCCCCAAGGAACTTATCTAGAGGCATAGTGAGCACTTTAAACCCTCAGGTGCTTCACAAATTGATCCGCAAAAATGAAAAAGTACTTTTTTTTCACACAAAATTTCTTTTAGCCTCAATTCTTTCATTTTCACATGGGCAACAGGATAAAATGGATCCTAAAATTTGTTGGGCAATTTCTCCTGAGTACGCCGATACCTCATATGTGGGGGTAAACCACTGTTTGGGTGCACGGCAAGGCTCGGAAGGGGAGGCGTGCCATTTGACTTTTTGAATGGAAAATTAGCTCCAATCGTTAGCGGACACCATGTCGCGTTTGGAGAGCTCCTGTGTGCCTAAACATTGGAGCTCCCCTACAAGTGACCCCATTTTGGAAACTAGACCCCCAAGGGAACTTATCTAGATGTGTGGTGAGCACTTTGAACCCCCAACTGCTTCACAGAAGTTTATAACGCAGATCCGTGAAAATAATAAATGTGTTTCCTTTCCTCAAAAATATTCTTTTAGCCCAGAATTTTTTATTTTTGCAAGGGTAACAGAAGAAATTTGACCCCAAAAGTTGTTGTCCAGTTTCTCCTGAGTACGCTGATACCCCATATGTGGGGGTAAACCACTGTTTGGGCACATGCCGGGGCTCGGAAGGGAAGTAGTGACGTTTTGGAATGCAGACTTTGATAGAATGGTCTGCGGGCATCATGCTACGTTTGCAGAGCCCCTGATATGCCTAAACAGTAGAAACCCCCAAAAAGTGACCCCATTTTGGAAACTAGACCCCCCAAGGAACTTATCAAGATGTGTGGTGAGCACTTTGAACCCCCAAGAGCTTCACAGAAGTTTACAACGCAGAGCCGTGAAAATAAAAAATCATTTTTCTTTCCTCAAAAAAGATGTTTTAGCAAGCAATTTTTTATTTTCACAAGGGTAACAGGAGAAATTGGACCCCAATATTTGTTGCCCAGTTTGTTGTGAGTACGCTGATACCCCATATGTGGGGGTAAACCACTGTTTGGGCACACGTCAGGGCTCGGAAGGGAAGTAGTGACATTTGAAATGCAGACTTTGATGGAATGGTCTGCGGGCGTCACATTGCATTTGCAGAGCCCCTGATGTGCCTAAACAGTAGAAACACCCCACAAGTGACCCCATTTTGGAAACTAGACCCCCCAAGGAACTTATCTAGATGTGTGATGAGCACGTTCAACCCCCAAGTGCTTCACAGAAGTTTACAACGCAGAGCCGTGAAAATAAAAAATCATTTTTCTTTCCTCAAAAAAGATGTTTTAGCAAGCAATTTTTTATTTTCACAAGGGTAACAGGAGAAATTGGGCCCCAATATTTGTTGCCCAGTTTGTTGTGAGTGTGCTGGTACCCCATATGTGGGGGTAAACCACTGTTTGGGCGCACGTCAGGGCTCGGAAGGGAAGTAGTGACATTTGAAATGCAGACTTTGATGGAATGATCTGCGGGCATCACGTTGCATTTGCAGAGCCCCTGATGTGCCTAAATAGTAGAAACACCCCACAAGTGACCCCATTTTGGAAACTAGACCCCCGAAGGAACTTATCTAGATGTGTGGTGAGCACTTTCAACCCCCAAGTGCTTCACAGAAGTTAATAACGCAGAGCCGTGAAAATAAAAAAGAATTGTTCTTTCCTCAAAAATTATGTTTTAGCAAGTAATTTTTTATTTTTGCAAGGGTAACAGGAGAAATTGGACCCCAACAGTTGTTGCCCAGTTTGTCCTGAGTACGCTGGTACCTCAAATGTGGGGGTACACCACTGTTTGGGCGCACGTCGGGGCTTAGAAGGGAGGGAGCACCATTTGACTTTTTGAACGCAAGATTGGCTGGAATCAATGGTGGCGCCATGTTGCGTTTGGAGACCCCTGATGTGCCTAAACAGTGGAAACCCCTCAATTCTAACTTCAACACTAACCCCAACACACCCCTAATCCTAATCCCAACTGTAGCCATAACCCTAATCACAACCCTAACCCCAACACACCCCTAACCACAACCCTAACCCCAACACACCCGTAACCCTAATTCCAACCCTAACCCTAACCCTAATCCCAACCCTAACCCTAATCCCAACCCTAACCACAACTGTAACCCCAACACACCCCTAACCATATCCGTAACCCTAACCACAAGCCTAATCTTAACCCTATTTCCAACCCTAGCCCTAATTCCAACCCTAACTCTAATTCCAACCCTAACCGTAAGGCTATGTGCCCACGTTGCGGATTCGTGTGAGATTTTTCCGCACGATTTTTGAAAAATCTGCAGGTAAAAGGCACTGCGTTTTACCTGCGGATTTACAGTGGATTTCCAGTGTTTTTTTGTGCGGATTTCACATGCGGATACCTATTGAGGAACAGGTGTAAAACGCTGCGGAATCCGCACAAAGAATTGACATGCTGCGGAAAATACAAAGCAGCGTTTCTGCACGGAATTTTTCGCACCATGGGCACAGCGGATTTGGTTTTCCATAGGTGTACATGGTACTGTAAACCTGATGGAAAACTGCTACGAATTCGCAGCGGCCAATCCGCTGCGGATCCGCTGCGGATCCGCGGCCAATCCGCTGCGGATCCGCGGCCAATCCGCTGCGCATCCGCGGCCAATCCGCTGCGGATCCGCGGCCAATCCGCTGCGGATAAGCGGCCAAATCCGCACTGTGTGCACATGCCATAACCCTAACCCTACCCCTAACCCTACCCCTAGTTCTAGTTCTAACCCTAGTTCTAACCCTAACCCTAGTGGGGAAAAAAAATATATATATTTTCTTTATTTTATTATTGTCCCTACCTATGGGGGTGATAAAGGGGGGGTTTATTTATTATTTTTTTATTTTGATCGCTGTGATAGAACCTACCACAGCGATCAAAATGTACTTTGCCGGCCGGCAGATTCGGCGGGCGCACTGCGCATGCGCCCGCCATTTTGGAAGATGGCGGCGCCCAGGGAGAAGACGGACCGACTTCGGGAGGCTCGGTAAGTATGAGGGGGTGGTGGGGGGTGGATCGGAGCACAGGGGAGGGGGATCGGAGTACTGGGGGAGCGGACAGGAGCACGGGGGAGCGGACAGGAGCACGGGGGAGCGGACAGGGGGACGGAGGGGGGTACCGGACAGAACGGAGGACTGGGGAGGAGATCGGGGGCGGTGGGGGGGGGCAGAACATGATTTCCAGCCATGGCAGATGCTATTGCAGCATCGGCCATGGCTGGATTGCAATATTTCACCATTTTCATAGGTGAAATATTGCAAATTGCTCTGATTGGCTGTTGCACTTTCAACAGCCAATCAGAGCGATCGTAGCCACGTGGGGGCAAAGCCACCCCCCCTGGGCTGAAGTACAACTCCCCCTCTCCCTGCAGATCGGGTAAAATAGGAGTTAACCCTTTCACCCGATCTGCAGGGACGTAATCATTCCATGACGCCACATAGGCGTCATGGGTCGGATTGGCACCGACTTTCATGACGCCTACGTGGCGTCAAAGGTCGGGAAGGGGTTAATATATAAATTAATTGGCACCTGTACTCTTTCCCCCAATTCATTACCAGTCCCTTCATCCTCATCGCCCCCCACTATGTACCTACCACTCTAACCCTAACCCCGATTCATTATAGTTACATGCCCCTCCCACCCCAATTCATTGTCATGTCTTTCTTTCTCACTCTCTATTCATTATCAACTGCTCTACCCCACATTCAATACATCATTTACTCCCCCACCCTTAAAATTCATTATTTGTTCTTCCCCTAAATCATCATTTGCTCTCCCCACCCCCTCTTCAATTGATCATTTGCTCTCCCCACCCCCACCTTCAATTAAATTGCTGTCCCCTGTCCCTCACACTGAATGTATCATTTTGCAGCCCCCCCACTTTAATTTGAAGTCCCCTTACTTCATTCATTGCAGTCCCCTATCACCCCCTCACTTCATCTGCAGTGCCCCTTCATCATTTGCAGCCCCCTATCCCCCTTCCATTTCATCATGAGCAGTCCCACATCAGACACACTTCATCATGTGCAGTCCTGCAGTCCCCTTCCCCCGACTTCATCATGTGCAGTCCCCTTACCCCCCACTTCATCATGTGCAGTCCCCTTACCCCCCCACTTCATCATGTGCAGTCACCCTTACCCCCCACTTCATGTGCAGTCCATCTTAGGGTACCGTCACACAGTCACACTTTGATCGCTACGACCATACGATCCGTGACGTTCCAGCGATATCCATACGATATCGCTGTGTCTGACACGCAGCAGCGATCAGGGATCCTGCTGAGAATCGTACGTCGTAGCAGATCGTATGGAACTTTCTTTCGTCGCTGGATCTCCCGCTGACATCGCTGGATCGTTGTGTGTGACAGCGATCCAGCGATGCGTTCGCTTGTAACCAGGGTAAACATCGGGTAATTAAGCGCAGGGCCGCGCTTAGTAACCCGATGTTTACCCTGGTTACCAGCGTAAAAGTTAAAAAAAAACAAACAGTACATACTCACATTCCGGTGTCTGTCCCCCGGCGTCTCAGCTTCTCTGCACTGTGAGCGGCGGCCAGCCAGAAAGCGAGCACAGCGGTGACGTCTGACGTCAGACGTCACCGCTGTGCTTTCCGGCCGCTGTGCTTACACAGTGCAGAGAAGCTGAGACGCCGGAGGACAGACACCGGAATGTGAGTATGTACTGTTTGTTTTTTTTTTACTTTTACGCTGGTAACCAGGGTAAACATCGGGTTACTAAGCGTGGCCCTGCGCTTAGTTACCCGATGTTTACCCTGGTTACCCGGGGACTTCGGCATCGCTCCAGCGCCGTGATTGCAACGTTTGACTGCAGTCTACGACGCTGGAGCGATACTCATACGATCGCTGCGACGTCACGGATCGTGCCGTCGTAGCGATCAAAGTGTCACTGTGTGACGGTACCCTTACACTCCACTTTATCATGTGCAGTCCCCATTACCTCCCACTTCATGTGCAGATCACCTTACCCCCCACTTCATCATGTGCAGTCCCCTTTAACCCCCAATTCATCATGTGCAGTCCCCCTTACCCCCCACTTCATCATGTGCAGTCCCCCTTACCCCCCACTTCATCATGTGCAGTCCCCTTACCCCCCACTTCATCATGTGCAGTCCCCTTACCCCCCACTTCATCATGTGCAGTCCATCTTACACTCCACTTTATCATGTGCAGTCCCCATTACCCCCCACTTCATGTGCAGATCACCTTACCCCCCACTTCATCATGTGCAGCCCCACTCCCCCTTCATCATGCGCAATCCCCCTTACCCCCACATCATGTGCAGCCCCATTCCATCATGTGCAACCCCACTCTCCCCACTTCATCATGTGCAGTCTCCTTTATCCACTAAACTATCATGTGCAGCCCCACTCCCCCTTCATCATGTGCAGCCCCACTCCATCATGTACAGCCCCACTCAACCTTCATCATGTGCAGCCCTACTTACCCCCTAACTCCATCATGTGCGGTCTCCTTTAACCCCCAAATTCCATCATGTGCAGTCTCCTTACACCCCCCCACTTCATCACTTGCAGTTACCCACCATAAAATTTCTTGTATAAAGAAAACAAAAAGTTCTTCATACTTACCTCACCAGTCGCTCCCCTGCATTGCCTCTCTGCTTCTAGCATCTGGGTCATGTCGGCGTGTGCGTGAGGATGCCATCGCTCATGCCCAATACCTAACCTGGAAGTATAGAGAACATGAAGGGAGCAGTAGCTGCGCAGCCATCAAGGTGACAGCCAAGCATAGCTCCTGGCCCCAGCGCAGACGTGTGCGCTGACTGAGATGCGGCTGTGTCTGCTGCCGGCCATGTCACAGTACAGCAGATATGGCTGCGTACAATTTGCTGTGTGGCTGTAGCCACCACCAGGCAGCCGGCCCTGAACAGCTGTTGGGGGAGCGGCCCGGGGGGCATTTGCCTCTTTGACACCTGGGCCAGTCAGCCCCTGGGTGGGTCTGGAGATGCAAGCTCTGGAGATGTGCTTTTGTGCTAAGAAAAGCTGGATGTATGGAGATTGCAGGTCTCCTGGATAGAATGTCCTTTGCTAAAGGACATGGAAGCTGGAATCTAAGCCAGGTGGGCTAACCAGCACTATTGTATGGACTTGTTACTTTATGTTTTACCTTGTGCTGTATTTATGTTTCTGGTGATGTGGTTTATGAGGATTGCAATAAACCAGGCGGACTTTAAATAGAAACGGTTCCTGTGTCTACCTCTATAATAAGTCGAGCAAGCCGATTTACCACAAGGGGTTGAACGAAAATATACTATGAAATGTGTAGGAATTGCACTCATTTTTCTACAAAGCCTCCTCCTCCTTTCAGGGGCTGAAAAGTAATTGGATAAATTAACTTTAACAAATAAAATGTTCATTTTTAATACGTTGTAGAGAATCCTTTTCAGGCAATGACTGCCTAAAATCTGGAAGCCATGGACATTGCCAAACTCTGGGTTTCCCTCTTTGTGATGCTTTACCAGGCCTTTATTGCAGCTGATTTCAGTTGTTGCTTGTTTTGTGGGTCTTTCTGATTTGAGTTTTGTCTTGAAAGAGTGGTCCGGAGGTCAAAGAATTTTTAAACCAAATTCCTATCTATTTGATGCCGTAATTTAAACTAATTTCTAATATACTTGCATTAAAAATTCCCTAACGTTCCCTAAATACACTGTTGTGTCATATGAATGGGAACATCTTGTTATGCATTTAATTGTGTTGTTGCTATGGAGAAGCTCTGCCCTCTAAGATTGTCCCTTTGTCTCTCCTGTAGTTGACGATGTTAGCCCTTGCCCTTCCTTTTTTCTTCATTATCAGTTTGCTGTAGCCATCTTTGGATGCACATGTATACGCCTCTGTTTGGGATTACTCTTTCCACCTGCTGCATTGTACTAAATACAAGATTTCAGAGAATATCAACTCTGTTTCTCATGGACTCTTATGACAAGTCAGTACAGCTGAGTTGGCACTGTCTGAGGAAGCCTGGCATGTGAGTTCAACAATCATACAGTTATCTAATGCTACGTTCACATTTGCGTTGTGCGCCGCAGCGTCGGCGACGCAACGCACAACGCAGGAACAACGTATGCACAACGCATGCACAACGCTGCGTTTTGCGACGCATGCGTTCTATTTTTGAACGCAAAAAAAATGCAACATGCTGCATCCTCTGCGCTATGCCGCTTGCGCCAAAAAGGACGCATGCGTCCCTAAACGCAATGCAACGCATGTCCATGCGCCCCCATTTTAAGTATAGGGGCGCATGACGCATGCGGCGACGCTGCAGCGTCCGACGCTGCGGTGCACAACGCAAATGTGAACTGTTATGATCCCTAGTGGCTGAGGATCACAAATAGATCAGCAAGTGATTAAACTAAGGACGAGCTCTAGGGAGATGGTAACTGGACTGATCGCAAATCTGAACCTATCCAAAACAACTAGAGGTAGCCGGTGAACGTGCCTAAAAAATTCCTAGACGTCTCGAGCCAGCCTGAGGAACTAGCTACCCCTAAAGAGAAAGAAAGACCTCGCTTGCCTCCAGAGAAATAATCCCAAAAGATATAGAAGCCCCCAACAAATATTAACGGTGAAGTAAGAAGAAGGCACATACATAGGGATGAAATCAGATTCAGCAAAAGAGGCCCACTAGTACTAGAAAGCAGAAAATAGAGCAGGGGTCTATGCGATCAATAAAAAACCCTTACAAAATATCCATCCTGAGATTTCAAGAACCCACACACCAACTAACGGTGTGTGGGGAGAAACTCAGCCCACTAGAGCAACCAGCAAGCGAGGGAATTACATTTTAGCAAGCTGGAACAGAAAACATGATAAACACTGCTGATCAAAAAATGAGCAAACAAAACTTAGCTTATCCTGGATGGACTGGGAGCAAGGTAGTCAGAAGGAATCTGAGTAGCACTGATTACATCGACAGCCGGCAACAAGTGGAAGTAAAACAGAGCTATATAGGAACCTCCCAGAGGATAACGAACCAGCTGATAGCCAGAGACCAGCAGGATAACAGGCAAAGCCACCAGGGGGAGCCCAAAGCAAAAGTCACACCATACCACCAGTGACCACAAGAGGGAGCCTGAACACAGAGTTCACAACAGTACCCCCCCCTTGAGGAGGGGTCACCGAACCCTCATGAAAACCACCAGGGCGATCAGGATGAGCCACATGGAAGGCACGAACCAAATCGGCTGCATGAACATCAGAGGCGACAACCCAAGAATTATCCTCCTGACCATAGCCCTTCCATTTAACCAAATACTGGAGCCTCCGTCTAGAAATACGAGAATCCAAGATCTTCTCCACCACGTATTCCAATTCTCCCTCAACCAGCACCGGGGCAGGAGGCCCAACCGGAGGAACCACAGGCACCACATACCTCCGCAACAACGAGCGATGGAACACATTATGAATAGCAAATGATGCTGGGAGGTCCAGACGAAATGACACAGGGCCAAGGACTTCCAGAATCTTATAAGGACCGATAAACCGAGGCTTGAACTTAGGAGAGGAGACCTTCATAGGAACGAAGCGAGACGACAACCACACCAAGTCCCCAACGCAAAGTCGGGGACCCACACAGCGACGGCGGTTGGCAAAGAGCTGAGCCTTCTCTTGAGACAGCTTCAAATTGTCCACCACATGATTCCAAATCTGATACAACCTATCAACCACAACATCCACTCCAGGACAGTCAGAAGACTCCACCTGACCCGAGGAAAAAAGAGGATGAAACCCCGAATTACAAAAGAAAGGAGAAACCAAAGTAGCAGAACTAGCCCGATTATTAAGGGCAAACTCGGCCAACGGCAAAAAAGTAACCCAGTCGTCCTGATCAGCATAAACAAAACATCTTAAATAAGTCTCCAAGGTCTGATTAGTTCGCTCGGTTTGGCCATTCGTCTGAGGATGGAAGGCTGACGAAAAAGACAAATCAATGCCCAATTTAGCACAAAAGGTCCGCCAAAATCTAGACACAAACTGGGATCCTCTGTCAGAAACAATGTTCTCAGGAATCCCGTGCAAACGAACCACATTTTGAAAAAACAGTGGAACCAACTCGGAGGAGGAAGGCAACTTAGGCAAGGGCACCAAATGGACCATCTTAGAAAAACGATCACACACCACCCAGATGACAGACATTCTCTGAGAGACAGGGAGATCTGAAATAAAATCCATGGAAATGTGCGTCCAAGGCCTCTTCGGGACAGGCAAAGGTAACAGCAAACCACTGGCTCGAGAACAGCAAGGCTTAGCCCGAGCACAAATTCCACAAGACTGCACAAAGGAACGCACATCCCGCGACAAGGAAGGCCACCAAAAAGACCTGGCCACCAAAAAGACCTGGCCACCAAGTCTCTGGTACCAAATATTCCAGGATGGCCCGCCAACACCGAAGAATGAACCTCGGAGATGACTCTGTTGGTCCATCTATCCGGGACAAACAGTCTCTCCGGTGGACAGCGATCAGGTCTATCCGCCTGAAACTCTTGCAGCACACGTCACAAATCTGGGGAGATGGCAGACAAAATCACCCCTTCTCTAAGAATACCAGCCGGCTCTGAATCTCCAGGAGAGTCAGGCACAAAACTCCTAGAAAGAGCATCAGCCTTCACATTCTTCGAACCAGGCAGGTACGAAACCACGAAATCAAAACGAGAGAAAAACAACGACCAACGAGCCTGTCTGGGATTCAGCCGCTTGGACGACTCGAGATAAATCAAATTCTTGTGATCAGTCAAGACCACCACACGATGCTTAGCTCCCTCGAGCCAATGTCGCCACTCCTCAAATGCCCACTTCATAGCCAACAACTCCCGATTACCGACATCATAATTCCGCTCGGCAGGCGAAAACTTTCTTGAAAAGAAAGCACATGGCTTCATCACAGAGTCATCGGAGCTTCTCTGCGACAAAACAGCCCCCGCTCCAATCTCGGAAGCATCAACCTCCACCTGGAAGGGAAGTGAGACATCTGGCTGACATAAGACCGGAGCCGAAGAAAACCGGCGCTTCAGCTCCCAAAAGGCCTCCACAGCCGCAGAGGACCAATTAGTCACATAAGAACCTTTCTTGGTCAAATCCGTCAAAGGCTTAACAACACCAGAAAAATTAGCTATGAAGCGACGGTAAAAATTAGCAAAACCCAAGAACTTCTGAAGACTCTTAAGTCTTAACCGATGTAGGCTGCGTCCAGTCATGAATAGCCTGAACCTTGACTGGGTCCATCTCAATAGTAGAAGGAGAAAAAATGAAACCCAAAAAAGAAATCTTCTGGACTCCAAAAAGACATTTTGAGCCCTTCACAAATAAAGCATTGTCACGCAGGACCTGAAAGACCATCCTGACCTGCGTAACATGAGACTCCCAATCATCCGAAAAAAACAGAATATCATCCAGATACACAATCATAAACTTATCCAGATATTCACGGAAGATGTCGTGCATAAAGGACTGAAAGACTGAAGGAGCATTAGAAAGTCCAAAAGGCATCACCAGGTACTCAAAATGGCCTTCAGGCATATTAAATGCAGTTTTCCATTCATCACCCTGTTTTATACGCACAAGGTTATACGCACCACGAAGATCTATCTTGGTGAACCAACTAGACCCCCTAATGCGAGCAAACAAATCAGTTAACAATGGCAAAGGATACTGAAATTTGACCGTGATTTTATTCAAAAGGCGATAATCAATACAAGGTCTCAGGGAACCATCCTTCTTAGCCACAAAAAAGAATCCCGCACCAAGAGGGGAAGAGGACGGGCGAATATGTCCCTTCTCCAAAGACTCCTTTATATAACTCCGCATGGCAGCATGCTCCGGCACAGATAAATTGAAAAGTCGTCCCTTAGGAAACTTACTACCAGGAATCAAATTTATAGCACAATCACAGTCCCTATGAGGAGGTAGAGAATTGAGTTTGGGCTCCTCAAATACATCCTGGTAATCTGACAAAAACGTAGGGACTTCAGAAGGAGTGGACGAAGCAATTGACACCACAGGAGCGTCACCATGAATTCCCTGACAACCCCAACTTGACACAGACATAGCTTTCCAATCCAGGACTGGATTATGAGTCTGCAACCATGGTAGACCCAACACGACAATATCATGCAAATTATGCAATACAAGAAAGCGAATCACCTCCTGATGAACAGGAGTCATGCACATGGTCACTTGTGTCCAGTACTGAGGTCTATTCGTAGCCAATGGCATAGAGTCAATTCCCCTTAGTGGAATAGGGAATTTTAAAGGCTCCAAATCAAAACCACAGCGCCTGGCAAATGACCAATCCATCAGACTCAGGGCAGCACCTGAATCTACAAAGGCATTAACCGGGTAAGATGACAGGGAACAAATCAGGGTAACAGACAAAATGAACTTAGGCTGTAAAGTACCAATGGTGACAGATTTATCAACCTTTTTTGGCGCTTAGAGCATGCTGAGATAACATGAGCTGAGTCACCACAGTAAAAGCACAACCCATTTTGCCGTCTATAATTTTGCCGTTCACTTCTGGTCAGAATTCTGTCACATTGCATAGATTCAGGTGTCTGTTCAGAAGACACCGCCAAATGGTGCACAGGTTTGCGCTCCCGCAACCGCCGATCAATCTGAATGGCCAGAGTCATTGACTCATTCAGACCTGCAGGCGTAGGGAACCCCACCATGACATTCTTAATGGCTTCAGAAAGACCTTCTCTGAAATTTGCAGCCAGGGCACACTCATTCCACTGAGTAAGCACCGACCATTTCCGAAATTTCTGGCAGTACACCTCTGCTTCATCTTGCCCCTGCGAGAGGGCCAATAACGCTTTTTCAGCCTGGTTCTCAAGATTAGGTTCCTCATAGAGCAATCCAAGGGCCAGAAAAAACGCATCCACACTGAGCAATGCAGGATCCCCTGGCGCCAATGCGAAGGCCCAATCTTGAGGGTCACCACGCAAAAAGGAAATAATAATCCTAACCTGCTGAAATGCATCACCAGAGGAACGAGGTTTCAAAGAAAGAAACAACTTACAATTGTTCTTAAAATTTAGGAACCTAGATCTATCTCCAGAAAACAACTCCGGAATAGGTATCCTAGGCTCAGACATAGGACTGTGAACAACAAAATCCTGAATACTCTGAACTCTAGCAGCAAGATGATCCAAACTGGAAGCCAAGCTCTGGACATCCATGTCAGCAGCTGAACTCAGAGCCACACCAAGATTAAGAGGAGGAGAGAAGCTAGCACAGCAGCTAGACACACGGCAACAACAAGAAAAAAAAAAAAAAAAATTTCTCAAGGCTTCTTTTCTCCTGCTTCTGCCATGCAATTAACACTTTGCGGGCCGGCTGTACTGTTATGATCCCTAGTGGCTGAGGATCACAAATAGATCAGCAAGTGATTAAACTAAGGACGAGCTCTAGGGAGATGGTAACTGGACTGATCGCAAATCTGAACCTATCCAAAACAACTAGAGGTAGCCGGTGAACGTGCCTAAAAAATTCCTAGATGTCTCGAGCCAGCCTGAGGAACTAGCTACCCCTAAAGAGAAAGAAAGACCTCGCTTGCATCCAGAGAAATAATCCCAAAAGATATAGAAGCCCCCAACAAATATTAACGGTGAAGTAAGAAGAAGGCACATACATAGGGATGAAATCAGATTCAGCAAAAGAGGCCCACTAGTACTAGAAAGCAGAAAATAGAGCAGGGGTCTATGCGATCAATAAAAAACCCTTACAAAATATCCATCCTGAGATTTCAAGAACCCACACACCAACTAACGGTGTGTGGGGAGAAACTCAGCCCACTAGAGCAACCAGCAAGCGAGGGAATTACATTTTAGCAAGCTGGAACAGAAAACATGATAAACACTGCTGATCAAAAAATGAGCAAACAAAACTTAGCTTATCCTGGATGGACTGGGAGCAAGGTAGTCAGAAGGAATCTGAGTAGCACTGATTACATCGACAGCCGGCAACAAGTGGAAGTAAAACAGAGCTATATAGGAACCTCCCAGAGGATAACGAACCAGCTGATAGCCAGAGACCAGCAGGATAACAGGCAAAGCCACCAGGGGGAGCCCAAAGCAAAAGTCACACCATACCACCAGTGACCACAAGAGGGAGCCTGAACACAGAGTTCACAACAGTGAACGTAGCATAGAGTCTGCAGACCCTGCCTGTGCTGCTTATAGATTGCAACATTGTATATGAACTCCTCTGCAGCTAGGAGCAGAACAGCCCTCATCCTTGCATTCCTTGCATAATTGCAAATACAGGAAGGATTTCTAATTCTCTGCCTGATTTACAACAGCAATAAAAAGATGCAAGATCTCATGCAGCCTTCAGTGAAAGGTCCAAACACTTGATTAAACCTACATGGAAGGTCAAAGACGATATAGAAGCCGGCAAATGTGAATTACTTTCCAGTGTAACTTCCCTATGGGAAAGGGTGCAGAATCAAGAGACTGTCTTATCTATGCTTGGTGCTCATGAGTTACCGCCAGAGGGAGCCCTGAAATGATTGTACTCAGCATGCCAGTCTTTCGAGGACACTTGTGAGAAATATACCTCTGTCTTGGTGAAACTAAACACACCAGAATCTCTAAAGGAACTTCAAAGCTTTCAACAACTCAATTCTGAATGAGACTGCATTGTGCGCGACATTGTGAATAAAATGGAAGCAAAAATCGTACAGATGTCAGAAGTGCCATCTTGCAAATCCAGGTCTGCTAAGTACTCAAAACACTCATCCAGATCAAGTGCATCAAAATTCTCTACCCTCAATGAACAGCTTAAAAGAGCGTGTGCCGAAGCGGAAACTACGAAAGTGCAAGCCATCTTCGCCCAATGGAAAGAGGAGATGGAAGCTGAATCTGCACTCAAGAAGGCAGACATGGATGCGTTGATAGCAAGGGCAGAAGCCGAGGCTGCACGCAGGAAAGCAGATGGAAACTGAATCTGCATGCAAGAAGGCAGACATTGATGCATTGACAGCAAGGGCAGAAGCCAAGGCTGCACGTAAGAAGGCGGAAATAGAAGTCCTAGAGAAAGAATGCAAACATGTGACAGCCATGGCAAGGTTAAAGGTCTTTGAACAAGCTCTAAGTGGGAGTCAAGGGGACAGTATCAGTGTGTGAGATCGATACAGAAGACCCCCTTAAGCGCACAAGAGACTATGTACTAAGCCAAAACAATGAACTACCGATCACCACTAACGTTCCTGTCAGTTCCGACACTTCTCCAAGGCACCAAGGCGCTGATCCTCCAGCAGCTCCCAGCATTCAAGGTCAGTCCAATACAAACCCGAATCTCATTCACGCTCCAACACACAGCCAAATGCTGCACCTCAGCAAACTCCATATATCTACGTCTACATGCAACCTAACATGATGGCAAGTCTCTACACCTTTGACAACTGCATGGCTCTAGCCCCGCATATGACAGAGACTGTATACACCAAACGAGTTGCTAGGTTAAATGCTTATGACGCTCCATACGTTCCCACGTTTCTGAACCAAGGGACTACAACCAAAGTGAACAGCACTACTCAGCCAGTAAGTGTGCTCCCAAAGTGAGAAACAACAGACATGTCCGACTTTGCGAGGTACATGATTCGCCGAGAACTCACCAACACCAGTCTCACAAGGTTCGACAACCAACCCAAAAACTACAGAGGGGGGAAGTGTGCCTTTAAAACTGCAACTAGTGACCTCGGCATTACTGCTGCTAAAGAGCTGGACCTGCTGATCAGGTGGTTGGATCCACAGAGCGAATCAAGAGAATCAGATCTGTTTTCATCAGCGATCCAGCGGCTGATCTCAAGACCGCATGGGACAGACTAGAGAAAGGTTTCAGCAGTCCTGAAACTATAGAAGATGCACTGCTCAAACAATTACTGGATTTTCCTAAAATATCCGGCAAGGACGCTTCAAAATTCCAGAAACTCAGAGAACTTCTGTTCGAACTCCAGATGGCCAAGACAGACACACATCTACCTGGCCTCAGCTAACTGGACACCGCAATGTGGGGTGAAACACATAGTTGCCAAGCTGCCATATAACGTGCAAGAAAGGTGGACTACGCTAGGGACAAGATACAAAAAGGAACACCAGGTGTCCTTTCCTCCGTTTTCCTACTTTTGCAAGTTCATCAAAAACAATGCTGAGCGTAAAGCTGACCCGAGCTTCACCTGTGGAGAACCCACCGACACAGCATCATCCGCTCCAAAATATGAGAGCCCTCGTCAAATTGACAGAAAACGTAGAGGCCCAGTATTGGTAAAAAAAGACTGACGTTCTTCCCACATCAGCATTGGTTTCTGACAAGGACAACAAGGGTGAAAGAGTCGAGAATCCAAACCGTCAGTGTCCCTTCCACAAGAAGCCACATCCGCTGAAGAAATGTATCGGCTCCAGAAAGAAACCGTTTCAAGAACACAAGGAGCTTCTAAAGAAGTTTGGAGTATGCTTCAGATGTTGTGCTTCTACTGAACACCTTGCTAAGGACTGTAAGGTTACAATCAAGTCTATGGAGAGTGACAGCGAGGACCATGTGCAAGCGCTGCATCCATCTCAGCTTAATTAACCCTACACCTACGCTTTCTCCCACCACAAGCCATGGCGGAGAGAGTACAGGCCAAGCTGCAAGTCATCTCAGTATCTTTTTCATGCACGGAAATCTGCAGAGAAGGTCTTTGGGACAAGTCTTGTGCGAAGATTTGCCTCGTAAAGGTATATCTCAAAGGTCACTCAGAGAGGGCCGTAAGGGTGTATAGCATCCTGAACGATCAGAGCAATCGATCACTAGCGAGGTCAGAACTCTTTGATCTGTTCAATTTAAAGGGAAGTGCCTACTCCTACACCTTCGGCACCTGAAGTGGCATTTCAGAAGTCTTCAGAAGAAGGGCCAGTGGTCTCATGGTAACATCTCCTGAAAATACATAGAAATACCTCTACCCACACTCGTCAAGTGCAATCAGATACCGTCTAGTAAGGAAGACATTCCAAAGCCGGAAGCCGCTCTTCATCACCCTCACCTGAAGAATATAGCCAGCAAGATTCCAGCTCTTGATCTCAATGCAGAAATCCTGATTCTATTTGGGAGAGACATCCTCTGTTTACACAAAGTACGTCAGCAAATCAACGGTGCACACAACACACCATTTGCTCAGCACTTTGACCTAGGCTGGGTGATCATATGGTACAACTATAAAATGAAAAGACCTAAAGTTATCTTCTCCCAGAAGATGCACATCTTGCCAAATGGTCACAACACTCATTTCCAGCCATGCCCACATTATTACTGGGTGAAAGAGAAACTGAGCGACACCAAGAGGCGATGGCCACCACTTGACAGTGCGAACACGGACCATCCCTGGGACGACGACCTCGGATCAATGGTGTTCAATTCCACAAGTGAAGACAACAAGTTGGCACCCACAAGAGAAAATAAAGAATTTATAAGAGTTATGGACAAAGAATTGTCTCAAGACGACAGCTGGATGGTTCCGTTACCCTTTCGTTCTCCAAGACCAAGGTTGCCAAACAATCTGCAGCAAGCAACTGCAAGGTTCTCTTCTCTAAAGTGCACTTTAAAAAGAAGGCCAGAGATGGAAAGACATTTCATTGATTTCATGCAAAACATCTTTGACAGAGATCATGCAGTACCCGCACCACCACTGAAGGAAGGAGAAGAATGCTGGTACTTCAGGGTCTACCACCCTCGGAAACCTAACCTGATCAGGGTGGTATTTGAATCCAGTGCTCAGCATGAAGATGTGTCCCTCAACAACTTGCTTCTTACTGGACCCAACATGAACAACAGCCTCATAGGAGTGTTGATTCGCTTCAGGCAGGAATCTGTGGCGATAATGACCGACATCCAACAGATGTTTCATAGCTTCATTGTGAGGGAAGACAGTAGAAACTATCTCAGGTTCCTAAGGCACAAGGGCAACGACATCCACAACGAGGTCATGGACTACTGGATGAAGGTGCACATCTTTGGCAACAGCCTTTCACCTGCTGTAGCGATTTATGGACTGAGACGGGCATCCCAGGAAGGTGAGAGAGAATATGGATGCGATGCTTGTCAGTTTGTGGAGAAGAACTTCTACATGGACGACGGGCTCAAGTCTTTATCCTCGAGTGAAGAGGCTATCGATCTGCTCTCCAGAACTCAGGAAATGCTCTCTTCATCAAATCTCCATCAAACGCTCCACAAGATTTCCAACAGTCAAGAGGTAATGGAAGCGTTTGCATCTGAAAACTATGCCACGACATCCCTCGCACACAACGCAGCCTTGGTCTGCTATTGGATATTAAACAGGACACATTGACTTTTCAAGTGTCACCCTGTGACAATCCATTCACCAAATGAGGAGTCCTATCTGTCATAAACAGTATCTATGATCCTCTTGGGTTCGTCGCACCCATCACTATTCAAGGCAAGATTCTGCTAAAACAGCTCACTGCCGAAAATACCGATTGGATGCTCCACCGCCGTGCCAGAAACAACAAAGATTGGAGGCCTGGAAGAAGTCACTGAAGGTCCTAGAACAACTCCAAGTCCCACGTTGTTATTCTGTAAAATCTTTTTCAGTTGCCGCCAGAAGAGAAGTCCACATTTTCTCAGACGCATCTACAGAATCCATAGCAACAGTAGCTTATCTGAAGACCTTGGGAGCGCACAATGAAGTGCACTGTGGTTTTATTCTGTTTAAGGCCAAACTAACCCCTAAACCTGCACACTCAGTACCAAGGCTTAAACATTGTGCCACAGTATTGGCGGTAGAAATTGCTGAAGTCGTGAGAGATGAAATGGACATCACAATCGATTCCTTTACATTCTACACAGATAGTAGAGTGGTACTCGGATATATATATATATATATATATATATATATATATATATATATGTATAACCAAACAACGCAATTCTACGTCTACGTGAGTAATAGAGTAGAGCACATCAGACTTTTTGCTACTCCTGAGAAGGGGCATCACATCCCCTCTGATCTAAACCCAGCTGACCGAGGAACGAGACTCACAGCTGCATCCAAGCTCGGTGACATGTGGCTGACACCTCCAAGTATCTTATACAAGGATACCTACGATAACTACTAGGTGAAAAAAGGGTGTTCAACTCGAATCTTCTTGCGTTCAGTCACTGAACTCATGCTACTTCTAACGAAGGAGGACGTCACATGAAATGAACATTGTTGCTTGACTTCGTCATGGCGGGGAGCATACTTCCTCATACCCCAACCGTGTTAGGACATAAAACGCTCTGTGTGCAACCGGACTTGAACACTTCTCCGTTGATTAAATGTTGCCATTGGATTGTTGCGTTGGTGGAAGAGATGGCTTGTTGCGGCTTCCCCAACCCGAAGATGGGTTTTTCTACTCAACTCATATTCATTTTTTATTTCTTTTTTCAAGGACTATGCATCGTCGCTTGCGTATGGACTTGTTGTATTATTGTTGCATAGTGTTTTCTTCTCTCTCCTCTTTTCAGGTTCCATGTCGGCGTTGGACAGCAATGACTGGTCACATCATACAGAGACATTGTGAAATCTGAAGATTTCAGACATGGAGTGTTGTTTCCCATGAGTGGGAACAACTAGTTGTGTGTTTTTTCTGTGTTATGAATTTAATTCTGTTGTTGCTATGGAGAAGCTCTGCCCTCTATGTTTGTCCCTTTGTCTCTCCTGTAGTTGATGATGTTAGCCCTTGCCCCTTCCTTCTTCTTCATTATCAGTTTGCTGTAGCCATCTTTGGATGCACATGTATGCTTCTCTGGTTGGGATTAGGGTTGAGCGAAACGGATCGGTCATTTTCAGAAATCGCCGACTTTTAGGCAAAGTCGGGTTTCATGAAACCCGAACTGATCCTAGTGTGGGATCGGCCATGCGGTACAAGATCAGAGCGCCAAAGTAGCGTTTCGTATGACGCTGTTACCGCCGTTTTTCATCCAATGAAGGAGGACGCAGAGTGTGGGCAGCATGATGACATAGGTCTCTGTCCCCACCATCTTAGACAAGGGCTTGGCAGTGATTGGCTTGCTGTCTGCGGCGTCACAGGGGCTATAAAGGGGCGTGCACGCCGACCGCCATCTTACTTCTGCCGATCTGAGCATAGGGAGAGTTTGCTGCAGTTAGTCAGAAGCAGGGACAGAGTTAGGGAGGAAATATAAACCCCCAAACCGCTTGTGCTGGAGCGATTTTCACTGTCCCACACCACCTTTTTGTGCAGGGACAGTGGAGGTCGTATTTTAGTGCAGCAGCTGCATAGCTGTGTGCACGGTGCTGTGCAAACCAACTGCTTTTTTCAAAGCAAAAATCCTGTTGCTCCTTTCTGCACAGTTACCTGTCTTGTTTATTTGTCCACACTTTTTTGTTCTGAAGTCCTTTTTATTGCTGCCATACTTGTCCTGAGATCATTGTAGGGATTAGGGAGCGTGTTATTGCAGTAATTTTTTTTTTTTTTATAATATTTACAGCCACTTTCTGCCACGTTCATAGTGTTGTGTTATACCACTGTGCCAGAGTTGTGGTTCAGTTTCTCCCCCCAAAAGTGAGATAGTAATTCTCACACAGTTTATATTCTGCTGTACTGCTAGTGTGTCGTATATCAGGCAGCCACTTTCTGCCACGTTCATAGTGTTGTGTTATACCACTGAGCCAGAGTTGTGGTTCAGTGTCTCCCCCCAAAAGTGAGATAGTATTTCTCACACAGTTTATATTCTGCAGTACTGCTAGTGTGTCATATATCAGGCAGCCACTTTCTGCCACGTTCATAGTGTTGTGTTATACCACTGGGCCAGAGTTGTGGTTCAGTGTCTCCCCCCAAAAGTGAGATAGTATTTCTCACACAGTTTATATTCTGCAGTACTGCTAGTGTGTCATATATCAGGCAGCCACTTTCTGCCACGTTCATAGTGTTGTGTTATACCACTGGGCCAGAGCTGTGGTTCAGTGTCTCCCCCCAAAAGTGAGATAGTATTTCTCACACAGTTTATATTCTGCAGTACTGCTAGTGTCTCATATAAGGCCGGAGACACACTGGTGCGAGAGACGGCCGAGTCTCGCTGGTTAAAAGCAAGCTGTGGCACCTGCATTCCGGAGTTGAGCGTGCAGCTCCATGTATTGCTATGGAGCCGCACGCTCCGCTCCGGAGTGCAGGTGCCACAGCTTGCTTTTAACCAGCGAGACTCGGCCGTATCTCGCACCAGTGTGTCTCCGGCCTATCAGGCAGCCACTTTCTGGCACGTTCATAGTGTTGTGTTATACCACTGAGCCAGAGTTGTGGTTCAGTGTCTCCCCCCAAAAGTGAGATAGTATTTCTCACACAGTTTATATTCTGCTGTACAGCTAGTGTGTTGTATATCAGGCAGCCACTTTCTGCCAGGTTCATAGTGTTGTGTTATACCACTGGGCCAGAGCTGTGGTTCAGTGTCTCCCCCCAAAAGTGAGATAGTAATTCTCACACAGTTTATATTCTGCTGTACTGCTAGTGTGTCATATATCAGGCAGCCACTTTCTGCCACGTTCATAGTGTTGTGTTATACCACTGGGCCAGAGCTGTGGTTCAGTGTCTCCCCCCAAAAGTGAGATAGTATTTCTCACACAGTTTATATTCTGCAGTACTGCTAGTGTCTCATATATCAGGCAGCCACTTTCTGGCACGTTCATAGTGTTGTGTTATACCACTGAGCCAGAGTTGTGGTTCAGTGTCTCCCCCCAAAAGTGAGATAGTATTTCTCACACAGTTTATATTCTGCTGTACAGCTAGTGTGTCGTATATCAGGCAGCCACTTTCTGCCAGGTTCATAGTGTTGTGTTATACCACTGGGCCAGAGCTGTGGTTCAGTGTCTCCCCCCAAAAGTGAGATAGTAATTCTCACACAGTTTATATTCTGCTGTACTGCTAGTGTGTCATATATCAGGCAGCCACTTTCTGCCACGTTCATAGTGTTGTGTTATACCACTGGGCCAGAGCTGTGGTTCAGTGTCTCCCCCCAAAAGTGAGATAGTATTTCTCACACAGTTTATATTCTGCAGTACTGCTAGTGTCTCATATATCAGGCAGCCACTTTCTGGCACGTTCATAGTGTTGTGTTATACCACTGAGCCAGAGTTGTGGTTCAGTGTCTCCCCCCAAAAGTGAGATAGTATTTCTCACACAGTTTATATTCTGCTGTACAGCTAGTGCATCGTATATCAGGCAGCCACTTTCTGCCAGGTTCATAGTGTTGTGTTATACCACTGGGCCAGAGCTGTGGTTCAGTGTCTCCCCCCAAAAGTGAGATAGTAATTCTCACACAGTTTATATTCTGCTGTACTGCTAGTGTGTCATATATCAGGCAGCCACTTTCTGCCACGTTCATAGTGTTGTGTTATACCACTGGGCCAGAGCTGTGGTTCAGTGTCTCCCCCCAAAAGTGAGATAGTATTTCTCACACAGTTTATATTCTGCAGTACTGCTAGTGTGTCATATATCAGGCAGCCACTTTCTGCCACGTTCATAGTGTTGTGTTATACCACTGAGCCAGAGTTGTGGTTCAGTGTCTCCCCCCAAAAGTGAGATAGTATTTCTCACACAGTTTATATTCTGCTGTACTGCTAGTGTGTCGTATATCAGGCAGCCACTTTCTGCCAGGTTCATAGTGTTGTGTTATACCACTGGGCCAGAGCTGTGGTTCAGTGTCTCCCCCCAAAAGTGAGATAGTAATTCTCACACAGTTTATATTCTGCTGTACTGCTAGTGTGTCGTATATCAGGCAGCCACTTTCTGCCACGTTCATAGTGTTGTGTTATACCACTGGGCCTAAGTTGTGGTTCAGTGTCTCCCCCCAAAAGTGAGATAGTATTTCTCACACAGTTTATATTCTGCAGTACTGCTAGTGTGTCATATATCAGGCAGCCACTTTCTTGCACGTTCATAGTGTTGTGTTATACCACTGGGCCAGAGTTGTGGTTCAGTGTCTCCCCCCAAAAGTGAGATAGTATTTCTCACACAGTTTATATTCTGCTGTACTGCTAGTGTGTCGTATATCAGGCAGCCACTTTCTGCCACGTTCATAGTGTTGTGTTATACCACTAGGACAGAGTTGTGGTTCAGTGTTTCCCCCCAAAAGTGAGATAGTAATTCTCACACAGTTTATATTCTGCTGTACTGCTAGTGTGTCGTATATCAGGCAGCCACTTTCTGCCACGTTCATAGTGTTGTGTTATACCACTGGGCCAGAGTTGTGGTTCAGTGTCTCCCCCCAAAAGTGAGATAGTAATTCTCACACAGTTTATATTCTGCTGTACTGCTAGTGTGTCGTATATCAGGCAGCCACTTTCTGGCACGTTCATAGTGTTGTGTTATACCACTGTGCCAGAGTTGTGGTTCAGTGTCTCCCCCCAAAAGTGAGATAGTAATTCTCACACAGTTTATATTCTGCTGTACTGCTAGTGTGTCGTATATCAGGCAGCCACTTTCTGCCACGTTCTTAGTGTTGTGTTATACCACTGGGCCAGAGTTGTGGTTCAGTGTCTCCCCCCAAAAGTGAGATAGTATTTTTAACACAGTTTATATTCTGCAGTACTGCTAGTGTGTCATATATCAGGCAGCAACTTTCAGCCACGTTCATAGTGTTGTGTTATACCACTGGGCCAGAGTTGTGGTTCAGTGTCTCCCCCCAAAAAATGAGGAAGTCTGGTGGAAGAGGCCGTGGGCAGGGGTTGCCAGCTAGTACTGATGGTGGTGGTGGTGCTGCATCTGGTGGTAGTGGCAAAAGCACAGTAGCACCTAAGGCTGGAGGTGTTGAGCCTGCTTCATCGTCTGGCTACACAAGGCCTCGAAGGCTCCCTTACCTGGGAGTAGGAAAACAGCTTTTAAAGCCGGAGCAGCAGGAAAAAGTTTTGTGTTTCCTTGCTGACTCAGCCTCTAGCTCTTTCGCCTCCTCTTCCCAAAGTTCAAAATCTAAGAGCAGCCAGTCGTCAGTGTATGCTTCCGGTCCGGAAAAAGACATTTCCTTGTGTCCTTCTCCCAAACCAAAAGTGAAGGATGCGTTAGGCGACATTACAGGTTACTCCATGGAGCTCTTTACCCATACCGTGCCAGGGTTAGAAAGGGAAATTGTACACTGCCCATTACAAGAAGAATCGGACATGGAGTGCACTGATGCACAGCCACAGCTAGATTATGATGCTGTTCCATTGACTCAGATCACTACATTGACCTCGCAGTTTCCTGAGCCAGAATCTGACCCTGATGAGACTATGGTGCTCTGTCCCGAACGCTATAGCACCGGCTTACACGGTGACACTGAGGAAGGTGCACATGACATTGTGGAGGAGGAGGTGATAGATGACCCAGTTCTTGACCCAGATTGGCAGCCATTGGGGGAAGAGGGTGCCGCTGGCAGTAGCTCACAAGCGGAGGAGGGTTATCTGCAGCAACACCAATCTACATCGCAACAGCTGTCATCAGCCAGGCCCGTATCAGGCCCAAAACGTGTGACAAAAACAGTTTTAGGACAGCGTGGCCAACCGCTGAAAGTTGCACAGCGTGCAATGCCTGAAAAGGAATTCCATAGTAGGAAGAGTGCAGTGTGGCATTTTTTTTACCAAGATCCCAATGATCAGTCTAAAGTGATCTGTAAGAAATGCTCAAAGACCTTTAGCAGAGGGAAGATTCTTCAAAATCTAAATACAACGTGCATGCGTAGACATTTAACTTGGACTAATTACCAAACGTCCTGTACCGTTGGTGCACCTGGTCAGAATGAAGGTAGTCAGCAACACTACATTGCTTTCCTCACTGTAAGCCCACCGGTTCGGACACCACCAGCAGCAAATGTGGAGGGATCGTCGCAAGGCCAAAGCAGGCAGGGAATCAGAAGGTTATTGGTAGGAAGCACTGTATGTAGGCCAACATCACCAACTGTCTCTCAATCCGCCATGTCCACCACCACCGCTAGTTCCACCATCTGCAGGTCTCCTGTCCAGCTCACCCTAGAAGAGACTCTCATGAGGAAAAGAAAGTACTCATCCTCTCATCCGCGTACAAAGGGTTTGAACGCCCACATTGCCAGATTAATCTCGTTAGAGATGATGCCTCACCGGTTGGTCGAAAGCAAAGCTTTCAAAGACCTGATGGCCTACGCAGTACCATGCTATGACCTACCCAGTCGCCACTTCTTTGCGAGAAAAGCCATCCCAGCCCTCTACCAGCATGTCAAAGACTGCATTGTCCATGCACTGAGGCAGTCTGTCAGTGGAAAGGTGCACCTCACCACAGATGCATGGACCAGTAGGCATGGCCAGGGACGTTACGTGTCCATCACGGCGCACTGGGTTAATGTGGTGTCACGGGGAGACTAGGTGAGCGAGAGCTAATAACCCGGGCCCCTGCAATTTCTCTCAGACTAGGGAAATCCTGACTGACCCTCTACCTGGAGGTTACACTGATGGTGTGCATGTCCAGGCCTCGAACCTCACCCTGTCTCCTGTTTCAACCCTAGGCTGAAACCTCCGCCCACCACCCAGTGAAGAGGTAATACACCAATACCCACAGTTAGCACAGACAAGGATAAAGGAAAATATACACCACGCCACAGTCACTCAGGAATACACTATAAATGTGCAGGGCAAAATAAATACAAATATAGGAAGGAGTAAATAAGACTAAGGAAAATACACCACCAGCAACGAATCTCCAACAACCAGCTCTCCACTCCAGACCGAGATAACAACGCACAAGACAGAAGCTATAATCGGCGACGCCCAATGATCAGGAGAACTATTTAAAGGCAATGGGCATGGCCCAGCTTCCAATCCGAGGATCAGGTAAATTAACCCCGAAACAGCTAGATAAAATCTAGCCGACGCCAATGAGCAAATAGTGGTCAAAAGTGGAATTACCGCTGTCTGTCGAACGACCTGGTCTGAACAGCGTCCGACATGACAGTACCCCGCCTTCTACGAGGGACCCCAGGGCCCTCACGGCTTATAGGACCTGGCTTGTCTGGATGGCGACGATGAAAAAACCTGACCAGCCGATCCGCATGAATATCCGAGGCTGGTACCCAGGACCTCTCCTCAGGCCCATAACCACGCCAGTGTACCAAGTACTGTAAAGTGCGACGCACTACACGAGAGTCAACCACCTTGGAGACTTCAAACTCCAAATTACCATCCACCAAGACTGGAGGTGGCATAGGCGCCGCGTCCACAGAACCCACCACCTTCTTTAGAAGAGACCTGTGGAACACGTTGTGTATCTTATACACTGTAGGGAGCTCCAATCGGTACGCTACTGGGTTAATGACGGCGGTGACCCTAAATGGACCAATAAACCGTGGACCCAATTTAAGGGACGGTATTTTGAGTCTTATGCTTTTTGTGGATAACCACACCCAGTCATCCACACTCAGGTCCGGACCTGGCACACGCCTACTGTCAGCCACACGTTTGTACCTAGCACCCACACTCAACAGGCGCTGTTTAACTCTCCTCCAGACTGATGACAATTGTGCTCCTAACTGATCCTCCTCCGGAACGCCCAAAGAGCCCCTCTGACTCAAGGTACAAAATTGAGGATGTAGCCCGTAAACACAAAAAAACAAAGACTCCCCAGACGACTCCTGGCGGTGATTATTGATGGCAAACTCAGCCAAAGGAAGAAGGGTAGACCACTCCTCCTGGTTATCAGAGACAAAGCAGCGTAGGTACTGTTCCAAATTTTGGTTCATACGCTCAGTCTGACCATTTGACTGAGGATGGAACGCCGAAGAATGAGACAACTTGATCCCCAGCCGTGAGCAAAATGCTTTCCAAAATTTTGCCACAAACTGAGTACCCCTATCAGACACGATGTCAGACGGAACCCCATGAAGTCTGACCACCTCCTGCACAAAAACCTGAGCCAGAGTCTTAGCGTTAGGCAACGAAGGCAAAGACACAAAGTGCAACATTTTAGAAAACCGATCAACAATCACCAAGATGACCGTGTTCCCAGCTGATGAGGGCAAATCAGTGATGAAATCCATGGAGATTTCCGTCCATGGCTTACTAGGTACTTCAAGAGGAAGTAGTGTGCCAACAGGACGGGAGCGGGGCGTCTTAGCCCTAGCGCACGTGGCACAAGCTGACACGTATGAGACCACGTCCTGTCGGATCTTGGGCCACCAAAACAGACGTGACACCAACTCCAAGGTACCTCTAACCCCTGGGTGGCCAGCCAGGACAGCATCATGATGCTCCACCAAAACCTTTAAGCGGAGATGAAGCGGTACAAAAGATTTGTTGATGGGAAGCTCAGATGGTACCTCCTCCTGAGCCTCGGCTATCTCAGCCTCAACCTCGGTAGTGAGAGCCGAAACCACAACACCCTTTTGGAGGATGGGTACTGGATCTTCCCGAGGTTCACCCCCTGGAAAACACCTGGACAGAGCATCCGCCTTAGTGGTTTTAGACCCCGGTCTGTAAGTGACAACAAAATTGCACTGCGTGAAAAACAATGCCCAGCGAGCCTGCCTGGGGGACAGACGCTTGGCTGACTCCAAATAAAGCAGATTCTTATGATCGGTAATAACAGTAACCTGATGTACTGACCCCTCCAAGAAGTGTCGCCATTCCTCAAAGGCCAACTTGATTGCCAACAACTCCCTGTTGCCGATATCGTAGTTACGTTCGGCGGACGACAGTTTCTTGGAGAAATAGGCGCACGGACGCAAACCACTCAAAGATGAGCCTTGAGATAGTACCGCCCCCACACCAACCTCAGACGCATCAACTTCCACAACAAAGGGTTTTGATACGTCTGGCTGCACAAGAATGGGGACTGAAACAAAACTGTTCTTAAGAAATTCAAATGCGCGCACAGCAGCCTCAGGCCAAATGGAGAAATTGGTACCCTTTTTAGTCATGTCAGTTAGCGGTTTAGCAATGATGGAAAAATCCTTGATAAATTTACTATAGTAGTTAGAAAACCCAAGGAACCGCTGAAGTGCTTTCAGGTTATCAGGACGTTCTCAATGCAGCACCGCTTGCACCTTAGCGGCGTCCATTTTAAAACCAGAAGCAGACACAATATAACCCAAGAAAGGCAACTCTTGAACAGAAAATACACATTTCTCAAGTTTAGCATACAGCTTATTCTCTCTGAGAAGCTGTAACACCTGCCTGACATGATTTAAATGAGCATCATGGTCGCAAGAATATATGAGGATGTCATCTAGGTACACGATAACGAATTTCCCCAAAACATGCGAGAACACATCATTGACGAAAAGTTGGAACACTGCAGGTACGTTAGTCAACCCAAAAGGCATCACTAAATTTTCAAAATGACCCTCAGGGGTATTAAAAGCCGTCTTCCACTCATCACCTTGATGGACTCTTATGAGGTTGTACGCCCCCCTGAGGTCAAGCTTGGTAAACCACTTAGCACCCGCCACCTGGTTGAACAAATCTGGTATCAGTGGCATCGGGTATGGATCACGAACCGTAATCTGGTTCAACTCCCTGAAATCCAAACACGGGCGTAATCCACCATCTTTCTTCTTCACGAAGAAGAACCCTGCTGCCACCGGCGAGGATGACGGCCTGATGTGCCCTTTGCTCAAGCTTTCAGCAATATAATCTTTTAACGCTTGTCTCTCCGGACCGGAGATGTTAAACATCCTTGCTTTAGGCAACTTGGCCCCTGGTTTAAACCTGATAGAACAGTCATAGGGACGATGTGGCGGCAACTCTGAACAACCCTTTTCAGAGAACACATCCACAAAATCCAGAAGTGATTCCAGAACGCTTGAAGTCACCGCAGCCACACATGTGGCCAGGCAATTCTCCTGGCAGAACTCGCTCCACTGAATTATGTCCTGAGTTTTCCAGTCAATTACCGGGTTGTGCATGGACAACCAAGGAAAACCCAAAACCACCTGAGCAGGAAGATTCCTGAGCACCTTACATGAAACCCGCTCGGAATGTAGAACCCCAATGTGGAGTTTCACCTCAGCCACAAATTCAGTAATCTCCCCCTGAGAGAGAGGAGCAGCATTGATGGTGACCACGCGGATAGGATGAGACAGTTTTTCAATCCTAAAACCTGCTGTGCACGCAAACTCCTCATCAATGAGATTTGTGGCTGAACCACTATCCACAAAAACAGTAATTGGCAGCTCACTGCCAGCGATGAAAACCTTAGCAGGGAGCATGCATTGAGAAACCACCATGGAGGATATACATAAGCTCAGATTGGTCTCCTCCACACCCTCTGAGCTTAGAAGTTTTCCGCCGTTGCATTTTTCTTAGACAGCAGAGGACAGATGTTAATAAAATGACCAGTTTTACCACAGTAAAAACAGTCTCCCTGCTTCCTGAGCTCAGGGGCTCGACGCTTCACATGTGACACCCCTGCGATTTGCATAGGCTCCGTGGGCTCACCTGCAGCAACCTCACGTGAACCTAAACCCTCTCCCATAGGTGGTGTCTCATGCTTTCCCTGACGCAAACGGCGATCAATGCGGACAACCAGACTCATAGCGGAATCTAGAGAAGCAGGAGTCTCGTACATCAGAAGGGCTTTTTTAACCCTTCCAGAAACCCCATGAATAAACTGACTCCGCAATGCTGGATCATTCCATTGTGTATCGATCGCCCAGCGATGAAATTCAGAACAGTAATCCTCTGCAACTCGCTCCCCCTGGTGAATAGTGCGTATCTTAGATTCTGCTAGAGCCATTCTGTCAGGTTCATGGTAGATTTTTCCAAGAGAGGAAAAAAAACTCTCCACAGAGTCAAATGCAGCAGAATCAGATGGCAAAGAAAACGCCCATGCTTGGGGATCCCCGCTTAACAATGACAACACCAGGCCCACACGCTGAGCCTCATTACCCGAGGAGATCGGGCGCATACGGAAATATAGTTTGCAAGATTCACGAAAAGAAACAAATTTACTGCGTTCCCCAGCAAATTTTTCAGGCAAAGGGAATTTAGGCTCAGCAACTCTTCCTGTCGCTCCAGCTTGCACATTAGATACTGCTAGTCCCTGTTGCTGAACTGCCCCCCTCAACTCAGTGACCTGTAGGGACAGCGCCTCCAACTGGCGAGTTATGGAAGTCATGGGATCCATGACAAAAGAAAAAAAAGAAACCCTTTTTTTTTTTTTTCTTTTTTGTTGTTGGGCCGATTATAATGTCACGGGGAGACTAGGTGAGCGAGAGCTAATAACCCGGGCCCCTGCAATTTCCCTCAGACTAGGGAAATCCTGACTGACCCTCTACCTGGAGTATACACTGATGGTGTGCATGTCCAGGCCTCGAACCTCACCCTGTCTCCTGTTTCAACCCTAGGCTGAAACCTCCGCCCACCACCCAGTGAAGAGGTAATACACCAATACCCACAGTTAGCACAGACAAGGATAAAGGAAAATATACACCACGCCGCAGTCACTCAGGAATACACTATAAATGTGCAGGGCAAAATAAATACAAATATAGGAAGGAGTAAATAAGACTAAGGAAAATGCACCACCAGCAACGAATCTCCAACAACCAGCTCTCCACTCCAGACCGAGATAACAACACACAAGACAGAAGCTATAATCGGCGACACCCAATGATCAGGAGAACTATTTAAAGGCAATGGGCATGGCCCAGCTTCCAATCCGAGGATCAGGTAAATTAACCCCGGAACAGCTAGATGAAATCTAGCTGACGCCAATGAGCAAATAGTGGTCAAAAGCGGAATTACCGCTGTCTGTCGAACGACCTGGTCTGAACAGCGTCCGACATGACATGTGGTGGATGCAGGGTCCACAGGGGACAGCCATAGTGGGACAGTTCTGCCTAGCCCACGGTCTAGGAAACAGTTGGCAGTAGGCATTCGACACCCCTCCTCCTCCTCCAGAAGCGACAGCTCGTCCACAGAGCGCAGTCGCCTGGCAACTCCATCCGCAGCTGCCAGTGTTGCACACGAGGTGTGTCATTATGGAACAGCTAGTGGTAAGCGTCAGCAGGCTGTGTTGGAAATGAAGTGTTTGGGCGACAACAGACACACCACGGAAGTACTGGCCGAGTTCTTGCAGCAAGAAAGTGAGTCATGGCTGGGCAGTGTACATCTTGAGGCAGGCAAGGTAGTCAGTGATAACAGAAGGAATTTTATGGCTGCCATAGCCCTTTCACAACTTAAACACATACCTTGCTTGGCTCACACTTTGAACCTGGTGGTGCAGTGCTTCCTGAAAAATTATCCGGAGTTACCAGCCCTGCTCCTGAAGGTTCGAAAACTTTGTTCGCACATCCGCCGGTCGCCCGTACACTCCAGCCGTATGCTGAACCATCAGCGATCGCTAAATCTTCCACAGCAACGCCTAATTATAGATGTTGCAACAAGGTGGAACTCCACACTGCACATGGTTCAGAGGCTGTGTGAACAGAGGCTGTGTGAACAGAGGCGTGCTGTCATTTATTTGTGGGAGGATACGCATACAAGGGCAGGCAGTTGGATGGCAGACATGGAGTTGTCTGGTGTGCAGTGGTCGAAGCTACAAGACCTCTGTCAAGTCCTTCAGTGTTTTGAGGAATGCACACGGCTGGTAAGTGCAGACGACGCCATCATAAGCATGAGCATCCCACTTATGCGTCTGCTGATGCAAAGTTTGATGCACATTAAGGAGCAGGTGTCTGCAGCCGAGGAGGAGGGAAGCCTTGATGACAGTCAGCCATTGTCTGGTCAGGGAACTGTCCAGGACGAGGTGGCGGATGAAGAGGATGAGGAGGAGGATGATGGGGCTGAATATGTATGGGAGGAGGGAGCTTCTCAGGGGGCAATAGAAACTGGTGCCGTTGCAAGGTCTGGTACAGGTTTCTTGCGGGACACTTGTGATGTAGATTTGCAAAAAAGTGCTCCTCAACCCAGCAGAAGCAGTGAATTGACACCTGGAACATTGGCCCACATGGCTGAGTATGCCTTGCGTATCCTAAAAAGGGACCCCCACATTGTCAAAATGATGACCGATGATGATTACTGGTTGGCCTGCCTACTGGATCCACGCTACAAAGGGAAATTGCAAAATATCATGCCACATGAGAACCTAGAGCAAATATTGGCTACCAAACAAGCAACTCTTGTAGACCGTTTGGTTCTGGCATTCCCAGCACACAGCGACAGTGATGTTTCTCACACGAGCCGTAGGGGGCAACATGGCAGAGGTGCTAGCGGTGCAGAAATCCGAAGTGGCGTTGGACAGAGGGGTTTTATGACAAGGTTGTGGAGTGATTTTTCAATGACCGCTGACATGACAGGGACAGCTGCATCGATTCAAAGTGACAGGAGACAGCATTTGTCCAGTATGGTTACAAACTACTTTTCCTCCCTTATCGATGTTCTCCCTCACAGGTCATTCCCCTTTGATTACTGGGCATCTAAACTAGACACCTGGCCTGAATTGGCAGAATATGCGTTACAGGAGCTTGCTTGCCCTGCTGCCAGTGTGCTATCAGAAAGAGTCTTCAGTGCTGCTGGTTCAATACTGACCGAAAAAAGGACACCTCTGGCTAACCAAAATGTTGATGATCTAACCTTCATTAAAATGAACCAATCATGGATTTCAAATTCTTTTGCCCCTCCTTCCCCTGCTGACATGTAGCTTTCCTTTAAAAAGGTCTTGCTTTTGGACTCCTCTTACTGACTGCTCCAATTCCTCCATTTGCTGCTGCTGAATGTCCACCATAGGCCATTTTTAACACCTCCCTAAATGGGCTGACTCCCCCCATGGGCCCGTGGTCACCACTTGGCGCAAGCACCCGTGCGAGTGCCGTTTGCCTGGACAGGTGGGTGTGCCCACTTTTGGCCAATGGCACTGGCACAGTGTCCCTCATCGTACAATTAAGTGTCTCTGGCGGTGGGGGTGCACACCCAACGTCAGACACACCGTCGTAATATGAGGGGCCCTGGGCCAGTACCGCCGCCCACGAGAGTGTTCCCCCCCCCCCCCAGCTCAAACAGTGCTCCACTGCTGTTTAGTCGGTGCTGTTAAATCCTTCAATGGCACTGCCAATACAAATTGAGAGATGATAGTAAATATATACAGGGACCATGCCCTCCATTTTGACCTGTGAATACTGTGCGCGAACTACCACTATCTGGTACTCAGCAGAGGAACCCACCCCTGTACGTTGCTTTGCCACCTGTTTATTTACGAACATTTTTTTGCAGACATTTAGCCCGCTTTACTATTTAGGCCAACGTACTGTGTCAGCCACTTATTCCAGTTGTCCTCCACCGAACAAAGCAGTGCCACCAGTTTACTCCTGTTACCAGTTTAGAACTGCATTGAGCCAACTTTTTTATTTTAGGCCTAGTAAGTCTGTCATATATCACAAAAAACAGATGATACTCAGTCTAAAGAGTTATGTAAGAATCACAAAACTTTATTTATCACATATATTAAAAACTGACATCAGGTGACTAGAGGGGATAAATAGCACACGGACAAATTCGTGCCATATAACAACATTGACGGGAGGCATGAAGCTGGGGGTTACTAAAAATATATGCAGAGTCTAATACCAATAATTGAGAGGCAACCCAGAGACAGGGGATTTAAATAACCCAAATCATGGGGAAATAAATATATCCACAACCACTGGCAATGGGTCCCCATCCATAATAAAGTCCCAGACCAATAAACATTGCATAGCAGAAAACGGTGGAACTAATAATGACATATGTCCGCAATACCACTGCTATAATACTAAAACAATAACACATGCAGCAAAGAATGGAGATGTATAGCAAGACAAGAATTATACCCACCGCAATGTAGTCCGACCCTCCTGGAGTAAGTCTGTCTGCGCCACTCCTAGCAATTATCCTCCGCTGACCAAACCAGTGCTGCCTGTGTACCCCTGTTACCCATTTAAAACTGCATTGAGCCAACTATTTTATTTTAGGCCTAGTAAGTCTGTCTGCGCCACTCCTACTAATCGTCCTCCGCTGACCAAAACAATGCTGCCTGTGTACCCGTTACCCATTTTGAACTGCATTGAGCCTACTTTTTTATTTTAGGCCTAGTAAGTGTGTCTGCGCCACTCCTAGCAATCGTCCTCCGCTGACCAAACCAGTGCTGTCTGTGTACCCCTGTTACCCATTTTAAACTGCATTGAGCCAACTTTTTTATTTTAGGCCTAGTAAGTCTGTCTGCGCCACTCCTAGCAATTGTCCTCCGCTGACCAAACCAGTGCTGCCTGTGTACCTCTGTTACCCATTTTAAACTGCATTGAGCCAACTTTTTTATTTTAGGCCTAGTAAGTCTGTCTGCGCCAGTCCTACTAATCGTCCTCCGCTGACCAAAACAATGCTGCCTGTGTACCCGTTACCCATTTGGAACTGCATTGAGCCTACTTTTTTATTTTAGGCCTAGTAAGTCTGTCTGCGCCACTCCTAGCAATCGTCTTCCGCTGACCAAACCAGTGCTGCCTGTGTACCCCTGTTACCCATTTTAAACTGCATTGAGCCAACTTTTTTATTTTAGGCCTAGTAAGTCTGTCTGCGCCACTCCTAGCAATCGTCCTCCGCTGACCAAACCCGTGCTGCCT
This sequence comes from Ranitomeya variabilis, assembly GCF_051348905.1. NCBI lineage: Eukaryota > Metazoa > Chordata > Amphibia > Anura > Dendrobatidae > Ranitomeya > Ranitomeya variabilis. Next base: position 487,195,484 of record NC_135236.1, on the reverse strand, counting down.
GTGTACCCCTGTTACCCATTTTGAACTGCATTGAGCCTACTTTTTTATTTTAGGCCTAGTAAGTCTGTCTGCGCCACTCCTACTAATCGTCCTCCGCTGACCAAAACAATGCTGCCTGTGTACCCCTGTTACCCATTTTAAACTGCATTGAGCCAACTTTTTTATTTTAGGCCTACTAAGTCTGTCTGGGCCACTCCAGTCCTGACAATCGTCCTCCGCTTAACAACGCTCTGCCGCCTGTGTACCCCTGTAACCAATTTTAAACTGCATTGAGCCAACTTTTTTAATTTAGGCCTACTACCTGTGTCTGTCTGCGCCACTCAATACAGCTGTCCTTCACTGCACAAAGCAGAGCCTCAATTTGCAGCCGATATCACATATTAAAGTGCATTTGGCCTACTAGTTTGGTTGGGCCTACTAACAGTGTCTGCCGCTCCTTGGTATTCTCCTGTGTTTTTCTCCTGAGCTTCAATCTTCAGGCTCTCGGCCTATAGGTATTTTAAAACTGCATTTGGCCTACTGGTTTGGTTGGGCCTACTAACGGTGTCTGCCGCTCCTTGCTGTTCTCCTCCACTGAACAAAGCAGTGCTGCCTGTTTACTCCTGTTACCAATTTTGAACTGCATTTAGCCTACTTTATTCTTTGGGCCTATATCTGCGTTTCCTCCTCATCCTGCCCATTGCCCAGCCACTGCTAGATGAGTCTGCCGGTACATTGACCCAGACCACTACATTCCCCTTGCACTCTACATAGCCAGTATCTGACCCTGCAGAAAGTCTGGTTCCCCTTCCCGCATACTATATCACCTTACTCGGGGACAAAGAGGAAGGTGCAGATGAAAGTGCAGGTTCCTTCAACAGGTGGGGGGGCATACTCGTTGGCGACGTCACTGACACAGGGCCCCTCATAGTACGCAAAAGTGTCTCTGCCGGTGGGAGGCGCTCCCGCCGTCAATCACAACGCTGTACTTTGAGGGGTCCTGTGCCAGTGGCAATGCGAACGAGTGTGCCCCCCCTGCTTGCTCAGGATCACAGCACTTGCAAAGTTGAAATACTTACCTCTCCCTGCTCCACCGCCGTGACGTAGTCCGCGTTTCCTGGGCCCACGAAAAACTTGAGCCAGCCCTACTCCCCCCACAACTGTTGCCAAATGACCCCCAAATTTTCAATGGCTAACTATTATTATAAGGTAAATTAAGATTGACAAGCTTAAGTAACAAGAATTGATGTCTTTGGCATTAAAATGGGCTCTGTTGGTGTTTTCCTGTCCTCCACTCACTGCCGACTTTGATTCTCCATTGACTTGCATTGGGTTTCGTGTTTTGGTCGGATCCCCGACTTTTCGCAATAATCGGCCGATTTCACCTGACCCGACTTTTGACAAAGTCGGGTTTCGCGAAACCCGACTCGATCCTGAAAAAGTAAAAGTCGCTCAACCCTAGTTGGGATTACTCTTTCCACCTGCTGCATTGTACTTAATACAAGATTTCAGAGAATATCAACTCTGTTTCTCCTGGACTCTTATTATAAGTCAGTACGGCTGAGTTGGCACTGTCTGAGAATGCCTGGCATGTGAGTTCAACAATCAGAAGACAAAGGCTGTGATCACTGTCTCAGCCTGTGACTCCTCCCTCAAATGAACTGTCATCAGTAATGCTCATTTCAGGAGCAGGGCTAATTCCTACTTTTTCCCTGTGCGCTGTCATTGTGCGATGTGTGCATTGATAGTACGCTCTGAGTTGGTGGCTGAGATCAGTAATAAAGATCTGGCAACATGGAAGAGAGCGCAGTGTCAGAGGGCAGTGTCAGGGTACCTAGCGAGTATAGACCAGCGCCACCCCCACAGTCTTTTGTTTACCTTAAAAAACTCCTGGGTTGCTTTCACAGTATGTTTTGGGCCATTTTCCATCTGTCCTGTGGGGCACCATCCAATCAACCTTGCTGCATTTGGTTAAATGTTAGCAGAAAATATATATAGCCCTGAAACTTTAGAATTCATCCAGATGCTTCTGTCTTCAGCAACTTCATCAATAAACACTAGTGAACCAGTGACATTGGAAGCCATGCATGTCCATGCAACCAGACTGTCTCCACCATAGTTTACCGAGGATGTGGTGTGCTTTGGATCATGAGACCTGCTAAGCATTCTCCACACTTTCTTCTTTCCATCATTATGGAACAGGTTGATCTTAATTTCATCTGTCCTAAGAATCATTTTCCAGAACTGGGCTGGCTTCTTAAAATGTTATTTGACAAAATCTAAAAATCAAAACTGTCCTTAATTTATTTACCTAGTGTACCTATGTTGTATATACTTTCTATCTGCCCCTGCTATATCCAGTCTGTCAGTGGGATTACGGACATATAGGGAGACTAAGGGATAGACGACTTGTAGTTGCGCCACTGGCGTACTGAATTAGGGTGCCAACCTCTACGGACAGGAAGGGTGAGACTAGGGTATCTTGAGTAGTTATTCCCCCTTAACTGAGCACTGGCAGCGACTATTATATTGATTAAACTAAAGTTTTTTGTACCTTGTATAGCACTTTATTCACTTTAGATGTGATTTTTTTCAAGTATATTTTAATTTCTTAATATATACTTAGCTTGCAATGTCTTCACATCCTGTTCCGTCCAGATGTGTCCGGATTCCAGAATTCTAAGTGGCGGAAGTTCACTGACCGCCATATTGGGACACCCAAGTGATAGGTGTCTCAATATGAAAATTGCAGGTGGTACCGGCCTCTTGCGCGGTACCACCAGTGGAACTCCGTCGTACCACACACACACACTGTATACGCCGTATGCACCGCACACACACACACAAACAAACACACACTGTATAAGCTGTACGCACCACATACACACACATTGTGTACGCCGTACGCACCACACACATACACACACACTCTGTATATGCCGTACGCAACACACACTCTGTATATCCCGTACGCACCACAGACACACACACACTGTATATGCCTACACAGGTCAAAGATGAGATGACACGAGAGGAGAAGACAGCAGATGGGGAAGAGAGAAAGCGCAAAGGGGTGAGAGAGACAGAGCACAGGGGGAGACAGCTCAAATGCGACAGCATATGAGGGGAGAACACAGCACAGGAAGGAGAGAGACAGCAGACAAGGGGGATAGCACATGGGGTAGACAGGTCAAAGAAGAGAGCACAGATGGGAGAAGTCAGCACATGGGGAAAGAGAGAGTGGATAGGTGGGTGAGCACAAGAGGGGGAGAGATTCTAAACTCTGCAAAGCCTGCCCACATCGTGACATTACCGCCCTCCCGATGCGATAGCATCGGGCCTCCATCTAGTCTCTAATAAACATTACACTGAGTGCAGAATTATTAGGCAAGTTGTACTTTAGAGGATTATTTTTATTATTGATCAACAACTATGTTCTCAATCAACCTAAAAGACTCATAAATATCAAAGCTTAATATTTTTGGAAGTTGGAGTGTGTTTTTTTTTTCAGATTTGGCTATCTTAGGAGGATATCTATTTGTGCAGGTAACTATTACTGTGCAGAATTATTAGGCAACTTAATAAAAACGAAATATATTCCCATCTCACTTGTTTATTTTCACCAGGTAAACCAATATAACTGCACAAAATTTAGAAATAAACATTTCTGACATGCAAAACCCCCAAACATTAGTGACCAATATAGCCACCTTTATTTATGATGACACTCAACAGCCTTCCATCCATAGATTCTGTCAGTTGCTTGATCTGTTTACGATCAACATTGCGTGCAGCAGCCACCACAGCCTCCCAGACACTGTTCTGAGAGGTGTACTGTTTTCCCTCCCTGTAGATCTCACATTTTATGAGGGTCCACAGGTTCTCTACGGGGTTCAGATCAAGTGAACAAGGGGGCCATGTCATTATTTTTTCTTCTTTGAGACCTTTACTGGCTAGCCACGCTGTGGAGTAGTTGGAGGCATGTGATGGAGCATTGTCCTGCATGAAAATCATGTTTTTCTTGAACGATACCGACTTCTTCCTGTACCACTGCTTGAAGAAGTTGTCTTCCAGAAACTGGCAGTAGGTCTGGGAGTTGAGCTTCACTCCATCCTCAACCCGAAAAGGTCCCACAAGTTCATCTTTGATAATACCAGCCCATACCAGTACCCCACCTCCACCTTGCTGGCGTCTGAGTCGGAGTGGAGCTCTCTGCCCTTTACTGATGCAGCCTCTGGCCCATCCATCTGGCCCATCAAGAGTCACTCTCATTTCATCAGTCCATAAAACATTTGAAAAGTCAGTCTTAAGATATTTCTTGGACCAGTCTTGACGTTTTATCTTATGTTTCCTGTTCAAAGGTGGTCGTTTTTCAGCCTTCCTTACCTTGGCTATGTCCCTGAGTATTGCACACCTTGTGCTTTTTGTTACTCCAGTAACATTGCAGCCCTGAAATATGGCAAAACTGGTGGCAAATGGCATCTTGTCAGCTTCACGCTTGATTTTCCTCAATTAATGGGCAGTTATTTTGCGTCTTTTTTGCCCAACACGCTTCTTGCGACCCTGTTGGCTATTTGCCATGAAATGCTTGATTGTTCGGTGATCATGCAGCGCCCCAGAGTCCTGGTCGTTGCAGTACTGTGGCTTCGCCGCTAAGGGGAGCTATGGTACGTCTGATGGCACTGAAGGAGTTCATCTGATCAGGTATCACAGACACCAAGACATTTCACAGTCGGGCCTCCGGGGGGAGCTAAGGGTTCTATTCACTAGGCCACTCCCCACCATAGTGGGTAAACTGGGGGTCAGGCAGGCAGTTAGATCAGAAAGCTGACTGGGTTGGAACCAGGCAACACCTTGTGGCAGAGGGTGTTGTGGGGGAAGATACAGTAGGGTCTCTGTCAGGGGTGGGATCCTGACAGAGGCTTGGCAACTTGAACGAACGTAACGGGACCGTGCCTGCTCAGCATAGCGGCGGTGCCCAAGGAAGGATTAGAAGCGAGATAGATTGTGCTGAGTGAGAAACGAGATCACGCAAAAGGAGAAATACCAGTAGGAGTCGTGCTGTAAGACCGAAGCAACATCCTACTGAGGCGCACTACCGGTGGCCGGAACGCCGAGGGAGTATCATAACATTCAGCTTCAAGCAATACTCCAAACAGCGGCAGGACAGTCAGTCTAAGGTGGGCTGTCTAACTTAAATCACCTATGCAGTCTTGGGGGGCAACCTGTGGAGAGGGGCGACTCTAGGGTCCCGGAAGAGCTCCGAGCCTACCCGTCAAACGGGTGCCGTCCCAACCAGAACACCAGGGAGGGACGGAGGATTAGCAGAACATCATCTAATCGAGTTGTGAGGGAACTTAAGAAACAGACACAACAGTTGTGGGGACTTTCTGTAAGCACAGCAGGGAAGGACCGCAACACATAGCGCTAGAGGGAAGGCACAGATTTCCACCTGTGAAGAGAACTCTGGAGGTGCCATTGGACCGGCCGGACTTGCGCAGCCTGGTTATCCGGATTCCACACTGAGGACCCAGAGATCTTCAGTAAAGAGGTAAAGAGACTGCAACCTGGTGTCCTCGTTATTTACTGCACCGCACCACTACAGCATCACCACCATCATCCGTCATATCACACCACTTCATTCACTGTGCGCCCCTCGGCAGGGTCACGGACCGGGGCCTAGCCACCGTGACAACCCCAGAGCAGAGACTCACAGGCCCGGTACCGGGTACCCCTCGGCCCTGCGGCAGTGGGGGCGCTACAAACTTGGTGTCACGAACAGGATCTACTTAAGCCTGAAAAATCAGGTCATGTGTGCCTTGGAACTGTGATTTATTGTGCTTGGACTGTACTTTATTGCAAAGACTGTGGATTGTCACTTGCCGCCAAAAGTTCGCGCCAAAACCGCCGCCATTACAGCGCTAAGGAGAGCGCAGGAGAAGAAGAAGGGCGTGGAAGTGGGTGTGAACAAGCTGAAGAGCGCGAAAGACAATGGCCGCCCAGTCTAAATATCTCGGCCCCTTGAGGACGTGTCCATCAGCAGCCGAGATCCGCCTCCTGATCCTCAATGGTGGGCAGAGACAGAGAAAACGAAACCGCCCACGAAGGAGAGAGCGGGAAAAGGACCAGGAAGAAGGAGTGAGCGACATGGAGGACGCCATTGTGAGCCGCCTGGAGCCGGAGCGTGGGGTCGGAGCAGAGGACTCCCCCAGCCACCCAGAGGGGCACCGCAACCAGGCCTCCACCGCTGATGCTGAATTCCTACAGACCGGAGTGGACGAGCTCAGCGACCGACCCCGGCGGACGCAGCTGAGCACTGGGGCCGGGTGGAAGAAGGCCATCATCAGGAGCCTCACCAGACATCTGTCGGCAGCCTCGTCTGGTCCGGAGCAAGAAAGAAGTTCCAGCGCTCCGAAGCCAGAAAGCAAGGCCCTGCCGGAAAGCGAGATGCTGCGAGCAGAGATGACAACGTCGCAGCACGAGGCCCTGCAGCCAGCATTCCAGACCCTAGCGGAGGCAGAGCAGACCGGCACCGGAGGGACCGCATCTGAAGCAGGTATGAAGGACGACCCTGCCCTGACGACCGACACCACTCCAGTGACTGCTAGTGCCACAACTGCTGACTCCGTTCCAGTGACTGATCTTGCAGCAGCCGCTACCTCTGCTGCAGCAAATGCCCATACTCAAGCTGCGCAGACCTCCATCGCTGCGCATGATTTAACTGTACATGAAAGACGGATTAACGGCGTTTGTCCAGCACTGGGTGTAACCCTGGACCTCACTTTTCCCAGGCCAAGAAGGGTTAAGTGCCAGGTGCAGCCCTGGAAGCCGTCCAACTAAACCTCGGAAACCTGAAACTGTACATAGTTAACTGTTTGTTTCCCTGCTTTTTGCTACTAATACCCGACCTGGGTTATTCTTAAAGGGATCCCTTAGTTTACCCGGGATCCCTATTGCTTTTATTTTTGTTTTTATTTTCCTTTTGCTCCTTGCTTACCCAAGTTTACAAAGAACTGCTGGATCATGAACAGTGCATGATACAAACTTTTTGTAAATAGTTTGCACCTTATTAAAGGTACTCCCTACTGGTTTTACTTCAAAAAGGACTCTTTGTGAAGATACCACACTGGAATCTTTGTTGAGTATGGACTGGTAGCTTGAGAAGATATGCTACCTCATAGAGACTTGGTCCCCTCTTAAAGGGGATGTTCATGTGTTGCACTTAAAGAATGGTATTGCTTTGAGACTGAGAGATAGCAATAATGTCTTGATAAAAAAGAACGTGATGATAATGTTTGTGTGAGAAAGTTATATGTATCCAGTTAGTTAATTGTAAAGAAATGCTGATGATGTTCCCTGAAAGAAAGTGAAAGCTAGAAGAAGGATGCAGTGGGCCCGTAGGGGTAGACGTGGTGTCCAGCATGCATGTTAGTGAGAGAGATAATGAGAAGGTTGAATGTTCCATGGAAAATGTTTGATAATGTTGATAGATAATGAGGATAGAAGGTGAACCCTGAGTCCTCCTAGGAGCCATGTAGAGATGGCTCGGTGTTCTTAAACTGAAAGTAATGTTATGTTCTATACTATGTATAGTAGTTGAAAAGACAGAAGGCTCGGGCTGAAAGGAGCGGTCCTGTAAGAAAGGAGAGGCAGTAGGTCTGGTGCCGTTAGGACAGGCGGTCCTGCCGATTTAAAGAAGGAGAATGTAAAAGTTAAATTACCTTATAATGTGATTATAAGAAGGTCTTCAGCGGATTCAGAGTGTACATCCTTAAAGGCGATGTTAAATTATTGTTCAACAATTTTGCACTTAGTAGAATACCCGGTTGGGTAAAAGAAAGTTAGTTATAGCATGTTGCTATGATATTTAACCACGTTTGTAACGTTCAAGTGTCCTCACCTCCCATAAAGGGAAGCCTGTTTAAATATGCTTACTGTTATTGCACTCACAAAAATTGTATGTCTTTTTGCTAACCTGTATTGTTGTTTTCTTCTCAGTCCCGGAGTACTGTGTTTAACCAGGGGGGATTGCAGCGCCCCAGAGTCCTGGTCGTTGCAGTACTGTGGCTTCGCCGCTAAGGGGAGCTATGGTACGTCTGATGGCACTGAAGGAGTTCATCTGATCAGGTATCACAGACACCAAGACATTTCACAGTCGGGCCTCCGGGGGGAGCTAAGGGTTCTATTCACTAGGCCACTCCCCACCATAGTGGGTAAACTGGGGGTCAGGCAGGAAGTTAGATCAGAAAGCTGACTGGGTTGGAACCAGGCAACACCTTGTGGCAGAGGGTGTTGTGGGGGAAGATACAGTAGGGTCTCTGTCAGGGGTGGGATCCTGACAGAGGCTTGGCAACTTGAACGAACGTAATGGGACCGTGCCTGCTCAGCATAGCGGCGGTGCCCAAGGAAGGATTAGAAGCGAGATAGATTGTGCTGAGTGAGAAACGAGATCACGCAAAAGGAGAAATACCAGTAGGAGTCGTGCTGTAAGACCGAAGCAACATCCTACTGAGGCGCACTACCGGTGGCCGGAACGCCGAGGGAGTATCATAACATTCAGCTTCAAGCAATACTCCAAACAGCGGCAGGACAGTCAGTCTAAGGCGGGCTGTCTAACTTAAATCACCTATGCAGTCTTGGGGGGCAACCTGTGGAGAGGGGCGACTCTAGGGTCCCGGAAGAGCTCCGAGCCTACCCGTCAAACGGGTGCCGTCCCAACCAGAACACCAGGGAGGGACGGAGGATTAGCAGAACATCATCTAATCGAGTTGTGAGGGAACTTAAGAAACAGACACAACAGTTGTGGGGACTTTCTGTAAGCACAGCAGGGAAGGACCGCAACACATAGCGCTAGAGGGAAGGCACAGATTTCCACCTGTGAAGAGAACTCTGGAGGTGCCATTGGACCGGCCGGACTTGCGCAGCCTGGTTATCCGGATTCCGGACTGAGGACCCAGAGATCTTCAGTAAAGAGGTAAAGAGACTGCAACCTGGTGTCCTCGTTATTTACTGCACCGCACCACTACAGCATCACCACCATCATCCGTCATATCACACCACTTCATTCACTGTGCGCCCCTCGGCAGGGTCACGGACCGGGGCCTAGCCACCGTGACAACCCCAGAGCAGAGACTCACAGGCCCGGTACCGGGTACCCCTCGGCCCTGCGGCAGTGGGGGCGCTACAATCACACTTGAAAAGTTTGGCAATTTCAAGACTGCTGCATCCCTCTGCAAGACATCTCGCAATTCTGGACTTTTCAAAGCCCGACAATCTCTCTTCTGACACATTTTGCCAAAGGAAAGGAAGTTGCCTAATAATTAAGCACACCTTATATAGGGTTTTGACGTCATTAGACAACACCCCTCCTCATTACAGAGATGCACATCACCTGAGTTACGTAATTGGTAGTTGGCTCTCAAGCCTGAACAGCTTGGAGTAGGACAACATGTATAAAAAATATCATGTGATCAAAATACAACCTGCCTAATAATTCTGCACAGTGTACATTTTTAAAGAGGGTTATTTATGTAAACAGTAGACAAAATCTTCCCCTATTGGATTAATTTTTCTTTTTATGATACAGTGGTACAGATTGAAATGAATGTGCCTGAATGAGAGTAATTCAATGGGCTATGAGATCAATGAATGGGATGCATGCTTTTTATGACAGACCAGACATTGTGTTACTGATAAAGAACAGTTGATCCATTCCAAAGGCTTACGCAATTCAGATCATAGATTTCAAAAACACTGGAAGATATTTTGGTCATTACAAAATCCCTTACAGATGCAGTAAAATATATTTCTTAACACAACCTTTGAGCAGATATAAAAAGAAAGATCTACAGGGTGAAGCAGTCAAATAAACCTGTTTCACCGCTTTACTGGCCACTCAAGCAATGTCAATTATTTTACTAATGGTGCAGGTGAACACTTGTCCTAATGAACATAGGGAAGGATAGTGATGTCTACAGTAATAGAACCTAAAAGTGTGTTACAAAGGTCCAGAACATGCACAGACCACATACATGAATTATTTTAATACTTTTGGTGTTCAGATGGTGGGAAATTTAAAATGTAATTGAAAAGTTCTCAAAATTCTGGCGTAAAACCTTGGATGACCTGGGTAAATCTTTTACTTCGATGTAATGTCCTACCAACTAAAGTCATGAAAAAAGTCAAATGAAGGTGAAACAACAGCATCTGCTAAAACTCTGAAACCCCTTCACTCTAGTGATATATGGGCATTCAAGTACTTTAGAAACTTACTTTATAAAATGTTGAAGTTTAATTAGCTAAGGACCACTGCAGTACTCTGAGAACACTCATGTTACCGTTTCTAATAATTAAATCGGAAAAAAATGTACTCAAGAACAAAAATATAAAAAGATATAATTTTTATTAAGTAGAAAACCACATACAAATCACATAAAAAAGACAAGGTATAAAAGAGTGGGAAACCACAAAATGGCACCATTTACCCACTATAAAGCCATAAGGAGGCTGCACATGATAAATCCATCTAATAATGGCCCTCTATCCCAAATGAGTGGAGGCACCATGCGGTCATGGTGTCCCTCCAGAGAGCACAAGAATAAGCTCTACAAACTAAGCAAAAAAAGTTAAAAAAATATTACCTTCTAGTGGGTGATGGTGCCAGCCCCAATGCACGTTTTGGCATCCGCCTTCATCTATTCATCTAATAGATGCGCCTTTTCTGGGCAGCAGCGAGCTGCTATTTTTAGATTTGGGGGGACCAATATTCATGGCCCCTTACCAGCTTGAAAATACCAGCCCCCAGCTGTCAGCTTTAGCAAGGCTGGTTGTCAGAAATGGGGGGGGGACCCCATGCCATTTTTAAAATTATTTATTTAAATAATTAAAAAATACGGCGTGAGGACCCCTCTATTCTTGATAACCAGCATTGCTAATGCTGACAACTGAGGGTTGCAGCCCCCAGTTGTGAGTTTTGCCTGACTGGTTATAGAAAATACAGAGGAACCAACGCCAAATTTTTTATTTATTTATAGCGCAGGCGGCGGGTGATGAATACTCCCATCAACTGCTCCTGCTCTCAATGTTATTAGCGGCAGCAGGTGTAAGCTGATGGGAGTAATAGTATCATCAGCTGCCGCCTGCTGTCTCTGTTATCAGTTGAATACAGCTCTCATCATCTTCCCCTGCTTGCGCTGATCGCTGGCAGAGCAGGGGAGAATGATGAGCGCTATATTCAAATGATAACAGAGACAGCAGGCGGCGGCTGATGGTACTATTACTCCCATCAGCATCCGGCACTGGGGAACAGTGCTAACAGTACTGCTGTTTCTCAGGCGCCGCTGCGTGTGGTACTTATGCGGCACATGGGTGGCACTTGGTTGCCACACATGTACCGCAAATTTTAAACACACACGGACACTGACATCTCCTGTACCGTTTTTTCTGGTACCCGAAATATAAGGACTTGTGAAACTGGCCGTAATAGGGGTTAGCTGAGTAGTGTGACAAGGTCAAGTTCAAGGTACAGTGGGCTGATAGCATAAGGAGTACATATTGTTCAGGGCGGTGTGAGGCTTTACAAAATTCCCTGCGGACATTCTTGCAATGTCCGGAGCTCAAGGCTCGAAACAGCTGCTATGGAGAGTACCGCAAGCCTTTCCGTACAGAGGAAGATGGACATGGAACTGCAAGTGGGAAAGGTATATTTCAGAACAGAACTGGGGCTGAAATGATCAGTAAAAGTAGGAATAATTCAGGAAAAACAGATAGAAAAGCTGGAAATGTACTATACTTTGGAAACGGAAAAATAGAGAGTGTTGTGCCCGATATTGCGTGTTACAATCCGATGCACTTGAACTGTCGAGTAAATTTCTGTGTGTTGAAAGGAACTGGGTGTCCCCTGATTCATGTGAGTCAGTCCATGAAACAAAAGACCTAGAAACAGCTGAGGACTGCGGTCTGCAATAGAGTGTAACACAGGGCGATATGGAGCAGCAGTTAGCCCACAACTACCACTCTCTGGAACCTTACAAATGGTCATGTAAAAGATTAATAGTTGCTGTGTAAGAAAAAGGAATTGTATACAGACAGCACAGAGATGACAAGTGAGGAAAAAATCGTGCCACTCTCCTGGAAAAGAATGGGATCGATTTTTTTTTTTATACGCTAGTGTGAACGTACTCATAAACTAATACTTTGTTGAAGTACCCTTTGAATTTGATAAAGATCTTTTTGATAGGTTGAACCGTTGTTACCTTTTATAAGGTAGAGTAAATTTTATTTTACTTTTTCACCCAGGATGCTGTCTATTACTAGTTAACTGGATTATCTTTAAGTGGGTTCCTTGGAGCTTTTGACTTTGCATCCTTTGATAGAGTGCTGCTGGCTGCGTTCCTCATTCCTGTGAATTCTCTACCCATCTACTCAACATCATATGTTGGGCGAGAGTCGGGAGACCGCCATACAAATTAGATTGTCAGACAATTCTGCCAGTACTATTATTATTATTTATTTGTATAGAACCATTAATTCCATGGTTACGTACAGAGTTATAGATATCGTTTACAGTAACAAATTTACAATGACAGACTGGTACAGAGGGGAGAGGACCCTGTCCTTGCGGACTTACATTCTACGGGCTAGGGGCTAGTGTAGTGTATATGAGGCCTTTACCTCATTAAAAGAAATAGCTCTGATAACTCTACTGTACTGTAGTGTACTGTGGTGAAGGGTTGTCCAGATAGGCCAACTTCTTTATAGAAACTTATATCCTGCTCATATCATATCCTAATTTTGCTTCATATTTGGCTAGACATAATTTACATAATACTTTTTCCATTGCCAGAAGTACTTTGTAGTTGATCTTTTCTTATATCAGTTATACTATATACTTTATTGATATCATTTTTGTGTTATACGTGATTAAGTCGTATCTCATTAATGACTCCCCATACCTCACTGCTGGAATGAGAACTGTTACAGACAATCACATATGAAACATTCCCGAATCTAAACTCTTACATACAGTAGAACACAATGAGAGCTATACGTGAGCTCCTACATTATTTTTCTTTCCATTTGTTAGGAAAGGAAAAGAGTAAACTGCTAAGTGAGAAGAGTGAAAAATTAAATCAATATTTAATTTGTGAAAAAAGCCTTGATTTCGGCAGTGAGACTCCAATCTTATTACTAAGTGCACTGTACCACAACAAACCTTTTAGCAGTTGCTGCTTCTTCAGGCAACAGACCATCTGTGCATCCAGTAAAGAGCGCAATTCTGCTCTGCCCTTTAGCAATTGCAATTTGCAGTACTATTAGAAAATGTTGCTTCTCTATATGGAACATGAATATAAAAGGTAATTTTAAAGTGGAGTACTTCATTTGATCATACACAGAGCCAAATCATTATATGGGATCTAACATTGTTGTGAAATATTTCTTACTAGTTCTCTTCTGTGAAGTGTGGTTCATCACTGACATTTATATACAATGATAGCAATTGTGAAGAACTGTTCTTCTTAGTAAATGACCTTATACGAATTCATGCCATTAGCTGTAGTTAACAGTCAACTAATTCATATTTTAAAAATACGTATGAAACTCTGAGGGTGTGTTCCCACGGTCAATATTAGACAGCGCTTTGTACGCAGCACATGTCCGCTGCGTCCAAAGCGCTGCCGGCTTCTTAACGCAGGTGATTCCGCATGTGTTCATTGAACCGTGCGGAATCACTGCGTCCAATACATTGTACGGGTGACATTTATCTTGCGGAGACTGAGTATGTCCGCAAGATAAATTGACATGCTGTGGTCTGGATAGACGCGCCGCATGTCCGTCTCTGCAGGGAAGCCGCGGGTGCTTGTGCACGCATAGTGGAGATGGGATTTCTTGAAATCCCATCCACTACACTGTAACATCTGACCAGTGCGGGTTGGACGCTGCGAATGTACGCAGTGTCCAAACCGCAGCATTGACCGTGGGAACATACCCTAAGATGTAACTAGATTTATAGGGATGCCAGGGCAAATTTTGGAACGCCATCTCCTCCAAACCGGCCCTCTTAAAAAACAAAGAAATAATAGAATAAAAAAATACCATTATGCAAAAAGGAAATAGAACCTCCTCACCATACTATAATGGTTTGGGCAGCATGAATTAGGTAACCGGTTGTCTTTAATGAATTCTGTCTTATTAGTTACTTTAATAAACTATATACAGTACATTTATGCAATAAAACCCCTTCTAGTGGTGGATGCGGGCAGCCAATATTTTATTGTTTAATTTTTTCCAGTATGAAATGAAACAAATTTGGAGCTCTGTTTCAAAGAACTTAAGTTCAGACAATTACCAACTATAAACTAACATTTATTACGGAATACAACAGCACAGAATGGTGAATTTACCAAACATGAAGAACACAATGAACATTCTCTTCAAGTTAGTTCAAATGAACATTCACTTCAAACCCTTTTGGTTCTTTTTTTAACTTATCTTGTTATAGAACATGGGTGGGGACTAGAGACATGTTGGGGCATATATACCACAAGAGGGGCTGGGGCATATACATCATAGGAGACGCTGGGGAATATACAGCATAGATGGGGCTTGGACCATATACATCACAGGAGGGGCTGGGGCTTAGACATCACAGGAGGGGCTGGTGCATATATATCACAGGACATGCTGGGGCATATACATCACAGGAGACACTGTGCATGTACATCATATGAGACGCTGGGGAATATTCATCATAGGAGGGGCTTGAGACATATACATCACAGGAGGGGCTGGGGACATATACATCAGAGGAGATGCTGGGGCATATACATCACAGGAGTAACTGAGGCACATACATCACAGACGACACTGGGGCATATACATCCCATGAGACATTGGAGCATATACATCACAGTAGAGGCTGGGGGCTTATACATCACAGGAGATGGTGGGGCATATACATTACAGGAGGGGCTGTGGGCAGCACGGTGGTTCAGTGCACTGCAGCCTTGCAGCGCTGGAATCCTGGGTTCAAATCCCACCAAGGACAACATCTGCAAGTAGTTTGTATGTTCTCCCCGTGTGTGTGTGTGTGTGTGTGTGGGGGTTTCCTCCGAGTTCTCCGGTTTCCTCCCACATTCCAAAGACATACTGATAGGGGATTTAGATTGTGAGCCCCATCGGGGGCAGCGATGATAATATGTGCAAACTGTAAAGCACTGCGGAATATGTTCAAGCTACATAAAAATAAAGATTATTATTACTGTTACATATACGTCACAGTAGGGGCTGGGGAATGTACATCATTGGAGGGTCTGGGAACATATACTGTACATCACAGGAGCTGCTGGTGTCATCCACTTCACATGAGATGCAGGGGCAGGCATATCACAGGAGGGGCAGGGGCACATACATCACAGGACACATTGGGGGCACATACATCACAGGACACATTGGGGGCATATACAACACAAGAGACACTTGGGCATATACATCACAGGAGACACTGGGGCTGGGGCACATACATCACAGGAGACGCTAAGGTATATACATCAGTGGGGGGACGGTACAAACATCGCAGAATATTCTGGAGCATATAAATCATGGGAGGGGCTGGGGCATATACATCACAAGAGATGCTGGGGCACATGACAGAAGTGGCTGTGCACACATACATCATAGGATGGGCTGGGGGAATATACATCACAGGAGGACCTGGAGCTGCCGATGCTGTTGTTGTCGTCGGTGGGACTGGAGCATGCTCGGGTGCTGACCGAGTGTCTTAGGTGTGCTCGAATAATATGTTCGAGACCTCGTGCCTTCATGGATTGCTTGTTTGGATTGCCTCAACACTAGTCAGGAAGTAATCCTTCATTGCACGTGCTGCAGTGTTCAGTAGTGAACGCTGCATGTGTGTGCATGTGTGATGCCCCAGGGGAGAGTGATGTCACGCTTGGAAGCAATGAAAGATCTCTTTAATCAGGTAATCACATACACACAACATGTTCATACTCCAGGCCAGCAGCGGGCGCTCTGAACCTGGATTAAGGAGAACTTCCCTGATATATATTCTGGCTGGAGGGGAAGTGAGTAGAAAGTCTGTCAGGAGGACAAGAAGAGAGCAGTCAGACATTGAGTGTCAGGAAGACTGAAGGGGCTGTGTAGCCAGATTTGCTACAGCTCCTGGAGAAAGAGAACTGAGAAAGAAAGGACAGTTTTGTATAAAGTGTGCAGGAGAGTAAAGCACAGGAGAGTGACATCTGGGGAGGATAGCTGTGACTGGGCTACCTCCCTGGGAGAACGCAGATTCCGGTAGCCAGAAGACAGGGGTTGTGTCGGACTCTAGGAGGCACAGCGGAAATCGGCAGGACAGCTTGATTATAAATTACCTGGCCACCTTACTACCCAGGAGGCACAGTGCCATATAGAGCCCGGGTCTTGATAGAAAGGCTCGAGTCACCTGTCATAGGGGTTTGTGTCCTAGCCTATATGTGGGACAGAAAAGAACTGTGAGGACCTTATCAGAAGTCATAAGCAGTAAGGGACTACAACACCACCGCACTTTGAGAAAGGCTTTCATCTCCACCTGGTAAAGGGGACCCTGGATTCACTTCCAAGCCGGCCGGACCCTGCCTGTACCTGTGATTTGGTGCCCTGAACTGTGGTTGCCTGAAGATACAGTAAACCAGG
The DNA here is from genome assembly GCF_051348905.1 of Ranitomeya variabilis. NCBI lineage: Eukaryota > Metazoa > Chordata > Amphibia > Anura > Dendrobatidae > Ranitomeya > Ranitomeya variabilis. Next base: position 487,178,819 of record NC_135236.1, on the reverse strand, counting down.
TAAAGAGACTGCAAACCTGTGTCCTCGTTTTTACTGCACCACGCACCATCCTCATCTATACACCGGGAGCCCTGGGGACTTACTTCACCTGTGGGAAGTTATACCATCTTAGCTGCCATAACATCACCCCAGAGGACCCCTTTAAGCAGCGTTGGTCCCCTCTGACTGAATACCCCAGGTGGCGTCATGAACACAAACTTTATTCACAGAACCCCCTAAAGACTAATTGGGCGACCAGGGCCACGGACCGGGTTGCAGCCACCGTGACATCCCTGGACCCGGTACCGAGTACCCCACGGCCCTGGCGGGCAACTCACATGCAATGTCAGGAGAAATTAAGGGGCAATGTTTTACCAGCTGCCGGACCGAGCACTGCAGTCCCAGGGAATCTGCCCGGGGGGTCAGAGAAAAGGACGTTGCGGGCCATAAACGGTCCACAGGTCACCCATGTTATAGATGACCTTGGTGGAGTCCATAAGCTAGGAATTCCGTTATCTTTCCATTACAAAGGACCACTATACTTTCCTCTTTTGCCTTTAGGTAGTCACATACATCTCTGTAAGAAAAGTCTGCTTAAAAAAGGTATTTGAAATAGACATTGAAATACAAATTTGAATAGGCATTGTACATTAAAGGGGTTATCACATCTTCTTGAACAAGACTACTCCACTTCCTTCAAACTCTTGGCTTCCTGCTTGCTATAGGTTGTTTCACAGTTTAGACCAGTGGCACCGTTGTGCCTCTGACCTGAACTGTGTGCTTTTCCAAAGGCAAACGTCCTCATGTAGTAGCATCGGAAGAGCTGAAGATAGATGGGATCGAGAGCTAACAGTGCTCTTTAGTGATCTAAACAGCTTCAGAGCAGCTCTGAAAAGCTCCATTGGAAAAAGATTGTAAGTACTACTACATCATAAGTTCAGCCATTACTGTCATAGGAATGTGGGATTGCAATGTAATATGCTTTATTCTTTCTGGAAATGTACAGCCTGGCAGACTTTTATTTCCTGCTCCTCATTGAATTATTCACACTTGATCAATCTAAGCTTGCCAATTTTTGGTGAAATTGTCAAAATAACTGTCATTTGAACAAGTGTTTGAAAGGCATTTACCCAATAATCAATGAACAGCCCATAAAAGCAAAAGATGACCCATTGGGGCCTTTGAATTGGAGGAGCCATTTCTTTGAGCAACACTGTGCTCAACTCTCCCAGCATTATGATCTCAACAGTATCTGCATCCTCAGGAGCTTCAACTCTGCAGGTGTGATGATGACACTAGATCTGGCAAGCTGCAGAATGCCTCAGTCCACGCTACACAGAGTGGAGCAGTGAATCGATGGAACAGAGCTAAATGATAAGTTTTTGTTGGTTTTTTTTACATTGTGCAGTCAGTACTAATGGGGTGGGTGCATCATACCTTTAGGTGAGGGGAATATGGAGACTGTATGGGGGAAACAGTGGGGGCCATCATGCTGTGTGGAGGCGTGCTGTGGGGGAAAACTATAGAGGTCATAATACTTTACGGGGGTTGGGAGTGCAAACATATGCTTGGAGAGGCTGTGAGGGCAAACATACTGTGTGCAGCGGCTATGGGGTTAATCATGTTGTGGGGTAATTATACTGTGTATGGGCTGTGGAGATGTAATAGTCTTTGTTGGGTGATGTGGGTGCATCACACTGTTTGGGGGCTATAGGATCCATCATGCTGTAAGTGAGGGGCTGTGGGGCCCATAATACTGTGTGGAGTTGTGTGAGTCATCATACGGTGTGAGGTGCATCATATGGTATTGGGGGTTGTGGAAGCATCATACAGTTTGGGAGCCTCATAAAGTGTGTGAGGAATGGTGGGGGCCTCATACTGTGTGAGGCACTTTTGGTGCATCATACTCTAAGAGGCTTTTGAGGGCATTATGCCGTATTGGGAGGCACTGTGGGCACATCATAATGTTTGGGGGCACTGTGGGTTCATCATGTTGTGCATATTGAGAGTACTGTGTGAATCAATTGTATGGGTTAATTCAATGTAGGGGTGCAGCGCCCCAGAGTCCTGGTCGTTGCAGTACTGATGCTCCGCCGCTAAGGGGGGCTATGGTACGTCTGATGGCACTGAAGGAGTTCATCTGACCAGGTATCACAGACACCAATACATTTCACAGTCTGGCCTCCAGGGGGAGCTAAGGGTACTATGTATTAGGCCACTCCTCACAATCTGGTAAAACTGGGGGTTAGGCAGGAAGTTAGATGAGAAAGCTGACTGGGAATCGAACAGGCAACACCCTGTGGCAGAGGGTGTTGCGGGGAGAGACTCAGGGGGGTCCCTGTCAGGGGTGGGATCCTGACAGAGGCCTAGCAACCAGAGAGAACGTTACGGGACCGCGCCTGCACGATATAGCGGCGGTACCCCAAGAAAGGACAAGAAGCGAGGTTTATTGTGCTGAGTGAGAAACGAGATCAACGCAACAAGGAGAATACCAGTAGGAGTCGTGCTGTAAGACGAGGCAACATCCTATTGAGGCGCATAACCGGTGGCCGGAACGCCGAGGAAGTATAGAGCTCCAAGCCAAACTTCAAACCTACGGCAGGACAGTCAGTTATAGGCGGGCTGTCTCACCCAATTGACCTAGGAAGACACAGGGGGGTAACAACAGGAGTGGGGCGACGCTAGAGTCCCGGAAGAGCTCCGAGCCTCCCCGTCATACGGGTGCGTCCTAACCATAAGATCTGGGGGACGTGGAAGAACATCAGAATCGAGTTGTGAGGGAACACGAGAAACAGACACAACATTTGTGGGGACTATCCCGTAAGCACAGCAGGGGAGGACCACAACACACAAGCGCTAGAAGGTAGGCACAGATTTCCACCTGCAAAGGGAACTCTGGAGGTGCCATCGGACCGGTCAGGCTTGCGCAGCCCGGTTAACCGTATTCCGGATTGAGGACCCTGAAGCCTTCAGTAAAGAGGTAAAGAGACTGCAACCTGGTGTCCTCGTTATTTACTGCACCGCACTACTACCACCATCCACACCTATTATTGGGCGCCCCTCAGCAGGGTCACGGACCGGGTCTAGCCACCGTGACAACCCCGGAGCAGAGACTCTGAGGCTCGGTACCGGGTACCCCTCGGCCCTGCGGCAGTGGGGGCGCTGCAGGGGCATCATACTGTGTGGGGGAATCATAAAGTGTGTGTGGATTGGTGTGGATATCATACTGTGTGGGGCACTTTAGACGCATCATACTGTATTGGGGCATTTTGGTGCCATTAGACTCTATGACAGCTATGAAAGCATTATCCTAGTGGGTGAGAACATTAAGGGACTTCATTAGGGTTTGTGTCGTAATACGTGTCCCTCTCCTCCTTTATACAGTATCTCCATATGAACTTCTGTGAGTGTGTCTATACACCATGATCCCGCTGAATAATTGTTTTGTTTTGGGGAGGAGGGAAGGTAAAATTAGATCTTTTGCCATAGGGCCCCGTGATTTCTATGTATGCCCCTGCCACTGTATATGACCAACTGTGTGCACCATAGACAAAATATTTATATTGAATTGGACAAGGGTATATTAATGCCAACAAAACCTTGAATACTGGGTTGAAATTGGTTAAAATTTTGCAGCCAACATGTATACAAATATATACTATGCAATTTCTGTTTGGAGTAACTTGCTTCCATTCACCCATTCATACATCCACTGACTATAGTGAATTCAGCAGGGTGCACAGTGACTGACAAAGGTGTTTTTGTTTTAACACCCCCAAATTTTCCAAAGTTAAATGAGACCGTAAGAACAAGGAGATGAAAGACATTACCACCAGGCATAATTTCAATGGGAAGGTTTCTGCTTTCTGCAGTGTGAGAAGTCTACTGAAGAACCAAGGGCATTGACCTATGTGGCTACTTCAGCAGCTGCACCAACTGAACAGATTGTATGACTTTTATTTTTCCTTCTCCGCAGGGAATATGGGGCCCTTTGAGTTCACACTGCATACATGTGAGAGCGAATACATTACCTGGGCTACACAGAGTACCTTATTTATAGAACCTCTACAGACAAAAATGTTATCGCTATGGAGGGAACAAGTACAGAATGAGGAGTTGCTTGATATCTCTGGTTATGCTCATCTTAAAGAAAAAAAAATAGATTTAAACCGGTTTTCTGAGACCAGAAAAAATGGCCCAAGGGGCTTATTGCCATCTAATAAGTGCCCCTTATACAAGTTCTTCAGTTCCAGTATCAGTGCCCATTTATGGTCTATATTTACTGCAGAAGTGACATACCCTGCCATCCACTTCTACCTCTGAGACTAGTGATTGGCAGCAGCGGTCACTCCAGCGGTACTCAAGAATGTCATCTCTAAATCACATTGCCTGGGTCACCTAGCCTCCTCTCAAAAATAGAATTAAAAATGATCAAAAAGTACCATTGAAAACTATGGCTCACCATGCAAAAATAAGCCCTAGTGCGGCTCCATTAATGGAAAGTAAAGAAGTTATTGGCTATTTTTCAAAACAGTTGTAAAATTATGAAAAATTTTATATAATATCGCTGTAATTATACACACAAAAAAATATAAAGTTAACATGGCATTTTTACTGTATAGTGAACGATATAAAAATGAAATCTAAATAGAACTACTATTTCTTTCCAACGCATAATTTTTCCTGTTTTCAATTCCATTAAATAATAATAATATAAATAGTGCCAACAGCTTGTCATGCAAAAAACAAGCCTTCAGATAGGTATATCGAAAAAAAATCCAAAACATTAAATTGTGGTTCCTGTGTGGTGGAGAAAAATAATAGTGAACTGAATATGCATGGCAGTTTCAGTAGGGGGTTAATCTTATACACACACATTGCGACCGATTTACTTCGGTACATGCTCTAGCAATTTTGCTTAATTTGTGGCAAGAAACCATCTTTCATGCTTTGCACCAATTTATGTTTTTTCAAAGAAGTTCTAGACAAATTGTAGCCATGATTGACAAGGCGGTGTAGCCTAATGGAAGGGAAGCTAAAGGTGATTGGTCTAAATCACGTGTGCAAAAATTGTGCCAAAAAATTGCACCAAAAATTGTCACTTTATGGAACAAGTTGTATAATCCTATATAGTGTATATTCATGATAATTGTTTTTCATGAATTTTTTTGTTTCAAAAAAGTTACCTTTTTTATTTTATTTTTTGTTACGTGTTTTTTAGTCATTTTTGGAGTGCGGGGTGTTTTTTTCTGATGCTATTGATTCAGTAGCTGTCTAATTTAAAGCGTTTTTTTCAAGCAGAAATACCTCAAGACTTGATATATTACTTCTTTTTCCCCAAAGAGAAAAACAGCAACATGTGCACTTAAAGGGGTTGTTCACTACTTGGACCATACCTTCTTAAATGAAAAAGTGTCATGTGTAAAATAAAAAATAGCAAATACTCACTTCCTGGACTGATGCCATTGTTGGTGCTGTGTCTGGGTACACACGTGACATTGGTGTGGCACATTGCGCTGCAGTTACAATGCTTACACTTTCCTTGTTTTAATCTGTTTTGGCCAAGACAAGTGCTAAGTTACGTCAGTGCTGCAGCCTAACAATGTTAGTTTAGAACCCACAGCACCAACATCACTGGAATGACGATGGTTCATGAGTTAAGTATATGCTGTTTTATTTTGCATGGAGAACTGTTTCGATTAGGAAGTGCTTGTCCAAATAGTGGACGACTCCATTAAGGAGTTTTTTCTTATTGAAATCAATAGGAAGCCTTTTCAAAGACATTTTTCATGTGAGATTTGGAGCTCCAAAATCCACAGAAATTCTGTGCGAACTTACCGGGAATTTTTTCCCGTTTTCTATTTCACAAAAAATAAGCCCTCACATGGCCATATTGACGGAAAAATAAAAAAGTTATGGCTCTGGGAAGGAGGGAAGCGAAACACGAACACGTAAAAATGGAAAATCCCAAGGTCATGAAGGGGTTAAAGGGAATCTGTCACCCCCGGGACATATATGACCTATTAATATGGGCATACAGGTAAACTCATGTGATGTACAGGGGTTGGACAAAATAATGGAAACACCTGGAAACATCAGCAAAAGTTAGTTTAATTTGGTATAGGTCCACCTTTTGCGGCGATTATAGCCTCAATTCTCCGAGGTATGGATTCATACAAGGTATGAACTGTTTCCAAAGGAATTTTAGCCCATTCTGCAGTTAAAACACCCTCCAGTTCTCTGAGCGACAATGGCGGCGGAAATCAATGTCTAACTTGAATCTCTAAAATTGACCATAAATGCTCAATAATGTTGAGTTCTGGGGATTGTGGGGGCCAGATGAGATGCTCAACTTCATTAGAATGTTCCTCGTGCCATGCTTTAACAATTCTAGCTGTATGAATTGGTGCATTATCATCCTGAAAGATGGCGTTCCCTTCCGAGAACAGTGCTTGAACCATTGAATGCACTTGGTCGCCCAAAATGCCTAAATAATCTCGGCTGTTAATTCTTCCATGAAGGGATATCAGTGGCCTGGCGGATCTCCATGAAATAGCACCCCAGATCATCACAGAACCTCCACCATGTTTTACGGTTGGGAGAAGGCAGTCTGGATGGAATGCTTCTTTCGGCTGTCTCCAAACATACACTCGGCCGGAGGTCAGAAATAGGGTAAACGATAATTCGTCTGAGAATACCACATGTTTCCACTGCTCGAGGGACCAATTCTGGAGGTTTCTACACCACTCTAAACACTTGGAAACATTTGTCATTGAGAGCAGCGGTTTTCTAATTGCAGCTCTTCCGTGGAATCCAGATTTGTGCAGCTTCTGATGAACAGTTTTTGTGGAAACTGGGTTCTGTAGGTGTTCATTTAACTCAGCAGTGATTTTCAGAGCCGTGGTCTTGCGATCCTCTCTCACAATACGCTTTAGAGTCCGACTGTCTCTCTCAGTCAACTTTGACTTTCGGCCGGACCTGTGCTTTGCTGCGGACATTTTTCCTTCTCTTTCAAACGCAGTCATTACTTTGGAGACAGTACCTCTTGACACATCAAGCATTCAGGCACTTTCTGTAACACTAGCACCTGCTATACGAGCACTAACAATTTGGCCTCTTTGAAAATCCAAGAGGTCTGCCATTGGTATCAGGTTCTCATCAATGTTCTTACAATTATGCAAAACAAACAGTTAATTTACATACACATATCACATAACACAAATAATCAACTACAAAACATTACCATATGTCACGGTTTGCATGTTTATCACATGTTCGAAGATTATGATGCCAAAATGTTAGGTGTTTCCATTATTTTGTCCAACCCCTGTATATGCCCCAATATCTTCTGTGATGTATATGCCCCAATGTCTCCTGTGAAGTATATGCCCTACAGTATCATATGTGATGTATATGCTCAAGTCCTAGTTGGAGCGGCCCCCAAACGCAGGGCAGCGGGGTACTTGGTACCAGGTCTCTCTCGGTTCTGGGGATGTCACGGTGGCCTGACCCGGTCCGTGGCCCTGCTAAGGGGCGCCCAATTAAAGATGTAGGTGGCGGTGTAGGTCGCAGTAAATAACGAGGACACCGGGTTGCAGTCTCGTTACCTCTTTATTGAAGGCTTCGGCATCCGCAATCCAGAGCACTGCTAACAGGGCTGGCTGAGACCGGCCGGTCCGAAGGCACATCCAGAGTTCCCTTTACAGGTGGAAATCAGTGGCCTTCCTTCCAGCGCCTGTGTGTTGTAGTACCTCCCTGCTGAGCACCACGGGATAGTCCTCACAACTGTCGTGTATGTTTCTGTTCTTTCTCTCTCCGTCCCCCAGATGATATGGATAGGACGCACCTGTATGATGGGGTAGGCCTGGAGTTATTTTATAGGGACCCTAGAGACGCCCCTCTCCCACAATTGCCTCCGTTGTCTTCGTTAGGTGTAAAGGTGAGACAGCCAACCTAAAGTTAACTGCCCGGCCGTAGTTCAAAGTAATACGTAGAGTCTGTTACTTTCTCGGCGTTCCGGCCACCGGCTACGCGCCTCAGTAGGATGTTGCCGATCTCGGGGCACGACTCCTACTGGTTCTATCGCCTTTGTGCTGTGATCTCATTTCTCACTTCTCCACAATATCCTTCGCTTCGTGTCCTTTCTTAAGATGCCGCCGCAATGAGGTGCAGGCACGGCTCTGTAACAATCTGTCCTTTTGCTAGGCCTCTGTCAGGATCCCACTCCTGACAGGGACCCCCCTGAATCTTCCCAAGCAACGCTCTCCTCTCACTAGATGTTACCTGGGCAAAACCCAGTCAGCTTCTCCCTAACTTCCTATCCAACCCCCAGTTTTACCAGAGTGTGAGGAGTGGCCTAATACATAGAACCTTTTGCTCCCCCTGGTGGCCAGAGTATGAAGTGTAATGTGTGACTGTGATACCTGGTCAGGTGAACTCCTTTAGTGCAATCAGATGTAACATCGCTCCCCTTAGTGGCAGAGCGACATTACTGCAACGACCAGGACTCTGGGGTGCTGCACTAGCATCCCCTGTGTAATATATATGCTCTAGTCCCAGTGTCTCCTATGTTGTGTATATGCTGTATCCCCAGTGTCTGCTTTGTATTTTTTATTCTCCAGTGCCAGCATCTCCTGTTTAAAATATATGTTCCATTATCTCCTATGTGATGTACATGCTGCAACCCCAGCATCTCCTATGTGATGTATATACAGTTGTCTGTGTCTCCTTTGTAATGTACATTGATGAGCAAAAGGGTAACAATGTTTTGAACTTTTCACTTTCAGGCTCCGTATCTCACCATCCACTACTGCTTCAAATGTTTGACTACCATCAGATTATAGACAATCATATTGGCTATCTCATACATAAATTTGGCTTGCAACTATTTTGCATATGATTATTTATGCAGATTATTGTCATGTCACTGCATTGTTACTGTTTTACTCCTAAAAATCTAAATTTTTATTTTTATTATTTTGTAAATACACCTTTGGCTTTCAACACAGTCTGAATTCTTCTGAGCATGCTCTCGACTGAAATATGATCCCAGGTCTATTTTACACGTTCCCAAAGTTGGTGCATACTGGTCAACTGACTTGGGTATGTATACAGCTTTTTCTTCAACTCTACCATCATATGATCATTTGGGCCAATCCAGCACCCACCTCTACTTCATTGTCATTGAATTATTTCATTGCCAATATCGACATATGCTTCAGGTCGTTGTCCTGTTGGAACACTATGTTGTCCTTTTTATACCCACAGAACTCAAGTGCGCAAAGGAACTCATCTTGTACGATACTGACATATAGCTCAGCATTGAGACCATCATTGATCCTGGTCAAGTATTCAACTCCTTTGGCTGTGAAACAACTCATATCAGGCTTCCTCCACCGAACTTGACGGTTCCTTCAATTTATCTATCCGTTAGCCCCTCTTTGCCTTCTTTCTTCCTGACCCATTTGCACCCCTCAGAGCCTAGTCAATTGACTTTTGTCTCGTCACTCCAAATCACCCGTTTCCAATCTTCTAGTGTCCACTTTTTGTAGTTTTTTGCAAACTCACATGATGCTGTTTGGCAATTTTCTTGGCCAAGAGACCGGTATCGATGGATGACCTGCATGATGCCGTTTCTCATTTCTTGAGAAATCTTGTTCTTTGCTGCTCCTTGATTCAGACCAGTGATCATTTGCTTGGGAATCAACCTAATAGCACACTGAGCTATTGGGGAACATGAGAACAGGATCTAATTTGCAGCATAGAGGAAGAAAATATTTTTCCAACACCAGAAACAAAACAGTAACACTGCAGTGCCATGACAAGAATCTGCATAACTAATCATATGCTAAATAGCTGTAAGTCAAATTTATGTATGAGACAGCCAAGATGACTGTCTATAAAATGATGGTTGTTACATGATTAAAGCAGTAGTGGATGGTGAGATATGGAGCCTGAAAGTCAAAAGTTTCAAACCTTACCCTTTTGCTCATCAGTGTATATAGAGCAGTCTCAGTGTCTCCTATGTGATGAATGCTACAGACCCCACACTGCTTCAGTTCTAGAAATGTTACCAGAGCAGTGGTGAGAGGACCTGCAGTGTAACACACATCTGTGCTCAGAACTTATTGCTGGAAGTTCTTTTCAAAATTCATTGCAGAGGTGACTGTTCTCCAGACTGACACAAATCTGGAAAAACAGGTGTGAGTAGTAACATCATCACTGCCACCTAACATCATTGCTCCAAAGAGTAGATGCTCCAGTGATCACATTTGGGGTGAGTTCATTAAATGTTTGACCTAAAATATGCAAATTTCCTCTTCAGAGAAAAAGAGGACTTGAACTCTATAGCGCCTCCTGTTGGAAGTGGCGATCCTACAAGTCACAATCAACCCTTTAACGAGTCGTGCAATATGACTTAGGATAAAAGCCAAATCAGTATCTCCATTCGCAGACACAGTGTTTCGGGCTGTTGGCCCTCGTCAGTGCGAATATTGAGAACTGATTTGGCTAGGTGAGAGGCTCTGGACTGGGGTCTAAGGGGTAACGTTTCTCCTTGTGGAGAGTGACATACCAGCTCTGACTTGTCAAGGTAAGGAGGCTTATTCGCCGTGCAATGCTCCTCTGGGAAATAACAAGATGAATTTCCAGTTGATAATTTTGTATGACCCCCGAATGATAGTATAAGGGTACGTTCACACAGGACTTTTTTGCTGCTTTTTTTTGCTGCTTTTTTTTATGCTAATTTAGGTGCGTTTTTTTTGGTGCGTTTTTGGTGCGTTTTTTGGGTACGTTCACACAGGACTTTTTTGCTGCAGATTTTTGCTGCAGATATTTGCTGCTTTTTTTATGCCAATTTTCAGCTGCTAGGACACCTCACAATGGCTCTTCACACCTCACAATGGCTCTTCACACCTTACTACCAGGAACTCCCTCACAATAGATCACAAACAGGACACCTCACAATGGCTCTTCACACCTCACAATGGCTCTTCACACCTCACTACCAGAAACTCCCTCACAATAGATCACAATCAGGACACCTTACAATGGCTCTTCACACCTCACAATGGCTCACAATGGCTCTTCACACCTCACTAACCACACCCCTAAGCTCTTGGCTGTGAGATCACTTCCTGCTGGCCATGATTTTCTGCACAAAAAACGCAGCAAATAATGCTACATGCGTTTTTTCAGCGTTTTTTTCATCACCCATTCAAGTCAATGGGTGAAAAAACGCTGCAAAAACGCAGCAAAAACGCTGAAAGAAGTGACATGCCCTATGTCCAAAAAAAGCAGCAAAGCAGAAAATACTGATCAAATAAAAAACCAACGTGTGTGCATGAGATTTCTGAAATCTCATAGGCTACTGGTACTGTAAAAAGCAGCTGAAAATTAGCATAAAAAAAAGCAGCAAAAAAGTCCTGTGTGAACGTACCCTAAATATCCTGGCAGAAAAAACGTTCCTCACCACTGGTCTATGGAGTCGTCCACATGTCCGTGCATTTTTGCTAACCAAGTGGTCCGCACAAAAGGACAAAGACTTGTCTGATTTGGATCAACATCACTCATCAAAATCACCAATGCCAGTCTATAGGCCAGTGAATAAATTGGACAGCATTGGATGCCATCCATGTGCTGCCTGTGACTGGCGATAGGCTTTTATGTAGCCAATTGGCAGAGCAATTAATGGCCACACTTGGATTGTTTGATTGCGGCGTAACATGGTCTAGTCCTTCCAAAAGTTAGGCAGATTTAGTAAATCAGTCCCATTGATTTTTATGTAGATGGTGAAGTAAAAGAAAGTGTCAGCGACTATTCCGTGTCCATCTCTACTGCATGCACAGGATCGTCTCCTCATTACTTGGTCAGTGTCAGAGCCAAAGCAACTTAGTAATAATATCCCTCTGTCTAAACATCTCCTCCGCTCAGACTGGACGTGCTCAGTGCAAGGAAAGGGAGAAGCCCCCGGTGTCACCACAGAGCAGCAGAGCTGGGAAAGTGGCGGTGACAGAGAGCTGAGGGGAAAGTGGCGGTGACAGACAGCTGAGGGGAAAGTGGCGGTGACAGAGAGCTGAGGGGCGGCGCTGCAGGGAGAGAGCACTCAGCTCTGCTACTACACCGCTCAGTCTGGGGTCAGCCGCTGCTCAGGACGGGCTGCTCACTGTACTACTACAGGAGACTACCACTACTCCTATCATCCTGGGGGACTGGCTGGGGATGGAGCCTGGATATTAACTTCTCTGCATCGTAGAAAACTCTGCTGTTCTCCACTATGAAGTGCTTGGGGGTCGTCCTGCTCCTTGTGACTACTGGTAAATGGATCTATCTATCTATCTATCTATCTATCTATCTATCTATCTATCTATCTATCTATCTATCTATCTATCTATCCCATATCTATCTATCTATCCAATATCTATCTATCCCATACCTATCTATCCCATATCTATCTATCTATCTATCTATCTATCTATCTATCTATCTATCTATCCAATATCTATCTATCTATCTATCTATCTATCTATCTATCTATCTAATAGTAGTACCACTAGTGACAGGTTTATAGAGATGGTGATGGCTGTATCGCTCTGTACAGGTGCTCTGGATTGTAGCACTTTTCTTCCATTGTTCCATAGACCTGTCATCACCTGCAGACAGTAGGTAATTGCTAGTGTTGTGGTTGCCCATGGCATACCCAGCACATGGCTCTCTGTCACTCATAGGACTCGATTCTTGATGGACAGCTCCCGCCTTCAAACATGAGCAGTTTTGCAATTGGGAAAAAGCAATGAATTTTCTAAAAATCCCCATCAGCCATCTAGCACACAGCCTGCACTGGTTGTACTGGTTCTTATTAGTTTGCAGGTCACTGAATTAGTCTACGGAAGTACTTCTACTACCCATGATCAGCACAAAGCAAATGTTTGAGTTTTGTTTAGAAATAGTCTTCTACCTTATAGATTTGTAATGCAATCACTAAACTAAAGGGGTTTTCTAGTAGGATGAAGTTATTACCTTACCACTAGTGTAGTTTATAGCTTCTAGACTGATAGCGGCACAGCAGCGGGAACCTGCACCAATTAGAATAGTGTGATCTCTGCTTCATTCGTTCCCTGCGGGACTGCCAGAGAAAGCCAAGTTCCAGAAGCCGGACCCCTTCCAATTTAGAAGCTATCGCCTATCCTGTGTCCAGTGTCTCCTGTGTCCGGGAGATAATTTCTTCCTACTGGAACATCCCTTTACGTTTTGGCTATTCTGTGAATTTGCTGTTGCCATGCTGTTGTTATCTCGTCACATATGTTCCTGACTATAAAAATACTGACGTGTAAAGATTTATACGATGATTGTCCTATGTGTATGGTCGGGTTTAGAAACATGGATTGCTTGACTGGTATGTATTATGAAGCAAAATATAGGACAATCCTTCCTCCAAAATATGTATGTTTCCAGTTTATTTCTGATTTAATTTTCTCATTTGTTTACATTCAGAGAAGTAGAGGGGGCAAAATAGCAAAAATTAAAAAACTTGAATACCTCCATAATGTCATTCTCCCATCCTCAAATTGGCTTAGTTCTTGACCTATTTCGTTTCTCTTTTGTCTAGTAATTTGAGGTGCCCTTGGGTGAGTCTTGTACATGCTCAGACCACTCCTGATGATGAGTTGAAGTCTATGTAAGATTTTAGCAAGTGCACCCTTGCAATTATATAGACTATCTATATCAGTGTTCCCCAAGTTCGGTCCTCAAGAGCCACCAACAGGTCATATTTTTAGGATTTCCTTAGTATTGCCCAGGTGGCAATTCCATCACCTAGACAGGCAACAATTCCATCACCTGGGCCATACTAAGGAAATCCTGAAAACACGACCTGTTGATGGCTCTTGAGGACCGGAGTTGGGGAACACTGATCTATATGGTGTATTGTAAAAGGACCACCACTTGTGTACAAAATTCAGGGGCTCTACACACAAACTCCTCTAGTCTTTTTTTAAAGATTCTCACTTACCGTACTTACAATCTGTGTCACACTGAGGATATTTTTGACATATACCTCCAAATCGCATGTCATTTATTACAGTAGTGCTTCATTGAGTAGCTGTGCTTGAAGTTCTGACTTCAAGAGGTTCCCTATAAAAGGACATTTGTGGCAAATCTGGATGTTCCCAGTGAAGTTAATGCCAGAAAAGAAAAAAACATATCTCAGTTTGTGGTACCTTAGGACACAGCTGGCCGAGTGTACTTAGTTTTTTTCTGCTTCTCTCATAGATTATAATAGGGAGCATACACTCTGACTTCTGTGATGGAAACCAAGAATAGGCAGCCCCTTTCTTGGAATTGGTGGGGGTCACTGACATTTGCTTCATTGGAAAATTCTTTGGAAGAAATTTGCTAAAATGTTTCACATGTTCTATGCTGTGTCCCTTGTAGGGATTGCTAGGGTCTGAGCAGATACATTTTGGATTTTTTTTGTATTAACTGTACAGTATAAAGGTATAACAGTAGTGGAGTACTGATGGGAAATCCACGCCCCACGCCCTGACATTGTATTGCTACATTATGAAGGAAGAATTCATTTCACATAGTAAATGACATCACCAGCAATTAAATATGAAGGGCAACATGAATTCTGCTTGGAAAAACCACTTTACTTGCTCATAATACTGTATCATGTATTATTCATGTAGTTCTACGATGTATGAAGTAGCGGTGAACATATTAAGTAAGGGCGCCGTTCACCTGTGCTCATAGCATGATGTCAAACATGTAATAGGACTACTCAGTATCTTTGCCTTGAAATAGTAAAATAATTAGCTTTGCTTATTTAGAGGCCATTTCCTAATTTACCTTTTTTATTTCTTATTATACAGAAGTATACAAATTAAATTAAGTCATGCTACGCAGCTGACAATATATACTGTATAAGACTTCATAGTTTTATATACACATTACTTAAAGAACTTTTTTTTTAATCAGACCAGTAGCATTTATTCGTGGAGTGCTGAGCTTAAAGGGGTTTTCCATCTGAAAAATAATACTTTTAAAAAGGAATATAAATAGGTTATAAATATACTATTATTAGGGTGATTTACCTCGGTTACAAATTCTGCAGAGCGCTAATCCCAGCTCAACGCAAGAAATTATTTCCTGTGTTTAGGCTAACTGACAATTCAAGTCAATAGCTAAACCAGCCCCTATTTTCTGCCACAACCTGTATGTAGAGAAGGAAGGGGCTGGTTAAGCTATTAAAATGAGTTGTTAGCCAGCCTCCTTTACACACAACTTTGATGATGTGCTGACACAGAAAATACTTTACTTTGTCTAGTACAGAACTGGCGGGGCAGCTGCAGATCCCAGGATCAAGGCTGACAGCTTTGAAAATAAAAGTATATTGTGGCGGATCGTACAGGGGGAGGGGTGTGTCAAGTTCACTCACCTCTGGGGAAGGGAGAGAATGACCCAGCAGGGATCGTCTCTCTCGCACCACCATTACCCCAGGTCAGTCAGGGAACTGCACCGAGGGCAAATAGTCACCGGAGAGGCTTCCCTTATAGATACCAGTTATTGGGGAGCTCCCAGTGAGGGGGGATATATATCACCAGTCCAGGCTGGGGATATATAGGTAAACCTCCTGGCCGTCACTGTCAGAGTTCCTCACTAACACAGTACGGTATGCTGCCACCAGTTCCTCGTTAGATATAAGCCTCGTCAAACAACACATGCCAGTCCTCTTTCGGGCACAGGACATCCACCTCCGGTTCATCTCCAGGCACAGGACTGTCCACATCTGACTCTTTCGGGCACAGGACATCCTGCGGTACACCCCTGGGCACAGGACTGTCCACATCCAAGACCAGTTACCATGGATGACTTGCATCGCTGTCTATGCTGTGGGTGCAAGGCTATTCAGCTGCCATAGCTGCTGGCTCTGCTGGCCTGTGATGCTTCACACACACAGCCAGTGCTCTGCAGGCCTCTGCTGTGCCCACCAGCACACACCAGACTGAGGCCGGCGTCACACTGGCGAGTTTTACGGACGTAAGAGCGCAGAAACTACGTCCGTAAAACTCGCATAACATACGGCACAATTATTCTCAATGGGGCTGCTCCTATTAGCCGTATATTACGGTTCAGTATTATACGGCTTTCTACGGCCGTACAAAATCGCAGCATGCTGCGTTTGTCAGCGTATTGCGCTAATAATACGCCAATGAAAGTCTATGGGGGCGAGAAAAATACGGATTCCACACGGACCTGCAGTGTGACTTGCGAGAAATATGCAGCGGTGTTAGTGAAAAGTCGGTAATTCAATTGCCGGCTTTTTCCTTCTCCTTCACAAACCCGACATGATATGAGACATGGTTTACATACAGTAAACCATCTCATATCCCCATTTTTTTTGCATATTCCACACTACTAATGTTAATAGTGTGTATGTGCAAAATTTGGGCACTGTAGCTGCTAAAATAAAGGGTTAAATGGCGGAAAAAATTGGCGTGGGCTCCCGCGCAATTTTCTCCGCCAGAGTGGTAAAGCCAGTGACTGAGGGCAGATATTAATAGCCAGGAGAGGGTCCATGGTTATTGGCCCCCCCGTGGCTAAAAACATCTGCCCCCAGCCACCCCAGAAAAGGCACATCTGGAAGATGCGCCTATTCTGGCACTTGGCCACTCTCTTCCCACTCCCTGTAGCGGTGGGATATGGGGTAATGAAGGGTTAATGTCACCTTGCTATTGGAAGGTGACATTAAGCCAGATTAATAATGGAGAGGCGTCAATTATGACACCTATCCATTATTAATCCAATTGTAGGAAAGGGTTAAAAAAACACACACACACACATGATTAAAGGATTTTAATGAAATAAACACAGCGGTTGTTGTAATAATTTATTGTTCTCGCAATCCATTTGCAAACCCTCGCTTGGCAAAATAATAAACGCACAATATACATACCTTCTGATGTCCTATCACGTCCCACGATGTAATCCATCTGAAGGGGTTAACTAATATTACAGGCAGGAGCCCTGCTAAATGCAGCTGTGCTCCGTGCCTGTAATCCCCCGGCGAATGAATGAAATGTAGGTCAATGACCTACATTTCCTTCAGTCGCGGTGATGCGCCCCCTGGTGGATGTCCTCATATGACCTGGAGCGTGGGAAAAAGTTCCCAGGCTGCAGTTCATGAGAACATCCACCAGAGGGCGCCTCACCGCGACTCAATGTAAGTACAGATCACTGCTTTCCTTTCAGCACCCGGGGATTACAGGCACGAGCGAGTGGTTTATCGCAGCTCTGCCTGTAATATTAGTTAACCCCTTCAGATGGATTACTTCGTGGGACGAGACGGTTCACCAGAAGGTATGTATCTTGTGCGTTTATTATTTTTCCAAGCGAGGGTGTTCCTGATGGATTGCGAGAACAATAAATTATTACAACAACCGCTGTGTTTATTTCATTAAAATCCTTTTTAATCATGTGTGTGTGTGTTTTTTAACCCTTTCCAACAATTGGATTAATAATGGATAGGTGTCATAATTGACGCCTCTCCATTATTAATCTGGCTTAATGTCACCTTCCAATAGCAAGGTGGCATTAACCCTTCATTACCCCATAGCCCACCGCTACAGGGAGTGGGAAGAGAGTGGCCAAGTGCCAGAATAGGCGCATCTTCCAGATGTGCCTTTTCTGGGGTGGCTGGGGGCAGATGTTTTTAGCCACGGGGGGGCCAATAACCATGGACCCTCTCTAGGCTATTAATATCTGCCCTCAGTCACTGGCTTTACCACTCTGGCGGAGAAAATTGCGCGGGAGCCCACGCCAATTTTTTCCGCCATTTAACCCTTTATTTCAGCAGCTACAGCGCTGAAATTTTGCACATACACACTACTAACATTAGTAGTGTGGAATATGCAAAAAAAAAGGGGATATGAGATGGTTTACTGTATGTAATCATGTCTCATATCCTGTCGGGTTTGTGCAGGAGAAATGAAAAGCCGGCAATTGAATTACCGGCTGTTCACAGATATCGCGCTGAATGAAATCTAAATACAGAATATATATATGTGTCTCAATGACATATATATATATATATATATATATATATATATATATATATATACTGTATATATGTTTTAATGAACATTTGAGCACATAAATCCATTAGATGTCGGTTTTGCAAGCCTGCGCGAAAATATCGCAGTACGGATGCCATACGGATTACATACGGAGGATGCCATGCGCAAAATACGCTGACACACCCTGCCTACGAATCACTATTTTGGGAACATTTCACCGTATTTCGGCCGTATTACGGCCGTAAAATACGGACCGTATTGTCTTACGCCGAGTGTGACGCCGGCCTGACACTGATGTTGTACCTGACACCAGACACACCCATACCCCTTACCGCAGTGTTTTTAACAAACAAATCTGTGACTGCCATGCACACCTATGGACTTCATCTGTCTCTATGCACAACCTGGGGAGAACACACAGCGACCCCTACCTGTGACACGAGTCACTGCCTCACAGTGTATATATATATGCAAGAACAATATACAAGTATACAAGCAGAAGTGTAGTACAAAGGTAGGATACAGATAGATTGCAATTACCGTGTTATTTAGCATGTGACCACAGGGAGGTGCTGATGAATCACAGGTCCAAATCTTTGTTACGTAATTCTCTGGCCGTGTCAGCTAACGGACCTCCTGTTAGTAGAAAAAACTCAGACCAAAATCAGGAGCTGCCTATTATCCCCTGGGCTGTGCAGCCTCTCTCCTCCCATATCTGAGAGCATAGTTTTCCGTCCAGAACCATGGATGCCCATAACTTGCCGCCCGAAGCTCTAAATGGGACGGCGGCGCCACTGGGTTCTGCTGGATTTTATCTGTGCAGGGAGACCAAATATGGCTACCATATTTAATTTCTGGTAGCTATGGTTTATAACTCAATAATGCCGAGTTCTAGAGGTGGCTGCATGGTATGGGCTTGTGGGGAAAGGAATGCAGATTCCGATTATGTGCTCTGCTAGGTTCAGAGATATTGCATTCTTTTATTATAGGACATTTTCTAGATTCAATATCTCAGAGCCTTGTGCTGTTGAGCCAGGGATCTGCAGTGCCAATATGTCTGCGTGTAAGCCTGAGTCCAAGAAAGGAAGCCAGTTGGCTGGTAACTGCACAAGAGTTCACATCATTGTGCTAATTGCTGGACTTGATGCTGAGGGACACAGGGTCTATGCCTTTTGCCCCCCCCCCCTCCGGAGAGAGTTTCAAAGGCCTTTTTGCTCGAGCTAATTAAAAAAGCCCGTCCAAGGAAGTGCCTTCACTGGATAATGATGTCCCATTGTTTGATGTGTATTTGACTTCCCTTTTGACCTGGGGGAATGCCAAAGATGGGGGCTGAGTATGAGAGGAAGTATTTTGGGCCAAACTGTATCTGATTTTCATCAGATATCAAAATGATATCAATTAGATTTTCCCATATCTCACATATATTAATAAACTTTTTTTTATTTATATTCTACACATATTTAAAAGTTCTAGGTTAATTTTTTCTGCAAATGGACAACCTTTTTAAAGAATGCAGCTGTCAAAATGAAAGAAAAATTCCTTAAAAAGGGCTATCCACTCGGTAAAATAGAAAAATAGGTAACAACCTTAGTAATGCTTAGTTTCCAATCCCTGTGGCTACTGTGCCATCACTTCCCAAGTTCCCACTGGTTGTTTAATCCTCGCTTCTAGTAAGGGCATTTGGAAATGGACAAGTGGCTACTGCAGCCAATCATTGACTTCAGCAGTAACTTCAGTATTGCCCGCCACAAGCAGGGGCGTAACGACCGTGGTCACAGCGGTTGCTGCTGCAACCAGGCCAGCACGGCATGTGGGGGGCCTGCCAATGGGGCCCAAGGACACACATTTAGCCCCTACTTCAGTTGGACATGCATCTTCGGATGCACATTCAGCTGAAGTGTATTGCAGTGTACAGACCAATCAGGTCCGTGCACCACAATGCACGCTGTCGGCCAATCAGAGGCCAGCAGCTAACGTTGGTGTGCATGTGAGGGGGGACGTATGGCAATGATGTAATGTGTTCTCATCGCATGCCGAAGTCAGTTGCCGGCCTCAGAAGGGGATGCCACCTGGCTTGGGAGTGTTGGGAAGGTGAGCGGGAAAATTTATTTTTTCCCCCGTGTATTGAACAACAGCAGGGCCATATACCAGGATGGGGGCCATATACCAGGGTGGGGGCCATATACAAGATTGCGGCCATATACAGTGGGGGATAAAATTGTGCAAGTTCTCCCACTTAAAAAGATGAGAGAGACCTGTAATTTACATCATAGGTAGACCACAACTATGAGAGTCAAAATGAGAAAACAATTCCAGAAAATCACCTTGTCTGATTTGGCAGGATTTATTTAGCAAATTATGGTGGAAAATAAAAACACATGAAGGACTCCCAGACTATGAGAAATAAGATTCTCTGGTCTGATGAGACAAAGAAAGACCTTTTTGGTGATAATTCTAAGCGGTATGTGTGGAGAAAACCAGGCACTGCTCATCACCTGCCCAGTACAATGCCAACTGTGAAACATGGTGGTGGCAGCATCATGCTCTGGACCTCAGACTTGGCAGAAGGTTCACCTTCCAACAAGACAATGACCCCAAGCACACAGCTAAAATAACAAAGTAGTGGCTTCAGAACAACTGTGTGACCATTGTCGACTGGCCCAGCCAGAGCCCTAACCTAAACCCAATTGAGCATCTCTGGAGAGACCTTAAAATGGCTGTCCACCAACGTTCACCATCCAAACTGATGGAACTGGAGAGGATCTGCAAGGAAGAATGGCAAAGGATCCCCAAATCCAGGTGTGAAAAACTTGTTGCATCATTCCCAATAAGACTCATGGCTGTACTAGCTCAAAAGTGTGCCTCTACTCAATACTTAGCAAAGGGTCTGAATACTTCTGACCATGTGATATTTCAGGTTTTCTTTTTTATTAAATTTGCAAAAATTTCTACATCTGTTTTTTTTTCAGTCAGGGGTGCAGAGAGTACATTAATGTGAAAAAAATGAACTTTTTTGAATTTACCAAATGGCTGCAATGAAACAAAGAGTGAAAACTTTAAAGGGGTCTGAATACTTTCTGTACCCACTATATGTTTCTGTTTATGGTATCTACTTTAGTGGATGATTAATTTCATATTTTGATAGACCAGACTTTAACAGATGCGACAATACCAAATATGTTGTTTTTTAAATTTCTTTATTTTTAATGTAGGTGAAGGAGGTGGGTGAATCAAATGTTATTTTTTCTCTATGTTGAGTGCAGCAGTTAAATCTTCATGGCTGCTGCACTCTGCACACTGAACACTAATGCTGCTCAGTCACTTAAAGCCTTATTCAGACGTCTGTGGTGTACAGTTGTATGAATGAGGCTTTACGGCCCCCTGTGCAAACTGCCTTAGGCCGGTTTCACACGTCAGTGGCTCCGGTACGTGAGGTGACAGTTTCCTCCCGTACCGGAGACACTGACACACGTAGACCCATAAAAATCAATGCATCTGTTCAGATGTCATTGATTTTGTGCGGACCGTGTGCGGACCGTGTCTCCGTGTGCCAAACACGGAGACATGTCAGTGTTCGTGGGAGCGCACGGATTACACGGACCCAATAGAGTCAATGGGTCCGTGTAAAACACGCACCTCACACGGACATTCTCCGTCTGGGGTCCGTGTGGCGTGCCGGAGACAGTGCTACAGTAAGCGCTGTCCCCCCCACATGGTGCTGAAGCCGCCATTCATATGTTCCCTGTAGCACCGTTTGCTACAGAGAAAATATGAATGATAGTGTTTAAACTAAAGATCCATGTGTCCGCCGCCCCCCCACCCCCTGTGCGCCCCCCCCGCTGGTCAGAAAATACTTATCCGGGTCCCCCGTCGGCTGTCGCTCCTTCCTGGTCTGGCCGCGCCTCCTACTGTATGCGGCCGATTACACTCATGAATATGTGGCTCCACCTCCAATAGGGGCGGAGCCGCCTATTCATGAGTGTAAATGAGCGGCCCCACGTGACCGCATACAGTAAGCCGCGGCCAGACCAGGAAGGAGCGACTGCCGACGGGGGATCCGGGTGAGTATTTTCTGACCAGCGGGGGGGGGGCGCACAGGGGGTGGGGGGGCGGCGGACACATGGATCTTTATTTTAAACACTATTCTTCATATTTTCCCTGCAGCAAACGTTGCTGCAGGGATGATATGAATCGCAGCTTCAGCACCATGCAGAGTGGGTACCACACGCTCCGTGTGGTACCCACTCGCCATACGGGCGGCACACGTGTGCCGCAGGTATGGCCTCCGTGAGTTCCCAGGCACACGGACACGGATAACTCCGGTACCGATTTATTCCGGTACCGGAATTATCTGGACGTGTGGGACAGCCCTTAGAAGAGATGACATAGATGACATTGTCACTGGTTATCCTGCACTGCACATTGATATTGAACAAGCAGAGCACATTTACCTCATTCAGACATTCCTGTGCATCATGGACATTTCAATGAGGATTAAAGACAGGGTCACACCTAACGTATCAAAATACGGTCCGTTTTTTACGGCCGAGATACGCAGAAAATTTCCTGAAGGGTGATCAGTATTCAATGCGATGATGCGATTCTTCCTCCAAAAATTATCTGTGTGTCATCCGTACGGCGAGACTTTCTCGCCGGCTTGCAAAATGGACATATAATGGATCCCTGGGCTCAAATATTCGTGAAAACATATATACAGTCTATATATATATATATATATATATATATATATATATATATATATATATATATATATATATATATATATATATATATGTCAGTGAGACACACATATTTATATATATATATTTATATTTCATACATAGCTAGATAGCAGAAAAGCCGCTTCGTTGACTTGCGGTGCTGCGCCCCCTGGTGGCAGAAACTCATATCAACTCTAGCGTGGGAATTTTTCTGAATATTTTTTCATGCTAGAGTTCATATGAGTTTATGCTACCAGGGGGCGCATCACCGCAAGTCAGCGAAGCTGCATTCCATTCATTCCCCAGTTTTTACAGCCAGGGGCAGCTGCATTAGCAGGCTCCTGGTTGTAAAGTTATTTAACCCCTTGAGATGGATTTACATCGTTTGACATGACTGTACGGCAGACAGGTATGGGATATTGTTTTTTTTTTATTTTTCCTTTTTTTTCAGAAGATCAAGGGTCGTCAGTTGGATTGAGCGTACAATAAAGATATTAAAACCCCATGTGTTTATTTATTTCATTAAAATACTTTATTCATAATGTGTGTGTGTGTTTTTAACCCTTTACTACTATTGGATTAATAATGGATAGGTGTCTTATTGACATCTCTCCATTATTAACCTGGCTTAATGTCACCTTACATTAGCAAGGTGACGTTAACCCCTTATTACCCCATATCCCACCGCTACTCGGGAGTGGGAAGAGAGTGGCTAAGTGCCAGAAGAGGCGCATCTTCCAGATGTGCCTTTTCTGGGGTGGCTGGGGGCAGATGTTTGTAGCCAGGGGGGCCAATAACCATGGTCCTTCTCTAGGCTATTAATATCTGCCCTCAGTCACTGGCTTTCCCACTCTGGTGGAGAAAATTGCGCGGGAGCCCACGCCAGTTTTTTCAGTGATTTAACCCTTTATTTTAACACCTAGAGCTCCCAAATTTTACACACAGACACTACTAACATTACTAGTGAGGAATATGAACAAATATAACGGATATGAAATGGTTTACTGTATGTCGGCTTTGATAAGGAGATAGCAAAAGCTGGCAATTGAATTACTGGCTTTTAAGCTATCTAGCTCTGTATTAAATATAAATATATATATATGTGTGTGTGTCAATGACATATATATATATATATACATATATACAGTATATACCTATTCTATGTGCAGACATTTATTTTAGCTATTCTTTTCTAAACTGTCAGTGTGATTTTTCTGTACACCGCATTGAATTGCCAGCTTTTCTATAGAACACCGTTGCGTATTTCTTGCAAGTCACACGCATGGTCCGTGTGTAATCCGTATTTTTCTCGCCCCCATAGACTTTCATTGGCTGATTTTTTGCACAATATGCTGACAAATGCAACCATGCTGTGATTTTCTCTGCCCGTAAAATATGTCTGAGAAATATACGGCTGATGGGAGCTGCCCCATAGAGAAACATTGGTCTGTGTGCAATGCGTTGTTTTTTCACCTCTCGCTCGTCCATATTCCTCTCTAGTGTGACCCCTGCCTAACACTCATTGATCAGAGCTGAGTCAGTGTTCAGAGCCCTGCAGCATGATTATTACACTGCTTAGCTCTGAACACTGCAGCAGTGAGAGCACGTCGAGAAGCCTGACTTTGTACTAGTAATGCTTGGTTCTGACTTGTTCTCACCATTAGAAGTCACTGCCACAACTACCGCTATTGTGGTGAAAGCAATACTACAGTGGTGACTTTTTCCATTCGTGAAAACAGGTCAATAGCTTTAGTAGTATAATGACAAGCTTCTCACTTGTTCTCACCACCGCTACCCTGGTTACCCCCTTAACAGCTATGAACTTCATAAGGTGGGTGCCTGCTCAATTTATAGCTGATAAGACCATGGCATCAAAAATAGGCAGTAGCCTATGGCTGTTGTATTTGCGAAGTCTATATGTCATGCTGTGACAATTACACACCAGTAAATATAAACAGCAGCCCACAGTGGCAGGAAAAAATAAATAATAATAATAATAATAATAATAAATGCAGTACAAATAAAACATGTTTATATAATTACTATTGATAAAAAATGTGATACATTACCTCTAAGGCAGGGCTGAATTCAGGAGTAACTGACTTAGAATGCTAAATTGCTATATCTATTGATATATACACTGCTCAAAAAAATAAAGGGAACACCAAAATCCCACATCCTAGATATCACTGAATGAAATATTCCAGGTGTAAATCTTTATTCATTACATAGTGGAATGTGTTGAGAACAATAAAACCTAAAAATGATCAACGTGAATCACAACTAATATCCCACGGAGGTCTGGAGTTGGAATGATGCT
Source organism: Ranitomeya variabilis (assembly GCF_051348905.1). Classification (NCBI taxonomy): domain Eukaryota; kingdom Metazoa; phylum Chordata; class Amphibia; order Anura; family Dendrobatidae; genus Ranitomeya; species Ranitomeya variabilis. The sequence goes on along the minus strand of NC_135236.1, from coordinate 487,153,725 downwards.
CAAAATCAAAGTGGAAAATGAAGTTACAGGCTGATCAAACTTCAGTGGAAGTGCCTCAAGACAAGGAAATAATGCTCAGTAGTGTGTGTAGCCTCCACGTGCCTGTATGATCTTCCTACAATGCCTGGGCATGCTCCTGATGAGACGGTGGATGGTCTCCTGAGGGATCTCCTCCCAGACCTGGACTAAAGCATCCACCAACTCCTGGACACTCTGTGGTGCAACGTAACGTTGGTGGATGGTGTGAGACATGATGTCCCAGATGTGTTCAATCGGATTCAGGTCTCGGGAACGAGCGGGCAAGTCCATAGCTTCAGTGCCTTCATTTAGCAGGAACTGCTGACACTCCAGCCAGCCACATGAGCTCTGGCATTGTCCTGCATTAGGAGGAACCCAGGGCCAACCGCACCTGCATATGGTTTCACAAGGGGTCTGAGGATCTCATCTCGGTACCTAATGGCAGTCAGGCAACCTCTGGTGAGCACATGGAATTGCTGTGTGGCCCTTCAAAGAAATGCCACCCCACACCATTACTGACCCACTGCCAAACCGGTCATTCTGAAGGATGTTGCAGGCACAGGATCGCTCTCCATGGCATCTCCAGACTCTGTCACATCTGTCACGTGTGCTCAGTGTGAACTTGCTTTCATCTGTGAAGAGCACAGGGCGCCAGTGGCGAATTTGCCAATCCTGGTGTTCTGTGGCAAATGCCAAGCGTCCTGCACGGTGTTGGACTTTGAGCACAACCCCCATCTGTGGATGTCGGGTACTCAGACCTTCCTCATGTAGTCGGTTTCTAACCATTTGTGCAGACACATGCACATTTGAGGCCTGCTGGAGGTCATTTTGCAGGGCTCTGGCAGTGCTCCTCCTGTTCCTCCTTGCACAAAGGCTGAGGTAGCGGTGCTGCTACTGGGTTGTTGCCCTCCTATGGCCCCCTCCACATCTCCTGGTGTTCTGGCCTGTCTCCTGGTAGCGCCTCCAGCCTCTGGACACTACGCTGACAGACACAGTAAACCTTCTTTTCACAGCTCGCATTGATGTGCCATCCTGGATGAGCTGCACTACCTGAGCCACTTGTGTGGGTTGTAGAGTCTGTCTCATGCTACCACAAGTGTGAAAGCACAACCAACATTCAAAAGTGACCAAAACATCAGCCAGAAAGCATTGGTACTGAGATGTGGTTTGTGGTCCCCACCTGCAGAACCACTCCTTTATTGAGTGTGTCTTGATAATTGTCAATAATTTCCATCTGTTGTCTATTCCATTTGCACAACAGCATGTGAAATTGATTGTTAAACAGTGTTGCTTCCTAAGTGGACAGTTTGATTTCACTGAAGTTTGATTTACTTGGAGTTATATTCTGTTGTTTAAGTGTTCCCTTTATTTTTTTGAGCAGTATAGAAAGTCTATTTTGAATGTCTTAAGCAATTTTTTTCTTAGGAAATAAGACATGTTATTGCTCTTTCCTATCCAGACTTGTTTGCACTTGCAGAAACTAATTGTTAAACTAGTTAAAAAACTAATATTGTCTCATGTCATTGAATTTATTGTCATTATATAACTAAGACATGTGGATAGATAAAGAGGCTAGATAATTGAGGACTAGAGGTGTAATAGGATGGGGTCATGTAGACCATGCTGTTTGCAATTATGGATAATGAAAGATTACAGTGATATGACATATAGATGGTGGGGTTTATATTTTACCAGCAGACATCCTTCCCCTTCTACTGACATAATAATAGATACATTTTACGATACGATTATTCTTCTTTTATTCTTGTTGCGACATGAAGTCTGTGGGGTCAAAATATTAATCCTTATGGTATAAATACAGCAATCATTGAAGTAAATGGTAATTTAATGGATGGGTGAACCCTATGACCTGAAAATGTGCACTGAACATAGACATCAATGTATTAATGGGCCATGTGTGGGCCATAGTTTTCAGACCGACCCCAGGTCTACTGTGCTCATAATCACACCTGCCTATGAAGAATAGAAGGGTTATTTTACACTGACAGACTCCCATGGTCGTAATTGACAGAGAAATAGCCATAACTAATATGGCTGACAGTTGTGGCTTTCACAAAGGTACTTTACAGAAAAAAATAAAAAGTAATAATTTTAAGGGAGACTTTATAAGGTTAAGCTAGCCATACACGTGGAAACACTGTCCACTTCTTCCGACTTCACCATAAACATGTAAGCTAGTTTATTTCAATAAGGAGAGAGCAAAACCAGTACCAGAGAGCCTTGTGAGCATCGTATCTTCTGCAGGAGAAAAAAATTGGACATGTTGAAATTTGACATGCCCGATAATCCTTTCCCTTGACAGATGCCATCGAGCAAAAGTCGAGTGACACCTCAACACTTCAGGATGTCTTCATACATATCTTAGTATCTGTTGATCTATGTGTTTATTGTTATGTTTAATGTCTATTGTCTATACAAGTCCCCTCTAAAATGTAAAGTGCTGCGGAATATGTTGGCTCTATAGAAATAAAATTATTATTATTATTATTATACATACAGCACTATTTAATGTCTATGAAATTGGCCAATTAATTGAAAAATACTGTAATATAGACAAATACATGTTTATGTTATAATTTGTAAAATATTCTGTATAAATCACAGAAATCTGAAACACAGATAAAATATCTCTAGGGTGATTTCTCATACACAGAGAAGGGAACTATTCAAAGCTCCCAAATGGTCTCCAGGACACTCCCTAGTCCTTTTCTTCAATATCTATATCTAAGGACTTATTATTCCCACATAATGAACAGACTTGGGTGATCTTCAAAGAAACTGAACTTGGGCAGCTGCCAGACCAACTGACATGGGTCAAACGCCAGAATTAATGCAAGAATTTCACTTATCTACATCTAATTGTGCGCTAGCTACATTTACTTCTCAACATTAAATAGATTTATGGATGAACAGTTCTAGCAAACTAGTCAAATGTGGTAAAAAAAATTAAGGCACCTATTGTTCGCTCTAAATACTCTGTTTAGACAAAGATCACGTAGAACATTGTATTTTGGCTTCCTGCAGTGACAACTTGGAGAAGCTTGGAAGATGACTGCATACTGATTATTTATTAAACTCAATAATATAATATTAACAGTATGTTGTAGGGTCCTATCTAGAGATGTGCAAATCGACTTGAAGTAATGTGGTCCAATGACCACTTTAGTATTCTGTGGCCACCAGATGGGAGCTCTGAAAACCTGCTGGCATCCATGACACCAGTTCTGAAAAAAAGACTTGGCGTAGTCTCATACTTGAGTCAGATCATAATGATGACGGTGTACTGGGCCTACAAATCAGATCAGAAGAGGTGCCAAGGATTCCGTCAGGTGAGAGGCTGTTTGCAGGGTTCCTGCCTGGTGGCCACGGAATGTTGGCGTGGCCACTAGATCTGGGTTCTGCAAAAGGAATTGATCATCTTTGGTCTTAACTTTCATATACTGGTGGATTTTTGACATTCAAATCAACTTGGTATTTAGGGCTTTGTTTTTGAAAAGCTCCAACTAATATTCAGATATTTAACAAGTGAATGAGAATTTTGGATCTTTTTTTAGGTTAAATTTGCTATATGGTATCCAAGTTTTGAGAGTCACATTAAACCTTTTAATAAAAAGTCCAAGTCACAGAAAAGATTTCAGTTGGTTATAATTATTTTGTTACCTGAACTCGTACTCCATCCGCTTAGTACAAGAAGCCTAGTATAATGGAGAGTCTGATAGCATACCAAACATCTGAGCTTCCCAATAAATGAAATGACAGCAGAAAGGATAATACAGTACCGAGTGTTAGGGGTCGAGGTCCCACCTCTCCACAGGGGGAATCTCGGGCCATCTCCGCTGCGGTCTCCCATTCTTCTCCTGCCGCAGTGGGGCCTGCTCAGCAGAGACATCGGTCCCAGCGTTTCGCTCAGTCTGACTCTGTACAAAGAGTTAATGCTGCCTTTCCTGCTTCTGCCATTGAAGTCAGTGCTGGGCAGCGGCGAGCAGACGCTTCTGGGACTAAGTCCTGCTTTTCTCGTTCTGAGCATGCCCAGAGTAAGATCTCTCAGTGGAGATCGAGGGTCACATGATCAGATACTGCAGCTAAGGCCATTGGTCCTTCAGGAAGGTCCTGTGGGTGCTCACGCTCTGTGGCAGCCTCTCAGTGGTCCTTCTAGGAAGGTCCTGTACGTGCTGCAACTATTTAAGGCTCGCATGGCCGCACGGCCATGCTCTAGTATTGTTATTTGTTAAGTGCTTTGCGCCAGTGTGGTCACGTGAGAGTGTGTTCAGGGACCCGGCTGAAATAAGCCCTTAGAATGCTGGCTTCTCCGGCGAGGAGTTTGTTTGTATGTATTCAGGGACCTGGCTGAAATAAGCCCCTAGAATGCTGGCACCTCCGGCGAGGAGTTTTGTGTGCATGCGTGACCACTGACTGCTCTCTGTTTGGGCAGTTAGCCTGTGCCTCTGTGAAGTCTAACAGGGCACATTGCTTTGCTTTCACGGCTACTCTGTGAATTAACTGAGTTAGTCCATACCGCCATATAGTGCCGCCATTTGCTAGCAGCAGGTACTCCTGCACGGTGGACCCCGGGCTGCGAAAGCACCAATATCAATAAAAACATCTCTATTTACTCGGTGCGTTCCGCTAGTCCTAACACCGAGTTAGCAAATAAAGAATAAGCTCATAAACATCAAAACATAATAGTAATGTCATAATGGTGTCAACATTAGTAAATGTATCCATTCTGCTCCGTGTCCCCTGGTAGATTCAGTAGTGTCTTATGGCCATAAAATTTAAAGAAAGCTATCAGACTCGCTTCAATTTAAAGGGAACCTATCACCCCGTTTTTTAAAAATTAGATAAAAATAGTGTGAAATAGGGGCAGAGCTGGGCTTTACATTAGTGCCTTTTTGGTGCCTTTACACCCCCGTTAGGCTGCCGAAATACCTTTGTGAAGTGGCCGTTTTCTGCTGTCACTCAAGTTGGTCAGGTCGGATGGGCGTGGTCACAGCGCTGTTTCTCCCCCAGATCAGGCTCATCATTACGTTGGTGGCGTAGTGGTGTGCGCATGTCCATAGAGAAGATCCACTGCCCAGGAGATTCAAAACAGCGCGGTCTTCGCTATTCGCCGTTTACCGGTGGGCGCGGCCATCTTTCCTGTGGCTGCGCGTGCGCAGATGGAGCGCTCTGCTGCCCGGGGCTTCAGGAAAATGGCCGCCGCGATCTCCATCTGCGCACGCGCGGAATCCCGCGGCCATTTTCCTGAAGCCCCGGGCAGCAGAGCGCTCCATCTGCGCACGCGCGGCCATAGGAAAGATGGCCGCACCCACCGGTAAACGGCAAATAGCGAAGACCGCGCTGTTTTGAATCTCCTGGGCAGTGGATCTTCTCTTTGGACATGCGCACACCACTACGCCACCAACGTAATGATGAGCCTGATTTGGGGAAGAAACAGCGCTGTGACCACGCCCATCCGACCTGACCAACTTGAGTGACAGGACAAAACGGCCACTTCACAAAGGTATTTCGGCAGCCTAACGGGGGTGTAAAGGCACCAAAAAGGCACTAATGTAAAGCCCAGCTCTGCCCCTATTTCACACTATTTTTATCTAATCTTTAAAAAACGGGGTGATAGGTTCCCTTTAATGACCATTGAATCCTTCACTATTGGAAATCTTTATCCAGATTATTGGAAGAGGTGTATGTGCTATGGTGTAAAAGGTCCCATATACATTAAATCAGCATAAACCTAACCTGTTAATATTGATGATATTGACGTATTTGGTCAATGATCTAATGAGTATGGGGGCCCCTGACAAATAATGTTAGAGGATATTTCTGACTGCAGATCCTTAGGTTCTCTAGAGATAAGTCTCCACCAAAGATGTCTGGCAGCTGGTCTCTCATAGAGAACATAGGAGCACTCAACAGAACGAGTGCTTCTGTGCATGGCTGTCACGCTGTGACAGTCTTCAGTAAGGAAGAGGGGCCTCTAACTGTCCCTGGAGCTGGGAAATATTCCTATCCCAGGGGTATTCTTAAAGGTAGAGGGGCTCGAGTCTCCAGCCTTACTATGCTCCTGAAAAAACCCTAATTTGTTCCCTTCCCCACCCCATGAGGCATGGGACAGAAATAAAAGGTAAACCAGACACTTAGACAAAACAGGGATAACAGAAAATCTCTATCATACAAAAAGCACTAACCAACCATAGGTAGGAGGATAGGGACAGGGAGGAATAAATTGAATGAGAAAAGGGAACAGGAGATAAACACACACGTACAACAGCACATTACAGAACACCACAACTCCAACTTCAAACTTCAACAACTTAGCTTTAGCACACTGCACAGGTAGATAAATCTTTCACAGGCAGGGACTAAACGGCCAGAGCCTGTATGTATAGAGGGAGTAAAGGATAAGCAGTTGCAACTGACAACAACCAGGCTGTATGGTCTAAGCCAGCATGGAAAGAGTCCTTTACCCTCTCAGCACTGAAGGAAATGGAAATCCATTTAAATTAGGACACGAATCACACCATTTCTAAAGAGGACTAAGATTCATTACCCGACGTCACCGTCTAAATCCAAGCCTTCCAGGGGGGACGTGACACCCTCGTGACAATGGTTTGGTTGGGTGAGATAGCAGTCAGCTGAACAATCAGCTATCTAATGTGTATGGTGGGCTTTAGTGTGCACAGTAATTGCCGAATAGCTGCTGTTACGGTGTTATGGATCCTTAGGACTAGTCAGCCATCTTGTAGATAGTCTAATCATGCACATCAAATCTCGTATTGAGGTGCACACAACCATTTTTCTCTCCCTCTGATTATGCTGATAAGGCTCTGATCAGAGTTTGATTACAGTGGGATTCAATTTTCTCGTCGGAGAGAAAAAAATTTCTCTACTTTCTCCATTATGTCAGTCCATGAAAATCAAACTGCACTTAGATGTCAAGCAAGTGTGGTCCGATTTTTTTCATGAACCCATAAACAGGAGTGGACGACTACCATCTGATTTTTAAAGGCAAATCCTGCATGCTGAGATTTTTCTCCTCAGACCACTCAGTCAGAGGAAAACTTCAGATGTGTGTACAGCCTTATAAAATAACCTGAGTACGAGTGCTATCCGTCAAAATGACAGGTAGCACTCGTATGACTAAAATGGTCATCTGCACGAGCCCTGACTGTTTTTTCTCCATATAATATATATGAACATCTGTAATCAAATATATGCTAATTGGTGAAATATTATAAAATGAACACGGCTGCTTAGTCAGACATATAACAACCATTCTAAGATAAATTATCTCTGCTCATTGCTGCAGTATAAACTTTGACAGCAGGCGACATTTGGATTAGTAAAAAAAAACAGTCTCACCTGGTGTTCAAAGTGTCATATCGGTAAAGGTCACTTTTCTTAGCACGCCGGACAAATATGCACAACACACTGATCACAGGTTATAAATTAACCCTATTGTTTTCCTGATAAGAGCAGTTTAGCCAATATATTTGCTGATTCGTGCTTAAGTAAACAAAGATTTTCCATCTGGAGGGATGTGGTGAACGATCCTTCCATCTGGTCCTGTGCGCAAGATGTGGGTGGGAGATGGAAAAAGTACAGTATAGATGACTGTAAAACAAAGACGAAGACGAGTGTATTTGTTATGATCCCGTTGTAAAACAGAGATTTATGTACATTCGTATATTAATACAGTGCTAATGTTGTTTGAGACTATGAGAAAATTTAGGATTGCAAAACAATTTACCAAGAGGTACATCAACACAAGCTTTTTCATTGGGATTGACCCATTTTACTCTGAAAAAACTAGAGGAACTAATCTGACTACCTTAAATTGAATTGACCTGTGTGACCACTCTTCAATTGTATGGGAACATTGGTGTGCACTATTGCGCCAATCGAAGTGACTGAAACTGTGCATCTCCACTACGTTTCATAAGACCTCATTATCATAATCTGTGGCTGGACCCTCACCGATCGTACATTTGTCACCTATTCTGTGGATAGATTATAAACATTGCTGGGATAACCCCTTTTAAAGGATGGAACTTACAACCAGGCCTTGAAATATGCACATATCAAATAATTGAAACATTATAGTAAGGGCTCCCATACACATTAAATGGCTCACGGCCGAAAAATGCTTCAACTGATTATTCGGCTAACAACCATTTCATATTTTGTGTTTGGGGTTCTCCTGATTCTACCCTGACATATCTGCATTTTTATAACCCCTGATGTGCCGAAACAGTGGAAACTGCCAACCAGTGACACCATTTTGGAAACTATGCTCCTCAAGTAACTCATCTAGATGTGTTTTGAACCCCCTAGTGCTTAACAGAAGTTTATAACGTTGAGCAGTGAAAATAAGAGAAACACATTTTCCCCACAAAAATGTATTTAACCCCCAAATTTAGCATTTTCACAAGGGTAACAAGAGAAATTGCACCATACAATTTATTTTGCAATTTCTCCTAAGTACCCTGATACTCAATATGTGAGGGAAAACTACTGGGCAAAGAGCAGGGCTTAGAATGGAAGGAGCGCCATTTGACTTTTTGAATGCAAAATTTGCTGCACTAATTAGTAGACGCCATGTCGCGTTTAGAGACCACCTGATGTGTCTAAACAGTGGAAACCCCCCACAAGTGACACCATTTTGGAAACTAGATCCCTCAGAGAACATATCTTGATGTGTGATGAGCACCTTGAACCCCAAGGTCCTTCACAGAGGTTTAGAATATTGTTCGGTGAAAATAAAAACAAAACAAATTTTCCCCCACAAAAATGTTTTTTAGCCCCAAATTATGCATTTTCACAAGGGTAACAGTAGAAATTGTGTAGCGCCCCCACTGCCGCAGGGCCGAGGGGTACCCGGTACCGGGCCTCTAAGTCTCTGCTCTGGGGTTGTCACGGTGGCTAGACCCGGTCCGTGACCCTGCTGAGGGGCGTACAGTAACAGATGTGGATGGTGGTGACGTTGCGGTGCAGTGTAGGTCGAAGTAAATAACGAGGACACCAGGTTGCAGTCTCTTTACCTCTTTACTGAAGGTTTTAGAGTCCTCAGTCCAGAGCGCTGTCAACAGGGCTGTCAGAGACCGGCCGGTCCAAAGGCACATCAGGAGTTCCCTTTACAGGTGGGAATCAGTGTCTACCTTCTAGCGCTGGGTGTTGTAGTTCTTCCCTGCTGAACACCCCGGGATAGTCCTCACAACTGCTGTGTCTGTCTCTGATGTTCGTTCTCTCCGTCCCCCAGGTGATATGGTAGGACGCACCCGTATGACGGGGTAGGCCTGGAGTTCTTCCGGGACCCTAGAGTCGCCCCTCTCCCACAGCTGCCTCCGTTGTCTGCTTAGGTGATCTGTGTGAGACAGCCAACCTATAATTGGCTGTCCTGCCGTGGTTTGCAGTAGTACTTAAAGTCTCTTACTTGCTCGGCGTTCCGGCCACCGACTGTTTGCGCCTCAGAAGGATGTTGCCTCGGTCTAACAGCACGACTCCTTCTGGTCCTAATTCCTCTTTACTGTATTCCCGTTGTTCACTGGTTAGTTCTGCTCTTAGGAGTCTGCCAGGATCCCATCCCTGACAGGTCCTCTCACTAGCTCTTCCCAGTTGCTTCTCTCTCTCTCTTCCTGTCCAACCCCCAGTTTTACCAGGGTGTGAGGAGTGGCCTACTAGATAGAACCACCCCCCGGTGGCCGGAGTGTGAAGTGTAGTGTGAGTGTTACCTGGTCAGAGAAACTCCTTTAGTGTAATCAGACGTAACATCAATCCCCTTAGTGACAGAGCGACATTACTGCAACGACCAGGACTCTGGGGCGCTGCACTCCCCCCCGGTTAAATCCAGTACTCCCGGACTGGGAAAACAAGAACAACATTACATGTTAACAGAAAACACACAAAATTTTGAAATATCATAAACAATTAAACATTGCAGTGCTTCCCTTTATGGGAGGTGAGGACTCTTGAACGTTGCGAAAGTTAGGTCATGCGCAGTTTATGACTCTCAGTTCAGTGGTTGAAACTGCGGGGACCCCGGGTAAACAAAGGGGTCCCCTTTTAGAAGTTTTTGGAGCAATTCACCGTCCATTACTCTATTGTCCATTTTAAAACCTGTAACAAAAGATATATACACAAACATTTTCAACTAAATAACAGCCCTTATTAGTATCTCTAAGTTTTGTAGCGGAGGGGAATTTGATTCTGAGTGCTGCGTGTGGACCTTCGCAGCACGGGGGTTGCTACTGGCCTAACAGGGCCCACTATACTTGCTACCCCTGGTGTAGTGTATTGCCTTCTAGCTACACTTTCAGTGAGTCTGGGTAGCACTGGCAGGCTGAAGCTCTCAGGGCTGCTGCTACTGGCAACAGTAGGCACGGCAGGCTCACTGATAGCGGAGGGAGGATTTGCCGGTTCAACGGTCGGCATGGCATCTTCAGGTAGGGCTTGTTGAGGTTGCGGGACCGGATGATCTGGTACCACCATTGTTTCTGGTGGGTCCGGCTGTTGAAACGTTAGAACAGGTACCACGACGGCCTGATTTATCTGAGTCCAGGACTGGGGAAAGTCACCTAGGACGGTATGGATCATCTTCTCCTTCTCCTCCGGCGGGGAGATTCCTGGGGTCGTGTCCCTCTCTCTCAACTTATCGGGGCAGACCTTAAGGTGATCCCTGGATACCGCTGTCGAGGTCTCCCCTCTGTCCTTGCTGATGAGACAGACCTTCGTGTTGTCGAAATCGGATGGCAGGATGGTATACGGTTCTGCTTCCCATTGGTCATCGAGCTTGTGTAGTCTCCTCTTTCGTTTGAGTACTTGCTCACCAGGTGACAGGGGAATCGCAGGAGCGTGCTGGTTGTAGTCCCTTTCTTGTTTTTGCCTAGCCTGGGCAAGACTTCTTTCCACGCACTCCTGTACTTTGCGGTACCTTCGCTGCCTTTCTGCATCCCAATCTGCATCCGGCGAGGTATCTTCGGGGACTAGGACCCCCATGTCCAGATCAAAGGGTAACTGGCTAGGCCTTCCCCTCATTAGGTACGCTGGAGTACAGTTGGTGGAATTTACTGGGATGTGATTGTAGATATCCACCAAGTCAGGCAACTTTGTCGGCCACAGGTTCCGTTCCTCTACGGGCAAGGTCTTCAATAAGTCGATCACCACCTGGTTCATCTTTTCGCACATCCCATTGGTTTGAGGATGGTACGGCGTGGTTCGGATCTTCTTACACCCGTACAGTTGGCAGAACTCTTGGAACACTTCTGCTTCGAATGCTGGTCCCTGATCAGTCAGTACCTTCTCCGGGTAGCCATGGGGCCTACAAAAGTACTGCTGGAAGACCTTGGCGGCAGTCCTGGCCGTTAGATCCTTGACAGGTACAACCACCAGAAATCTGGAGTAGTGATCTATGATGGTAAGAGCGTAGATATAGCCGGACCGGCTAGGTGTCAACTTCACATGATCCAGCGCGACCAGTTCGAGCGGCCGTTTGGTGATGATAGGCTGCAGGGGAGCCCGTTGGCTGCCACGGTCCTTCCTGCGCAGGCTACATGGACCGCACTCCCGACACCACTTCTCAATGGCTCTCTTCATGCCAATCCAATAGAACCTCCCTCGGAGTAGCCTCTCTAGCTTCCTCCATCCGAAGTGTCCGGCTCCATCGTGGTAGGCTCCCAGAACCATGGGCGCATCTCGCCTTGGCACCACTATCTGCCACACCAATTCATGAGTACATGGGTCGATGCTCCTCCTGCACAGCTTGCCATCATGGATAAACAGTTTGCTTCTCCCCTTCCACAGCTGTTGGGTTTCCTGTGGATCATCTGGGCCGGGATGCAACCCTGCCTGCGTCAAGAGCTCTTTCACCCGACGGACTGCGGGGTCACCATCCTGAGTTTCCGCCCATCCGTGATGGGGCAGGGGATTCAGCGTGGCATCCGGTTGGTTCCTGTGCCTGTTCTTCACATGATGAGAGTTCTGAGTGGCTTTGGGGTGATGGAATGCAGGCAGCTCCACCTCTTCAAGTGCCTCCGGGTCTTCTCCCGCTTCTGGCAAATTGGGCATTCGGGACAAGGCATCGGCATTGGCATTCTTGTGTCCTGCCCGGTACTTGATGGTGAAATCATAGTTGGACAGCCGGGCCATCCACCGCTGTTCCAAGGCCCCGAGTTTGGCAGTATCCAGATGCGTTAGCGGATTGTTATCCGTGAAGACGGTGAATTTCGCGGAGGCCAGGTAGTGTTTGAACCTCTCTGTCACTGCCCAGACGATGGCAAGGAATTCCAGCTTAAAGGAACTGTAGTTATCAGGGTTTCTTTCCGTGGGACGGAGTTTCCTGCTGGCGTAAGCGATCACCCTTTCTTTGCCTTTCTGGACCTGGGACAGCACGGCTCCTAATCCCACATTGCTGGCATCTGTGTACAGCACAAACGGTTGGTCGTATTCGGGGTAAGCCAGTACCTCTTCTCCCGTCAGTGCCGACTTCAAACAAGTGAAGGATCCCTCCAGCTCCTCGTTCCAATCAAAGGGGGTGCTCCTCCCCTTGGTCCTCTTTGGTTGGCCCACCAACAGGTTTTGCAAGGGTGCGGCCTTCTTGGTAAAGTCCTTAATGAACCTCCGGTAATAGCCTACCAGCCCGAGGAACTGCCGGACTTCGTGAAGGTCACTGGGCTTTGGCCAGTCCTTGATCAACCTTGACCTTGTCGGGGTCTGGGGCCACTCCTTCAGCGCTCACCACATGGCCCAGGTACTGCACTTTAGGTTTCGGCAGATGACACTTGGACGGAAACCTTTAAGCCAAAGTTGGGCAGGGCTTCAAACACCTCGGCCAGATGCTTCAGATGGTCTTCGTAGGTCTTAGAGAAGACAATGACATCATCCAAATACAGCAGCACGGTTTCGAAGTTCATGTGTCCCAAGCAGCACTCCATCATCCTCTGGAACGTCCCGGGAGCATTGCACAATCCGAAGGGCATGTAATTGAATTCGCAGAGACCCATTGGTGTCGTAAAGGCCGTCTTCTCTTTGTCCGCCTCCACTACAGGAACCTGCCAGTACCCACTGGTGAGATCTAAGGTAGAGAAGTAGTTAGCAGATTTAAAGGCAGCCAGAGACTCCTCTATCCTGGGCAGTGGGTATGCGTCCTTATGTGTAATGCGATTCAACTGCCTGTAATCAACACACATTCTCATTGTACCATCTTTCTTTTTAACAAGGACTAACGGAGCTGCCCAGGGGCTACAGCTGTCTCTCACCACCCCAGCCTCCTTCATTTCCCGCAACATGTCCTTGGCACACTGGTAATGAGCTGGGGGTACAGGGCGATATCTCTCTTTTATGGGTCGGTGATCTTCCGTGGGGATATGGTGTTGGATCCCTTTCACCTGCCCAAAATCTAAGGGGTGTTTGCAGAATACCTGCTCGTACTCGTGTACCACCCCGTAGGCCCCCTGCTTTTGATGGGATGGGGTAGAGTCAGTGCCCACATGCAATTCCCGACACCAGTCTTTCGAGTGCTCTGCAGAACCGTTGTCCTCCGCCACGTTTGACGGGACCAAGAGTTCAGGTGTCTGTATCACACTATTATTAACGGTGAACAATTTGGCAAGCGTGGCATACTTGGTGAGGTGAACCTCTTCCTCCCCACAATTGAGGACACGTACGGGCACTCTCCCCTGGCGAACGTCGACCACCCCCCGGGCTGTCAGAATAGTAGGCCTATTGTCAGAATATACGGGTTCTACCAAGGCCTGGTAGTCCTTTCCCCTGAGGCCTATGGCTGCCCGACACCATATTAACATTTCACTCCTGGGGGGTATCGCGATGGGGTTTGAATCACTCACAGTGACACGACCTCTCTCACCACCAGTCAGCTCTACCTGCTGTCTCTGCATCAGAGCTCTGATTTCCTTCTGCAAGGCACGTTGCTCACTGTGGCCAGCGGTTTCTGCCACCTGTTGCAATAAAACAATAACTTCTGCAAGACAATTTTCTATAACATTAGTACCAAGAGTCATCATGGGATTACATTCTCGACGGTCAATATCAACAATCACAATCCCTTGGGCTTTCAATTCCACCCGCCCCACCTTGATGGTGACCTCCTTATACCCCACTTGTGGCAACGGCTGACCATTACTGGCTATTATGGTGAAATCATCGTCAGGGCCACGAGTAATATTGGTGTCCTCCCAATACCGTCTATAAAGCACGTAAGGTATAGTCGTCACCTGAGAACCGGTGTCCAGCAAAGCGTTCAAGGGGATTCCATCAACCACTACAGGGAGAACTGGTCGTCCTCCAATGTACTTGGTTCTCCAATGCTGTGGGCCTGACCGTCCTACTCCTGGGGGTTGGCCCTTTGCCCCAGGGGTTGCTCGTTTAAAGGACAGTACCTTGCAAGGTGGCCCACCTGGTGACAGCGGCGGCAGATGGATCGTCCCTCCTGGTGGAAGCGATCGTCGTTCCGGCCTCTGGTCGGCGGAGTCCTCCTCTGTCGCATCCAAGGGACATCCTCTGGTCTGGAGGCCAACTGGATCTTCTCCTTGGGGGCCTCCTGTAGGGACTGCACCATCCGGGCCAGGGCAGCAACGCTCTTGGTTAGCTCCTGCATCTGGAGGCGAAGTCCTGCAGGGGAGTCGTCCTCTAGGCTCTGGGTATCGGTCTCGGCGGCGACTGGGGCATCCGACGCCACCCCCTGGTGGTATGTGAGAGCGGGGCGCCGGGGAGGTGCTGCACGGCTGGGTTGTCGCTCCTGCAATGCCTGGATAGCTTTATCTTTGAATTGCGCAAAAGTCAAGTCTGGATTTTGCATGGCAAGGAAGTGCAATTGGCCCCGCTGGTGACTGCACAGGAGCCCCTCAATGAACCGCTCCTTCAGGAGTTTATCCTCATCCTGCATGCTGCCGGGGTCACTCTACTTAATGGCCCGCATAGCCTCCTGGAGATTAAGGGCATAGTCCCGTAAGCTATCCTGCGGTCCCTGTTTGCATCCATAGAAAGTCAGTTTGATTTCTGTAGCAGTGCGAGTATCGAAGGTGGCTTTAAGCTTTGCAAAAATCTGCTGTGCAGTTCCCTTATCCTCGGCGGGCCAGGACTTCAATTCTCTCAGAGCCGCCCCAAAGAGTTGGCCGGTTATCATATGAACCTTCTGAGGCTCTGTCAGGGGATAGAACTCGAGCAGGCTGCAGAGCCCTTCCTTAAAGTCAGTGAATATATGCGACTCCCCGGAGTATCGCGGGAGCCAGGCCGCTCCGGGCAGGTACGGCATAGAGAAGGGCATTATGGTTTTTGTGGTAGCGGCAGTGTCCGACTGACTGCTGGGGGCAGCGGGTTCTGCGGCAACCGGTGGTGGTATTAGGGCCGTGGCTTCGCCCGCTGCGGGGCCCGGAGGTGCCCCTGCGTCCCCGGTTGCGGCCTCCTCCTCCGCTCCTCCCGACTCGGACATGGCTGGCCCTTCCTCCACTAACCTGCTGGAGATCGGGGTTCCTCTTCCGGGATCGGCACGTTACCGCGCTTTCTCGTTCCGTGCTTCTTTTGGCCGGTTCCGCCCACGAAGCTGTGGCTCCTCCCTCCGCACACTGTGATGGCGAATCGTGGCGGGAACTCTTGGCGGCAATTGTCGACGCACAGTCTTTGCAATAAGTTACAGTCCAAGCACAATAAATCACAGTTCCAAGGCACACATGACCTGATTCCTCAGGCTTAAGTAGATCCTGTTCGTGACGCCAAGTTGTAGCACCCCCACTGCCGCAGGGCCGAGGGGTACCCGGTACCGGGCCTCTAAGTCTCTGCTCTGGGGTTGTCACGGTGGCTAGACCCGGTCCGTGACCCTGCTGAGGGGCGTACAGTAACAGATGTGGATGGTGGTGACGTTGCGGTGCAGTGTAGGTCGAAGTAAATAACGAGGACACCAGGTTGCAGTCTCTTTACCTCTTTACTGAAGGTTTTAGAGTCCTCAGTCCAGAGCACTGTCAACAGGGCTGTCAGAGACCGGCCGGTCCAAAGGCACATCAGGAGTTCCCTTTACAGGTGGGAATCAGTGTCTACCTTCTAGCGCTGGGTGTTGTAGTTCTTCCCTGCTGAGCACCCCGGGATAGTCCTCACAACTGCTGTGTCTGTCTCTGATGTTCGTTCTCTCCGTCCCCCAGGTGATATGGTAGGACGCACCCGTATGACGGGGTAGGCCTGGAGTTCTTCCGGGACCCTAGAGTCGCCCCTCTCCCACAGCTGCCTCCGTTGTCTGCTTAGGTGATCTGTGTGAGACAGCCAACCTATAATTGGCTGTCCTGCTGTGGTTTGCAGTAGTACTTAAAGTCTCTTACTTGCTCGGCGTTCCGGCCACCGACTGTTTGCGCCTCAGAAGGATGTTGCCTCGGTCTAACAGCACGACTCCTTCTGGTCCTAATTCCTCTTTACTGTATTCCCGTTGTTCACTGGTTAGTTCTGCTCTTAGGAGTCTGCCAGGATCCCATCCCTGACAGGTCCTCTCACTAGCTCTTCCCAGTTGCTTCTCTCTCTCTCTTCCTGTCCAACCCCCAGTTTTACCAGGGTGTGAGGAGTGGCCTACTAGATAGAACCACCCCCCCCTGGTGGCCGGAGTGTGAAGTGTAGTGTGAGTGTTACCTGGTCAGAGAAACTCCTTTAGTGTAATCAGACGTAACATCACTCCCCTTAGTGGCAGAGCGACATTACAGGACTCTGGTGCGCTGCAATTGCACTATACAATTTCTTGTGCAATTAATCCTGAGCATACAAATACCCCATATGTGAGTGTAAAATACTGTTTAGGTTCACAGCACTGCTCAGAAAAGAAGGCGTGATGTTTTGAAATGCAGACTTTGATGGAATTGTCTGCCGGTGTCATGTCTTGTTTCAAGAGCCTCTGAGCTTCCTAAACAATGGAAAACCCACACAAATGACACCATTTGGAAGCTAGATGCCTCAAGTAATGTATCTAGATATGTGGTGAGCAGCTTGAATCCCAGCTGCTTCGCAGAAGTTTATAACGCAGTGCAGAGAAACAGAGGTGTATCTAGGGTTTCTGGCACCCGGGGCAAGAGTTCAGTTTGGCGCCCTCCCCCAGGACTTATGCAATTTGTACACTTAAGGCCCCGTCACACATAGCGAGATCGCTAGCGAGATCGCTGCTGAGTCACAAGTTTTGTGACGCAACAGCGACCTCAGTAGCGATCTCGCTATGTGTGACACGTACCAGCGACCCGGCCCCTGCTGTGAGATCGCTGGTCGTGTCGGAATGGCCTGGGCCGTTTTTTGGTCGTTGAGGTCCCGCTGACATCGCTGAATCGGTGTGTGTGACACCGATCCAGCGATGTCTTCACTGGTAACCAGGGTAAACATCGGGTTACTAAGCGCAGGGCCACGCTTAGTAACCCGATGTTTACCCTGGTTACCAGCGTAAATGTAAAAAAAAAAAAACAGTACATACTCACCATCTGATGTCCGTCAGGTCCCTTGCCGTCTGCTTCCCACACTGACTGAGCGCCGCAAAGTGAAAGTGAAAGTACAGCACAGCAGTGACGTCACCGCTGCGCTCTGCTCTCACTGTACGGCCGGATCTCAGTCAGAGCAGGAAGCAGACGGCAAGGGACCTGACGGACATCAGATGGTGAGTATGTACTGTTTTTTTTTTTTTGGTAACCAGGGTAAACATCGGGTTACTAAGCGCGGCCCTGCGCTTAGTAACCCGATGTTTACCCTGGTTACCCGGGTGCTGCAGGGGGACTTCGGCATCGTTGAAGACAGTTTCAACGATGCCGAAGTCGTTCCCCTGATCGTTGGTCGCTGGAGAGAGTTGTCTGTGTGACAGCTCCCCAGCGACCACACAGCGACTTACCAACGATCACGGCCAGGTCGTATCACTGGTCATGATCGTTGGTAAATCGCTATGTGTGACGGGGCCTTTAGTCATGTACCCACAAGCTCCTCTCCCTAATCCTCTCAATGATCAGTGAAAAACTGAGAGAAGCAGAAGAGAAGCTTGTTGTCACAGGACCACAAGTATAAAAATCACATGTGAGTGAAGTGTCCATGTGATGACTACTGGAACCTGCAGAGCTGAATCCTGACATCGCAGGCTTCTGAATTCTCACAACGAATGCACTGCACACTTTTAGGATTCTCCACTGACGGTGGACAGTCATGTCAGCACAAGCATGTGATTTGTATACTTCTGACCACATTCCGACTAGACGTGCTGGGCCTCACTCAGTTTATTTTCATTGAGTGAGGCCACACGTGTCTAGTCAGCACGTGACCGCAAGTATGTAAATCGCCAGCACGAGAGAATCCTGACAGCGTGCAGTACGCACTGTGAGAATTCAGAAGTCTGCAGTCACAGAGAATGACTGCAGACTCATTACAAACCTGGACATCCCCTTTAATGCTCCTAACATAAATAAAAGCATGAGAATTAGTTTCACAAATAACATTTACATTCAGGTACCTTATAGATGACGTCGTTTCTGGAGCCATTCTGCTTTTCTTCATCTTGCCCAGACCCCATGATGAGTTTTCTCATCCACAGCCATCTCTGCAGACTTCCATCTTCTCTGCTCTTTGCACAAAATCTCCACATGATGCCCTTAAAGATACAAGTGTCATTATAATGCTCCTGAATAAAAAAATTGCCCCTCGCTATTATTGTCTGCACAAAATATGACCCCCACATTGTCCCTCTTATGGTACATGCTCTTCACACTGACCTCTCCTTTCCATACCGGCCCCCTCTTCACACTGTCCTCTCACACTGTGTCCCCCCTATAGGGCCCAGTATTTATATTGTACTCTCATCACACTCCCACTCCTTGGTATACTGTCCCCTCCTGGCTGTGCCTTTACACTGTCCCCCCATGCCAAGAACCCACTACTCAGTTTCTATTCTGTTCCCACTCACTTTTCTCCCCCCATACAGTCTCCTCACACTATTCCCCTCCCTCCTCATACTGTCTCCTCTCACATCCCTCCTGTTCACCATACTGTCTCCTCATATATTTACCCCCTCACTTTCTATACTGCCTGCTCACCTGACTCCCCATACTGTGTCTGCACACATCCCATCACCCTCATACATGTTTCCTCATACATGCCCTCATTCCCCCGTACTGTTTCCTCATACATGCCAACCCATTCCCCTGTACTGTTTCCTCATACATGCCCCCCATCTCCGCCTTTGCTCTTCATTTTGTGTCCTCAAATCTCCCTCACACTTTAAATCCCCCCATCCCCACTCCAATTCTCCCCACACAATCTATCCCCCTATTTCCCACACAGCCCCTCATCACCCCCATCTCATCCCCCCACAGCCCCTCATCAACCCCATCTCCCCCTCAGCCCCTTATCACCCCCACACAGCCCCTAATCATCACCCACACAGCCTCTCATCCCCCCATCACCCCCATACAGCCCCTCATCACCCCCCTTCTCCCCAAAGCCCCTCATCATCACCCCTTCTCCCACACAGCCCCTCATCATCACCCCTTCTCCCACACAGCCCCTCATCATCCCCCCTTCTCCCCACACAGCCCCTCATCATCCCCCCATTCCCCACACAGCCTCTTATCATCCACTACACAGCCCCTCATCATTATCCCTCCATTCCCCACACAGCTTCTCATCATCCACTACACAGCCCCTCATTATTATCCCTCCATTCCCCACACAGCCTCTAATCATCCACTACACAGCCCCTCATCATTATCCCTCTATTCCCAACACAGTCTCTCATTATCCACTACACAGACCCTCATCATCATCCCCCCACAGCCTCTTATCATCCCCCATTCCCCACACAGCCTCTCATCATCCACTACACAGCCCCTCATCATCATCCCCCCACAGCCTCTTATCCACTACACAGCCCCTCATCATCCCCCCATTCCCCACACAGCCTCTCATCCACTACACAGCCCCTCATCATCATCCCCCCACAGCCTCTTATCTTCCACTACACAGCCCCTCATCATTCCTCCATTCCCCACACAGCCTCTCATCATCCCCCCTTTCCCCACACACCTCGGTAATCTCCTCATATGGCTCCATGCTGCAGACCCTCAGTCCTCTCCTCACATGGCTGCATGGTGCAGGTGAAACCCCTCATTTCCCACTTATTTTCTCTAGCAAGTTCCTGCTGTGAATGAAGGAGGCCCCGCCCCTTCTGGTGACATCATTACCTCCCGAAATCACCTCCATTCTAGTCACTGCAGTCAGATCTTCAATTGTACTCGTGTCTGTAAGATACGAGCACAATTGAACACTGGGAGCCGGCGCGCTGCAGCTTCTCTGTGCCGGCTGTCAGCTTGACAGTCGGCACAGAGAACAGCTGACTCCCAGTGCGGGGGGTGGCAGAATGCAGCTGCCAGGGGAGACACTGTGGACCACCGCAATTGGTAGCCTGACTGCGCCCCCCTGCCAGCTGCGCCCGGGGCACATGCCCTGGCTGCCCCCCCCCCCCTAGATACGCCACTGCAGAGAAAATAAACCAAATCTAATTTTTCCAACAAATATGTTATTTTATCCTCAATTTTTTATTTTCACAAGGATAGTAGGAGAAAATGTACACCACAATTTGTGCAATTTCTCCTGAGTACGCCAATACCTAATATGTGGTCGAAAACTTTTGAGGCACAGTGCGAAGCTCAGAAAAGAAGAGGCGCCATATTGTTGTTCACATTTTGCTGGACTGGTTTGAGGGTGCCATGTCACATTGGCAGAGCCTCTAAGGTGCCAGAACAGCAGAAACCCCCAAAAGAGACCCAATTTTACAAACTACACCTCTCAATCAATTCATCCAGTGATCATATTGACACCACAAATGGGTCACAGAATTTTATACCATTGGGCAATGAAGAAAAAATATATTTTTACCACCAAAATTTTGATTTTGTTTTAGCACCAGATTTTACATTTTCACATGGGGAAATTGGTTTAGAATGACACCAAAATTTGTGCCACAATTTCTGCTGAATGCAGAAATGCTCCAAATGTGGCTATACAGTACTGCTTAACCATACAGCGAGACTTGGGAGGGATGGAGTGGTATTGGCAAATAGCACTCCGTCCCTCCCGAGTCTTGCCATATGGCTAAGCAGTACTGTTATACAGGAGGCATGCTGGAGAGCAGCATTTTCTATAATACCTGCGGACTCCATATACAGAGCCCCTATGTGCAAGAAGAGGAGAATTCCCCTTCAAGTGACCCTATTTTGGAAATGATACCCCTTTGGGAATTTATCTACAGGTGTAGGGATGATTTTGACTCCTTGGCAGTTTTCTAGAAACAAGTAGCAGTGGATGTTGCTGAGTGAAAATTGCAAACTACCATTGTAGTGACCAGTACGTTGTAGTGACCAGTACGTTGTAGTGCCCATACATTGTGCCCAGCTCATGCACCTGTAAATTAGGTGGGCGTTTATTGCTACAGAAATGCCAAACATGTGTACCCTAACTATGGATTAGGCACACTGTGGCGCTCAGATGGGAGGGTGACATTTGCATTTGGGAATTTGATGAATTTCTTTTGGGGGATGAGGGTCATTTCACTTTTCCAGAGCCTTTGTGCTACCAGTAACATAGGGACTTCTTTTTTTGTTGATTGAGTTGAAGTTTTTATTGGGAACATTTTACATAATAATTTCGATCACATGTATTCGGTGCTGTATGCTGAGCACTTACGTCGGGGTTTCCTTTAAATTTTCAAATGACATAATTCAGATGAAACCCTTGAGGGAGGCACTCACTATAATGAGGCAGCAAAGTTACTCTAGACTCCATCTGGCCTCTGTTCAGCAGTATCCTTTTTTTCAGAGTGCAGAAAACTATGGCCAATGGTACTTTTATGCACTCCTAATAAACCGCCAGATCACAGGTCAGACAGCGTCCACTGTGCCTCCATCTGCCTCATTATAAGGAATCTTCCACCGGGGGTTCTGTCTGAATCATGCATTTCAGAGATTTACTTGGAAACCTTGATATAAGCGTTCAGCATAGAGCGCAGGATAAATGTGAGCCAAGCCTTACTGCGATCTTTCGGAGGCAGAATGAACAAATCAAAAGCAGGGGAAGAATTGTTTCTATTTATTTTTTATGCCGTTCCTCGTGTGGTATAAGTGATTAGATGACTTTATTCTTCAGGTCGGTATGATTACAGTGATACTAGATACAGTGATACCAGATTTATATCAGGTTTTTATGTTTGGCTGCTGTTACACAATAAAAGACGATTTTTTTGTTTTCAAAACCTATTTTTTTGCATCACCATATTTTGCTATAATTTTTCCATATTTCTGCTGACAAAGTCATGTGATGGCTTGTTTTTTGTTTACAATAAATAAAAAACAACATTTCAGAAACTGTTTTTTGGGGGGCTTTTTTTCATGCTGATATACATGTGGTAAAATTGATAAGGCAGCTTTCTTCTTTGGGTCAGTGTGATTACAGCGATACCTCATTTATATCTTTTTTATGTTTTGGCACTTTTACACATTAACAACTATTTTATAGAAAATATATATACCGTATTTTCCGGCGTATAAGACGACTTTTTAACCCCTAAAAATTGTCCCAAAAGTCGGGGGTCGTCTTATACGCCGGGTACGGTGTGTGCAGGGACTGGGAGCGATCCTGGATGTTCCCAGGGTCTGAAGGAGAGGAAACTCTCCTTCAGGCCCTGGGATCCGTATTCATGTAAAAAATAAAGAATAAAAATAAAAAATATGGATATACTCACCCCTCCGAGAAGCCTGGCTGTCACCGCTGCAAGCGTCTGCCTCCGTTCCTAAGAATTGCAGAGCGAGAAAGACCTTCGATGACGTCGCGGTCAGGTGACCGGTCACATGAGCGGTCACGGACCAATCACAAGACAGCAACGTCATCGAAGGTCCTTCACGCTCTGCACTTCTTATGAACGGAGACAGAAGCTTGCAGCGGTGACAGCCAGGCTTCTCAGAGGGTTGAGTATATCCATATTTTTTATTTTTATTCTTTATTTTTTACATGAATATGGATCCCAGGGCCTGAAGGAGAGTCTCCTCCCAGTGTTCAATTGTACTCGTATCTTACAGACACGAGTACAATTGAAGATCTGACTGCAGTGACTAGAATGGAGGTGATTTCGGGAGGCAATGATGTCACCGGAAGGGGCGGGGCCTCCTTCATTCACAGCAACGTGCTAGAGAAAATAAGTGGGAAATGAGGGGTTTCACCTGCACCATGCAGCCATGTGAGGAGAGGACTGAGGGTCTGCAGCATGGAGCCATGTGAGGAGATTACCGAGGTGTGTGGGGAATGGGGGATGATGAGAGGCTGTGTGGAGAATGGAGGAATGATGAGGGGCTGTGTAGTGGATGATAAGAGGCTGTGGGGGGATGATGATGAGGGGCTGCGTAGTGGATGAGAGGCTGTGTGGGGAATGGGGGGATGATGAGGGGCTGTGTAGTGGATGATAAGAGGCTGTGGGGGATGATGATGAGGGGCTGTGTAGTGGATGATGAGAAGCTGTGTGGGGAATGGAGGGATAATGATGAGGGGCTGTGTATTGGATGATAAGAAGCTGTGTGGGGAATGGGGGGATGATGAGGGGCTGTGTGGGGAGAAGGGATGATGAGGGGCTGTGTGGGAGAAGGGTTGATGATGAGGGGCTGTGTGGGAGAAGGGGTGATGATGAGGGGCTTTGGGGAGAAGGGGGGTGATGAGGGGCTGTATGGGGGTGATGGGGGGATGAGAGGCTGTGTGGGTGATGATGAGGGGCTGTGTGGGGGTGATAAGGGGCTGAGGGGGAGATGGGGTTGATGAGGGGCTGTGGGGGGATGAGGAGATGGTGGTGATGAGGGGCTGTGTGGGGAATGGGGGGATTGATTGTGTGGGGAGAATTGGAGTGGGGATGGGGGGATTTAATGTGTGAGGGAGATTTGAGGACACAAAATGAAGAGCAAAGGCGGAGATGGGGGGCATGTATGAGGAAACAGTACAGGGGAATGGGTTGGCATGTATGAGGAAACAGTACGGGGGAATGAGGGCATGTATGAGGAAACATGTATGAGGGTTATGGGATGTGTGCAGACACAGTATGGGGAGTCAGGTGAGCAGGCAGTATAGAAAGTGAGGGGGTAAATATATGAGGAGACAGTATGGTGAACAGGAGGGTTGTGAGAGGAGACAGTATGAGGAGGGAGGGGAATAGTGTGAGGAGACTGTATGGGGGGAGAAAAGTGAGTGGGAACAGAATAGAAACTGAGTAGTGGGTTTTTGGCATGGGGGGACAGTGTAAAGGCACAGCCAGGAGGGGACAGTATACCAAGGAGGGGGAGTGTGATGAGAGTACAATATAAATACTGGGCCCTATAGGGGGGACACAGTGTGAGAGGACAGTGTGAAGAGGGGGCCGGTATGGAAAGGAGAGGTCAGTGTGAAGAGCATGTACCATAAGAGGGACAATGTGGGGGTCATATTTTGTGCAGACAATAATAGTGAGGGGCAATTTTTTTATTCAGGAGCATTATAATGACACTTGTATCTTTAAGGGCATCATGTGGAGATTTTCTGCAAAAGTGTGGAGAAGATGGAAGTCTGCAGAGATGGCTGTGGATGAGAAAACTCGTTTATAACGCAGAGCCGTGAAAATAAAAAATATTTTTTTTTCCACAAAAATTATTTTTTAGCCCCCAGTTTTGTATTTTCCCAAGGGTAACAGGAAAAATTGGACCCCAAAAATTGTTGTCCAATTTGTCCTGAGTATGCTGATACCCCACATGTGGGGGGGAACCACTGTTTGGGCACATGGCGGAGCTCGGAAGGGAAGGAGCGCCATTTGGAATGCAGACTTAGATGGATTGGTCTGCAGGCATCACGTTGCATTTGCAGAGCCCCTGATGTACCCAAACAGTAGAAACCCCCAAAAGTGACCCCATATTGGAAACTAGACCTCCCACGGAACTTATCTAGATGTGTTGTGAGAACTTTGAACCCCCACGGGTTTCACTACAGTTTACAACGCAGAGCCGTGAAAATAAAAAATCCTTTTTTTTCCCACAAAAATGATTTTTAGCCCCCCAAATTTATATTTTCCCAAGGGTAACAAGAGAACTTGGACCCCAAAAGTTGTTGTCCAATTTGTCCCGAGTACGCTGATGCCCTATATGTTGGGGTAAACCCCTGTTTGGGCGCACGGGAAAGCTCGGAAGGGAAGGAGCACTGTTCTACATTTTCAATGCAGAATTGGCTGGAATTGAGATCGGACGCCATGTCGCGTTTGGAGAGCCCCTGATGTGCCTAAACAGTGGAAACTCCCCAATTCTACCTAAAACCCTAATCCAAACACACCCCTAACCCTAATCCCAATGGTAACCCTAACCACACCCCTAACCCTGACACACCCCTAACTCTAATCCCAACCCTAATCCCAACCATAAGTGTAATCCAAACCCTAACCCTAACTTTAGCCCCAACCCTAACCCTAAATTTAGCCCCAACCCTAACCCTAACTTTAGCTCCAACCCTAGCCCCAACCCTAACCCTAGCCCTAGCCCTAACCCTAGCCCTAACCCTAGCTCTAACCCTAACCCTAGCTCTAACCCTAACCCTAGCCCTAACCCTCACTCTAGCCCTAACCCTAGCCCTAACCCTAACCCTAGACCTAACCCTAGCCCTAACCCTAACCCTAGCCCTAACCCTAATGGGAAAATGGAAATAAATACATTTTTTTAATTTTATTATTTTTCCCTAACTAAGGGGGTGATGAAGGGGGGTTTGATTTACTTTTATAGCATTTTTTTATAGTGGATTTTTATGATTGGCAGCCATCACACACTAAAAGACGCTTTTTATAGCAAAAAAGTTTTTGCGTCTCCACATTTTGAGACCTATAATTTTTCCATATTTTGGTCCACAGAGTCATGTGAGGTCTTGTTTTTTGTGGGACGAGTTGATGTTTTTATTGGTACCATATTCGGACACGTGACAGTTTTTGATCGCTTTTTATCCCGATTTTTGTGAGGCAGAATGACAAAAAACCAGCTATTCATGAATTTCTCTTGGGGGAGGCGTTTATACCGTTCCATGTTTGGTAAAATTGATAAAGCAGTTTTATTCTTCGGGTCAGTATGATTACAGCGATACCTCATTTATATCATTTTTTTATGTTTTGGAGCTTTTATACGATAAAAACTATTTTATACAATAAATAATTATTTTGGCAACGCTTTATTCTGAGGACTATAACTTTTTTCTTTTTTCTTTGATGACGCTGTATGGCAGCTCGTTTTTTGCGGGACAAGATGACATTTTCAGTGGTACCATGGTTATTTATATCCGTCTATCTATATCCGTTATTTATATCCGTCTTTTTGATCGCGTGTTATTCCACTTTTTGTTCGGCGGTAAAAGCGTTGTTTTTTGCCTCGTTTTTTTTTTTTCCTACGGTGTTCACTGAAGGGGTTAACTAGTGGGACAGTTTTATAGGTTGGGTCGTTACGGACGCGGCAATACTAAATATGTGTACTTTTATTGTTTTTTTTTTTTAATTTAGATAACGAAATGTATTTATGCGAATAATATATATATTTTTTTTCTTTATTTAGGAATTATTATTATTTTTTTTTTACATATGTGGACATTTTTTTTTTTACATTTTTACTTTGTCCCAGGGGGGGACATCACAGATCGCTGATCTGACAGTCTGCACAGCACTCTGTCAGATCGGCGATCTGACTTACAGTGCTGCAGGCTTACCAAGCGCCTGCTCTGAGCAGGCACTTGGTAAGCCACCTCCCTTCCTGCAGGACCCGGATGCCGCGGCCATTTTGGATCCGAGGACTGCAGGGAGAGGAGGTAAGAGACCCCCGGAGCAACGCGATCACATCGCGTTGCTCTGGGGGTCCCAGGGAAGCACGTAGGGAGCCCCCTCCCTGCGCGATGCTTCCCTGTACCGCCGGCAATCTGCGATCATGTTTGATCGTGGTGTGCCGGGGGTTAATGTGCCGGGGGCGGTCCGTGACCACTCCTGGCACATAGTGCCGGATGTCAGCTGCGATAGTCAGCTGACACCCAGCCGTGATCGGCCGCGCTCCCCCCATGAGCGCGGCCAATCGCGCTGGACGTACTATCCCATTGGTGGTCATATGGGCCCACCCCACCTCGACGGGATAGTACGACCAATGTCAGAAAGGGGTTAAAGGGGATGTCCAGGTTTGTAATGAGTCTGCAGTCATTCTTTGTGACTGCAGACTTCTGAGTTCTCTGTTGTGAACTGTGTTTCTGGGCTCCCTCTGGTGGTCACTAACGGTATTGTGTTAGGCATGTCTTGTTGCAGGCCTGAGCTCCAGCTGTGTCGTTAAGCAGCGGGTGTTCCCTATTTAAGTCTCCTCTGGACTCAGTCTCTTGCCTGGCATCGTTGTATCCAGACCTATATGGTCTCCTCCGGATTCCTTTCAGTCTGTCTCATGCAAGAAAAGCTAAGTCTGTTTTGAACAATTTGGATCGTTTGCATTTTTCAGTGTTTTTGTCCAGCTTGCTTATATTTGATTTTCTGGCTCGCTGGAAGCTCTAAGGGTGCTGATGTTCTCCCCCCGCACCGTCAGTCGGTGTGGGGGTTCTTGAATGTTCAGCGTGGATGTTTTTGTAGGGTTTTCTGCTGACCGCATAGTCCACTATCTATTTTCTGCCTATCTAGACTAGTGGGCCTCACTTTGCTGAAATCTAGTTCATCTCTACATTTGTTCTTCTTGCCTCACCGTT
This sequence comes from Ranitomeya variabilis, assembly GCF_051348905.1. Lineage (NCBI taxonomy): Eukaryota > Metazoa > Chordata > Amphibia > Anura > Dendrobatidae > Ranitomeya > Ranitomeya variabilis. The sequence continues at coordinate 487,125,942 of NC_135236.1, read as the reverse complement.
ATTATTTGTTGGGGGCTTTCTATATCTTTGGGGTTCAATTTCTCTGGAGGCAAGTGAGGTCTTATTTTCCCTCTAGGGGTAGACAGTTCTCCGGCTGGCTCGAGACGTCTAGAACCAACGTAGGCACGTTCACCGGCTGCTTCTAGTTGTTTGTGTTAGGATCAGGTATGCGGTTAGCCCAGTTTCCACCTCCCTAGAGCAGTATTTATGTTTTTGCTATCTTGCCGGAATATCAGAGATCCTCTGCCATTGGGATCATAACAGAATGCCAGGCCAAAAGAAAATGTTTAATGCATCGCAGAAGCGGGATTAAAAAGAAGTTCTGAGTTTTTTTTTTGGTTTTTTTTGCTGCAGTTTGCCTAGCTTCTTCCATCCCCTTTTTCTCTGATTGGCTGAAACTCTGCTGCAGATATGAATGTCCAGACTCTGACTTCTAGTGTGGATCAGCTTGCTGCTAGGGTGCAAAGCATTCAGGATTTTGTTATCCATAGCCCTATGTTTGAACCAAAAATACCTATTCCTGAGCCGTTTTTTGGAGATAGATCTAAGTTCCTGAATTTTAGGAATAATTGTAAATTGTTTCTGTCTCTGAAACCTCGTTCCTCTGGTGGTTCCGCTCAGCAAGTTAAGATTGTTATTTCCTTCTTGCGCGGCGACCCTCAGGATTGGGCCTTCTCTCTGGCGCCAGGAGATCCTGCATTGGTGAATGTTGATGCGTTTTTCCTGGCGCTTGGTTTGCTTTATGAGGAGCCTAATCTTGAAAATCAGGCTGAAAAAATGTTGCTGGCTATCTCTCAGGGTCAGGACGAAGCTGAGGTATATTGCCAAAAATTTCGGAAATGGTCCGTGCTTACTCAATGGAATGAGTGTGCACTGGCCGCAAATTTCAGAAATGGTCTTTCTGAAGCCATTAAAGATGTGATGGTGGGGTTTCCTATCCCTACAGGTCTGAATGATTCAATGGCTCTGGCCATTCAAATTGATCGACGTTTGCGGGAGCGCAAATCTGTTAATCCTTTGGCGGTGCTGTCTGAACGGTCACCTGATTCTATGCAATGTGACAGAATTTTGACCAGAGCCGAGCGACAAAATCATAGACGTCAAAATGGGTTGTGTTTCTACTGTGGTGATTCAACACATGTTATCTCAGCATGCTCTAAACGTTTAAAAAAAGAAGTTAATCCTGTCGCCATTGGTACTTTTCAACCTAAGTTTATTTTGTCTGTGACTTTAATTTGTTCATTATCTTCTTACCCAGTTATGGCTTTTGTGGATTCTGGTGCTGCTTTAAGTCTGATGGATTTGTCATTTGCCAAGTGCTGCGGTTTTGTCCTGGAGCCTTTGGAAAATCCTATTCCTCTTAGAGGAATTGATTCTACGCCATTGGCAGAGAATAAACCTCAGTATTGGACGCAAGTGACCATGTGCATGACTCCTGTACACCAGGAGGTGATTCGTTTTCTGGTACTGCATAAAATGCATGATGTTGTCGTTTTGGGTCTGCCATGGTTACAGGCCCATAATCCAGTTTTGGATTGGAAAGCTATGACTGTGTCTAGTTGGGGGTGTCAGGGGATTCATGGCGATTCTCCATTGGTGTCTATTGCTTCTTCTACTCCTTCTGAGATCCCTGAGTTTTTGTCAGACTTTCAGGATGTATTTAATGAGACCAGGTCCAGTGCCCTTCCTCCTCATAGGGACTGTGATTGTGCTATAGATTTGATTCCTGGTAGTAAGTTTCCTAAGGGACGACTCTTTAATTTATCTGTGCCAGAGCATGCTGCGATGCGGAGTTATATAAAGGAGTCTTTGGAGAAGGGACATATTCGCCCATCCTCGTCCCCTCTTGGTGCGGGATTCTTTTTTGTGGGCAAGAAAGACGGGTCTTTGAGACCTTGTATAGATTATCGTCTTCTGAATAAGATCACAGTTAAATTTCAGTATCCTTTGCCATTGTTGTCTGATTTGTTTGCTCGGATTAAGGGATCCAGTTGGTTTACCAAGATAGATCTTCGTGGTGCGTATAACCTTGTGCGCATAAAGCAGGGAGATGAATGGAAAACGGCATTTAATACGCCCGAGGGTCATTTTGAGTACCTGGTGATGCCTTTCGGATTATCTAATGCCCCTTCTGTGTTTCAGTCCTTCATGCATGACATCTTCCGGATAAATTCATGATTATTTATCTGGATGATATTTTGTTTTTTTCTGATGATTGGGAGTCCCATGTGAACCAGGTCAGGATGGTGTTTCAGGTTCTGCGGGAGAATGCTCTATTTGTGAAGGGCTCAAAATGTATCTTTGGGGTACAGAAGGTTTCTTTTTTGGGTTTTATTTTTTCCCCTTCTACTGTGGAGATGGACCCAGTCAAGGTCCGTGCCATTCATGACTGGACTCAGCCCACGTCTGTTAAGAGCCTGCAGAAGTTCTTGGGCTTTGCTAATTTTTACCGTCGTTTTATCGCTAATTTTTCCAGCGTGGTTAAACCTTTGACGGATATGACCAAGAAGGGTTCTGATGTTGCTAATTGGTCTCCTGCGGCCGTGGAGGCCTTTCGGGAGCTGAAGCGTCGGTTTACTTCAGCGCCAGTCTTGTGCCAGCCGGATGTCTCTCTTCCCTTCCAGGTTGAAGTTGATGCTTCTGAGATTGGTGCAGGGGCTGTTTTGTCACAAAAAAGTTCTGATGGCTCCGTGATGAAGCCATGCGCCTTCTTTTCAAGGAAATTTTCGCCTGCTGAGCGGAACTACGATGTTGGTAATCGGGAGTTGTTGGCTATGAAGTGGGCATTTGAGGAGTGGCGACATTGGCTCGAGGGAGCTAGACATCGTGTGGTGGTCTTGACTGATCATAAAAATCTGATCTACCTCGAGTCTGCCAAGCGCCTGAATCCTAGACAGGCTCGTTGGTCATTGTTTTTCTCCCTTTTTGACTTTGTGGTCTCGTACCTGCCTGGCTCAAAGAACGTGAAGGCTGATGCACTTTCTAGGAGTTTTGTGCCTGACTCTCCGGGAGTCTCTGAGCCGGCTGGTATTCTCAGAGAGGGAGTGATTTTGTCTGCCATTTCCCCAGATTTGCGACGAGTGCTGCAGAAATTTCAGGCTGATAGGCCTGATCGTTGCCCACCAGAGAGATTGTTTGTCCCTGATAGATGGACCAGCAGAGTTATTTCTGAGGTTCATTCTTCGGTGTTGGCGGGACATCCTGGGATTTTCGGTACCAGAGATTTGGTGGCTAGGTCCTTTTGGTGGCCTTCCTTGTCGCGGGATGTGCGTTCTTTTGTGCAGTCCTGTGGGATTTGTGCTCGAGCTAAGCCTTGCTGTTCTCGTGCCAGCGGGTTGCTTTTGCCCTTGCCTATCCCAAAGAGGCCTTGGACGCACATTTCCATGGATTTCATTTCGGATCTTCCGGTATCTCGGAAGATGTCTGTCATCTGGGTGGTGTGCGATCAATTTTCTAAAATGGTCCATTTGGTGCCCTTGCCTAAGTTGCCTTCCTCCTCTGATTTGGTCCCTTTGTTCTTTCAGAATGTGGTTCGTTTGCACGGCATCCCTGAGAATATTGTGTCTGACAGAGGATCCCAGTTTGTGTCCAGATTCTGGCGATCCTTTTGTGCTAAGATGGGTATTGATTTGTCTTTTTCGTTGGCTTTTCATCCTCAGACTAATGGCCAGACCGAGCGAACTAATCAGACGTTGGAGACTTATTTGAGATGTTTTGTTTCTGCTGATCAGGACGACTGGGTTACCTTTTTGCCACTGGCCGAGTTTGCCCTTAATAATCGGGCTAGTTCTGCCACTTTGGTTTCACCCTTTTTCTGGAACTCTGGTTTTCATCCTCGTTTCTCCTCGGGCCAGGTTGAACCTTCTGACTGTCCTGGGGTTGATTCTGTGGTGGATAAGTTGCAGCGGATTTGGAACCATGTGGTGGACAATTTGAGATTGTCACAAGACAAGGCCCAGCGTTTTGCCAACCGCCGCCGCGGTGTGGGTCCCCGACTTCGTGTTGGTGATTTGGTTTGGTTGTCTTCTCGGCATGTTCCTTTGAAAGTCTCCTCTCCTAAGTTCAAGCCTCGCTTTATCGGTCCTTATAAGATTTTGGAAATCCTTAACCCGGTGTCTTTTCGCTTGGACCTCCCAGCGTCATTTGCTATTCATAATGTGTTCCATAGGTCCTTGTTGCGGCGGTACGTGGTGCCTGTGGTTCCTGCTGTTGAGCCTCCTGCCCCGGTTTTGGTTGAGGGCGAGTTGGAGTACGTGGTGGAGAAGATTCTGGATTCTCGTATCTCTAGACGGAAGCTCCAGTATTTAGTTAAGTGGAAAGGCTATGGTCAGGAGGATAATTCCTGGGTTGTCGCCTCTGATGTTCATGCGGCTGATTTGGTTCATGCCTTTCATGCTGCTCATCCTGATCGCCCTGGGGGTCTTGGTGAGGGTTCGGTGACCCCTCCTCAAGGGGGGGGTACTGTTGTGAACTGTGTTTCTGGGCTCCCTCTGGTGGTCACTAACGGTATTGTGTTAGGCATGTCTTGTTGCAGGCCTGAGCTCCAGCTGTGTCGTTAAGCAGCGGGTGTTCCCTATTTAAGTCTCCTCTGGACTCAGTCTCTTGCCTGGCATCGTTGTATCCAGACCTATATGGTCTCCTCCGGATTCCTTTCAGTCTGTCTCATGCAAGAAAAGCTAAGTCTGTTTTGAACAATTTGGATCGTTTGCATTTTTCAGTGTTTTTGTCCAGCTTGCTTATATTTGATTTTCTGGCTCGCTGGAAGCTCTAAGGGTGCTGATGTTCTCCCCCCGCACCGTCAGTCGGTGTGGGGGTTCTTGAATGTTCAGCGTGGATGTTTTTGTAGGGTTTTCTGCTGACCGCATAGTCCACTATCTATTTTCTGCCTATCTAGACTAGTGGGCCTCACTTTGCTGAAATCTAGTTCATCTCTACATTTGTGTTTTCTTCTTGCCTCACCGTTATTATTTGTTGGGGGCTTTCTATATCTTTGGGGTTCAATTTCTCTGGAGGCAAGTGAGGTCTTATTTTCCCTCTAGGGGTAGACAGTTCTCCGGCTGGCTCGAGACGTCTAGAACCAACGTAGGCACGTTCACCGGCTGCTTCTAGTTGTTTGTGTTAGGATCAGGTATGCGGTTAGCCCAGTTTCCACCTCCCTAGAGCAGTATTTATGTTTTTGCTATCTTGCCGGAATATCAGAGATCCTCTGCCATTGGGATCATAACAGTTCTCACAGTGCGCACTGCACACTGTCAGGATTCTCTCGTGCTGGCGATTTACATACTTGCGGTCACGTGCTGACTAGACATGTGTGGCCTCACTCAATGAAAATATACTGAGTGAGGCCCGGCATGTCTAGTCGGAATGTGGTCAGAAGTATACAAATCACATGCTTGTGCTGACATGACTGTCCACCATCAGTGGAGAATCCTAAAAGTGTGCATTGCATTAGTTGTGAGAATTCTCCCACCACCTTGTCTTTTTGTAAAACTGGCCAGTATTTATTAATAATTTTTGAGAATCTCCCATGATCTGCATGATACTGAGTGATCAATGGGATTCTCCCAATTTCTTGTGCCAAGGACCTCGTTTCTTTATTTTCCCTAATTGTATGGATCAAATTGGGTCTTGAGATAGATTTGGCCTCCTGGCTTACCTGTTCAAGGGAGGGGAGATCATACCCTTTCTCTAAAAACTGTTTCTGTAAAATATTGGATTCGACATCAAAATCACCATCTCTCGTACAATTCTGCCTAATCCGTATAAACTGGCTTTTTGGAATGTTACGGAGCCAAGCAGGAAGATGACAGCTATCCTATCCATCTGAATGTAGCTATTACAATCTACCTCTTTGTGATAGCATTTCGTGTATAGGGCATTATTTTCAATAAAGATGTTCAAATCAAAAAAATTAACCTCCGTTTTACTAAAGGTACCTGAAAATTCTAAGCCATAAGTATTTCTGTTTAGACCCCCCACAATTTCTTCCAGCAGTTGATGGGACCCTTCCCAGATAAAAAGGACGTCGTCAATATACCGACGCCACATAATCAAACCTTTATGTAACGTCCCATCCTGAAAAATATACGACTCCTCCCACTTTCCAACGTACAAATTGGCGCAACTTGGGGCAAATTTTGTCCCCATAGCCGTTCCCCAAACTTGTAGATAAAATTGATTATTATATACAAAATAATTATGTTGGAGGATAAATTTCATACCCTCCAAAATAAACTCCCTTTGTGTTGGGTTATATAGCTGGGATTTAGGGTACCGTCACACAGTGCCATTTTCATCGCTACGACGGCACGATTCGTGACGTTCTAGCGATATCGTTACGATATCGTAGTGTCTGACACACTACTGCGATCCGGAACCCCGCTGAGAATCGTACGTCGTAGCAGATCGTTTGAAACTTTCTTTTGTCGTCTAGTGTCCCGCTGTGGCGGCATGATTGCATCGTGTGACACAGGTTGTATACGATGTGCGCACAGTAACCAACGGCTTCTACATCGCAAATACATCATGAAATTATCGCTCCAGCGCCGTGTATTGCAACGTGTGACCGCAGTCTACGACGCTGGAGCGATAATCATACGACGCTGCAACGTCACGAATCGTGCCGTCGTAGCGATGAAAATGGCACTGTGTGACCGTACCCTTAGTTAGAAAATACTCTACAGATTCACACCCTTTTGTTTGATCGATCACTGTGTAAAGGGACTTAATGTCCAAGGTGCCCAGTATATATTTATCAGTCCACTCGATATTCTCTAAGGCCCTGATGGTATCTTGGGTGTCTTTGAGAAAAGCTGGAAGAGATGGGACACACTTCTGTAACTGTATATCCACATATTCTGAAAGATTAGCCGTTAGGCAATTGATACCCGATATAATGGGTCTCCCTGGAGGGCACTTGGAATCCTTATGTATTTTCGGGATATGGTAGAATATAGCTAAACTCGGTACTTTATTGTAAATAAACTCATATTCTTTCTTGTTCAAAATACCTGCTACCTTCCCTTTGGTGGCTAAAAGATTAAGTTTTTTCATATATGTTATATATGTTGATTATCTCTTGGCAGTTACACACACCTTACTGGCTGGTTTTGCCTGCTGCTGTTCTTTCAGGCACACGTGTCGAGCGCCTTTGTGATTTTTAGTTTTTTTGCAGTTTGTTTCTGGGTGTGTAAACATTACTATAGGCAGCTTCACACATACAGTTAGGTCCATATATATTTGGACAGAGACAACCTTTTTCTAATTTTGGTTATAGACATTACCACAATGAATTTTAAACAAAACAATTCTGATGCAGTTGAAGTTCAGACTTTCAGCTTTCATTTGAGGGTATCCACATTAAAATTGGATGAAGAGTTTAGGAGCTTCCGCTCCTTAACATGTGCCACCCTGTTTTTAAAGGGACCAAAAGTAATTGGACAATTGACTCCAAGGCTATTTCATGGACAGGTGTGGGCAATCCCTTCATTATGTCATTCTGAATTAAGCAGATAAAAGGCCTGGAGTTGATTTGAGGTGTGGTGCTTGCATTTGGAAGGTTTTGCTGTGAAGTAAACATGCGGTGAAAGGAGCTCTCCATGCAGGTGAAACAAGCCATCCTTAAGCTGCGAAAACAGAAAAAAACCCATCTGAAAAATTGCTACAATATTAGGAGTGGCAAAATCTACAGTTTGGTACATCCTGAGAAAGAAAGAAAGCACTGGTGAACTCATCAATGCAAAAAGACCTGGGTGCCCACGGAAGACAACAGCGGTGGATGATCGCAGAATAATCTCCATGGTCAAGAGAAACCTCTTCACAACAGCCAACCAAGTGAACAGCACTCTCCAGGAGGTCGGCGTATCAATATCCAAATCTACCATAAAGAGAAGACTGCATGAAAGTAAATACAGAGGGTTCACTGCACGGTGCAAGCCACTCATAAGTATCAAGAATAAAAAGGCTAGACTGGACTTTGCTAAAAAACATCTAAAAAAGCCAGCACAGTTCTGGAAGAACATTCTTTGGACAGATGAAACCAAGATCAACCTCTACCAGAATGCTGGAAAGAGAAAAGTATGGCGAAGGCGTGGTACAGCTCATGATCCAAAGCATACCACATCATCTGTAAAACACTGCAGAGGCAATGTGATGGCTTGGGCATGCATGGCTGCCAGTGGCACTGGGTCACTAGTGTTTATTGATGATGTGACACAGGACAGAAGCAGCCGAATGAATTCTGAGGTATTCAGAGCTATACTGTGTGCTCAGATCCAGCCAAATGCAGCCAAACTGGTTGGTTGTCGTTTCATGCTACAGATGGACAATGACCCAAAACATAAAGCCAAAGCAACTCAGGAGTTTATTAAAGCAAAGAAGTGGAATATTCCTGAATGGCCAAGTCAGTCACCTGATCTGAAACCAATTGAGCATGCATTTCACTTGTTATAGACTAAACTTCAGACAGAAAGGCCCATAAACAAACAGCAACTGAAAACCACCGCAGTGAAGGCCTGGCAGAGCATCAAAAAGGAGGAAACACAGCGTCTGGTGATGTCCATGAGTTCAAGACTTCAGGCAGTCATTGCCAACAAAGGATTTTCAACCAAGTACTAGAAATGAACATTTTATTTACGATTATTTAATCTGTCCAATTACTTTTGGTCCCTTTACAAACAGGGTGGCACATATTAAGGAGCTGAAACTCCTAAACCCTTCATCCAATTTTAATGTGGATACCCTCAAATGAAAGCTGAAAGTCTGAACTTCAACTGCATCTGAATCGTTTTGTTTAAAATTTATTGTGGTAATGTCTAGAACCAAAATTAGAATAATGTTGTCTCTGTCCAAATATATATGGACCTAACTGTAGCTACTTCCTGTCTATGGAGGGACAGGGATTACCGTTTGAAATTGATTAAGGAGCATACTATTCATACTCAGGCTCCTAATACGGATCTCGTTAAAGGGAGGTATCTCCTAAGGTCTCTAGAGAAATTGCTATGTAATGAAATGAGAGACCTTTGGGAGATTGCTTCCCTAGAAAGATACCTCGAGGCCACTAAAGTCCCCAAGGGCCTGAGGTTTTATAGACCCTTGGCAGGAGACTTTGGTAACCCTTCCATACAGCATGAATGGGAGGATATGTTTTTCAGTTTTTCTAAGAGGGCAGTGCAGTTTATTATTGAGAAACGTAAAATTAATGTACAACATGTGGGTAATGAAATAACAAAACAATTAGAACTGTTAAAAAACTTTGATCATGTAGGGGAAATACAAGATCTGGCAACTAATATTACTAATAGACTTCAAGAAAAAGAGAAAGAGATAAGATCCAAAAAGTTAAAGAAATTTATAAGAGATGAAGTCACTCTTCAAGGGCATACAGAATTCTTACAATCTGAGATCCCTGACCAGACATGTAGGGAAACACAATTTGTAGTAATAGATGAATACAGGGGAGATTCACCCACTACCCCCCTTAATGTATCAGCAGTTTTTTCAACGTATACAAATTCAAATTCCACTCAATATACTCCCATACCCTATAGAAGACAAATTACACAGGAGGAAACTCCAGGGTCAGTATTGGAGGATGGGGGAAATATGGACCCATTGGACGTAACACATTTGGTCACTATAGGGAATAATGAATACAGTGCCATAAGTGTTAATATTCCAACAAAGAATAGATATGCAGAATTAGAACTGACTAATGAAGAACCAGGGACTTCTTATGCAAAGGGTTCTTCTGCACTATTCTTTAACAAAAAGACACAAGGAATGAGCAGGCCCCCTTTCAGGAATGATATACAAAAAAGGAAAGATAATGAAAATAGTACACCTACTTTGGGGTCTTTAAAAAATTTAGGTATAAAAAAGATCCAGCAAAAAGGGGTTCCCCCCAAGAAGGGAGGGACTATGAAGACTCACCCAAAAGGGCATCAAAATTTTTTTCGGGTCCGAGGTACAAAACCAAACGTGGGAAAAGAGGGGGTAGGAAACTCACCAAAAAGAAAAATATAAGTGAGGGTGTTATGACCCCAATGGCAGAGGGTCTCAGAAATAAATACCAAGTCTGCAAACACAAAAAACCAGCTCATAGGGCAGTGGTAACTGGGCTGACCGTATATCTAATCCTAGCACCACAAATAGCAGCAGCCGGGGAACGTGCCTACGTTGGTTCTAGACGTCTCGCGCCAGCCGGAGAACTAACTAACCCTAGAAGGGAAAAGATAGACCTTTCTTGCCTCCAGAGAAAAGACCCCAAAAGTTGGATACAAGCCCCCAACAAATAATAACGGTGAGGTAAGAAGAAAAGACAAACGTAAGAATGAACTAGGTATTTAGCAAAGAGAGGCCCACTGACTAATAGCAGAATATAGTAAGATGACTTATACGGTCAGCAAAAACCCTATCAAAAATATCCACGCTGGATATTCAAGAACCCCCGAACCGTCTAACGGCCCGGGGGGAGAATACCAGCCCCCTAGAGCTTCCAGCAAAATCAGGAATCACATTTAGTACAAGCTGGACAAAAAATAAGAGCAATACAAATAACCAAAAACAAGGAAGCAGGACTTAGCTTAATTTTGCAAGAACCAGGACCAGCAGACAGGAGCAAACAGAAAGGACTGATTACAACGATGCCAGGCACCAGACTGAGAATTCAGGAAGTACATATAGCAACACCCCTGGGCTAACGACCCAGGTGGGTGCCAAACTGAGGAAAGACAATCCCAGAGTCATATCACTAGTGACCACAAGAGGGAGCCAAAAAAGTCTAATTCACAACAGTACCCCCCCTTTAAGGAGGGGTCACCGAACCCTCACCAAGACCACCAGGGCGATCAGGATGAGCAGCGTGAAAGGCACGAACTAAATCAGCCGCATGCACATCAGAGGCAACAACCCAGGAATTATCCTCCTGACCATAGCCCTTCCACTTGACCAGATACTGAAGCCTCTGCCTGGAGAGACGAGAATCCAAGATCTTCTCCACCACGTACTCCAACTTGCCCTCAACCAACACCGGAGCAGGAGGCTCAACAGAAGGAACCACAGGTACAACGTACCGCCGCAACAAAGACCTATGGAACACGTTGTGAATGGCAAACGACACCGGAAGATCCAAGCGAAAGGACACAGGATTAAGGACTTCCAATATCTTCTAAGGACCGATGAAGCGAGGCTTAAATTTAGGAGAGGAGACCTTCATAGGAACAAATCGAGAAGACAGCCATACCAAATCCCCAACACGAAGTCGGGGACCCACACCGCGGCGGCGGTTGGCAAAACGCTGAGCCTTCTCCTGTGACAACTTTAAGTTGTCCACCACATGATTACAAATCTGCTGCAACCTATTCACCACAGAATCTACCCCAGAACAGTCAGAAGGCTCCACATGTCCCGAGGAAAAACGAGGATGGAAACCAGAGTTACAGAAAAATGGCGAAACCAAAGTAGCGGAACTAGCCCGATTATTAAGGGCAAACTCAGCCAACGGCAAGAAGGTCACCCAATCATCCTGATCTGCAGAAACAAAACACCTCAAATAAGCCTCCAGAGTCTGATTAGTTCGCTCCGTTTGTCCATTAGTCTGAGGATGAAAGGCAGACGAAAACGACAAATCAATGCCCATCTTAGCACAAAAGGATCGCCAGAACCTGGAAACAAACTGGGATCCTCTGTCAGACACGATATTCTCAGGAATGCCGTGTAAACTAACCACATTCTGAAAGAACAAAGGAACCAGATCGGAAGAGGAAGGCAGCTTAGGCAAAGATACCAAATGGACCATCTTGGAAAAGCGATCACATACCACCCAGATGACAGACATGCCCTGAGACACCGGAAGATCTGAAATGAAATCCATGGAAATGTGTGTCCAAGGCCTCTTCGGGACAGGCAAGGGCAAGAGCAACCTGCTGGCACGAGAACAGCAAGGCTTAGCTCGAGCACAAGTCTCACAGGACTGCACAAATGACCGCACATCCCGTGACAAGGAAGGCCACCAAAAGGACCTAGCCACCAAATCTCTGGTGCCAAAAATTCCCGGATGCCCTGCCAACACCGAGGAATGAACCTCGGAAATGACTCTGCTGGTCCACTTATCAGGAACAAACAGTCTGTCAGATGGACAAGAGTCAGGTCTACCAGCCTGAAATCTCTGCAACACACGTCGCAAATCCGGAGAAATGGCTGCCAAGATTACTCCCTCTTTAAGAATACCAACTGGTTCTGCGACTCCAGGAGAGTCAGGCACAAAGCTCCTTGAAAGAGCATCAGCCTTCACATTCTTTGAACCTGGTAAATACGAGACCACAAAGTCAAAACGGGAGAAAAACAATGACCAACGGGCCTGTCTAGGATTCAGGCGTTTAGCAGACTCGAGATACATCAGATTTTTGTGATCAGTCAAGACCACCACACGATGCTTAGCACCCTCGAGCCAATGACGCCACTCCTCAAATGCCCACTTCATGGCCAGCAACTCCCGATTGCCAACATCATAATTCCGCTCAGCAGGCGAAAACTTCCTAGAGAAAAAAGCACATGGTCTCATTACAGAGCAACCAGGGCCTCTCTGCGACAAAACGGTCCCTGCCCCAATCTCAGAAGCATCCACTTCAACCTGAAAGGGAAGTGAGACATCAGGCTGGCACAAAACAGGCGCTGAAGTAAACCGGCGCTTCAACTCTTGGAAAGCCTCCACGGCTGCAGGAGCCCAGTTAGCAACATCAGAACCTTTCTTGGTCATATCCGTCAAAGGTTTAACAACGCTAGAAAAATTAGCGATAAAACGACGGTAGAAGTTAGCAAAGCCCAAGAACTTCTGAAGACTCTTAACTGACGTGGGTTGAGTCCAATCATGAATAGCTCGGACCTTGACTGGGTCCATCTCCACCGCAGAAGGGGAAAAAATAAAACCCAAAAAGGGAACCTTCTGTACTCCAAAGAGACACTTTGAGCCCTTAACAAACAAAGCATTCTCACGCAAAACCTGAAACACCATCCTGACCTGCTCTACATGCGAGTCCCAATCATCAGAAAAAAACAGAATATCATCCAGATAAACAATCATAAATTTATCCAGATACTTCCGGAAAATATCATGCATAAAGGACTGAAACACTGAAGGAGCATTAGAGAGTGCAAAAGGCATCACCAAGTACTCAAAATGACCTTCGGGCGTATTAAATGCAGTTTTCCATTCATCTCCTTGCTTAATGCGCACAAGGTTGTACGCACCACGAAGATCTATCTTGGTGAACCACTTGGCACCTTTAATCCGGGCAAACAAGTCCGACAACAGAGGCAAAGGATACTGAAATTTAACAGTGATTTTATTCGGAAGCCGATAGTCAATACAAGGTCTCAAAGATCCGTCCTTCTTGGCCACAAAAAAGAATCCCGCACCAAGAGGGGAAGAGGATGGACGGATATGCCCCTTCTCCAGAGATTCCTTGATATACGAACGCATTGCGGTATGCTCAGGTACAGACAGATTAAATAGTCTTCCCTTAGGAAATTTACTACCTGGAATCAAATCTATAGCGCAGTCACAGTCCCTATGAGGAGGCAGAGCACTGGACCTGGACTCGCTGAATACATCCTGAAAATCAGACAAATACTCAGGAACTTCGGAAGGAATAGAGGAAGCAATAGACACCGGCGGGGAATCACCATGAATTCCCTGACAGCCCCAACTTGACACAGACATTGCCTTCCAATCCAAGACTGGATTATGGGTCTGTAACCATGGCAGACCCAAAACGACCAAATCATGCATTTTATGCAGAACAAGAAAACGAATCACCTCCCGATGTTCAGGAGTCATGCACATGGTTACCTGTGTCCAAAACTGCGGTTTATTTTCCGCCAATGGCGTAGCATCAATACCTCTAAGAGGGATAGGATTTACCAACGGCTCAAGAACAAAACCACAGCGTTTGGCAAATGACAGATCCATAAGACTCAGGGCAGCACCTGAATCCACAAACGCCATAACAGGGTAGGAAGACAATGAGCAAATTAAAGTCACAGTCAAAATAAATTTAGGTTGCAAATTACCAATGGCGACAGGACTAACAACCCTTGTTAGGCGTTTAGAGCATGCTGATATAACATGTGTAGAATCACCACAGTAAAAACACAACCCATTCTGACGTCTATGATTTTTCCGTTCATTTCTAGTCTGAATTCTACCACATTGCATTAAATCAGGTGTTTGTTCAGACAACACCACAAGAGGATTAGCGGCCTTGCGCTCCCGCAAACGCCGGTCAATTTGAATAGCCAGCGCCATGGAATCATTCAGACTTGTAGGAATGGAGAAACCCACCATCACATTCTTAATGGCTTCAGAAAGGCCATTTCTGAAATTTGCGGCCAGAGCACACTCATTCCACTGAGTAAGCACGGACCATTTCCGAAATTTTTGGCAATATACTTCAGCTTCATCCTGGCCCTGAGAAATAGCCAGCAAGGCTTTTTCTGCCTGAATTTCAAGATTGGGTTCCTCGTAAAGCAATCCGAGCGCCAGAAAAAACGCATCAATATTTGCCAATGACGGATCTCCTGGCGCTAGCGAGAAGGCCCAATCCTGAGGGTCGCCCCGTAAGAAAGAGATAACAATTTTAACTTGCTGAGCTGAGTCTCCAGACCAACGGGGTCTCAGAGATAGAAACAATTTACAATTATTCCTGAAATTCCTAAACTTAAATCGGTCTCCAGAGAACAGTTCAGGAATAGGTATTTTAGGTTCAGACATAGGACTACTGGTAACAAAATCTTGTATGCCCTGCACACGAGCAGCAAGCTGGTCCACACTTGTAATCAAGGTCTGGACATTCATGTCTGCAGCAAGCTCAAGCCACTCAGAGGTAAAGGGGAGGAAGAAAGAGAGGAAAAAAAAAAAACTCAGAATTTCCTTTCTTATTATCCCACTTCTGCAATGCATTAAACATTCAACTTTGGCCTGGCATACTGTTATGACCCCAATGGCAGAGGGTCTCAGAAATAAATACCAAGTCTGCAAACACAAAAAACCAGCTCATAGGGCAGTGGTAACTGGGCTGACCGTATATCTAATCCTAGCACCACAAATAGCAGCAGCCGGGGAACGTGCCTACGTTGGTTCTAGACGTCTCGCGCCAGCCGGAGAACTGTTGTGAATTCGACTTTTTTGGCTCCCTCTTGTGGTCATAGTGATATGACTCTGGGATTGTCTTTCCTCAGTTTGGCACCCACCTGGGTCGTTAGTCCAGGGGTGTTGCTATATAAACTTCCTGAATTCTCAGTCTGGTGCCTGGCATCGTTGTAATCAGTTCCTTTCTGTTTGCTCCTGTCTGCTGGTCCTGGATCTTGCAAAATTAAGCTAAGTCCTGCTTCTTTGTTTTTTGGTTATTTGCATTGCTCTTATTTTTTGTCCAGCTTGTACTAAATGTGATTCCTGATTTTGCTGGAAGCTCTAGGGGGCTGGTATTCTCCCCCCGGGCCGTTAGACGGTTCGGGGGTTCTTGAATATCCAGCGTGGAAATTTTGATAGGGTTTTTGCTGACCGTATAAGTCATCTTACTATATTCTGCTATTAGTCAGTGGGCCTCTCTTTGCTAAATATCTAGTTCATTCTTACGTTTGTCTTTTCTTCTTACCTCACCGTTATTATTTGTTGGGGGCTTGTATCCAACTTTTGGGGTCTTTTCTCTGGAGGCAAGAAAGGTCTATCTTTTCCCTTCTAGGGTTAGTTAGTTCTCCGGCTAGCGCGAGACGTCTAGAACCAACGTAGGCACGTTCCCCGGCTGCTGCTATTTGTGGTGCTAGGATTAGATATACGGTTAGCCCAGTTACCGCTGCCCTATGAGCTGGTTTTTTATGTTTGCAGACTTGGTATGTTCTTTTGAGACCCTCTGCCATTGGGGTCATAACAGAGGACGCTCCCATTGCTCAGCACCACTGAATAGTGGAGAAGAAACCGCCACACAAACGGACATTTTTTACACAGGACTACACTTCAATCTGTAAGTGCCTTCAGCGCGGCAAGCTTTTTTATATATGTTGATTATCTCTTGGCAGTTACACACACCTTACTGGCTGGTTTTGCCTGCTGCTGTTCTTTCAGGCACACGTGTCGAGCGATTTTTAGTTTTTTTGCAGTTGTGGAATAGAGCTTAGCACTGTATGGAACTATGTCTCAATACGTCCTCAGTTTTACACACCTGATGGTCGTAAACACTTTCTGAAGACAGGTGATTCTGCAAAGGAACTCTTGACAAGACATATAAAGCCTACAATGAACCTCCATATAAAACCTAAAATTAATAAATCTATCCTCTTATATATTAGAATACAACCAATGGCACTTTCCTAAAATAACAAAAAATTGGAAGAATAATCCAAGAAGTATGAATAGATGTATTTATTGATAAATCTCCAATTAAAGAAAAATCATGAATACTTAACCCCTTCCCGACCCATGACGCCACGTAGGCGTCATGAAAACCCGTGCCAATCCGACCCATGACGCCTATGTGGCGTCGTGGAATGATCGCGTCGCTGCAGAGCGGGTGAAAGGGTTAACTCCGATTTCACCCGTTCTGCAGGGACAGGGGGAGTGGTACTTCAGCCCAGGGGGGTGGCTTCACCCCCCGTGGCTACGATCGCTCTGATTGGCTGTTGAAAGTGAAACTGCCAATCAGAGCGATTTGTAATATTTCATCTAAAAAACTGGTGAAATATTACAATCCAGCCATGGCCGATGCTGCAATATCATCGGCCATGGCTGGAAATACTGAAGTGACCCCCCCCACCCCGCCGATCGTCCCCCCCAAGCCACCGATCTGTCCTGTAGTCCCCTCCGTCCTGTGATCCGCTCCCCCGTCCTCCTGTCCGCTCCCCCCGTGCTCCTATGTCACCCCCCCGTGCTCCGACGCCCCCCCGTGCCCCGATCTCCCCCCCCCTTATACTTACCGAGGCTCCCGGTGCCCGTCCGCCTCCTCCATGGGCGCCGCCATCTTCCAAAATGGCGGGCGCTTGCTCAGTGCGCCCGCCGAATCTGCCGGCCGGCAGATTCATTACAAAGTACATTTTGATCGCTGTGGTAGGTTCTATCACAGCGATCAAAATAAAAAAAATAATAAATAAACCCCCCCCCTTTATCACCCCCATAGGTAGGGACAATAATAAAATAAAGAAAATATTTTTTTTTCTTTTTCCACTAGGGTTAGGGTTAGAACTAGGGTTAGAACTAGGGGTAGGGTTAGGGGTAGGGTTAGGGTTACGGGTAGGGTTAGGGTTAGGGGTAGGGTTAGGGTTATGGCATGTGCACACAGTGCGGATTTGGCTGCGGATCCGCAGCGGATTGGCCGCGGATCCGCAGCGGATTGGCCGCGGATCTGCAGCGGATTGGCCGCGGATCTGCAGCGGATTGGCCGCGGATCCGCAGCGGATTGGCCGCTGCGAATTCGTAGCAGTTTTCCATCAGGTTTACAGTACCATGTACACCTATGGAAAACCAAATCCGCTGTGCCCATGGTGCGGAAAATTCCGTGCAGAAACGCTGCGTTGTATTTTCCGCAGCATGTCAATTCTTTGTGCGGATTCCGCAGCGTTTTACACCTGTTCCTCAATAGGAATCCGCAGGTGAAATCCGCACAAAAAAACACTGGAAATCTGCTGTAAATCCGCAGGTAAAACGCAGTGCCTTTTACCTGCAGATTTTTCAAAAATCGTGCGGAAAAATCTCACACGAATCCGCAACGTGGGCACATAGCCTTAGGGTTAGGGTTGGAATTAGAGTTAGGGTTGGAATTAGGGCTAGGGTTGGAAATAGGGTTAAGATTAGGCTTGTGGTTAGGGTTACGGATAGGGTTAGGGGTGCGTTGGGGTTACAGTTGTGGTTAGGGTTGGGATTAGGGTTAGGGTTGGGATTAGGGTTAGGATTAGGGTTGGAATTAGGGTTACGGGTGTGTTGCGGTTAGGGTTGTGGTTAGGGGTGTGTTGGGGTTAGGGTTGTGATTAGGGTTATGGCTACAGTTGGGATTAGGATTAGGGGTGTGTTGGGGTTAGTGTTGAAGTTAGAATTGAGGGGTTTCCACTGTTTAGGCACATCAGGGGTCTCCAAACGCAACATGGCGCCACCATTGATTCCAGCCAATCTTGCGTTCAAAAAGTCAAATGGTGCTCCCTCCATTCCAAGCCCCGACGTGCGCCCAAACAGTGGTTTACCCCCACATTTGGGGTACCAGCGTACTCAGGACAAACTGGGCAACAACTGTTGGGGTCCAATTTCTCCTCTTACCCTTGCAAAAATAAAAAATTACTTGCTAAAACATAATTTTTGAGGAAAGAACAATTATTTTTTATTTTCACGGCTCTGCGTTATAAACTTCTGTGAAGCACTTGGGGGTTGAAAGTGCTCACCACACATCTAGATAAGTTCCTTCGGGGGTCTAGTTTCCAAAATGGGGTCACTTGTGGGGTGTTTCTACTGTTTAGGCACATCAGGGGCTCTGCAAATGCAACGTGATGCCCGCAGACCATTCCATCAAAGTCTGCATTTCAAATGTCACTACTTCCCTTCCGAGCCCTGACGTGTGCCCAAACAGTGGTTTACCCCCACATATGGGGTACCAGCACACTCACAACAAACTGAGCAACAAATATTGGGGCCCAATTTCTCCTGTTACCCTTGTGAAAATAAAAAATTGCTTGCTAAAACATCTTTTTTGAGGAAAGAAAAATTATTTTTTATTTTCACGGCTCTGCGTTGTAAACTTCTGTGAAGCACTTGGGGGTTGAACGTGCTCATCACACATCTAGATAAGTTCCTTGGGGGGTCTAGTTTCCAAAATGGGGTCACTTGTGGGGTGTTTCTACTGTTTAGGCACATCAGGGGCTCTGCAAATGCAATGTGACGCCCGCAGACCATTCCATCAAAGTCTGCATTTCAAATGTCACTACTTCCCTTCCAAGCCCTGACGTGTGCCCAAACAGTGGTTTACCCCCACATATGGGGTACCAGCACACTCACAACAAACTGGGCAACAAATATTGGGGCCCAATTTCTCCTGTTACACTTGTAAAAATAAAAAATTGCTTGCTAAAACATCTTTTTTGAGGAAAGAAAAATGATTTTTTATTTTCACGGCTCTGCGTTGTAAACTTCTGTGAAGCACTTGGGGGTTGAACGTGCTCACCACACATCTAGATAAGTTCCTTGGGGGGTCTAGTTTCCAAAATGGGGTCACTTGTGGGGGGTTTCTACTGTTTAGGCATATCAGGGGCTCTGCAAACGTAACATGATGCCCGCAGACCATTCCATCAAAGTCTGCATTCCAAAACGTCACTACTTCCCTTCCGAGCCCCGGCATGTGCCCAAACAGTGGTTTACCCCCATATATGGGGTATCAGCGTACTCAGGAGAAACTGGACAACAACTTTTGGGTCCAATTTCTCCTGTTACTCTTGCAAAAATAAAAAATTCTGGGCTAAAAAAATATTTTTGAGGAAAGGAAACACATTTATTATTTTCACGGCTCTACGTTATAAACTTCTGTGAAGCACTTGGGGGTTCAAAGTGCTCACCACACATCTAGATAAGTTCCCTTGGGGGTCTAGTTTCCAAAATGGAGTCACTTGTGGGGAGTTCCTACTGTTTAGGCACATCAGGGGCTCTGCAAAAGCAACCTGACGCCCGCAGAGCATTCCATCAAAGTCTGCATTTCAAAACGTCACTACTTCACTTCCGAACCCCGACGTGTGCCAAAACAGTGGTTTACCCCCACATATGGGGTATCAGCGTACTCAGGAGAAACTGGACAACAACTTTTGGGGTCCAATTTTTCCTGTTACCCTTGGGAAAATAAAAAATTGTGGGCTAAAAAATCATTTTTGAGAAAAGAAAAATTATTTTTTATTTTCATGGCTCTGCGTTATAAACTTCTGTGAAGCACTTGGGGGTTCAAAGTGCTCACAACACATCTAGGTTAGTTCCATGGGAGGTCTAGTTTCCAAAATGGGGTCAATGGTGCGGGAGCTCCAATGTTTAGGCACACAGGGGCTCTCCAAACGCGACATGGTGTCCGCTAATGATTGGAGCTAATTTTCCATTCAAAAAGCCAAATGGCGTGCCTTCCCTTCCGAGCCCTGCCGTGCGCCCAAACAGTGGTTTACCCCCACATATGGGGTATCATCGTACTCAGGACAAACTGGACAACAACATTTGGGGTCCAATTTCTCCTATTACCCTTGGGAAAATAAAAAATTCTGGGCTAAAAATCATTTTTGAGGAAAGAAAAATTATTTTTTATTTTCACGGCTCTGCGTTATAAACTTCTGTGAAGCACCTGGGGGTTATAAGTGCTCACTATGCATCTAGATAAGTTCCTTGGGGGGTCTAGTTTCCAAAATGGGGTCACTTGTAGGGGATCTCCAATGTTTAGGCACACAGGGGCTCTCCAAACGCGACATGGTGTCCGCTAATGATTGGAGCTAATTTTCCATTCAAAAAGTCAAATGGCACGCCTCCCCTTCCGAGCCTTGCCGTGCACCCAAACAGTGGTTTACCCCCACATATGAGGTATTGGCGTACTCAGGAGAAATTGCCCAACAAATTTTAGGATCCATTTTATCCTGTTGCCCATGTGAAAATGAAAGAATTGAGGCTAAAAGAAATTTTGTGTGAAAAAAAAGTACTTTTTCATTTTTGCGGATCAATTTGTGAAGCACCTGGGGGTTTAAAGTGCTCACTATGCCTCTAGATAAGTTCCTTGGGGGGTCTAGTTTCCAAAATGGGGTCACTTGTGGAGGAACTCCAATGTTTAGGCACACAGGGGCATTCCAAAAGCGACATGGTGTCCGCTAACGATGGAGATAATTTTTCATTCAAAAAGTCAAATGGCGCTCCTTCCCTTCCGAGCCTTACCATGTGCCCAAACAGTGGTTTACCCCCACATGTGAGGTATCGGTGTACTCAGGAGAAATTGCCCAACAAAATTTAGGATCCATTTTATCCTGTTGCCCATGTGAAAATGAAAAATTGAGGCTAAAATAATTTTTTGGGGAAAAAAAAGTACTTTTTCATTTTTACGGATCAATTTGTGAAGCACCTGGGGGTTTAAAGTGCTCACTATGCTTCTAGATAAGTTCCTTGGGGGTCTAGTTTCCAAAATGGGGTCACTTGTGGGGGAGCTCCAATGTTTAGGCACACTCTCCAAACGCGACATGGTGTCCGCTAAAGATTGGAGCCAATTTTTCATTGAAAAAGTCAAATGGCGCTCCTTCCCTTCCGAGCCCTGCCGTGCACCCAAACAGTGGTTTACCCCCACATATGAGGTATCAGCGTACTCAGGACAAATTGGACAACAACGTCCGTGGTCCAGTTTCTCCTTTTACCCTTGGGAAAATAAAAAAATTGTTGCTAAAAGATCATTTTTGTGACTAAAAAGTTAAATGTTCATTTTTTACTTCCATGTTGCTTCTGCTGCTGTGAAACACCTGAAGGGTTAATAATGGGTGAATGTGGTTTTGAGCACCTTGAGGGGTGCAGTTTTTAGAATGGTGTCACTTTTGGGTATTTTCAGCCATATAGAACCCTCAAAATGACTTCAAATGTGAGGTGGTCCCTAAAAAAAATGGTTTTGTAAATTTTGTTGTAAAAATGAGAAATCACTGGTCAAATTTTAACCCTTATAACTTCCTAGCAAAAAAAAAATTTGTTTCCAAAATTGTGCTGATGTAAAGTAGACATGTGGGAAACGTTATTTATTAACTATTTTGTGTCACATAACTCTCTGGTTTAACAGAATAAAAATTCAAAATGTGAAAATTGCGAAATTTTCAAAATTTTCGCCAAATTTCCGTTTTTTTCACAAATAAACTCAGAAATTATCGACCTAAATTTACCACTAACATGAAGCCCAATATGTCACGAAAAAACAATCTCAGAATCGCTAGGATCCGTTGAAGCGTTCCTGAGTTATTACCTCATAAAGGGACACTGGTCAGAATTGCAAAAAACGGCAAGGTCATTAAGGCCAAAATAGGCTGGGTCATGAAGGGGTTAAATAGTGAGGGAGAGGCGCCAAACTAAAAAGACATACAAAACGGATGGGTAAGAGGACCCATACAATGTATTGGTCCACACAAACACCTCTAGTATAAAGCTAAAGAACCCCCTCACCCACACAGACACTAACGATACCGGCCATAATCAGTG
Organism: Ranitomeya variabilis; assembly: GCF_051348905.1. Classification (NCBI taxonomy): domain Eukaryota; kingdom Metazoa; phylum Chordata; class Amphibia; order Anura; family Dendrobatidae; genus Ranitomeya; species Ranitomeya variabilis. Next base: position 487,103,723 of record NC_135236.1, on the reverse strand, counting down.
TAATAATCAATTAGCATCAATAGCAATACATGCCATGAATGATAATAACTGGTAAAACTATCTAGTAGATATGGAAAAGCCAAAAAAGGAATCGGTTAGATGATAGAAAACACTGACGAAGCTGAGTGTTGATGAAAAGCACATTGAGGTGTTTGTCTGCCCCCCTCACCCACCTTTCATCTCGCTCCATTTTATTTGCAATATTATGTCAAAAGGCATCAATAACCTGTAGGTCTTATTTTTCTCTATCATCAAACCTTTGATTATTGTTGTACTCATTTACTCTTTTAGGCCTTTAGTACTTATCTTGTCCATAATTATTTGTTTTGACACTTTCTATTATCTATCATCTAATACAATATATGCCAGTTCTTCATTATACCACCTGGTAATTGTTTGCCTTTTGATTATCTCTTATGTTTTTTTTACTGTATTTCTCCTTTTTAGTTTTTTATCTCCTAGATAGTAGTAATAGTTAATTATCATTATGTGTGATGTGCCCCATGAGAGGCTTTCTGTGGACCACTATATAATGTGAGCCCACCAATTTTTGTATGTCTTTTTAGTCTGGTGTCTCTCCCTAATTATTTCTGATTTTTTTGTAACTGTGGATTTATTCAATAAATATATACAGGTCCTTCTCAAAAAATTAGCATATAGTGTTAAATTTCATTATTTACCATAATGTAATGATTACAATTAAACTTTCGTATATTATAGATTGATTATCCACCAACTGAAATTTGTCAGGTCTTTTATTGTTTTAATACTGATGATTTTGGCCTACAACTCCTGATAACCCAAAAAACCTGTCTCAATAAATTAGCATATCAAGAAAAGGTTCTCTAAATGACCTATTACCCTAATCTTCTGAATCAACTAATTAACTCTAAACACATGCAAAAGATACCTGAGGCTTTTAAAAACTCCCTGCCTGGTTCATTACTCAAAACCCCCATCATGGGTAAGACTAGCGACCTGACAGATGTCAAGAAGGCCATCATTGACACCCTCAAGCAAGAGGGTAAGACCCAGAAAGAAATTTCTCAACAAATAGGCTGTTCCCAGAGTGCTGTATCAATGCACCTCAATGGTAAGTCTGTTGGAAGGAAACAATGTGGCAGAAAACGCTGTACAACGAGAAGAGGTGACCGGACCCTGAGGAAGATTGTGGAGAAGGACCGATTCCAGACCTTGGGGAACCTGAGGAAGCAGTGGACTGAGTCTGGTGTGGAAAGGCGTGTGCAGGAAATGGGCTACAGGTGCCGCATTCCCCAGGTAAAGCCACTTTTGAACCATAAACAGCGGCAGAAGCGCCTGACCTGGGCTACAGAGAAGCAGCACTGGACTGTTGCTAAGTGGTCCCAAGTACTTTTTTCTGATGAAAGCAAAGTTTGCATGTCATTCGGAAATCAAGGTGCCAGAGTCTGGAGGAAGACTGGGGAGAAGGAAATGCCAAAATGCCTGAAGTCCAGTGTCAAGTACCCACAGTCAGTGATGGTGTGGGGTGCCATGTCAGCTGCTGGTGTTGGTCCACTGTGTTTCATCAAGGGCAGGGTCAATGCAGCTAGCTATCAGGAGATTTTGGAGCACTTCATGCTTCCATCGGCTGAAATGCTTTATGGAGATGAAGATTTCATTTTTCAGCACGACCTGGCACCTGCTCACAGTGCCAAAACCACTGGTAAATGGTTTACTGACCATGGTATTACTGTGCTCAATTGGCCAGCCAACTCTCCTGACCTGAACCCCATAGAGAATCTGTGGGATATTGTGAAGAGAAAGTTGAGAGACGCAAGACCCAACACTCTGGATGAGCTTAAGGCCGCTATTGAAGCATCCTGGGCCTCCATAACATCTCAGCAGTGTCACAGGCTGATTGCCTCCATGCCACGCCGCATTGAAGCAGTCATTTCTGCCAAAGGATTCCCGACAAAGTATTGAGTGCATAACTGAACATTATTATTTGATGGTTTTTTTGTTTGTTATTAAAAAACACTTTTATTTGATTGGACGGGTGAAATATGCTAATTTATTGAGACAGGTTTTTTGGGTTATCAGGAGTTGTAGGCCAAAATCATCAGTATTAAAACAATAAAAGACCTGACAAATTTCAGTTGGTGGATAATGAATCTATAATATATGAAAGTTTAATTGTAATCATTACATTATGGTAAATAATGAAATTTAACACTATATGCTAATTTTTTGAGAAGGACCTGTATATTTAGATATGATGCCTTAGCCCTTTCTTTGTGTATTTTAGGCAGGTCTAGTATTTATGGTATGAGGCCAAAGTGCTATTTGTTGTATTCTTGACAAGACACCCATTGATTGGAGGCCATTCCATATGACTACCTCATGAAACTGCTTGAGAGAATGCCAAAGGGATGTAAAGCTGTCACCAGAATTAAAGGTGATTTGAAAAATCTAAGGCTTAATACATTAATTGGTTTGTTTCATCTCTGTTTCTTTACTCCTTGTTTCTGCATGTGTACATTCGTGGCTTAACTTCCTTGAATAGGTACCTACAATGTGCACATTTCAATAGGAATAAAGAAAACCATTGCATGGATAAGTGTGCCCAAGCTATTGACTTGTGCTTCATAAAGTTATCATATACAGTCATGTCTTAAAGTGTTGGCACCCTTGAAATTGTTCTAGAAAATTAAGTATTTCTACAAATAATTTACTCTTAGCATGACTCAAATAATGTTGCAGGAGGTACAGGGATTGGACTTCAAAGGTCTGGGGTAAAGTTATTTTTTGTGATGACCTTTTCAGGAAGCTGATTATTAGTATTATTATTTATTTATATAGCACCATTAATTCCATGGTGCTGTACATGAGAAGGGGTTACATACAGGGTTATAGATATTGTTTACAGTAAACAAATTTACAATGACAGACTGGTAGAGAGAGGAGAGGACCCTGTGTTTGCGGAGTTACATTCTACAGGATAATGGGAAGAGACAGAGGGTCGGGGGTGCAGCAGCTCTGGTGGTGATGAGGCGGCAACTCGGGTGGTGGTGAGGCGGCAGAGTGGTTATTGCAGGCTGTAGGCTGTCCTGAAGAGATGGGTTTTCAGGTTCCGTCTGAAGGATCCGAGGGTGGTGGATAATCGTACATGTTGAGGCGTGGAATTCCTGAGGATGGAGGATATTGTTAGGGGTCGAGTTCCCGCCTCTGCACAGGGAGAATCTCGGGCCATCTCCGCTGCGGTCTCCCATTCTTCTCCTGCCGCGATGGAGCCTGCTCAGCGGAGACGTTGGTCCCAGCATCTTTGTTGTGAATTCTGCTTTTGGGCTCCCTCCGGTGGTTGTAGGTGGTAATGCAGTTGCCCCTGAGTTGCTGTCTTGGTCACTTGTATCTGCTGATTGCAGATCTGACTGGGGTATTTAGGCTTGCAGGATTCATTAGTCCTTGCCAGTTGTCAATTGTTGTTGGGAGGTGTAGGACCTCTGCCTGGTTCCTCCTGCCTTTCTGCCAAATCAGCAAAGATAAGTGTCTGTTTCTTTTTCCCTGTGGCACACATGTTGTGTGCTTCACAATTCATTGCTATTCTTTGTGTTTTCTTGTCCAGCTTAGATTGTGTCAGTATTTTCTCAGTCTTGCTGGATTCTCTGGAGTGGCAGATATACATTCCATGTCTTTAGTTAGATTGTGGAACTTTTTGTATTATCTGCTGTGGATATTTTCGGAAGGGTTTTAATACTGACCGCCTAGTTATCTGTCCTATCCTTTCCTATTTAGCTAGAGTGGCCTCTTTTGCTAAATCCTGTTTTCTACCTGCGTGTGTCTATTCTTCTCCTACTCACAGTCATTATTCGTGGGGGGCTGCCTATCCTTTGGGGGTCTGCTCTGAGGCAAGATAGCATTCCCATGTCCATCTATAGGGGTATTTAGTCCTCCGGCTGTGTCGAGGTGTCTAGGGAGTGTTAGGCACACCCCACGGCTACTTATAGTTGCGGTGTTAGTTCAGGATTGCGGTCAGTACAGGTTCCACCGACTCCAGAGAAAGTTTCATGCGGCTCCAAGGTCACCAGATCATAACAGTACAACTGGCCCATAATGAGTTAAATGCATCTCAGAAGAAGGGAAGAAAAGTGTTGAGCCATTTTTTTTCTGCAGTCTGTTTTGTCTTTTTTTCCCTCTTTATTTATGGGTGGCTGAGGAGTCTTGTGCCAGCATGGATGTTCAGGAATTAGCTTCTCGTGTAGACCAGCTTGCTGATAGGGTACAGGGTATTTCTGATTATATTGTTCAGACTCCAGCTTTAGAACCGAAGATTCCTACTCCTGATTTGTTTTTTGGTGTTAGGTCCAAATTTTTGGGGTTTAAAAATAATTGTAAATTGTTTTTTGCTCTGAGACCGCGATCCTCCGGTGATTCCATTCAGCAGGTTAAAATTGTCATCTCCCTGCTGCGTGGTGATCCACAGGATTGGGCATTTTCCCTGGAATCTGGGAATCCGGCCTTGCTTAATGTAGATTCCTTTTTTCAGGCTTTAGGTTTATTATATGATGAACCTAATTCTGTGGATCAAGTGGAGAAAACCTTGTTGGCCCTGTCTCAGGGTCAAGAGGCGGCAGAATTGTTTTGTCAGAAATTTAGAAAATGGTCTGTGTTGACTAAATGGAATGATGATGCTTTGGCGGCAATTTTCAGAAAGGGTCTTTCTGAATCCGTTAAAGATGTTATGGTGGGGTTTCCCACGCTTTCCGGTCTGAGTGATTCTTTGTCTCTGGCCATTCAGATTGATCGGCGCTTGCGGGAGCGTAGAACTCTGCGCGCTGTGGCGTCGTCCTCAGAGCCAATGCAGTGTGATAGGATTTTGTCTAGAACGGAACAACAAGGATTCAGACGTCAGAATGGGTTGTGTTATTATTGTGGCGACACTTCTCATGTCATTTCAGCCTGCCCTAAGCGGACAAAGAGGATCGCTACCATTAGTACTGTACAACCTAAATTTCTGTTATCGTTGTCCTTGATTTGCTCATTGTCATCATTCTCTGTCATGGCGTTTGTGGATTCAGGCGCCGCCTTGAACTTAATGGATTTTGAGTTTGCCAGGCGTTGTGGTTTTCCCTTGCAGCCTTTGCAGAACCCTATTCCTTTAAGGGGGATTGATGCTACACCTTTGGCTAAAAATAAGCCTCAGTTTTGGACACAGGTGACCATGCACATGGCGCCAGCCCATCAGGAAGATTGTCGATTTCTGGTGTTGCATAATTTGCATGATGTTATCGTGCTGGGTTTCCCGTGGTTGCAGGTACATAATCCTGTATTGGATTGGAAATCTATGTCTGTGACTAGTTGGGGTTGTCAGGGGGTTCATAATTATGTTCCTTTGATGTCAATCTCCTCTTCTTCCTCTTCTGAAATTCCAGAGTTTTTGTCTGATTTTCAGGATGTATTCGATGAGCCCAAGTCCAATTCCCTTCCACCACACAGGGACTGTGATTGTGCTATTGACTTGATTCCAGGCTGTAAGTTTCCTAAGGGTCGACTTTTCAACCTGTCTGTGCCTGAACATACCGCCATGCGGAGTTATGTTAAAGAGTCTTTGGAGAAAGGGCATATTCGGCCATCTTCTTCACCGTTAGGAGCAGGTTTTTTTTTTGTTGCTAAGAAGGATGGCTCCTTGAGACCTTGTATTGATTATCGCCTCTTGAATAAGATCACGGTCAAGTTTCAATACCCTTTACCTTTGCATTCCGATTTGTTTGCTAGGATTAAGGGGGCTAGTTGGTTTACTAAGATTGACCTTCGGGGGGCATATAATCTTGTTCGTATTAAGCAGGGTGATGAATGGAAAACTGCATTTAATACGCCCGAAGGCCATTTTGAATACCTTGTGATGCCATTCGGGCTCACTAACGCTCCATCTGTTTTTCAATCCTTCATGCATGATATCTTCCGGACTTATATTGATAAATTCTTGATTGTATATTTGGACGATATTTTGATTTTTTCCGATGATTGGAAGTCTCATGTGGAACAGGTCAGGATGGTATTTCAGATCCTTCGTGACAATGCTTTGTTTGTGAAGGGGTCTAAGTTTCTCTTTGGGGTGCAGAAGGTTTCTTTTTTGGGCTTTATTTTTTCCCTCATCTATGGAGATGGATCCGGTTTTGCAAATTTTTATCGCCGGTTCATTGCTAACTTCTCCAGCGTGGTTAAACCCTTGACTGATTTGACGAAAAAAGACGCTGATGTGGCGAATTGGTCCTCTGCGGCTGTCTCTGCCTTTCAGGAGCTTAAACGCCGATTTACTTCTGCTCCGGTGTTGCGCCAACCAGATGTTTCTCTTCCGTTTCAGGTTGAGATTGATGCTTCTGAGATTGGGGCAGGGGCCGTTTTGTCTCAGAGGGATTCTGTTGGTTCTTTGATGAAACCGTGTGCCTTCTTCTCCCGCAAGTTTTCGCCTGCTGAACGCAATTATGATGTCGGCAATCTGGAGTTGTTGGCTATGAAGTGGGCGTTTGAGGAGTGGCGACATTGGCTTGAGGGAGCTAAGCACCGTATTGTGGTCCTGACCGATCATAAGAATTTGATTTACCTCGAGTCTGCCAAATGGCTGAGTCCTAGACAGGCTCGATGGTCCTTGTTTTTTTCCCGTTTTGATTTCGTGGTTTCGTATCTTCCGGGTTCTAAGAATATTAAGGCCGATGCCCTTTCTAGGAGTTTTTTGCCTGATTCTCCTGAGGTCCTTGAACCGGTCGGCATTCTGAAAGCAGGGGTGGTCCTTTCTGCCATTTCCCCTGATTTACGGCGGGTTCTTCAGGAATTTCAGGCTGATAGACCTGATCGCTGTCCTGTGGGGAAATTGTTTGTTCCTGACAGATGGACTAGTAGAGTGATTTCTGAGGTTCACTGTTCTGTGTTGGCTGGTCATCCTGGTATTTTTGGTACCAGAGATTTGGTTGGTAGGTCCTTTTGGTGGCCTTCGTTGTCACGTGATGTGCGTTCTTCTGTGCAGTCCTGTGGGACTTGTGCGCGGGCCAAGCCTTGTTGTTCCCGTGCTAGTGGGTTACTTTTGCCATTGCCGGTCCCTGAGAGGCCCTGGACGCATATTTCTATGGATTTTATTTCTGATCTTCCGGTTTCCCAGAGGATGTCGGTTATCTGGGTTGTTTGTGACCGGTTTTCTAAGATGGTTCATTTGGTGCCTTTGCCTAAATTGCCTTCCTCTTCAGAGTTGGTTCCGTTGTTTTTTCAGCATGTGGTTCATTTGCATGGTATTCCGGAGAATATTGTGTCCGACAGAGGTTCCCAGTTTGTTTCTAGGTTTTGGCGGGCCTTTTGTGCTAGGCTGGGCATTGATTTGTCTTTTTCTTCTGCATTTCATCCTCAGACAAATGGCCAGACCGAGCGAACTAATCAGACTTTGGAGACTTATTTGAGATGCTTTGTGTCTGCCGATCAGGATGATTGGGTGGCCTTTTTGCCATTGGCCGAGTTTGCCCTTAATAATCGGGCTAGTTCGGCTACTTTGGTTTCGCTTTTTTTTTGTAATTTTGGATTTCATCCTCGTTTTTCTTCTGGGCAGGTTGAGCCTTCTGACTGTCCTGGTGTGGATTCTGTGGTTGACAGGTTGCAGCAGATTTGGGCTCATGTGGTGGACAATTTGGTGTTGTCTCAGGAGGAGGCTCACCGTCGTCGGTGTGTTGGTTCCCGGCTTCGGGTTGGGGATTTGGTTTGGTTGTCTTCCCGTCATGTTCCTATGAAGGTCTCTTCCCCTAAGTTTAAGCCTCGGTTTATTGGTCCTTATAGGATTTCTGAGATTATTAATCCGGTGTCTTTTCGATTGGCGCTTCCGGCCTCTTTTGCTATCCATAATGTCTTCCATAGATCTTTATTGCGGAAATATGTGGTGCCCGTTGTTCCCTCTGTTGATCCTCCGGCCCCTGTTTTGGTTGATGGGGAGTTGGAGTATGTGGTTGAGAAGATTTTGGATTCTCGTTTTTCGAGGCGGAGGCTTCAGTACCTTGTCAAATGGAAGGGTTATGGCCAGGAGGATAATTCTTGGGTTTTTGCTTCTGATGTCCATGCTGCTGATCTGGTCCGTGCCTTTCATCTGGCTCATCCTGATCGGCCTGGGGGCGCTGGTGAGGGTTCGGTGACCCCTACTCAAGGGGAGGGTACTGTTGTGAATTCTGCTTTTGGGTTCTCTCCGGTGGTAGTAGGTGGTAATGCAGTTGTCCCTGGGTTGCAGTCCTGGTCAGGTGTGTCTGCTGATTGCAGTTCTGACTGGGGTATTTAGGTGTGCAGGATTCATTAGTCCTTGCCAGTTGTCAATTGTTGGGAGGTGTAGGACCTCTGCCTGGTTCCTCCTGCCTTTCTGCCAAATCTGCAAAGATAAGTGTCTGTTTTTTTTTTTCCTGTGGCACACATGCTGTGTGCTTCACAATTCAGTGCTATTCTTTGTGTTTTCTTGTCCAGCTTAGATTGTGTCAGTATTTTCTCAGTCTTGTTGGATTCTCTGGAGTGGCAGATATACATTCCATGTCTTTAGTTAGATTGTGGAACTTTTTGTATTATCTGTTGTGGATATTTTTGGAAGGGTTTTAATACTGACGACCTAGTAATCTGTCCTATCCTTTCCTATTTAGCTAGAGTGGCCTCTTTTGCTAAATCCTGTTTTCTACCTGCGTGTGTCTATTCTTCTCCTACTCACAGTCATTATTCGTGGGGGGCTGCCTATCCTTTGGGGGTCTGCTCTGAGGCAAGATAGCATTCCTATTTCCATCTATAGGGGTATTTAGTCCTCCGGCTGTGTCGAGGTGTCTAGCGTTTGTTAGGCACACCCCACGGCTACTTCTAGTTGCGGTGTTAGTTCAGGATTTGCGGTCAGTACAGGTTCCACCGACTCCAGAGAAAGTTTTCATGCGGCTCCAAGGTCACCAGATCATAACAAATATGATACAAGAATTGACATTATGTAGATTTTAATCTGCTGCAAATATGCAAGGAAAAATTAAGCAAAGTGTGCATGAGATTTACTGGATCTCATTCACTTTGCTTGTGTGAGGGTAGGCCAGGGCCGTAGTCGTGGCTGAGACTATCTGTTTACATGTGCCCTGGACTCCAGCCACATGAAAACAGTGTCCCCTTTTTAGCGTACCTTCAGCTACATCATCTGCACCATCAGGGTCCCATCTGAGCAGCCGAAGTTCTGCTGCGGGTGTTGTCGCACAAATAGAGACAGAGTCCATGTTCAACTTAAAACAGATAACTTAACTGGTTTCTTCTCTCAGCACATCCATGTCTTTTGCAGCATCAACATTAGGTTCTGCACAGCATATTTCCTTTGCCTTTTCAGTTACAACATCAACATTAGGTTCCACACAGCACATGTCCTTCACTTTCCCTGTGCTTTTCAAAGTGTTCCCGTCCCATTCGGTATCGCAGCGTCCTCTCTATCCAGTCTGACAACCTTTAGGATTCCCTTGTCCGTTTCACACCAGACATAAGGGTATCAGCCCAAGTAGCAAGCTGCCACATTTTCAGAACGACCCGCGGTACTGTCCTGCTGTGACTCTTGCGGTAGCACCTGCTCTCACTACCCCTGTCACTGCTTCTTGCATGGTTGCTGTCACTGCTGCACTTCTGGCCCGCTGACTCTAGATGACTGGACTTCCCTCTTTGCGGGGCCCACTATGTTGCTTCGGACAACTATCATATTACTTGGGGGCTGTTTGTGGGGACTATCATACTGTATGGAGGCCTTTTTGTGGGGGACCATCATATTATATGGGGCTGTTTGTGATGGACCATCATACTATACAGGGGGCTGTTTGGGGGACATCATACTGTATGGGGGGCTGTTTGAGGGGAGCCACCATACTATATGGGGGATTTTTGTGGGGGACAATCATAATATATAAAGAGGGCCGTTTGCAGAACCATCATACTGTATGGAGGCTGTTTGTGGGGAACCATCATACTATATAGGGAGCTTTTGGGAAGGACCATCATACTGTATGGGGGGCTGTTAGGGGGACCAGCATACTACATAGGTGTGTGTGTGGGCTGTAGTGGACATTATACTGTGTGGAGTTCTATGAACTACATTATACTATGCGGAGGGCTGTGTAGACCTTTTGACTTAATGAGGTGGTTATGGGGGGGATCATACTTTTTATAGGGGCCAGTTGTGCACCTCATACTGTATATTAGGGGCTGTGGTGAATACCATAATATATTGAGGTTGTGGTGACCATCTTAATATGTGGGGTGCTGTGCTGCATCATACTTTGTATAGGGTTTGTGAGGTCATCATACCGTGTTTGGGCATAATGCTCTATGGGGGTCATGAAAGAGGTATCAAAATGATTGAGACCACTTAGGAGCTTTAGTAGAGGGAAAATAAATGTACCATAAGTGCTGCAGTATATATCGTTCTCCATTTCTTTGATATTACCTGTGTTTATTTGTGAAAAAAATGGAAATTTGGCAAAAATTTTGAAAATTTCGCAATTTTCAAACTTTGAATTTTTATGCCCTTAAATCACAGAGATATGTCACACAAAATACTTAATAAGTAACATTTCCCACATGTCTACTTTACATCAGCACAATTTTGGAACCAATTTTTTTTTTGTTAGGGAGTTATAAGGGTTAAAAGTTGACCAGCAATTTCTCATGTTTACAACACCATTTTTTTTAGGGACCACATCATATTTGAAGTCATTTTGAGGGGTCTATATGATAAAAAATAACCAAGTGTGACACCATTCTAAAAACTGCACCCCTCAAGGTGCTCAAAACCGCATTCAAGAAGTTTATTAACCCTTCAGGTGTTTCACAGGAATTTTTGGAATGTTTAAAAAAAAATGAACATTAAACTTTTTTTCACAAAAAATTTACTTCAGCTCCAATTTGTTTTATTTTACCAAGTGTAACAGGAGAAAATGGACACCAAAAGTTGTTGTACAATTTGTCCTGAGTACGCCGATACCCCATATGTGGGGGTAAACCACTGTTTGGGCACATGGCAGAGCTCGGAAGGGAAAGAGCGCCATTTGACTTTTCAATGCAAAATTGACTGGAATTGAGATGGGACGCCATGTTGCGTTTGGAGTGCCCCTGATGTGCGTAATCATTGAAACTCCCCACAAGTGACACCATTTTGGAAAGTAGACCCCCTAAGAAACTTATCTAGATGTGTGGTCAGCACTTTGACCAACCAAGTGCTTCACAGAAGTTTATAATGCAGAGCCGTAAAAATAAAAAATCATATTTTTTCACAAAAATTATCTTTTCGCCCCCAATTTTTTATTTTCCCAAGGGTAAGAGAAGAAATTGGACCCCAAAAGTTGTTGTACAATTTGTCCTGAGTACGCTGATACTCCATATGTGGGGGTTAACCACCGTTTGGGCGCATGGGAGAGCTCGGAAGGGAAGGAGCGCCATTTGGAATGCAGACTTAGATGGAATGGTCTGCAGGCATCACATTGCGTTTGCAGAGCCCCTAATGTACCTAAACAGTAGAAACCCCCCACAAGTGACCCCATATTGAAAACTAGACCCCCCAAGGAACTTATCTAGATGTGTTGTGAGAACTTTGGACCCCCAGGTGTTTCACTACAGTTTATAACGCAGAGCCGTGAAAATAAAAAATCCTTTTTTTCCACAAAAATTATATTTTAGCCCCCAGTTTTGTACTTTTCCAAGGGTAACAGTTGAAATTGAACCACAAAAGTTGTTGTCCAATTTGTCCTGAGTACGCTGATACCCAATATGTGGGGGGGAACCACCGTTTGGGCGCATGGCAGAGCTCGGAAGGGAAGGAGCACTGTTTTACTTTTTTAACGCAGAATTGGCTGGAATTGAGATCGGACGCCATGTCGCGTTTGGAGAGCCCCTGATGTGCATAAACAGTGGAAACCCCCAATTATAACTGAAACCCTAATCCAAACACACCCCTAACCCTAATCCCAACCATATTCCCAACCGTAAATATAATCCAAACCCTAACCCTAACTTTAGCCCCAACCCTAACTTTAGCCCCAACCCTAACTGTAGCCCTAACCCTAGCCCCAATCCTAACCCTAGCCCTAACCCTAGCCCTAGCCCTAACCCCAACCCAAGCCCTAACCCTTGCCCTAACCCTAGCCCTAGCCCTAGCTCTAACCCTAGCCCTAACCCTAGCCCTAACCCTAGCCCTAACCCTAGTCCTAATGGGAAAATGGAAATAAATACATTTTTTTAATTTTTTCCATAACCAAGGGGGTGATAAAGGGGGGTTTGATTTACTTTTATTGAGGGTTTTTTAGCGGATTTTTATAATTTGCAGCCGTCACACACTAAAAGACGCTTTTTTTTGCAAAAAATATTTTTTGCGTTGCCACATTTTGAGAGCTATAATTTTTCCATATTTTGGTCCACAGAGTCATGTGAGGCCTTGTTTTTTGCGGGACGAGTTGACATTTTTATTGGTAACATTTTCAGGCATGTGACATTTTTTGATCGCTTTTTATTCTGATTTTTGTGAGACAGAATGACAAAAAAACAGCAATTATGAAGTTCTTTTGGGGGGGGGCGTTTATACCGTTCCGGTTTTTGTAAAATGGATAAAGCAATTTTATTCTTAGGATCAGTACGATTACAGCGATACCTCATTTATATCTTTTTTTATGTTTTGGCGCTTTTATACGATAAAAACTATTTTATAGAAAAAATAATTATTTTTGCATCGCTTTATTCTGAGGACTATAACTTTTTTATTTTTTCGCTGATGATGCTGTGTGGCAGCTCATCTTTTGCGGGACAAGATGACGTTTTCAGCGGTACCATGGTTATTTATATCTGTCTTTTTGATCGCGTGTTATTCCACTTTTTGTTCGGCGGTATGATAATAAAGCGTTTTTTGTTTTTTTTAACGGTGTTCACTCAAGGGGTTAACTAGTGGGACAGTTTTATAGGTCACGTCGTTACGGACGCGACGATACTAAATATGTGTACTTTTATTGTTTTGTTTTTTATTTAGATAAAGGAATGTATTTATTGGAACAGTATTTTTTTTTATTATTATTTATTTAGGATATATATTTTTTTTTTTCACACATGTAATTTTTTTTTATTTACTTTTTTACTTTGCCCCAGGTGGGGACATCACAGTAAAGTGACAGATCGCTGATCTGACACTTTGCTGTGCACTGTGTCAGATCAGCGATCTGACATGCACAGCAGGGAGGCTTCCCGGCTCCTGCTCTGACCCGGATGCAGCCCGGCGGCTATTTTGGATCCAGGGCCTGCAGGGAGGAGACACTCGGTACAAGGTGGGCACATCACCTTGTACCAATCGTCTCAGGGAAGCTTCCCTGTACCGCCGGAACAATGCGATCATGTTTGATTGCAGCGTGCCGAGGGTTAATGTGCCGGGGGCAGTCCGTGACCGCTCCTGGCACATAGTGCCGGATGTCAGCTGCAATAGTCAGCTGACACCCGACCACGATCGGCCGCGCTCCCCCCGTGAGCGCGACCGATCTCTCTGGACGTACTATTCCGTCCTTGGGAAGTAGGGCCCACCCCACATGGACGGAATAGTACGTCCAATGGCAGAAAGGGGTTAAAGGAGGCACAGGGGAATTATTATAAGGCAGCACAAGTGGTTTGTGTAGAGATGATAGAATGGGAGGAGGGTCCTGGAAAAGCAGTAAAGATGTCTCTGTGTTACATTTTACTTTGACGAATTATGGACAGAAGAGGTCATGTGTTATGACCCCAATGGCAGAGGGTCTCAGAAATAAATACCAAGTCTGCAAACACAAAAAACCAGCTCATAGGGCAGTGGTAACTGGGCTGACCGTATATCTAATCCTAGCACCACAAATAGCAGCAGCCGGGGAACGTGCCTTCGTTGGTTCTAGACGTCTCGCGCCAGCCGGAGAACTAACTACCCCTAGAAGGGAAAAGATAGACCTTTCTTGCCTCCAGAGAAAAGACCCCAAAAGTTGGATACAAGCCCCCAACAAATAATAACGGTGAGGTAAGAAGAAAAGACAAACGTAAGAATGAACTAGGTATTTAGCAAAGAGAGGCCCACTGACTAATAGCAGAAAATAGTAAGATGACTTATACGGTCAGCAAAAACCCTATCAAAATTTCCACGCTGGATATTCAAGAACCCCCGAACCGTCTAACGGCCCGGGGGGAGAATACCAGCCCCCTAGAGCTTCCAGCAAAATCAGGAATCACATTTAGTACAAGCTGGACAAAAAATAAGAGCAATACAAATAACCAAAAAACAAGAAAGCAGGACTTAGCTTAATTTTGCAAGAACCAGGACCAGCAGACAGGAGCAAACAGAAAGGACTGATTACAACGATGCCAGGCACCAGACTGAGAATTCAGGAAGTTCATATAGCAACACCCCTGGACTAACGACCCAGGTGGGTGCCAAACTGAGGAAAGACAATCCCAGAGTCATATCACTAGTGACCACAAGAGGGAGCCAAAAAAGTCTAATTCACAACAGTACCCCCCCTTTAAGGAGGGGTCACCGAACCCTCACCAAGACCACCAGGGCGATCAGGATGAGCAGCGTGAAAGGCACGAACTAAATCGGCCGCATGCACATCAGAGGCAACCACCCAGGAATTATCCTCCTGACCATAGCCCTGCCACTTGACCAGATACTGAAGCCTCCGCCTGGAGAGACGAGAATTCAAGATCTTCTCCACCACGTACTCCAACTCGCCCTCAACCAACACCGGAGCAGGAGGCTCAACAGAAGGAACCACAGGTACAACGTACCGCCGCAACAAAGACCTATGGAACACGTTGTGAATGGCAAACGACACCGGAAGATCCAAGTGAAAGGACACAGGATTAAGGATATCCAATATCCTGTAAGGACCGATGAAGCGAGGCTTAAATTTAGGAGAGGAGACCTTCATAGGAACAAATCGAGAAGACAGCCATACCAAATCCCCAACACGAAGTCGGGGACCCACACCGCGGCGGCGGTTGGCAAAACGCTGAGCCTTCTCCTGTGACAACTTTAAGTTGTCCACCACATGATTCCAAATCTGCTGCAACCTATCCACCACAGAATCTACCCCAGGACAGTCAGAAGGCTCCACATGTCCCGAGGAAAAACGAGGATGGAAACCAGAGTTGCAGAAAAATGGCGAAACCAAAGTAGCAGAACTAGCCCGATTATTAAGGGCAAACTCAGCCAACGGCAAGAAGGTCACCCAATCATCCTGATCTGCAGAAACAAAACACCTCAAATAAGCCTCCAGAGTCTGATTAGTTTGCTCCGTTTGTCCATTAGTCTGAGGATGAAAGGCAGACGAAAACGACAAATCAATGCCCATCTTAGCACAAAAGGATCGCCAGAACCTGGAAACAAACTGGGATCCTCTGTCAGACACGATATTCTCAGGAATGCCGTGTAAACGAACCACATTCTGAAAGAACAGAGGAACCAGATCGGAAGAGGAAGGCAGCTTAGGCAAAGATACCAAATGGACCATCTTGGAAAAGCGATCACATACCACCCAGATGACAGACATGCCCTGAGACACCGGAAGATCTGAAATGAAATCCATGGAAATGTGTGTCCAAGGCCTCTTCGGGACAGGCAAGGGTAAGAGCAACCCGCTGGCACGAGAACAGCAAGGCTTAGCTCGAGCACAAGTCCCACAGGACTGCACAAATGACCGCACATCCCGTGACAAGGAAGGCCACCAAAAGGACCTAGCCACCAAATCTCTGGTGCCAAAAATTCCCGGATGCCCTGCCAACACCGAGGAATGAACCTCGGAAATGACTCCGCTGGTCCATCTATCAGGAACAAACAGTCTGTCAGGTGGACAAGAGTCAGGTCTACCAGCCTGAAATCTCTGCAATACACGTCGCAAATCCGGAGAAATGGCTGCCAAGATTACTCCCTCTTTAAGAATACCAACTGGTTCTCCTTGAAAGAGCATCAGCCTTCACATTCTTTGAACCTGGTAAATACGAGACCACAAAGTCAAAACGGGAGAAAAACAATGACCAACGGGCCTGTCTAGGATTCAGGCGTTTAGCAGACTCGAGATACATCAGATTTTTGTGATCAGTCAAGACCACCACACGATGCTTAGCACCCTCGAGCCAATGACGCCACTCCTCAAATGCCCACTTCATGGCCAGCAACTCCCGATTGCCAACATCATAATTCCGCTCAGCAGGCGAAAACTTCCTAGAGAAAAAAGCACATGGTCTCATTACAGAGCAACCAGGGCCTCTCTGCGACAAAACGGCCCCTGCCCCAATCTCAGAAGCATCCACTTCAACCTGAAAGGGAAGTGAGACATCAGGCTGGCACAAAACAGGCGCTGAAGTAAACCGGCGCTTCAACTCTTGGAAAGCTTTCACGGCTGCAGGAGCCCAGTTAGCAACATCAGAACCCTTCTTGGTCATATCCGTCAAAGGTTTAACAACGCTAGAAAAATTAGCGATAAAACGACGGTAGAAGTTAGCAAAACCCAAGAACTTCTGAAGACTCTTAACTGACGTGGGTTGAGTCCAATCATGAATAGCTCGGACCTTGACTGGGTCCATCTCCACCGCAGAAGGGGAAAAAATAAAACCCAAAAAGGGAACCTTCTGTACTCCAAAGAGACACTTTGAGCCCTTAACCCTTATCCGGCTGAATAGGTACAATTGTAACTATTCCGTTTTAAAATTGCAATAACTTTTTTTTGAAAAGACGTAGAGGGCTGAAATTTCGTGACATCTCTACATTTTTGGTCCAGAATATATTGGCCAAATTTCAATAAAATATCTCCACCCGCTTCCGAGATAAGGGGTCGAGATCTTTTTGCATCCATAACAAGCTGCATAGGTACAAATGTACCTCATATATTTTGAATGAAGATAATGCAAGGGAAAAAGCATAAATTTTTTTTTAATGATAATGCTATTTAACTATTATAAACAAGTAAAAAACTGTTCATTTACATTATAAAAGAAAATGTAAGAAACTTTTTTTTATTGATTTTCTTTGCAAGTAATGCATGTTGGCTTTGCTACAGAGTGTTCATCGCAAATGGGTTTCACACAAACCACACAAGACTTTCTAGTCTTGCGTTGTTTTCGCCTCAGGTCTCTGCAGACATAGCAACTACCAACAACAGGGGCGGGTCCACGACTACCATGAGGTATGTTGGGGCCAGCTGCTGGCTGCGATGCTACCACAATGCATCGTCCAAGCACCATTTCTACTGCACCTCGAAGAAAATGGTTTCTCATTATCATTTTGTTTGTACTACGATCTTCAATTGCAATCATACACAGCTGATTTGCGAGATCTTTCAGGAACTTTCTTCGTTGATCCTTTGCCCTGAAGCTTGGATTGTGTTCTCTGTAGATGATGTAGGATGCTAACCCACTGACATCAATCATATTGTAGAAAAATGCCAAAGTCCAACGTGATGTTCGTCGTTTCACAGTGTACTCTCCCAACATTTTATCCATAACATCAACGCCACCTTTTGTTATGTTGTAGTATTTTATTATCTCTGGCTTGGCTGCTAGTGTCTCTTCAACTTCTCCCGTCATGTGCATAGATGATAGAAGCACGACTGATTTGTTCTTCTTTGGTACATATGAACAGACTGTTGCATCATGATTGTAGGCAAAATTTGTCGAGTTTACAGGCCTTTCTTTGGCAGGCTGCATGTTGCTAGGTAGGAACCTTTTGTTTTTTCTTACTGTACCAACTAGTGTCATGTTCCAGGAGTTCAATACCTTAGCTAGTTCCATGGTTGTAAAGAAGTTATCGGTGGTGACATTTCTTCCAGAGCCTTTATACGAGCTCACTAGGTCCAATACTGTTCGTTCTCCAATGTTTACTTGTCGAGGACCATCAGTTGGTTTCCCAGTGTAGAGCTGACCTTGTAAAGGGTAGGCATTTGATGAGTCACAAGCCCAGAAAATCTTTATGCCATATTTAGCTGGTTTTGAAGGTATATACTGGGTAAATTTAGTATGACCTCTAAATGGAAATAATTGCTCGTCGACGGTGATACAATGATATGGCTTGTAGGCTCTCTCCAGATTACTGTTCAGCATTGTCCAGATGTCCCGTATTGGTGCAGCTTTATCTGTTTGCACACGTTCTGCACGTGTATTTTCGTTGTCAAACCTGATAAATCTGAGTATCATCTTGAAGCGGTCACGAGACATGGCTGCACGTATAAGAGGCAGAGCAGCAACATTCCACATTTCCTCCAGATTCTCTTTGTTGGCTCTGTGCACACCAGCAGCAATCAGTATGCCCAAAAATGCATGAAGTTCAGTTTCAGTAAATTGCTTGAATGTTTTTTGTGGTGGCCGTTTGGAAGAATCAGGAAAACGTTGTACCAGTTCGTTGTTGTAAGCATCACAAACTCTCTTGGCCTTTCGATTCGTTTCCCGTAATATGATGTCACACATCTCGGGAGTCATGATGGACTTGAATAGCTCTTTTGCTGTATATAGGTTGCTGATTGCTGCAGGGCCACCTCTTTGTCGTAGGACATTACGAGATTTTGTTTGTGCATTTGGCAGTGGATTACTGCACCATTGAGTTTCATCCTTAGCAGTCCAAATGTCGCCTGCACTTTGAGGCACAGAATCATCCTCAACACTTTCGTCTGATTCGTATTCATTTTCATGCTCTATGACCATTTCTTGTTCAATGTCTGAATCTTCTTCAGTAACATCCACTTGTGGTACATAGTTTTCATCATCAGATGCAACATATGGTTCATCCTCATGCTCAGAATCAGATTCTTCTAGCATTCGCATTATTTCGTCAGACGTAAATCTGTAAATATGAAAAAATGTAAAATAAATAATTTTCCGAAATACTACATTATTGGCTTTTCACAAAATTATACTAACCTGCAAACACGTTTTCTTGGATTATGGCGGAAACTAGATCCAGCATTACTATCACTCATGATGACTTGCTAGATGAATTTTGGCTTCGTATTTTGTGCTGAATATAAATAAAACATCGTAAAACAATATGTAGATACTAATTATTATCCATTTTTCGTATAAAAATTATACCTATAGTGATAAGTTTCATACAAAATATATGTAAGCCAAGTCCAGGCTGAAAGACAATTTGACTGTTCTGTCCCCACATAATGAGAATAAAGGTATAACTGGCTGTTAGATGCTGTGAGACTTTCCTACCTTCGTTTCCAAGAAATTGAAGACTTCACAAGCCTAGAAATGTGTGCTCACAGCAATGAGATGAACAGCAAAATGGCTAATGAGAGGAGGGAGGCAGGAAGACAAGTAGAAGCCACTCCCAGTTTGAATTAACTTAATTGACAGCAACATAAGTGACCAGTAACAACACTGAACAATAGATATCAGCATAACATTTGTAGCTGAATGAACTTTAGTTTCTGAAACCAAGTAAAGTCTTCCCACAGTGGAGGTATATGTGAAGGTACAATTGTACCTATGCAGCCTGTTAAGGTTGTAAAATTATGCAGCCTGACAAGGGTTAACAAACAAAGCATTCTCAAACAAAACCTGAAACACCATCCTGACCTGCTCTACATGCGAGTCCCAATCATCAGAAAAAAACAGAATATCATCCAGATATACAATCATAAATCTATCCAGATACTTCCGGAAAATATCATGCATAAAGGACTGAAACACTGAAGGAGCATTAGAGAGCCCAAAAGGCATCACCAAGTACTCAAAATGACCTTCGGGCGTATTAAATGCAGTTTTCCATTCATCTCCTTGCTTAATGCGCACAAGGTTGTACGCACCACGAAGATCTATCTTGGTGAACCACTTGGCACCTTTAATCCGGGCAAACAAGTCCGACAACAGAGGCAAAGGATACTGAAATTTAACAGTGATTTTATTCAGAAGCCGATAGTCAATACAAGGTCTCAAAGATCCGTCCTTCTTGGCCACAAAAAAGAATCCCGCACCAAGAGGGGAAGAGGATGGACGGATATGCCCCTTCTCCAGAGATTCCTTGATATACGAACGCATTGCGGTATGCTCAGGTACAGACAGATTAAATAGTCTTCCCTTAGGAAATTTACTACCTGGAATCAAATCTATAGCGCAGTCACAGTCCCTATGAGGAGGCAGAGCACTGGACCTGGACTCGCTGAATACATCCTGAAAATCAGACAAATACTCAGGAACTTCCGAAGGAATAGAGGAAGCAATAGACACCGGCGAGGAATCACCATGAATTCCCTGACAGCCCCAACTTGACACAGACATTGCCTTCCAATCCAAGACTGGATTATGGGTCTGTAACCATGGCAGACCCAAAACGACCAAATCATGCATTTTATGCAGAACAAGAAAACGAATCACCTCCCGATGTTCAGGAGTCATGCACATGGTTACCTGTGTCCAAAACTGCGGTTTATTTTCCGCCAATGGCGTAGCATCAATACCTCTAAGAGGGATAGGATTTACCAACGGCTCAAGAACAAAACCACAGCGCTTGGCAAATGACAGATCCATAAGACTCAGGGCAGCACCTGAATACACAAACGCCATAACAGGGTAGGAAGACAATGAGCAAATTAAAGTCACAGACAAAATAAATTTAGGTTGCAAATTACCAATGGCGACAGGACTAACAACCCTTGTTAGGCGTTTAGAGCATGCTGATATAACATGTGTAGAATCACCACAGTAAAAACACAACCCATTCTGACGTCTGTGATTTTTCCGTTCATTTCTAGTCTGAATTCTACCACATTGCATTAAATCAGGTGTTTGTTCAGACAACACCACAAGAGGATTAGCGGCTTTGCGCTCCCGCAAACGCCGGTCAATTTGAATAGCCAGCGCCATGGAATCATTCAGACTTGTAGGAATGGAGAAACCCACCATCACATTCTTAATGGCTTCAGAAAGGCCATTTCTGAAATTTGCGGCCAGAGCACACTCATTCCACTGAGTAAGCACGGACCATTTCCGAAATTTTTGGCAATACACTTCAGCTTCATCCTGGCCCTGAGAAATAGCCAGCAAGGCTTTTTCTGCCTGAATTTCAAGATTGGGTTCCTCGTAAAGCAATCCGAGCGCCAGAAAAAACGCATCAATATTTGCCAATGCCGGATCTCCTGGCGCTAGCGAGAAGGCCCAATCCTGAGGGTCGCCCCGTAAGAAAGAGATAACAATTTTAACTTGCTGAGCTGAGTCTCCAGACGAACGGGGTCTCAGAGATAGAAACAATTTACAATTATTCCTGAAATTCCTAAACTTAAATCGGTCTCCAGAGAACAGTTCAGGAATAGGTATTTTAGGTTCAGACATAGGACTACTGGTAACAAAATCTTGTATGCCCTGCACACGAGCAGCAAGCTGGTCCACACTTGTAATCAAGGTCTGGACATTCATGTCTGCAGCAAGCTCAAGCCACTCAGAGGTAAAGGGGAGGAAGAAAGAGAGGAAAAAAAAACAAAACTCAGAATTTCCTTTCTTATTATCCCACTTCTGCAATGCATTAAACATTCAACTTTGGCCTGGCATACTGTTATGACCCCAATGGCAGAGGGTCTCAGAAATAAATACCAAGTCTGCAAACACAAAAAACCAGCTCATAGGGCAGTGGTAACTGGGCTGACCGTATATCTAATCCTAGCACCACAAATAGCAGCAGCCGGGGAACGTGCCTTCGTTGGTTCTAGACGTCTCGCGCCAGCCGGAGAACTAACTAACCCTAAAGGGAAAAGATAGACCTTTCTTGCCTCCAGAGAAAAGACCCCAAAAGTTGGATACAAGCCCCCAACAAATAATAACGGTGAGGTAAGAAGAAAAGACAAACGTAAGAATGAACTAGGTATTTAGCAAAGAGAGGCCCACTGACTAATAGCAGAAAATAGTAAGATGACTTATACGGTCAGCAAAAACCCTATCAAAATTTCCACGCTGGATATTCAAGAACCCCGAACCGTCTAACGGCCCGGGGGGAGAATACCAGCCCCCTAGAGCTTCCAGCAAAATCAGGAATCACATTTAGTACAAGCTGGACAAAAAATAAGAGCAATACAAATAACCAAAAAACAAGAAAGCAGGACTTAGCTTAATTTTGCAAGAACCAGGACCAGCAGACAGGAGCAAACAGAAAGGACTGATTACAACGATGCCAGGCACCAGACTGAGAATTCAGGAAGTTCATATAGCAACACCCCTGGACTAACGACCCAGGTGGGTGCCAAACTGAGGAAAGACAATCCCAGAGTCATATCACTAGTGACCACAAGAGGGAGCCAAAAAAGTCTAATTCACAACAGTCATGGAGGTCTGGGCCGAATGAAAAAGAGAAGAGAAAACAAATGACAAAAAATATTTTTTAATCCAATACATTTTTACAAGCTTGGAAGTTGGATCATCCCCTTTCTACACTCACTATACACAGATGATATACACACAGCCTGCACACACTATGCACAGTGTATATACACATGCAGGTGTCAAGAAATGCCATCCCGCTCAGGTCACCCCTACTTTCCACACATATAGAAATATACAGGCCATTAACACCCAGAAACGTATGAAGAACTTGCAGTTATCATTGGCCCCTATCTCCTCCCTCTCATATCCTGATTCTGCACTGAAGCATTATAATGAAACACTGCAACGTGCCCTGGATGAAGTTGCACCTCCTATACATAGAACAACACAGCACAGACGGCAACAACCCTGGCACACGCTGCAAACACGTTTCTGTGGAGAAAATCCAATCTACCCGAAGATTTCATCCATTATAAGTTTATGCTTAAAACATACAACACTGCCCTTCACCTCTCAAAACAAACCTATTTCAGCACCCTCATTACCTCACTATCCAATAACCCGAAACATCTCTTTGACACGTTTCATTCCCTACTCAGCCCAAGAGTGCAGGTCCCAACCACGGATCTCCGCGCTGACGATCTGGCAAATTATTTAAAAAAAAAAATTGACCATATCCGACAGGAAATGATGTCCCAATCCCCTCATAACATGCACTGTCCTCCCTCCCCCACTACATCTAGCTCACTCTCTGATTTTTAACCAGTCACAGAAGAAGAAGTAATCAGGCTCCTTGCATCTTCTCGCCCTACCACTTGCACCAGTGACCCCATTCCTCAAGTCCCTTTCCCCTGCTGTCACCACTCACCTAACAAAAATATCCAACCTCTCTCTTCTGGTATCTTTCCCTCCTCATTTAAGCATGCATGCATCCATTACTTAAAAAACCATCCCTCGACCAAAACTGTGCCGCTAACTATAGACTTGTCTCTAATCTTCCCTTCATCTCAAAACTCCTTGTCCGCTATCTCTTTACACTCTACTGAAACTGCCCTTACTAAAGTCTCTAATGATCTACAAACAGCCATATCGAATGGTCACTGCTCCCTGCTAATTCTCTTGTAACTCTCTGCAGCATTCGATACTGTGGCTCATCAGCTCCTCCTCACTGTGCTCCACTCCATCTGCCTCAAGGACACCGTTCTCTCGTGGTTCTCCTCCTATCTCTCTGATCGCTCCTTCAATGTATCTTTTGCTGGTTCCTCCTCCTCTCATCTTCCCCTTACTGTTGGAGTACCTCAAGAATCAGTTCTAGACCCCCTTCTCTTCTCTTTGTATACTGCCCCTATTGGTCAAACAATCAGTAGATTTGGTTTCCAGTACCATCTCTATGCTGATGACACCCAATTATACACTTTTTCTCCTGATATCACGCCTGCCTATTAAGATAACAGCAGTGATTCTCTTACCACTGTCTCTAACATCATGTCCTCCCTCTATCTGAAACTGAACCTGTCAAAAGCTGAACTCCTTGTTTTTCCTCCCTCTACTAACCTACCTATTCCCGACATTGCCATTTCCATGTGTGGTTCCACCATTACTCCCCAGCAACACACCCGCTGTCTTGGGGTCATACTTGATTCAGAGCTTTCTTTCATCCCCCACATCCGATCACTGGCTCGCTCTTGTTATCTGCACCTTAAAAACATTTCTAGAATTCGACCCTTTCTTACTTTTGACTCTGCAAAAACGCTCACTGTTTCTCTCATTCATTCTCATCTGGACTATTGTAACTTTTTATTAATCGGTCTCCCTCTTACCAAACTCGCCCCTCTCCAATCTGTCTTGAATGCTGCAGCCAGGATCATATTCCTCACCAATCGTTACACCGATGCCTCTACCTTGTGCCAGTCATTACACTGGTTACCCATCCACTCCAGAATCCAGTACAAACGTATTACCCTCACCCACAAAGCACTCCATGGCTCAGCACCACCGTACATCTCCCCCCTTGTCTCAATCTAACTTCCTACCCGTGCCCTCCATTCTGCTAATGACCTGAGGTTAGCATCCTCAATAATCAGAACTTCTCACTCCCGTCTCTAAGACTTTTCACGTGCTGCGCCAATTCTTTGGAATGCACGACCCAGGTTAATACGATTAATCCCCAATCCACACAGTTTTAAGCGTGCCCTAAAAACACATTTGTTCAGACTGGCCTACTGTCTCAATGCATTTACCTAACTATCCCTGTGTTGCCCATTCAAAATTCTTACCATAACCAGGTTCCTCGCATCATGTTCTCACATGCTTTATGCATTCAATAGCCCTGTGTCTGTACTGTTACATACTTAGGCTGGTTCATGCAGCATTACATGAACACCCAAATCTTACACTATGGCTGGTCCGAACAACTAAAGCAATTGTTAACATTCACCTTTTGTGTCTCCCCTTTTCCTCATAGATTGTAAGCTTGCAAGCCGGGCCCTCATTTCTCTTGGTATCTGTTTTGATATATGTGTTTATTGTTATGCTGTAATGTCTATTGTATGTACAAGTCTCCTCTAAAATGTAAAGTGCTGCGGAATATGCAGGCGCTATTGAAATAAAATTATTATTATTATTAGGTGCTTCTCACAAAATTAAAATATCATCAAAAAGTTAATTTATTTCGGTTCTTCAATACAAAAAGTGAAACTCATAATCATCAACATTAACAGAAATAAACACTTGAAATAGATCACTTTGTAATGACTCTATATAATATATGAGTTTCAATTTTTGTATTGAAGAACTGAAATAAATTAACTTTTTGATGATATTCTTATTTTGTGAGAAGCACCTGTATATACTCATTCTTTTCTTCATCATAGAGGACAGGAAATGGGGGGGGTCAGCAGAGCCGAATCCTAA
Source organism: Ranitomeya variabilis (assembly GCF_051348905.1). Taxonomy (NCBI): domain Eukaryota; kingdom Metazoa; phylum Chordata; class Amphibia; order Anura; family Dendrobatidae; genus Ranitomeya; species Ranitomeya variabilis. The sequence continues at coordinate 487,078,526 of NC_135236.1, read as the reverse complement.
CTTGTGTATATTACACACTCTAGGATTCAGCAAGTTGCAGTGCTTGCCAAATGTTTCTCAGGATTAGAAAACCCCTTTAAACTGTGCTTGTCCTTCCAGAGTTATAACATGTCTGGAATGCACAGGCACGGAACACACTTGCTCCACTGCAGCACACTTTACAGATCAGTTGGAAGGGGCTGATGTATTTTTAACAATAAATAAAATTGGTTTGCAAGGGTGAACATATCCATTATGTGTTCAACAGATGCTGTATAATAGCAAAGGTAGCCAAAAAGTACATATTATCATCTGATGTGTTTTTTTCATTTTTTTCTTCAGCTTTCACTTTGTCCGTGGAACACAATGACTGCATCTTTGCAGAGTTCCTTTGTAAGAATGATAATCTGTGCAATAACAGCTACCTTGTGTTAAAAAATTGCTCTGTGTCCAGTGGAGTATACCCTCTAAACACACCCGAATGTCAAGAGGCATCTCAGCTAATTTCTCAGACTCCCATCATCCATTGCAAATGTCATCATCGTATGAAGAAGGAGGAGCTTTGTTTGAACATTTATTGGACTGTGCATCCTGCCTATATGCCCGGTAAGCATTTTATGCAACTTTCCAATTTACCGTACATGAAAAGAGAGCAGAACTCTCATAGAACAGAATTTTTTTTATGATTTTCATACTGAGAGCATGTTACGTGTAACAGTGTAGTTTTTAAAATTCTGTACAATTAAATCAGCCTTTTTCTGTACTCTTAAAGTGAATGTTATAAAAAATAGCCTATTTTTTAAATCAGGTTTTTGCATTCTATGCATTTTATAACAAATTATTTGAATAAAAAGTCATGATATGTATTAACCCCATTACCCCCAAGGCTGTTTGCAACTTCATGATCAGGCCAAATTTTACAATTCTGACCAATGTCTCTTTATGAGTTAATAACTCTGGAACGCTTCAACAGATCCCGGGGATTCTGAGATTGATTTTTGTGACATGTTGTACTTCATGGTAACATTTCTTTGATATGACTTGCATTTATTTGTGAAAAAAAGAAATTTGGCAAAGCTATTTTTTTGCCCTTAAATCAGACAAAATAGTCAATAAATAACTTTTCCCACATGTCTAATTTACATCAGTACAATTTTTTAAACATTTTTTTTGTTAAGAAATTATAAGGGTTAAAAGTTTACCAGCGAATTCTCATTTTTCCAAAAAATGTACAAATCCATTTTTTTTAGGAACCATATCACATTTGAAGTGACTTTGAGGGGTCTATATGACAGAAAATAGTCAAAAGTGACACCATTCTAAAAACTTCACCCCTTAACACCTTTTGGAAAAAAAAGAGGACATTTAACTTTTTTCACAAAAAATTTACTTTAGATCCAAATCTGTTTGGACGCATGGCAGGGCTCGGAAGGGAAGGAGCGCCATTTGACTTTTTGAATGGAAAATATGCTGGAATAATTAGTGGATACCATGTCGCATTAGGATTGCCCCTCATGTGCCTAAACAGTGGAAACCCCCCACAAGTGACACCATTTTGGAAACTAGACCCCTCAGGGAACTTTTCTAGATGTGTGGTGAGCACCTTAAACTCCAGGTGCTTCACAGAAGTTTGTAACGTAGGGCCAGGAAAATAAAAGAATCAAATGTTTCCCACAAAAAATTATTTTAGTCCCAAATCTTGTATTTTTACAAAGTAACAGGAGAAAATGGACCCCAAAATTTGTTGTGCAATTTCTCCTGAGTAAGCAGATACCCAAAATGTGGGGGAAAACTACTGTTTGGGCTCAGAAAGGAAGGAGTGATGTTTTGGAACGCAGACTTTGATAGAATGGTCTGTGAGTGGCATGTTGCGCTTGAAGAGCCCCTGATGTGCCTAAACAGTGGAAACCCCCACAAGTGACCCCATTTTGGAAACTAGACCCCTCAAGTAATATATCTAGATGTGTGGTGAGCACATTGAATCTCCAATAAAAAAAAATTACATTTTTTCATAAAAACTTTATTTTTGCCACATTTTTTTACTTTCACAATGGTAGCATGGGAAAATAGATTCCAAAATGTGTTGTGCAATTTCTCCTGAGTATGCCTATACCCAATATGTGGTCTCAAACTACTTTGGAGGCACAGTGCAAATCTCAGAAGTGCCATATTGGAGTTCAGATTTTGCTGGACTGGGTGCAGTGATCATAATGACACCATGGGTGGGTCACAGAATTTTATACCATTGGGCATTGAAAAAAAAAATAATTACATTATAACCAGCAAAAAAAATTTTAAGCCCCAGATTTTACATTGTCACACTGGGAAATTTATAAAAATGGCACCAAAATTTGTCCCACAGTTTCTGATGAATGTAGAAATCCCCCATATGTGGCTGTACAGTACTGCTTAGCCATATAGGGAGACTCCGGAGGGACAGTGTGCTATTTGCCTCCTGGAGCGCAGAATAGTTTGCGGACTCCATAGACAGAGCACCTAAGTTGTAGAAGAGCAGATTCCTCCCTTCAAGTGACCCCATTTTGGAAATTTTTCCCCTTTGGGAAATTATCTACATGTGTATTGTTGATTTTGGCTATATGGGTGTTTTACAGCAGTGGATGTTGTTGAGTGAAAATTGCAAACTGTCGTTGTAGTGACCAGTATGCTTTAGTGACCAGTACGTTATGCCCAGCTCATGATGCCAGAGGCATGCACCTGTAAATTAGGTAGGCTCTTATCACTACAGAAATGCCAAACGTGGATGCTAAATATGGTTTAGGCACACTGTGGGGCTCAGAAGGGAGGGGGCATTTGGATTTGAGAGCGCAGAATTTGCTGAATTTCTTTTGGGCCATTAGCCATTTTGCTTTTCCAGAGTTTTTGTGCTACTAGTAATGTGAAAGCCTCCAATATTTCCATTGACAGATGACAGACCTGACTGGGAGCTTTTTATGTGGATTGAGTTGAAGCTTTTATTGGGAACATTTTACATAACATTTGAGATCACATTTAACCTGTGCTCCATGCTGAGCATTTACTTTGGGGTTTCTATCTAAATCTCTGAAGTGATTCAGATGAAACCCCAGAAGGACACATTAACTATAATGAGGCAGCAGTTACCTCTGTTCAGCAAAGTCCTTTTTTTCAGAAGTGCACAAAACTGTGGTGGACAGCCTCAACCGCCTTTGTATGCACCCTAAAAAAACAGATACAGCTGGGTCACAGGCCAGACTGAATCCACAGTGCCTCCATTTCCCTCTTTATAGGGAATCTTCCGCTGGGGGTTCCATCTGAATCACATATTTACACAAAAACCCCGGGGTAAGCGCTCAGCACTGAGCACAGAATAAATGTAAGTAAAGCTTTACTGCGATCTTTGAGAGGCAGAATGAACAAATCAACTACAGGTGAAAAATTGTTTTTAATTTTACACCATTACTCGTGTGGTATAAGTGATTAGACAACTTTTTTGTTGGGTCGGTGCGATTACAGTGATACCAGATTTATATTTTTTATGTTTGGCTGCTGTCACACACTAAAAACACTTTTTAAAAAAAATGTATAAGTTTTTGCATCGCCATATTTTGAGAACTATAAGTTTTCCATATTTCTGCTAACAGAGCTATGTGATTGTTTGTTTTTTTGCAGGCCAAGTTAACGTTTTTATTGGTACCATTTTCGAGCACATTACATTTTTTTTTATCACTTTCTATTTTGTTTTTTGGTTGGCAAAATGAACAAACACCAACAATTCAGGAATTGTTTTTTGGAGGTTTTTTATGTCCTTCCACGTGTGGTAAAATTGATAAGGCAGCTTTATTCTTTGGGTCAGTACGAATCCAACGATACCACATTTATATAGTTTTTTTGTGTTTTGTCACTTTTATGCAATAAAAACTATTTTATAGAAAAATTAATTATTTTTACATCACTTTATTCTATAATTTTTTATTATTATCGCTGATTGAGCTCTATGGCAGTTTGCTTTTTGCGGGACAAGATGATGTTTTCAACTATACCATTTTTATCTACATTTGTCTTTTGATCGCATTTTAATCAATTTTATGATAAAGCATCATTTTTTTATTTTTTATTTTGCAGTGTTCACTAAAGGGTTAATTTGTGGGACAGTTTTAACTGTCGAGTCTTATGGATACAGCGATACCAAATATGTATGCTTTTTTATTTTTTTTCACAAAAATATTTATTTATGGGTTCAATATATTTTTATTTTTTAAAATTATTTTGTGATTTATTTTTTTTTTACAGGTTTTCAATTTTTTTTTTCACTTTTTTACTTTGTCCCACTAAAGAACTTTCACTTTTTGCAGTTTGATCACTTGCAAAGCAAAGCATTTTATTCCCCCATCTGCATAGCCCCTCATTTTATTCCCCCCTCTGCACATCCCCTCTATTTATTCCCCCATATGCACAGCCCCTCATTTAATTCCCTCCTCATCTGCACAGCCCCTCATTTTATTCCTCTCTCATGTGCAGAGCCCCTCTTTTTATTCCCCATCTGCAAAGACCCTCAATTTATTACCCCATTTGTACAGCCCCTCATTTTATTCACCCCTCATCTGCACAGCCCCTCATCCTATTCACCCCAGCTGCACAGTCCATCATTTTATTCCCTACTCATTTATCCCCCATCTGCACAACCCCTCAGGTAATTCTCCCATCTGCACAGCCCCTCAGTTTATTCCCCTATTAGTACAGTCCCTCATCAGCACAGCTGCTCATGTTATCCCCCCTGCACAGCCCCTAATTTTATTCACCCCATCAGCACAGCCCCTCATTTTATCCTCCATCTACACAGCCCCTTATTTTATTCCCCATCTGCACAGACCCTCATTTTATTCCTCCCTGCACAAACCCTCATTTTATTCCCCCATCTGCACAGACTCTCATTTTATTCCTCCATCAGCACAGACCCTCAATTTAACCCCGCTCTGCACAGCTTGTCCCCTCATTTCTCCCTCCCACACAGCCCCTCCCCTCATTTACTCACCCCCATCAGCACAGCCCTTCATTTTATTTCCACCATCAGCAAAGCCCTTTATTCCCCCAATCAGTGCAGCCCTTCATTTTATTTCCCCTATCAGCACAGCCCCTCATTTTATTCACCCCTCTGCACAGCCCCTCATTTTATTCCCCCCTCTGCGCAGACCCCATTTTATTCCCCCTATCAGCACGAACCCTCATTTTATTCCTTCCATCAGCACAGCCCCCTCCTCATTTTATCCCCCCATCAGCACAGCACCTCAGTTTATTCCCCCATCTGTACAGACCCTCATTTTAACCCCCTCTGCACAGCTTGTCCCCTCATTTCTCCCCCCGCACAGTCCCTCCCCTCATTTTACTCACCCCATCAGCACAGCCCCTCATTTTATTTCCACCATCACCAAAGCCTCTCATTTTATTCCCCCTATCAGCACGGCCCCTCATTTTATTCACTCCCTCTGCACAGCCCATTATATTCCCCCCTCTGCGCAAACCCTCATTTTATTCCCTACTTCTGCAGAGCCCCTCATTTTATTCCTTCCATCAGCACAGCCCCTCGCCTTATTTTATCCCCATCAGCACAGCCCCTCAGTTTATTCCCCCCTCTGTACAGACCCTCATTTTATCCCCCCATCTTCACAGCCCCTCATTTTATTCCCCCCATCTGCACAGCCCCTCATTTTATTCCCCCATCAGCACAGCTCCTAATTTTATTCCCCTCCATCAGCACAGCCTCTCCTCTCATTTTATTCCCTCCTTATCTGCACAACCCATCATTTTATGCCCCCATGCACAGTAATATAAGAATTTCAAAAAAATAAAGAAAAGTTTCTACTCTCCTTATCTTGGCTCCAGTCCACCACCTCCTCTTCTGTGAAGTACAGCAGTGGACGCTGGATGGCATAACTGCGTGTGCCTCCTCTAACAAGGCGCAGGCCGGAAGTGGCCTGCTTCTTGCTGGAGATCCCAGCAGAACAGGGGAGATTACAGCTGCTCTGCTACTGAGCCGGGCGGCCATGCAGTAATTGTATTAGCGTCTGGCATATGTGAATACAATTGAGTGCGGGGAGGGAAAGATGGTCGGGGCCCAGGAGAGAAAGGGGTGAGCGATGTCAGTGACTGCCACATTTATTTATTTTTAGGTCCATGTTTTTTCTTAGTCACCTATTTTCCTGACAGGACCTCATATAAATCTTCATTAACCCCTACTGAAGCATATCTCTTTCTTCACTTTTTGTGCAAATTGATTTTTATTATTAGTTAGTTTCCAAACTGATGTCACTTGTGGAAGGTTTATAATGATCAGGTACATCAGGGGCTTTCCAAACACAACACGGCATCCTGTAATTATTCCAGCAAATGTGGCATTCAAAAAGTAAAATGGCACTCCTTTCCTTCCGAGCTGTTTTCCCCCACATATTAAGTATCGGCAGGTTCAGGACAAATTGCACAACAAATTTTGGTGTCCATTTTTTTCTGTTACCCTTGTGAAAATATAAAAATTGGGTCTAAAGTAAAATTCTTGTGAAGCACCTAAAGGGTTAATAAACTTCTTTCACATGGTTTTGAGCACCTTGAGGAGTGCAGTTTTTAGAATGGTGTTACTTTTAGGGCTTGTTCACACTTTCCTTTTTTTGCTGCGGATTTTTCAGCTGCGGATTTGGAAAAACCGCAGTGCAAAACCGCGGTGGTTTTCACTGCGGTTTTTTGTGCGGTTTCTACTGCGGATTCCACTGCGGGTTTCCAACTGCACTTTCCTATTGGTGCAGGTGGAAAACCGCTGCGGAATCCGCAGAAAGAATTGACATGCTCCATCTTTTTTTCCGCAGAAAATCAGCGCGGATTTTCAAGCGGAAAAACGCAAAGTGGGCACAGCGGTTTTTGTTTTCCATAGGGTAACATTGTACTGTACCCTGCATGGAAAACTGCTGCGGATCCGCAGCTGCAAATCCGCTGCGGATCCGCAGCAAAAACCGCAAAGTGTGAACATAGCCTAAGGTATTTTCTGTCATATAGGCCCCTCAAAGTCACTTCAAATGTAATGTGGTTCATAAAAAAAAGGTTTTGTAAATTTTGTTGAACAAATGAGAAATCGCTGGTCAACTTTAACCTTTATAACTTCTTAACAAAAAAAATAGTATGTTTCAAAAAATATAGTGATGCAAAGTAGACATATGGGAAATGTTATTTATTAACTATTTTTGTTACATATCTCGCTGATTTAAGGGCATAAAACTTGCTCAATTTTTAAAATGTTCCCAAATTTTCATTTTTTTCATAAATAATTGCAAGTCATATCAAAGAAATTTTACCACTATCATGATGTAAAAATGTGTCATGAAAAAAACAGTCTGTGGGATATGTTGAAGCATTCCAGAGTTATTACCACATAAAGTGACACTGGTCAAAATTGTAAAATTTGGCCTGGTCATAAAGGTGCAAACAGGCTTGGGGGGTATAGGTGTTAACTGCTCATCATAAAACATTCTTTGCAGTGCGTTCACCATCCTGGTAACTCTTCTCTGAACTTGCTCCAGTTTTTCAATGTCTTTTTTAAAATGTAGTGCCTAGAACTGGGCACTTATGAGGAGCAAGCTCGGCTCCGGAACCCGCTCCAAACACACGCCCTGACACATTACATGGTGCAATAGTATGGTATATCATGGAGCATTCAGGGATTAAAAGCTCATCCAACCTTTTAACCAATTCCTCAGCACAGCTGTATCCTTTCCATTGAGGTGCAACCTGTCCCTACTGTAAAACCTGTAACCAGCAGGTAATTCAGCCAAATTCTATCATGACCATAAGCCCTTTCTTCTTGCACAATTATGTAATCCGCTTAGTCCATGTGTGCACATTGAATATTTGGTCAGTTTTTTACCTCAGTATGTGTAAGCCAAAACCAACAGTGGAACAATCAGAGGAAGAGTATAATAGAAACACGTCACCACTTCTGTATTTATCACCCACTCCTGGTTTTGGCTTACAAATACTGAGGTAAGAAACTCACCAAATACTTAACGTGTGCACGTGGCCTAATTTATCTCCCAAAGCTTCTGCTGTCTTTCTAGTCACACTCATGGTAATCCGCCATCTTGGAGGTTCTAGACTACAGCTTCTCTCTCAGCTTCCTGATATCAATTTAACCCCTTAACGACCGCCGATACGCCTTTTAATGGCGGCCGCTAAGGGTACTTAAACCACAGCGCCGTTAATTAACGGCGCTGTGGAAAAAGTGAATAGCGCCCCCCCAGAGTCGGATTTTCTCTGGGGTCTCGGTTGCCGAGGGTAGCCGAGACCCCAGAGAACATGATTCGGGGGGTTTTTACCGACCCCCGAGTTGCGATCGCCGGTAATTAACCGTTTACCGGCGGTCGCAACAAAAAAAAACAAAACGCGATTTGCCGTTTAATTTCTCTGTCCTCCGATGTGATCGCACATCGGAGGACAGAGAAATGTGGTCCCCGATGGCCCCCAATAGCCCCCCGATACTTACCTACCTCCCCCGGTGCTCCTCGTGGCTCCCGATGGGCGCCGCCATCTTTTTTCCGGGAAAAAATGGCGGGCGTACGCGCAGTACGCCCGCCGCCCGGCACCCGGAGGATCTTTGGGGTCTTGGCTGCCGGGGGTAGCCGAGACCCCAAAGAACATGATCGGGGTCGGTTTGCACCGACCCCTGCTTTGCGATCGCCGGTAATTAACAGTTTACCGGCGACCGCAAAAAAAGAAAAAAAAAAGCGATCAGTTATTTCTCTGTCCTCTGATGTGATCGCACATCAGAGGACAGAGAAATAGGGGGATTCGGGGACCCTAACATACTCACCCGGTGTCCCTGGGTCCTCTTCTGTCTTCTCCTGCCAGCCGGCTTTTTCACCATGGCGGGCGCATGCGCAGTGCGCCCGCCATCTGCTGCCATCTGCCGGCCGGCAGGAGAAGACGAGTTGGGGCTAAAATTAGGGTTAGGGTTAGGGTTAGAGTTAGGGTTAGAGTTAGGGTTAGGGTTAGAGTTAGGGTTAGAGTTAGGGTTAGGGTTAGAGTTAGGGTTAGGGTTAGAGTTAGGGTTAGGGTTGGGGCTAAATTTAGGGTTAGGGTTAGGGCTAGGGTTAGGGTTAGGCTACTTTCACACTAGCGTTTTTTGGCTTCTGTCGCAATGCGTCGGAGAAAAAACGCATCCTGCAAAAGTGCTTGCAGGATGCGTTTTTTCTCCATTGGCTTGCATTAGCGATGCATTGCGACGGATTGCCACATGTCGCATCCGTCGTGCGACGGATGCGTCGTGCTTTGGCGGACCGTCGACACAAAAAAAACTACATGTAACTTTTTTGTGCGACGTGTCCGCCATTTCCGACCGCGCATGCGTGGCCGGAACTCCGCCCCCGCCTCCCCGCACCTCACAATGGGGCAGCGGATGCGTTGAAAAAACAGCATCCGCTGCACCCGTTGTGCGGCGCTTACAACGCTAGCGTCGGTACGTCGGCCCGACACACTGCGATGGGCCGAGTACGACGCTAGTGTGAAAGTAGCCTTAGGCTTCTTTCACACTTGCGTCGGTACGGGGCGGTCGCAATGCGTCGGCCCGACGTACCGACGCACGTTGTGAAAATTGTGCACAACGTGGGCAGCGGATGCAGTTTTTCAACGCATCCGCTGCCCAGTCTATGTCCTGGGGAGGAGGGGGCAGAGTTACGGCCAAGCATGCGCGGAAATGGCGGACGCGACGTACAAAAAAAAGGTTACATTGAACTTTTTTTGTGACGACGGGGGCTAAAGTTATGGTTAGGGTTGGGGCTAAAGTTAGGGTTGGGGCTAAAGTTAGGGTTAGAGTTGGGATTAGGGTTAGGGTTTGGATTAGGGTTGGGATTAGTGTTACGTTTGGGATTAGGGTTGGGATTAGGGTTAGGGTTGGGATTAGGGTTAGGGGTGTGTTGGATTTAGGGTTTTGATTAGGGTTATGGTTAGGGTTGAGATTAGGGCTGTTTTGGGGTTAGGGTTGTGATTATCGTTAGGGTTGTGATTAGGATTATGGATCGGGTTGAGATTAGGGTTAGGGGTGTGTTGGAGTTAGGGTTGGAGTTATAATTTGGGGGTTTCCACTGTTTAGGTACATCAGGGGGTCTCCAAACACGACAGCCAATTTTGCGCTAAAAAAGTCAAATGGTACTCCCTCCCTTCTGAGCTCTGCCGTGCGCCCAAACAGTGGTTTACCCCCACATATGGGGCATCAGCGTACTCGGGATAAATTGGACAACAACTTTTGGGGTCCAATTTCTCCTGTTACCCTTGTGAAAATAAAAACTTGGGGGCTAAAAATCTTTTTTGTTGGAAAAAAAAATATTTTTTTATTTTCACTACTCTGCATTATAAACTTCTGTGAAGCACTTGAGCTTTCAAAGTTCTCACCACATATCTAGATAAGTTCCTTAGGGGGTCTAGTTTCCAAAATTTGGTCACTTGTGGGGGTTTCTACTGTTTAGGTACATCAGGGGCTCTGCAAACGCAACATAACACCCACAGACAATTCTATCAAAGTCTGAATTCCAAAATGGCGCTCCTTCTCTTCCGAGCTCTGCCGTGTGCCAAAACAGTGGTTTACCCCCACATATGGGGTACCAGAATACTCAGGACAAATTGGAGAACAAATATTGGCATCCAATTTCTCTTGTTACCTTTGTGAAAATAAAAATTTGGAGGCTAAAAAAATCTTTTTTGTGGGAAAAAAAATATGTTTTATTTTCACTACTCTGCATTATAAACTTCTGTGAAGCACTTGGGCATTCAAAGTTCTCACCACATATCTAGATAAGTTCCTTGGGGGGTCTATTTTCCAAAATGGGGTCACTTGTTGGGGGTTTCTACTGTTTAGGTACATTAGGGGTCTGCAAACGCAACATAACGCCCGCAGACAATTCTATCAAAGTCTGCATTCCAAAATGGCGCTCCTTCTCTTCCGAGCTCTGCCGTGCGCCCAAACAGTGGTTTACCCCCACATATGGGGTACCAGCATACTCAGGACAAATTGGACAACAACTTTTGGGGTCCAATTTATCTTGTTACCCTTGTGAAAATAAAAACTTGGGGGCTAAAAAATCTTAATTGTTAAAAAAAATATATTTTTTATTTTCACGACTCTGCATTATAAACTTCTGTGATGCACTTGGGCATTCAAAGTTCTCACTACACATCTAGATAAGTTCCATGGGGGGTCTAGTTTCCAAAATGGGGTCACTTTTGGGGGGTTTCTACTGTTTAGGCACATCAGGGGCTCTCCAAACGCGACATGGCGTCCGATCTCAATTCCAGTCAATTTTGCATTGAAAAGTCAAATGGCGCTCCTTTGCTTCCGAGCTCAGCCATGCGCCCAAACAGTGGTTTACCCCCACATGTGGGGTGTCGGCGTACTCAAGACAAATTGTACAACAACTTCTGGGGTCCATTTTCTCCTGTTACCCTTGGTAAAATAAAAATTTGGAGGCAAAAAGATCATTTTTGTAGAAAAAATGCGATTTTTTTATTTTCACGTCTCTACGTTATAAACTTCTGTGAAGCACCTGGGGGTTTAAAGTGCTCACCACACATCTAGATAAGTTCCTTAAGGGGTCTAGTTTCCAAAATGGTGTCATATGTGGGGGGTCTCTACTGTTTAGGCACATCAGCGGCTCTCCAAACGTGACATGGCGTCCGATCTCAATTCCAGCCAATTCTACATTGAAAAAGTAAAACGACACTCCTTCTCTTCCAAGCTCTGCGGTGCGCCCAAACAGTGGTTTACCCCCATATATGGGGTATCGACGTACTCAGGAGAAATTGCACAACAACTTTTGTGGTCTAATTTCTCCTGTTACCCTTGTGAAAATAAAAATTTGGGGGCAAAAAGATCATTTTTGTAGAAAAAATGAGATTTTTTATTTTCACGGCTCTACGTTATAAACTTTTGTGAAGCACTTGGGGGTTCAAAGTGCTCACCACACATCTAGATAAGTTCCTTAAGGGGTCTAGTTTCCAAAATGGTATCACTTGTGGGGGGTTTCCACTGTTTAGGCACATCAGAGACTCTCCAAACGCGACATGGCATCCGATCTCAATTCCAGCCAATTCTGCATTGAAACAGTCAAACGGTGCTCCTTCACTTCCAAGCTCTGCGGTGCGCCCAAACAGTGGTTTACCTCCACATATGGGGTATCGGCGTACTCAGGAAAAATTGCACAACAAAATTTGTGGTTAAATTTCTGTTTTTACACTTGTGAAAATTAAAAAAAATGGTTCTGAAGTAAAATGTTTGCAAAAAAAAGTTAAATGTTCATTTTTTTCTTCCACATTGTTTTAGTTCCTGTGAAGTACGTAAAGGGTTAATAAACTTCTTGAATGTGGTTTTGAGCAGCTTGAGGGGTGCAGTTTTTAGAATGGTGTCACACTTGGTTATTTTCTATCATATAGACCCCTCAAAATCACTTCAAAGGTGATGTGGTCCCTAAAAAAACATGGTGTTGTAAAAATGAGAAATTGCTGGTCAACTTTTAACCCTTATAACTCCCTAACAAAAAAAAAAAATTGTTTCCAAAATTGTGCTGATGTAAAGTAGACATGTGAGAAATGTTATTTATTAACTATTTTTTGTGACATATCTCTCTGATTTAAGGGCATAAAAATACAAAGTTTGAAAATTGCAAAATTTTAAACATTTTCGCCATATTTCCATTTTTTTCATAAATAATTGCAAGTAATATCAAAGAAATGTTACCACTAACTTGAAGTACAATATGTCACGAAAAAACAATCTCTCAGAATCAGCGGGATCTGATAAAGCGTTCCAGAGTTATAACCTCTTAAAGTGACACTGGTCAGAATTGTAAAAATTGGCTCGGTCATTAAGTACCAAATTGGCTCTGTCACTAAGGGGTTAAAGGACCTTTCATCTTCCTATGACTGCCATAACCACTTGGTTTTCCTTAGCCTCCATCCAGCAATCTGTGTATGCGACCTGCATTATGCCACACTTGAGAGGTAGCCAACACATTGTTCAGCATTCTCAGTCATGATGGCAGATGACCCTCTCTGTCCACCTAATTATAGAGTCCCACTACCACCAACATCTGTCTGGCCTTTGCTGCACTCCTATTTCTCTTCTTGCTACGAAAGACAATTTCCTGGTTGTTAGGAGCAAAACCATAGAGTATTAATGCTAGTTCTAGATTAGCATTCCCTAATATCAGCCAAACAGACATATTTACTAGGTTGCCTCAGATCAGGATTGGGTTATCTGATATTTTTCCCCTATCTCTTTCTTCTGGGGGTTTGTGCACATGGCATCTTTTTCAGATGGATTCCGCCTGAAATAGCACTAAAACAAACTCCAAAAAGAATTAATATATGAACTGTAGTGTCAAAATGACTTGCTGTGCATGTGTTCTGTCTTTCGTAACATCTTTTAACCACTTCAGGCTTTTCAATCCGTGAAGTGGCTAAAAGAAGTGACCTGTCCATCCTTCTGTACTAAAGCCTCCGCAGAAGGCATCCAAACAGAGGTCAGAAAAAACAATTCAGGAAAAATACTGCGGCGTTTTTCCGAAGCGTCTTCTGAATGAGATATAGGGATGCCAGTATTTAAAAGACTCTGTGTGCATATGCCTTAGCTATTACCCAGCTACCAGCCCCAGCCAGAACATCCTCAGTGAGCTCTAAACTCCTCTCCAAGTTTGCAATGTTCCTGAATGTTGCAAGCTGCATATTTAGATCCATGAACAGGGCTTTTATTAAAATAATAATATATCATATATTAATATTATTAAACACCATGTAACGTAATTCACTATTTACTGTTGTGTTTTTTTTACACAGGTTCCCTAGTTTCCTATGACTCTCCATACGCAGATGACTTAGAAACCAAAGAAGAAACGAAGTTGAGGCAACTCTTAACTGTCACTTCTGGTAAACATCTATTGTATAATGCTTCCATGTGTCTGCCTTGCTTTTCCTTGCTATTGATATCTTAAAGGGGTATTCTTGACTTTGGTCACATGACAACTGACAAGCAAGGGGAATGCTAAGGAATTGTGACAGCGTTTCACAATTCGGCATTCTGCAGTCACATTAACCCCTGCCAATTAAACTATCGAACGATTGTAAGTTCAAGTTTACTAAGGGGGTTAAAAATTAAAGTAAAAAAAAAATAAAATAAAATAAATGAAACGCATAAAAGTTCAAATTACCAATTTTTACTCCATTAAAAGGAAAGACATTAAAAAATTAGCCGTATTTTTATCCCTGTGTCCAAAGAAAACCAACGTATTAAATTATTGAAACCATACATTACACGCTGAAAATATAATGCCAGAATTTCTACTTTTCAAATCCACACACTTCCCATAGAAAATACAATAAAAAAACCTCTCAAACTACATATATTAATATATATATATACCAAAATATCCATGAAAATTAAGCACACAAGCCCTTATCCAACATTATGGATTGAAAAATATGGAAAAATAAAAAGTAACGAATCTCAAAAGATGGCGTTACAGATATATTTATATTTTTTATGAATTTCAAAATATTTTTTCTCCATTAAAATAACAAAAAACTGGACAAGTTTGGTATGTAAGCTGTACTTGTACTCACCTGTAGAATTATATTACAAAGTCATTTTTACCAAAACAATCTCAAAATATAGGCAGAATTGCACTTTTTTTCCACAATCACACTACACATTTCATTTGTTTAGCTTTTTTCACCACATTACACAGTAAAACGGACGAGGTCATTCAAAACTCTAACTCGTCCTGCAAAAAACAGGCCCTCATATTATTTCCCAAAAACGAATTATGGCTCTTGGAACAAGGAGAGGAAAAAAAGGAAAGTGCAAAACTAAAAGTTTCTGGGTCATTCAGGGTTTAAACTGTCTAAATAATAGACCTGAATAGTAAAAGTGCCCAAATTTCTTCATAAAGAAATGTCCTGCCTCCAACAACATACTGTGCAGCATTGTTCACACAGACTTTCTAAGCACGAACAATTAAAGTTCATCAAACAACCTCCAATGGAAATAACACACATATTAACCTGATAGCTAATGCTAAATGCTAAATGCATGCTAAATTAGGGAATCAAGATGAAGGAGATGTATTATTGGGATATGAAAACCTCGTGCATTTTATAAGATTCTGATCCCGCTGGCTCAATTTTAACATCACATTGAAGAACCAAGTTATTAGCTTAGAGATTGAGTATAAGGCATTCTTATGTACACATAACCCAAGACCTCGTGAATTATTCACACTTATTGACAGCTACATATCTAGAGGCTGTTTGGACGAATAACATCTGTATCCATTACTTGACCATGTTTTGTCCCTGACTTGTGTGTTTTCACACATGGTACTATTCCACCAGGACCACTCATTCCTAATTTCCTGATCTGGGTCATTATCCTTATGTTCCACGTACAAGATGTTGCAAATTGTAATAGAAATCATATGGAAACCATATGTCCTTATCTGAGCCTAAGGGACGTTAAAAATAACCTAAATTCTAACACTGAGATTATGTTCTTTGTAATTGTAAGGGTGCTTATAATTATAATTGTTGGCTTTATTTGAACGTAGATTTGTGTACACTGTTCTATCCTTTATAAGAAGATATATTCTGGCAGGACATAATTTATTTTTCTAAAATCTGTGTTTTGCTGGACTGATAAGAGAAGACTCCACTTCATTCAAATCAGTCTAGAGTGATAGCTGCATGAGCCTCAGTAAGTAAAAGTTCAGGAGACTTCTTTAAAAAGATGGGTTTTGCTCCCAAAATGGCAAGTTTTATCCTTACTAACTGTGTTGGAAAGATTTTTGTACTAGTGCCAACCATCTAACACACACGTACCGTATATACCAGTGATTGTACTTCTGCTTTTTCTAACATCATGTTCCCACAGTCACCCCCTACAATATAATGCCCCATACAAGTCCCACACACAGTGTGATGCTCCTACAAACCCCCACACAGTATGATGGCCACCACAGTCCCCATGCACAATATGAGATTGCTCTCACATACAGAACAATAGCCCACACAGCTCCCCACACACGGTATGATAATCCACATAGCTCCCCACCACATGGAAGACACACAAAATATGAAATGTGACTCTAATAGCACCACAACTTAATTCACCAATGTTATGCAACATATATTTGTATGTTAAGTTAATTATTTGTTTGAATATCACATTACTTTCTGTGGGTGACAAAACTTTTGTCTTGCCAAAGTCTGGCCATTCTGTGTCCATTAACTGATCAATATTTCTGCATTGTTGCCAATTTATTTTCTTAACCTAAACCAAATTTTGGAGGGTTTCAGCTTTCAAAAGAATAATTTATACAACCAATGGATGAATTTAATGTCAGGTTATAAGCTTTTATTTACATAACATGGATAAGCGACATAACTTCCGTCAGGGAGTGTACACTGACAGAAGCTTCCTGTACACAGTGTGATGGCTCCATAGCTCCCCACACAGTATAATGGCCTCTATAGCCCCCAGGCCCCCACACAATATGATGGTCCACAGCCCCCATGCATAATATGATGGTCCCCCACATTACCCATACAGAATGATGGTCACACAGTATGATGCTTTCCAAAAGTAACTCTCAAAACATAGTATAATGGTTCCCCCAGCCCCTCATACAGTATGATGACCCAGCACACAGTATGATTACCCTACTACAGCAGACCCACATAGAATGAGGCCACCCTACACAGTATGATGGCCCTCACAGGCCCATACAATATGATGGACCCTCACAATATAATGTCCCCCATAGCCTCTCAGACAGTATTGTGGGCCTCACAGCTCTCCCTTATAATATGATGGCCTTCACACAGTATAATGGCCTCCACACAGTATTATACTCCCATAAGTTTCACCTATAAGTACTGACTAATAAAAAACCTAGCCCCATTCCTCAAAGTGTCATTCTTGTGTGTGTAACATGTGGACTGAGATTTCGTACACCAGGTGTGATCTTGTGATGTTACTGCACCTGCTGCACTGAGACTTAAAGGCACCGGCTGAATGGTGGAGCAGGGCACTGATTGCTCACTGTTCCACCATTGTATTCAACTGTCTCAGTATCTTGGGATGCTTGGCGCGGGGTCATGCTGCTCATCACTGCCCCCCATCCTCAACTCAACTCAACTCACGGGCCCCATAGCAGCCTTGTTTCCTTATATGTTGTAAGCTTGCAAACAGGACCCTCAATCCCATTATTTTAATTGATTCATTATGTTTTATTGTGTAATTGTCTAATATCGTTTGTACATGCAGCCTCTGAATTGCTGTTATTACATATACAACATACATGCCTCTATGATATATTTTTTATTGCTTTTGCCAATGGATTCCAACCATGGATTGGCTGGATCAAACAGGATTGGGCTAGGCGATCACAGAGCTAGAGAACCCTCCAGTGATCCCAGATTCTGAAAAATGTATGGGCTCCATCCATTACAATCGTTAGATGTAAAGAACACAGACACTAGACAATATCACTTAATATTTAGGTTGTTTCACAATGCATTTTCAGGAAGGCTGTTTTATTGCTATTACAGGGACTCAAAGGGTGGTGTATGACTTAGGCTACTTTCACACTAGCGTCGGGCTCGGTCCGTCGCCGTGCGTCGGGCCGAGGTCACCGACGCTAGCGTTGTCTCCGCCGCACAACGGGGGCAGCGGATGCATTTTTCCAGCGCATCCGCTGCCCCATTGTGAGGTGCGGGGAAGTGCGGGGAGGTGGGGGCGGAGTTCCGGCCGCGCACGCGCGGTCGGAAAAAGCAGACCGTCGTGAGCAAAAAACGTTACATGTAACGTTTTTTGCTCCCGATGGTCCGCCACAACATGGCGCAACTGTCGCACGACGGTTGCGACATGTGTCAATGCGTCGCAAATGCGTCGCTAATTAGTCAATGCAGAAAAAACGCATCCTGCAAGCACTTTTGCAGGATGCGTTTTTTCGGCAAAACTATGCATTGCGACGTATTGCAGTTAACGCTAGTGTGAAAGTAGCCTTAGGGATTCAAAAAACTAAATAGAAAAGTCATATATTACTACGTCAGGCCCTGCAACGGACAGCATTTATCAGACACTGTCTGCACTATTGCAGACAGATGTGTTTCCTCTGAAACACAGTGACACTTCTCCCGCCCATCCTCAGTTGATTGACAGGCCTCTCCATAAGGCCGGTTTCACACGTCAGTCACTCCGCTACGTGTAGTGACAGTTTTCTCACGTCACTGACACACGTAGACCCATTCAAATGAATGGGTCCATGCACATGCCTGCGTGTTTTCACGGACCGTGTGTCCGTGTGCAAAACACGGAGACATGTCCATTTTTCTCTGGCAGCACGGTCCGCAAAGCGTCCCGCACACGTGCACACGGAGGACAGTGTGCACTCTCCTTCGTGTGCACGTACCGCTGCAGGAGAAACAGCGCTACAGTTAAGCGCTGTGCCCTGCGTTTGGTGCTGAAGCCGGCATTCATCCCTTCTGTCCTGCTCGGCTGAAAGCAGCACTTGCAGGAGAGAAGGGATGAAAGATCAAGTTTTTTTTAAACTTGATCTTTCATCCCTTCTCTCCTGCAAGCGCTGCTTTCAGCCAAGCAGGACAGAAGGGATGAATGCCGGCTTCAGCACCACACGCTGGGGACAGCACTTAACTGTAGCCATGTCTCTCCTGCACGGTCCGTGTGGTCTTCAGGCGGCACACGGGCGGCACAGGGCTGCCGCACGTGTGCCACACTGATGTGCCACATGAGCACACGGACACGGATAACTCCGGTACCGTTTTTTCTGGTACCGGAATTATCTGGACGTGTGAGACTGGCCTAAGAGTGTACAGGTCTCTACTAAAGTGTATACATAGGGAGAGACCTGTTAGTCAAAAGAAGGAGCTGGCCAGGGACCTGCCGTGGACTAGTAAGCCGATATACATGGGGGCTGATTAATGAAGGTGCTTATGACTTAATTCTTGCATAAAACACCTTAATAAGTTGTAATATTTTTGTGCAAATTAAAAGTTGCATAAAAATATTGCAACTGTAAGGCTTCTTTTACACCTACCGGGTTTTTTGCGGCCCATTATTGTGGGCCGTTTTTGCGGGTTGCATCGCCGCAATTTTCACGGTCTGCCACAATAACGGACCGCAAAAAACTTGCAGATCGCCGTTATTCGGAAATAGTATTGGAAAAAAAACAGCGTTCTGCAAAACCGGAAGTCACAGTGCACCGCAAAAACAAGCTTCAGTTGTTTATGCGGCCCCATTGATTTTCAATGGGGGCCATGTCCATAAGCCATGAAAAAGATCGAGCAGGCTCAATCTTTTTTCACAGCCATAAATACGGCCCTCACGGCCATACGGCGCACAGAGCACCGTGAAATTATTGCGGCCCGTTTTTGCGGCCCCATAGAAATCTATTGCGGCCGCAAAACAACGGTATGTGTAAAAGAAGCCTTAGTGTTTACATGCTAGTCCTGGCCAGCTATGCCAATATGGGCTTAGCATGGGTGGAGCATGAGCAGGATGAGACATAGTTAAGTTTCACCATCAAATTCATAAAATGTTACACCTATTTAGTGGCAGAACTTACTCCAGTCTCTGACTCTAGTACATTTCTGGCAACAACACTTGACAGAGATGCACCTAATTAAGTTAATTTGGCCCATTGTGCTTCAGCAAGCCTGTTCATTAGGTCTTAATGAATCGACTCCGTAGTCCCTAACTATCTTTTCAAAGTTTTTGTACTGTGAAATATCTCAGTATTTCCGAGGAAAACATACTTGGATGCAGTCACATAGCCATTGTATGATTCATGTTGCCCGTGGTTGTGAAGACAGGTTCCCTTTAATTAGATATGAAGTGGTCCTGTATGGCAGGTTTATAGAGCCTCAATTATTTCTTCTGGTGATCTACCTGTCGGACAATGGTGATCAGCGCTTACTGTGCTTCGCTGGTTGGCAGTTCAGAGGTGAGAGTTGGCCACAGTGATGTCCTCCGGATACAGAAGAGGTTTCCAATAGCAAACAGGGCCATACCTTTCATTTTAAATTGCATGTTAGACTATGAAAGAAGTGATATGATTGGTTTCCAGTGGAAAAGGCTGAAAATATTTCTTGCTAAGTCTATAAAATACATATCAGAAAATACCACAACCAAAAATCCGCTGGTGGTAGTGAATACTACATTTAATGATAAAATATATTATTTTATTGAAATATATTCAAAAATGTTAATAACATTAGGTACCTCAACAAATCCATATGTGCACAACACGCCCCCTGAGGAAGTGGTATGAAACACGCGTCGGGGTGAGGGACACAGAACAGGATGGCACGGCTTTCCTTGAGATACAAATGTCGGTAAATATACATTCCACATTGGGCTGTATTCCTTTTCCTTAATGCGTATTTAAGATAGCTATTGTATAACTAGGTAATGCCAGTCTGTTACCATTGTTACTTGTTCCATCGTGTTGTGTACATATGGATATTGTTCTGTGTCCCACTTTGTTGAGGTACCTAATTTTATTTAAAAAAAAATAAAAAAATATTTCAATAAAATAATATATTTTGTCATTAAATGTGGTAATCTCTATATATCTAACCAGTGGATTTTTGGTTGTGGTGTTTTCTGATGTATTTATTCTAATGGTGACCCTAGGAGTATTTATTGGGACTTTTTATCATTTAATTCTATAAAATATTTCCCTGACTAATAAATATATTTATTCTAATATTTTATCTCAGAGTCTCTCCTTCCCAATGAGGAGACGAACACTTGTTTACATGAAGCGGCTATTTGTAGTTCCATTGAGAAGTGCACGCAATTGAAGAACGAATATGTTATTGCCTGCAGTGTTTCAAAAGCTGTAGGCTTTTGTGACCGACGGAAGTGTCACAACCACCTCAGGAATTTTTTAAAAAAACTTCCTATGGAATTCACAAAGAGATTGCTATTTTGTCCATGCAAGCAGAATGCAAACTGTGGAGAACGCAGACGCAAGACTATAGTGCCCAAGTGTTCTTTTGAGGACAGGGAAAAGAAAAACTGTCTGGAGCTCTATGATTCCTGCATGAGCGACAACTTGTGCAGGTGAGTACTAAAAACAGATCAAACCAGTTCATTCTTTACAGGAATTTCACTTATATACATTTATTTGGGCCTAAAAATATTTTTTACAACTGAGTTTCATTAAAAATGTTGCACCATTTGCCTCCTATAGCTTATGTGTGTTGCACTCTCTAAATGAGTCCACTAAAATCAGTCAGTCAGCTCGCTATGATGGTCTAAAGGGGCGTTTGTAACTCTTTTATCAGTCATTTTCGGAGCTCCCCCCATCTGATTTATGGCCACAGAATTGTAGGAAAACAAACAGCCTGTAAAAGTCAAACAATGCAGACATTTTTAATGAAACCCTATTGTAAAAATTATTATTTTTTTATCCCAAATCCATGCATTTAAGTACAAAAAATTGGCCCCTAAGGCAATCTCTAAGCACAAACAGCATACAAACAATATGAACAGTTTATTTATAGCATATAGATATATATTTTAATTTCTTTTTAGTAAAATCAATTTTACAGTTACATGCTGTATCTGTAATCTGTCCTGTGCCTTTATGTTCATCGCATAATCAGGACAGAAGTTTATATACATGAGAAGTAATTAATAAAGGTTCTCTCTGATTGCAAGCAGAGATATTAAAAATTATGAAAAAATGATCCAGAAATTATTTTGGAAATTTTGACACTCTTTTTTTTGTTACTGTATAATGCATATATTTTATTTACTGAAATACCACTTTAAAAGGGTATACCCATCTCCAAGATAAAATCCCAATATTTAGTAGCTGTAATAATAATAATAATATTAGTAGCAAATACCTTGAGTTAGAAATATACTGTAGTTCACCTGATTAGCTATGTATCCATGGTTACGACCACTCATATAGTGACAGTTACTGATTGTAACCATGGATATTTAAGCTACTGCAATGCCCGACACATGTAGCTTATTAGAAGAACTATACAACATTTCTAATAGGAGGAATTTGATAATATTATTATTATTACACCTACTACATATTGGGATGGGATCTTGGAGATGGGAATACCACATTAAGCATGTTTTATTTCAGATTGCCATATTGCACCTATGCCACAAGCATTAACACCTGGCTACTATGGTAGCATCTAAGAAATATACATATAAAGTGAACTTCTGGGTTGTAATTGATCATACTGACAGCTAAAACGTTCTTCTCACATCAGAGCGCACTAATGTTTCGGACAGACCAACAAACATTTTTAAGTTTTAATATGAATTGCAAATATAATTTTACATCTTTCAGATCTCGTCTTTTGGACTACCAGAAACATTGCCACCTGTTTGAAAAAAAGAATGAAAACTGTTCTGTGGAACAATATGATCCGTGCATAAAGTCCTACATTAGGCTGATCGGTAAGACCTAAATATAAGAGGAACCTAGGATTCTAAATAAATTTTCCACTTAGACCATTCTATATTACGCTAAAAATGTTGCCTGGTAATACGTTTTTTTTTTCAAAGTCTTCCATATTTTGTAAACATAGAACACACGATACTCACCCTCCTTAGGTCCAGCGCTCGCCTTTTCTGCCACGCTCCAGTCTTTGTTTACTCTCTGTTTGATGAAGTAGAGAAAGCAGCCACATCACCGCTGTAGCCAAACACTAAGCTCAACACTTGTGCTGCCTACATCACAGAACCTCTGAGCTCAGTGACTGGCTGCAGCGGTGAAGTGCGCTGTAGTCATGATGTCCCTGCGGATGCCTGTACACAGAGACCAGAACAGCTTATGTTTATTGTTTTTCACATGTACAACCTTTAAAATAAAAATAAAAGTATTTCTTGAAAACCTGCTTAGGGTAGGCTCACACAATTTTTTTTTTCAGACAGCCAATATCGACTAATTTTTTTCGTGGAACTGTCTTTTTTTCTGGCATCTAGTAAATCTTTAGCATTTTTTAGTGCTTTTTTGGTTGTTTCCTGAACTCTTTTTTGACTTCTTTGACCACTAGCAGATTTTTTGTGTGTCTTTTTGGGTGTCTTTTGTATTGGCAATTTCAGGATTATTTTTTAAATCCTTTCAACAATGAAGAAACCTCTTTTGGTTTTGGAAGCAAAAATGCTGACAAGGTGCTCAAAAATTCTTTTTTTAAAACTTTCCTATTGACTTGTATTGCAAAGTATAGAGAGTCTTCAGAGAGGAACATGCAAGGAGACTGAGCAGTCCACTTCTTTTAAGCATATTTGGAAACCTGAAGCCTTTAGAGGATGATCAAATGCCTAATCATGTGCACAGCAAGTTGGTTTTATGTAGAAATGAATATATTTGTTCTTTTGAGTGTTTTATTGGCACTTTTTCAGGCAGGTTTTAGGGTGAACTTGCTCCAAACCTGCCTAACAATAACATAGTGTGAGCATAACTTTAATTAGATATGTTATAAAATCGTGATTGTGAGGGTCTGACTTTTGGGACACCCACCTGAGAAAAATTGCAATTGCAATTTATATGCCTATTTTCTTCTTCGCCACACAGGCACTGCAGTTACCCCTAATTTTATTAACAACTCGAGCATGGATACATCACTATGGTGCACTTGTGAAGGTAGTGGTAACGAGCTGGAAGAGTGCAATGTCTTCCTTGGGATGTTCACTTCCAACAGGTGTCTCCGTAAGTAAAAATCCCAATATTTCCTAATTTTCGCTGCGTTTAGGCTAGGTTCACATTAGCATTTCAGTCCGCAGCGTATCATCCACATGTGCAAATGCATGCTTACACAGCGTTTTTTTATCCTCATCATCGTACGTATGACGCCAAAAAAATGCTGCGTGTGCATGCATTTTGGCATGCGTTTGCGTTGTTTATGCGCATGCGTTAGATATTTCCAATGCTTCACAGTAGCTTTTCCTTGACATCAGACACCCAGTAGGCGTGTCTCATGGGATTTATATATATATAGACTCACTTTTTGGCTGCTGTATCAAGCAGCAAGATGGATCTTGTCATGGACTTCTATGAAGATCTGGATTTACAATTGAAATTGGCTGCTTCCTTTGCTGTGGCTTGTCAAGAACAAAGAAGAAGAGAAAGACGGAGAAGACATCGTCGAGATTGGCAACACCCCATCCTTGAACTCCGAGAGAGACGTGGAGCCTACCACTCTTTGTACACAGAGCTGCGTGCAAACCCTCAGAAGTTTTTGGACTAAACAAGAATGTCAGAACAGAGTTTCGATGACCTGCTGCTACATGTCCAAGGATCAATCGCCAGGCAGGACACACAGCTCTGTCGAGCAATTCCTGCTGAGGAACGTCTCTTGGTCACCCTGAGGTACATAATTTGGAAAAAGAAACACCTGTCATTAATATGATTTTTCAAAAAGCCATGTACTGATTTTATTTTCTCATTTTCTCTTCCGTAGATTCCTGGCTACCGGAGAGACCTTGTCATCCCTCCATTTTCAATTCAGAATTGGAGTGTCAACACTTTTTTGGATTATAGGAGACACCTGCCGTATTTTAGGTGAGGTTCTGCAACAAGAATTCCTCCCACAACCCACAACTGAAATATGGCTTGAAAATGCTGAAAAATTCAAGGAAATTTGTAATTTTCCTAACTGTGTGGGGGCTGTGGACGGCAAACAAATTCGGATTCTGAAACTTGCCAGAAGTGTAACCGACTATTTCAATTATATAAAATACTTTTCCATTGTTCTAATGGCAATTGCAGATGCTGGGTGTAGATTTGTTGCCATGGACATTGGCTCGTAAGGACGAGGAAATGACTCACAGGCTTTCAAAAACTCTGATATGGGCCAACGTTTATATGGGAATGATTTTAATTTTCCACAGCCACAACCTCTTCCCAACACTGAAGGACCACCAATGCCATTTGTTGTGGTTGGGGATGAAGCATTCCAAATGTGTGCCAACCTCATCAAACCGTACTCAAGTCGGGACTTAAATCACACAAAAAAGATTTACAACTACCGACTGACAAGGGCAAGAAGAACTGTTGAGTGTGCCTTTGGATTGCTGGTTTCTAAATGGTGCATTTTGGGAACATCCATTAATCTAGAAATTTAGACTATTGATGAGGTTGTGAAAGCTTGTGTTCTTCTGCACAACTACTTCCTGGTAAAAGAGTGACCAAACTTAGAACCTGAGGAACCTGTTTCATTGCATGATTACCAAGATCACTCTCTGAGGACTTCAGTGGAAGTTGCTCAGATGAGGGATAAGTTTGCTGCTTATTTTGTTTCTGATAATGGACGTGTTGCATGGCAAGACGAAATGGCTTAAGCCGCCAAGTAAAATTTTTCTTTAATGTTAAAATGTCCCTGCAATGTTAAAATATTCCTGTAATGTTAAAAATTCCATGTAATGTTAAAATGTACATGTAATTTTAAAATGGAGCTGTTCAAATGTACATGTAATGTTAAAATTTAACTGTAATTTTACAATGTACCTTTAATGTTAAAATATACCTTTAATTTTACACTGTACCTGTAATTTGTGCTTACTCAAATATTTAAATACCTCCAGTTAAACTTACAAGTTCCCTCAACAATACAATACACACCTGTGTGTGTTTGCGGCGGCGGCGCATAAAGGTACAAAGAAAACACAGATATTGTGGCAAAAAAATACAAATTTTATTTAACAATATTTAACAAAAAAATGGGTTTAGGATAGGGGTGATTGGGTTTAGGATGGGGGGATTTAGGATAGGGGTGATTGGGTTTTGGATCAAGGGCCTATCTGAGGGTGAGATGAGGTGGACCTTAAGGGGGTGAGGAGATGTGAGGTTTGGGTGGTAGTTGATGAGGCAGGGGTTACAGGGGAAGGGGCAACAAATTGAAGGATTGGATCATGAATGGGAGTGGACACATCCGGGATAGACGACACAGTGGAATCATGAGAATGGATAGACAAGCTGGAAGGGACAGACACAGACACAAGGTCACATTGGTTGGTGAGGGTGGAGGTGGTGGGTCAAATCTTGGCAGTTTTTTGTGGTTCCAAAGCTTTGTCCTGGTTCTTTGTTTTCTTGGCCGACTGGTAGTGATGGCCACTTTAGTGTTCTGGCATGGTGCTGGGATGGTCAGCATTGTGGATACTGCTGGTTGCAGGGGTGATGGAATGGGCAGTGTTGTGGATACTGCTGGCTGCAGGGGTGCTGGAAAGGACAGCGTTGTGGATACTGCTGGCTGCAAAGGTGCTGGAATGGGCAGCATTGTGGATAATGCTGGCTGCAGGGCTGCTGAACTCGGCAGCGTGGTGGATCTGTGAACTGGAGGCGGTGGTGGTGGAGGATAGTTTGGTCCTGTGGGAGATGTAAAGTAGATGTGTGGCTGCTGGTAATATCCTCTGGCCTGTGGATTGTAGCTTTGGGACTGCTGCTGGGACTGCTGCAATGCGTGGCTGTAAGCAGCCTGGCAGGCCTGCATGACGTTCAGCTGGAGTTGAGGCGTAAGGTTTTCCGACACGCTCCGCTCTATTGCTGAAAAGAAATGTCTTGCCGGTCTCTCAAGGTTGGCTTTCAGGCGGTCAAGGCGTTTATTGATATCCTGTAAAAGTGTGTTCACATGGAGAGATGGCAGCACCAGGAGACAACCAGTCTAAAGGAACAGAAAGAAAAATTAAGAGAGACAGACATTTTCAAAGGTTCTATACTTACATAGCCAATCTTGTCCTCACCAGGCAAGCAGCACCAGGAAAGACGCCAGCACCAGAGACAGATGGCAGCACCAGGAGACAACCAGTCTAAAGGAACAGAAAGAAAAATTAAGAGAGACAGATATTTTCAAAGGTTCTGTACTTACATAGCCAGTCTTGTCCTCACCAGGCAAGCAGCACCAGGAGAGACGCCAGCACCAGAGACATATGGCAGCACCAGGAGAGACGCAAGCACCAGAGACAGATGGCAGCACCAGGAGACAACCAGTCTAAAGGAAAAGAAAAATTAAGAGAGACAGACATTTTCAAAGGTTCTATACTTACATAGCCAATCTTGTCCTCACCAGGCAAGCAGCACCAGGAAAGATGCCAGCACCAGAGACAGATGGCAGCACCAGGAGACAACCAGTCTAAAGGAACAGAAAGAAAAATTAAGAGAGACAGATATTTTCAAAGGTTCTGTACTTACATAGCCAGTCTTGTCCTCACCAGGCAAGCAGCACCAGGAGAGACGCCAGCACCAGAGACATATGGCAGCACCAGGAGAGATGCAAGCACCAGAGACAGATGGCAGCACCAGGAGACAACCAGTCTAAAGGAAAAGAAAAATTAAGAGAGACAGACATTTTCAAAGGTTCTATACTTACATAGCCAGTGTTGTCCTCACCAGGCAAGCAGCACCAGGAGAGATGCCAGCACCAGAGACAGATGGCAGCATCAGGAGAGACGCCAGCACCAGAGACAAATGGCAGCACCAGGAGAGACTACAGCACCAAGAGAGATGGCAGCACCAGGAGACAACTAATCTTGTGCTTCCGTGCAGAGTCTTGTGCTTCCGTGCAGTCTTGTGCTTCCGTGCAGTCTTGTGCTTCCGTGCAGTCTTGTGCTTCAGTGCAGAGTCTTGTGCTTCAGTGCAGAGTCTTGTGCTTCAGTGCAGAGTCTTGTGCTTCAGTGCAGAGTCTTGTGCTTTCGTGCAGTCTTGTGCTTCCGTGCAGTCTTGTGCTTCAGTGCAGAGTCTTGTGCTACAGTGCAGAGTCTTGTGCTTCAGTGCTGAGTCTTGTGCTTTCGTGCAGAGTCTTGTGCTTCCGTCGAGAGTCTTCTGCTTCCATCAAGAGTCTTGAGAGTAATGGACTACCTGACTCCACACCCTTTTTATACATCAGTGATTTTGCAGGTGGTAACAGTTTCCTGGACATGATTAGTGTTAAGTACGAATTGCGTTCCGTACGCATGCGTATGAATGTCCTTGCCTACCATTGCGTTCCCATAGACAGTAATGTGGTGTTTTAACGCATTCCATTCGCAATCATCCACATGGGGATAACTGCGCATAATTGACGCCTCAAAAAATGCAACATGTTGCATTCGCTGTGCCCCGCCGCACATTGAGAAACGACGCATGTGTACGCAGATGCATGCGAACGCATACAAACGCATGTCCTTGCGTACAGCATGTTAAAGGTAGGTACGCAAGACGCATGCAGATATATGCAGATCAAACGCTGCGCACATATACGCAAATGTGAAAGCAGCCTTAAAGGAGTATTCCACTTTCAGCCATTCATAGCTAACTAGATAACTCTGCATAGTTGATATGTGAGATATTAACTCCTTTGCCTTATTTATCCAAACCATTGTGGGTGCTACATGCATATGACTGTCCACTTACAGTACATACAAGTAATGAAAACATTACATAACCTTTATCTGCACATAAGCTTATTATAAGCAAGCACAGCAATCTAAATGAGCAACACGTTACAATGTAAGTCAGGGGTCTCAAACACATGGCCCACGGCAGCCCCTGAGGCTGCATTCTGCACTGGAACTGCCGAGATGATCACGTTCCGGTCCAGGAGGCCCCAATGCCTGAGCTTCTTTTCAGCTGAATGTGCATCATTGACGCACATTCAATTGAAATGTAATGTGGCATAGAGACCTGCTGTCTGCACCACAATACTAATATCATCCACCAGCCAACCATAGGGTCATTGCTCTAAGAAGGGAACCAAGATGGGAGACCTTATTACACCGGGGCCCAGAGGCTGCAGGGCGGCTAATAATGAGGGCAATCTGGCCTGTTTATCCGGCCCCAAGGCTCCGGAGGGCCCCTTTCAGGGCTTATCAACCACATTGGTTAATGCTGTAGATAAGCCCCGATTCCCACCTGCAAGTGAAGAAAAATAAGTTTTATTATACTCACCCAGGGTGGAACGGTCAAGTGCGATCTGGTCCGATGGGTGTCGCAGGTCCGGGTCCAGCGCCTCTCATCTTCTTGCGATGCAGCCCTCCTGCTTGCTTCATGGCTCCCCAACATTGCGCTCCTGCGCAGGTGTACTTATCTGCCCTGTTGAGGGCAGAATGAAGTACTGCAGTGCGCAGGCGCTGGGCCTCTCTGACCTTTCCCGGCACCTGCACACTGCCGTTCTTTGCTCTGCCCTCAACAGGGCAGATAAGTTCACTTGCGCAGGAGTGCGATGCCGAGGAGCCATGAAGCAAGTAGGAGGGCGGAATCGCAAGCATATGGGAGGCGCCAGACTCAGACCTGCGACGCCCATCGAACCGGACCGCCCCCCAGGTGAGTATAATTAAACTTATTTTTCGTATCTTTCAGGTCGGATCGGAGGCTTATCTACAGCACTATAGAATGCTGTAGATAAGCCCTGAAAGGCAGTGGCCGCATCTTATAGCGGCCAAAACAGGTGACAGGTTCCCTTTAACACAGTCCCTTAGTATATAGTGTACTCACTTATTATACATAGCACAGCCCCTTAGTAATATAGTGTACTCACTTATTATGTATAGCCCTGTCCCTTAGTATATAGTGTACTCCTTTATTATGTATAACGCCATCCCTCAGTATATAGTGTAGTCACTTTTTATGTATAGCACAGTCCCATAGTATATAGTGTACTCACTTATTATGTATAACACCATCCTTAGATGCATAGTTTCCTCTTTTGTTATGTATAACACAATCCTTTATTACATACCATCCTCTCTAGTTACATATGGTGCCATCCCTTATTATATAGCTTCCTCTGCTGTTATGTACAGTGCTGTCTCTTACATAGTGTATTCTTGTTATTTTGTTATTCACAGCGTCCTCTTTTATTACATAGTCTGCTCTCTTGTTAGATATAAAATGACTGCTGATGGAGGAGCCGGTGACCAGACTACCAGTCCATTATCTCCTCCATTAGAAAAGAAGCTTTCCCATGCTCCATCAGCCATCTTACATTATATACCTTAAGGCTGAGTCACACATAACGATATCGTTAACGATATCGTTGCAACGTCACGCTTTTGGTGACGTAAGCAACGATCCCGCTAACGATCTCGTTATGTGTGACAGCGACCAACGATCAGGCCCCTGCTGGGAGATCGTTGGTCGATGGGAATGATCAGGACCTTTTTTTGGTCGCTGATCACCCGCTGTCATCGCTGGATCGGCGTGTGTGACGCTGATCCAGCGATGTGTTCACTTGTAACCAGGGTAAACATCGGGTTACTAAGTGCAGGGCCGCGCTTAGTAACCCGATATTTACCCTGGTTACCATTGTAAAAGTAAAAAAAAAAAAACACTACATACTCACATTCTGATGTCTGTCACGTCCCCCAGCGTCCACAGGGTTGACTGTGTCAGCGCCGGCCGTAAAGCAGAGCACAGCGGTGACATCACCGCTGTGCTTTGCTTTACGGCCGGCGCTGAGACATTCACTGCAGGGAAGCTCTCAGCATCAGTGCGTGCATATTAGCAGCGCTCCTGCCGAAAGCAGTTTTAACCCTGTGGACGCCGGGGGATTTGACAGACATCAGAATGTGAGTATGTAGTGGTTTTTTTTTTTACTTTTACAATGGTAACTAGGGTAAATATCGGGTTACTAAGCGCGGCCCTGCACTTAGTAACCCGATGTTTACCCTGGTTACCCGGGTGCTGCAGGGGGACTTCGGCATCGTTGAAGACAGTTTCAACGATGCCGAAGTCGTTCCCCTGATCGTTGGTCGCTGGAGAGAGCTGTCTGTGTGACAGCTCCCCAGCGACCACACAACGACTTACCAACGATCACGGCCAGGTCGTATCGCTGGTCGTGATTGTTGGCCAGTCGTGTAGTGTAACGGTACCTTTACAAGAGAGGATGGTTTGTGATTAAAAAAACAGGGCTCTGTATACGGTAATCCAATATCTAAGGGATGGTGCTGTACATAGGAAGAGAGGGCACTGTATAAGGGACTGCAATATACATAATAAAGGAGACTATGTAATATACTGTAT
This sequence comes from Ranitomeya variabilis, assembly GCF_051348905.1. NCBI lineage: Eukaryota > Metazoa > Chordata > Amphibia > Anura > Dendrobatidae > Ranitomeya > Ranitomeya variabilis. The sequence goes on along the minus strand of NC_135236.1, from coordinate 487,047,495 downwards.
ACATGTACGTGTGTGTATATATATATATACAGTGTATATACACTCACCGGCCACTTTATTAGGTACACCATGCTAGTAACGGGTTGGACCCCCTTTTGCCTTCAGAACTGCCTCAATTCTTCGTGGCATAGATTCAACAAGGTGCTGGAAGCATTCCTCAGAGATTTTGGTCCATATTGACATGATGGCATCACACAGTTGCCGCAGATTTGTCGGCTGCACATCCCAAAGATGCTCCATACAAGGCAGGATGGATCCATGCTTTCATGTTGTTTACGCCAAATTCTGACCCTACCATCCGAATGTCGCAGCAGAAATCGAGACTCATCAGACCAAGCAACGTTTTTCCAATCTTCTACTGTCCAATTTCGATGAGCTTGTACAAATTGTAGCCTCAGTTTCCTGTTCTTAGCTGAAAGGAGTGGTACCCGGTGTGGTCTTCTGCTGCTGTAGCCCATCTGCCTCAAAGTTCGACGCACTGTGCGTTCAGAGATGCTCTTAGGCCTACCTTGGTTGTAACGGGTGGCGATTTGAGTCACTGTTGCCTTTCTATCAGCTCAAACCAGTCTGCCCATTCTCCTCTGACCTCTGGCATCAACAAGGCATTTCCGCCCACAGAACTGCCGCTTACTGGATTTTTTTTCTTTTTCGGACCATTCTCTGTAAACCCTAGAGATGGTTGTGCGTGAAAATCCCAGTAGATCAGCAGTTTCTGAAATACTCAGACCAGCCCTTCTGGCACCAACAACCATGCCACGTTCAAAGGCACTCAAATCACCTTTCTTCCCCATACTGATGCTCGGTTTGAACTGCAGGAGATTGTCTTGACCATGTCTACATGCCTAAATGCACTGAGTTGCCGCCATGTGATTGGCTGATTAGAAATTAAGTGTTAACAAGAAGTTGGACAGGTGTACCTAATAAAGTGGCCAGTGAGTGTATATATATATATATATATATGTATATATATATATATATATATATATATATATATATATATATATATATACAGTATATACAGTATGTAGCCTTGTCACCATAAAAGGAGGGGGGCCCAGACACATGTCTTGCACATGGGCCCCAAGCTGTTAGTGTCCACCCCTGCTATAGTGGGCATAGTAATGTTACCCTAACTTTTTTTCCATAGTGGAAGCAGGAGTTCCTCACTCAGTGGGTGTAACTTATTACATGTTCTTTCTGTTGCATTTCCCTTCTCATTAAGAAACTCTTAAAGGAGCACTAAACACAAAAAATGTACAAAACATTCGGCAGCACATTTTTCTTTAATCTCCTCCTTTCATGATGTGTTTTGTCATATGAAACACTCAAATATGAGAAATATATAAAGCAGTCTTCTCCATGTATCCCAGGAAACATGCCCATCTTTTCTTCAATATTTTGTGTGTGGCCATAAGACAACCGGCTGTGGTAGACGCCTCCTTAATTGAGTGGTCTAGGATAGCGCAAAAATTGTTGCAGACTAACAAACAAGAGAAACTATATTTTTTATTCAATTTAATCATTCATTCTTGGGTTCAGTGTTCTTGTAAGATTGTGATATGTTAATATATGGACACATATTTAAAACAATGAGAAGCATAGATTTTTAGCTGATCATACATAAATCCATGTGCACATTTATAACAACTATTATATATTTTGTGAATCTATGGACTGAGGAGGTAGACATTGGTATGATGGATAGTTTTGACTTCACTCAGATTACACTTATAAAGTTTACTACTAAATACTGTATATGCTTTAACTCTTATGAAACTATGAAACCTTAAAAAGCCAAATAAATAATAACTTATTTATCTGCAGAAAAAGCAATTAGCCCAGACCATAACCAGAATGTCCCGAAGACAGTAAATGATGACCAGCGAAGGTCTGATGATGATAAAAGTAGTCCTCATTTATCCATCCACACTGATGAAAAGCAGGTAAGGCTTATTTCTCTTTGCTTGAAGATAAAAGAACGCTATGATTGATTTCTATGACTATTTCCATCCTATATTTGATTTTTTTACCTTCCTTCCTTTTGTTATTTTATACATAGCAACATATTGGTTGGAAAAAAGGGATGTTTAAAGGGATTTCCCATGAACAAAGTACATTTTAATCAATAGATCTTGGAATAATAATAAGTTCCACAATTTGATGTGTTAAAAAATGTTCCTGTGCTGAGATAATCTTATAAATGTGCCCCTGCTGTGTACTGTGTAATGGCTGTGTCTGACCATGCAGGGACATGGTCTGATCTTACCACAGCTGCTGGTCAGGGGAGGACACAAAAGAGTATACAGATAGGACACCATGGGATGCCTCTTTTTGAACAATATTTTAACTCAAAGATAAAATCAGCTGTTATCCTGTGCTGTATTCTGTGTACTTTTTTACTTCCTCCCCTGCCCAGGAGCTGTGGTATGATCAGACCAATGTCCTGCAGGGTTGATTTAAATGAACTTTGTTCATGGAAAATCTCCTCTAAGCCCAGCCTCCAAGACCTCCTCTGGAACACATAAAACAGGGCAGGAAAACCCTCTTCCTAACATGTCCCAATTTTAAATAAGCTGAGGTTTCTGTGTGACACATACCTTTTGGACTGGGACATGCCAAAATTTTCTGGACTTGTTTATAAAACTTTGAGATAAACCTGGGAAAATCAGGAATAGAGATGGAAGAATCAATTTATAGGACTCCGGTCCACCAACATGGTCAGTAATCTGTGACCATTGGACGGCAAACCTCCTTACATCTCCAACTATTCTTTTGATTAGCTGGGCTGGTACAACGTCTTTGTGTGTCATGTCACAGTGATGACGTCATGCCAGCTTGGCTAATTAAAAGAAGAGCTGGCAAGGAGATTCGCAAGCCTCCCATCCAGAGGTCACACATTACTGATCCAGCCAATACATCGCAAATTGGTTCTCTCATCTCAACTTTTGGCAACTATGTTAATTACGGAGATCACAAATACAGAGATTGTGTGTGTAGGTGGAATAAAATGGTACAGAATATAATATATAAAAGATAATTGTCATTGTTTATAAGAAGTACTGTCTGGCCTACACAACATTAGGGGTAAGGCTGATTTTAAAATACATGTTTTTCAGAACAAGCAGACAGCAGAAATGAATGATATGTCTGTGCTTCCCTCCAAGAAACAAATGTCTTCTGATCCATCATCAGGTGTTTGTGCACCATCTTTCACCCTACTGAAGCCAGCACTATTTTTGTGGCTGCTAAAAGTGGTGGTATTAATGTGACAGAAGAAAAGGAAGGCCACCAAAGTAACATGACAGCACAATAACTATGAACATGCTTGGATTGAGAAAATGACAGCTGGGAAACACTGGTGTGTGAATTGTTTTTTTCAATCTTGAACTTAAATACTAAAGATGATGATTCACAAGGCAATAAGACTAGATGGTGTGAACAGCCAAGGACCACACACTGCAAAGACTTGATGATCTGCAATTGTCTCGGTAGGACATTGGCTGATGTATGTTAAGCACCATTGGAGCTCTAGATGTTGGAGTGTTGCTTCTCAGAGAAAACTTACAACCACAGGTAACTTGAGTGTTTTACCAGATGCCTCCAAAGCAAATGGGACACTCATGTGGATGTCATACTAGATACATAATGTGTTCCTGATAATGTGACTGAAAGAGCTTTCAAGAGCTTTTCTTATAGATATAATTGTCTGAAGAAGATGAGATGACCAATAATGACCAATGAAAAGATCTATCGTATATATAGGAATCTTTGGTACCGGCTTGTAAGACTCCTTGGCGTGTAAATTGAGAGTCTGAGGAATGTTCAAGACACTACAAATCCCTTTTATCTGTGACTTTATGCCAATTGCATAGCTTTGTATAAGTGAACACAGGTTTATTAATGTATACAGAGCTGCTAACAATTGCAGAAGTCTAGTATTGAAGGTGGAAGCATTTTGTGGTGATTAGGAGTGAAAAGTGTGGAAACATTTCTGAAAAGGTGCTACATTCCAAGAAGTTGACAATCTGCTTTCGGTGGTAATTTGTGATGTCTTGATAGATCAATTCCACTGCTCCAGGGTTTTGGCACATAAAAGCATTTGAAGTGACAGCAAGTAAAGATCTGTTTATTCCTGCCCTTATTAAAATTCACTGGCTTCAGACTAAATGTAATAATAATTTGCCAGTGAAAATTAAGAAGAAAGATCAGCAATAAACTATAACTCTGTTATTTATTGTGGATCTTGATTAATTGTGCCATTGTTCAAATCATCATATTGGCGGCATGATTGCTTAATGTAAATACTTGTAGTAACATTTACTTAAGGCATTGCTGGATAGTGCCCAGCTCTTGCTAAGCAACAGTAATGCTTCTTTCCTGGTAGGGCTTCAGATCATTTAAAATGACTTCTGAACCCATTGGGGTCACGGTTTTCCTTCTGGAGAGTGACATACCAGCTGTGGCATGCCAATAGAAGGAGGCTTGTTCCTTGTGCAATGCTCCCTTGGGAAATTTCATATGCAAATTACATCTACAGAGAGGAAGAGGACTTCATGTCCTCTTCCTCTCTGAAGAGGCAATTTGCAATCTGAATATATGATCATTTATACATGATTTTTAAAAAATTCCATTTAAAGGCCTGGGGCAACTTTTGACTATATGAGCCCCTTTTTGCCAACTTAGAGAGCTCATAGAGGGTTGCTACCCCAGCTCCTTGACAGCTAGATATAAAAAAACTCAAGTTTTAGTTTTGAACCCCGATCACACTAATGTTTTAGTGAAAATACTGACTGCATTTGACATTTTCAAGATCATTATTTTAGATGAGAGATTATTTTGTCAAAAATCACTTTACAGAAAGACAGAATTTATTTGGTATTTAGGATTAAAGTATGAAAAAATGTACTTTCTGCATCTAATGCATAAAAACTACTGGACGGCTTATATCCACTTACACAATACTTGTACCTGGTTTTCATCTACTGTTCATAACATAACTGGTAATGAACGCATATTAACGCAGAATTCTGCACATCACTGTCTAAAGTAAGCTGTGCACTGACCTAATATGTGTGTAAATTATTATATATGTGTAAAATAAAGTAACAAGTTAATTATCCTACAGGAAAGTGTCTAATTTGCTTTTAAAGATAAGACCAATAAATGTACATATGCTTTTTAATAGGGATAATGCAAGTTTTTATGTTATCATATTGTTTCAGTATGTTGCAAGAACTTATAGCATATCTTCAGGCAAGAGAAGCTTTATAACATAAATGTAAGAGGTCGAAAGGGTTTACTTTCCTGCAGGGTGGCTAGTATTGCTATTTTATACAATGATATATAATAAAGAAAACACATCTTGCAATTTCCAATTTGGACAGTAATACAGAATAATGATGACGTACCATACACAAAAATAATGCTGCTGTGTGGAACAGGTCCATTATGCTGCAGGTTAATAGTACCACATTACTGTACACACAGACTAGCTTTAAAGTGATTGCAACCAGTTACTAATTTAACCTCTGGATAGGGAACGACTTACTGATGGCAAGAGGTCCGACTGCTGAGAAGTTGCAATCGCGAGAAGGGAGCAGAGCCGCATTCACAGCTCAGGTCTATTTTTTGTCAGTGGGACTGCCAGATAAAGTGGAGTGCAGTGAATGGCTATATTCGACAATACCTCCACTCCACTCAGATATCACTATGCAAAGCCCCTTTCTTGGATTCATAAGGGGTTCTAGGGGTTGGACCAACAGTAACATTATCTATTGTGTACAAACCTCACCCAGTTCTGATTAAGTGCCATCAGCAAATGGGATCGTGAATTACTATGACCAAAGGGAAGGTTATGGTTTTGTCATGGAGGATTACGCTGGTTAAAGTGAAGTATATTTGCCCACTGGAGCTTTTTTAAATTAGGCACCATGTTTGGGTGTGTTTTTATATTAAGGAACTATTTTATTCTTATGTTTTGGCACTAGTGAATCCTTGGGTGGGGTCCCATTATTTCTCTGTGTCTCTAGCCAACGTTCTCAGCTTCTCTTTACAATTTCAGTATCCAAATCACTCCTGATATATGCAGAATATATCTGTGGATAGTATAAGGTAGCCTCTGGGAAAACACCATCCCTGCAGCCTGTCTTCAGACTATGCATTATCATGCCGATGTCTATATAGCACCTTGAGCAAACCACAGACTCTAGCAGAAGTCTAGTAAAGGATGTTTTGCGGAATGGATAGCAGGGCATTACATGGCTCTATATTAGTGTGCAATACACCAGAAACGCTATCATAGGATGACACTTCTATGACATCGCTTTGATAATGTCTGATCTGCTAAGTTTTCATCAGTCATCAATAAGTGCTTTAAGTATATCATTGTGAATTGGAAATGTTAAGAAGGAATAGCTCAGTCATGATGCAGGAGACCATGCAAACTTACAGATCGGAACCACCAAGTGCTTAACCTCTTGGAGCCTGTATTTTGCTACATCACTAATTACAGAGATTTAAACTGCCTGGAACAAGAACTTTGCATTTTGAGCTCCAAGAAATGGGATTCCATGGATGGCCATCTGAACATAAGCTAATATCACCATGTGCAAAAAAATCAACTGAAATGGAAAAATCACACTGCCACATGACTCTGGAGCAGGGAAAATTATTTTCTTCAAACGATAAATCACATTTCACTATCTGGGTGTCTAATTGAAATATCTGGGTTTAGTGCATGCTGAGAGAACGCTACCAACTAGACAACATAATTCCTACTGTAAATTAGGATGATGAGGTATAATATTATCGAACTTTTTAAGAAATTGTGCCAAGATGTTTATTCCCAAGAGTAATATTAATGTTACAGCCTACAGATATATTTTAGACAATTTTGTTATTCCGATTTTACAACAACAATTTGTGGGGATTCCCTTTCCTATTTTAGGATGGTTATGCCCCAGTGCTCAAAGTGAGGCTATGATAATGTTGGTTGGGGAGAAGGCAATGATGGGTTGGGTTAGAAGGAAATGATGGAGGTGGGGGAGAAGACAATGATGGTGGTGGGTAAGAACAATTATGGAAGTGGGGGAGAACAGTGATTGAGGTGGTGGAGGGGAAAAAGATGGAGGTGGGAAAAACAATGATTGAGATTGGAGAGAACATTGATGGAGATGGGGAGAACAATGATTGGGATGGTGGAGAGAATAATGATGTGAATGGAGAGGACAATGATGGAGGTGGGGAGAGGATAATGTTGGAGGTGGGGGAGAAAATGATGGCAGTGGAGGAAAACAATCATGAAGTTGAGGGAGAACAATGATTGGGTGTGGGAGAGAGGATAATGATGGGATGTCGGGGGAGAGGACAATGATGGAGCTGGGAGAGAGAACAATGATGGGAGTGGGGGAGAACAATGATTGGGGTTGTGGAGTTGACAATGATGGAGGTGGGTGAGAAGGCAATGATGGAGGTGGAGGAGGACAATGATGAAGGTGTGGGAGAGGACAATGATAGAGGTGTGGGAGAGGACAATGTTGAAGGTTGGGGAGAACAATGATTGGGGTGGTGGACAGGACAATAATGGAGGTGAGGGTGAGGACAATTATGGTGGTAGGGGAGAACAATGATGGAGGTGGGGAAAAACAATGATGGGTTGGGGGAGAGGACAGTGATGGTGTGGGGGAGATAACAATGATGGAGGTGGGGGAGAGAACAATGATGGGAGTGGGGGAGAACAAGGATTGAGTTGGTGGCGAGTACAATGATGGAGATGGGGAGAAGGCAATGATGGAGGTGGAGAAGAGGGCTATGATAGAGGCGGGGAAGCAAAATGATGGAGGTGGGGAGGACAATGATGGAGGAGGAGGAGAGGACAATGAGGGGGTGAAGGAGATGACAATGATGGAGGTGAGGGAGAGGACAATTATGGCGGTAGGGAAGAACAATGATGGAGGTGGGGAAAAGAAATGCTGGGTTGGAGGAGAGTACAATGATGGAGTTGGGGAGATAACAATGATGGGAGTGGGGGAGAACAATGATTGGGTTGGTGGAGAGGACAATGATGGAGATGGGGATAAGGCAATGATGGAGGTGGAGAAGAGGGCTATGATGGAGGTGGGGGAAGGAAAATGATGGAGGTGGGGGAGGACAATGATGGAGGAGGAGAGGACAATGAGGGGGTGGAGGAGATGACAATGATGGAGGCGAGGGAGACCACAATTATGGCGGTAGGGAAGAACTAATTGAGGTGGGGAAACCAATGATTGGTTGGGGGAGAGGACAATGATGGTGTGGGGGAGAGAACAATGTTGGAGGTGGGGAGAGAACAATGATGGGAGTGGGGGAGAACAATGATTGGGTTGGTGGCGAGGACAATGATGGAGATGGGGAGAAGGCAATGGTGGAGAAGAGGGCTAGGATGGAGGTGGGGGAAGGAAAATGATGGAGGTGGGGGAGGACAATGATGGAGGAGGGGGAGCTGACAGTGATGGAAATGATGGAGGCGAGGGAGAGGTCAGTGATGGAGGTGGGAGAGATGACATTGATGGAGGTGGGGGAGAGAGCAATGATGGAGGTGAGGGAGGACAATGATGGAGGAGGGGAGTGGACAATGAGGAGGGGTGTGGAGATGACAATGATGGAGGTGAGAGAAAGGGCAATAATGGAGGTGGGGGAGATGACAGTGATGGAGGTGGGGGACAGGGCAATGATGGAGGTGGGAGAGGACAATGAGGGGGTGGGGACTTACCATGGACAGGGGGTAGAAAGATGTTAGATATGGATGTAAAATGAATTGGGTGGTGGAAAGGGTGCTAAGTCCCTGATCACATCCCCAGCTCACAATTCATGGTGATGCTATCACAGACTTAAAATGTATTGAGGAGTGGGAGAGGAGGCAGTAAGGTGCATAGGACCCTTTATAATAAATTGAAAGGTGGGAGAAAATGCCAACAGGGACTTTTAATGAATTGGGAGGTGACAGAGAATGTTCAGTGTCTGATAACGTCTTCTACCACCCCCAAATTCATTATGATGCTAACAAATACTTAAATTAAAGGCAGGACAGGGACTAAGGCTATGTGCACATGTTGAGGATATGCAGGAGAAAATTCTGCTGCATATCCTAATGTGTTGGCAGGAAGAATACTGCGTAAAATTAATTTTTTGCCATATTTTTTTACATGATTTTGTTGCGTATTTTCCCCCACTCCTGGCTGAAATACAGTACAAGAATTGTCATTATGCAGATTTTAATCTGCTGCAAAACTGCAAAGAAAAAATAAGCAACGTGTGCATGATACTTCAGTGATCTCATTCAGTTTGCTTGTACTGTAAAACCTTGCCTACTTTCCGTGTGCACATAGCGTTACAAGTTAATTGGGGATAGTCACAGACTGAATCATTTATATTATTGACTAGCAGAGATTATAGGTAATGAAGGACACAGTGCTGCTTATCACCTTATATTTAGATTGATGCATGGCTAATAGTATATTAGTGGTGGGGTACATATCTGTATTCAAGGATGCAGTGCAGGGGAGACACATGTTGTATACAATAGATGTGATCTTGTTATTTTCAGGCTTGCGACAATCATTGTGACAAGATGAGTCGTAGCTGGGAGATGTCGACATCAGATGCAGAAGAAACAGCAGAAATTTTATCTAATCAGATGAAACCTCAGCGGTATCGTCAGTTCCTGGATGTAAATATTCTGTTTCTGCACTGTGTGGCTTGGAGTGATAGTGTTATCCGTAGAGTCCCTTAAGCTGCATTCTCACATTTGGGTGATATGTCTGTGTGATGCCAGATTTTTTTATCGGACGGCACACGAACTCGTAGAGTTTTATAGATCCATTCACAGATTTGTGAAAATCATGGATCTGAGAATGAGATCCATGAGGGTCAGAGAATATCCTGTTCTGATTCGATTTTGATGATCAGACTAGAACATGCTCAATGGGTCTGTAAAAGTGGGCAGCACACCGACACTGCACACGGATACAGGAATATAACCTTATTATGTATAGCACAGTCCCTTAGGTATATAGTGTTGGGCGAAGCTGAAAATTAGACTCATCAGAGAAGGTTACCTTACTCCAGTTCTCTATGGTCCAATCCTTATGGTCTTTGGCAAACTTCAGCCTGGCTCTCCTTTGCTTCTCATTGATGAAAGTCTTTTTTCTAGCTTTACATGACTTGAGTCCTGCCTCTAGGAGCCTGTTACGAGCTGTTCTTGCCATGCACTTCACTACAGCTGCCATTTGCCATTCCTTTTGTAGGTCACTTGATGTCATCCTGTGGTTGCTGAGTGACATTCGAATAAGATGATGGTCATCCCGCTCAGTGGAGAGTCGTTTTTGCCCTCTGTCGGTCTGTAGCTTCGTGGTCCCCAATGTCTGCTGCTTGACCTTGTTGTAATGGATTGCCGTCTTAGAAATTTTAAGGATGGAGGCAACATGACGCTCACTGTGTCCCTCTGCTAGTAAAGCCAGAATTGAGCCCTTTTCCTCACTCAAGACTTTTCTTTTCAACTCCTTTGACATGGTTAAAAGTTATTTTTTCATTCCTATTACTTTTGGAATATTACTAGCACTTGTTTTGCCATCCATCTTGTCCTATTGCAAGAGGATTGTGAACACCACAGCAGGGTTTTTTTATACTTTCCTTCGTTAAATAAGATTTGGTTCAGGCGATCACCTAATCAGAAGCACATTAAGTAGAATGAGGTGTCCTCTGGTTGGAATTCAACTGACACTGGAATGGAATAGCTGTCAGACATGTAGAGAAGCTGATTTTTATAAAACTGTGCAGTGGTCTCTTACTTTTTGTCAGAGCTGTAAATATATATAACTATATTTATAAATATATATATATATATACACATATATATATATGTACCGTATGTAACTTTGTCACCATAAAAGGAGGGGGCCCCCAGACACATTTCTTGCACAGGGGTGCCAAGCTGTCAGTGTCTGCCCCTGAATCCAGGTATATCTAGAAAGCACATCAGACATGCCGCATTTTCTCGAGCAAAGAAGGTGGCATGTCTAGCATCCATCAGTCACATTCTGTTGGACATCTTAATGGATTACTGATGAGCGAGTGTACTCATTGCTCGGGTGGTCTCCGAGTATTTGTAACTGCTCGGAGATTTAGTTTTTGTTGACGTAGCCGCATGATTTACAGCTGCTAGCCAGCCAGAGTACATGTGGGGGTTGCCTGGTTGCTAGGGAATCCACACATTTATTCAAGCTGTCTATAAGATGTAAATCATGCAGCTGAGGCAACGAAAACGAAATCTCCGAGCAGTTACAAATACTCGGAGACCACCCAAGCATGCTCTGGAAAACCCGCGCAACGAGTACACTCGCTCATCAATAATTACTACTGATCCAAATAATTTATCATTTATCATGGGATTCATTAACATGAGTGAATATACAGATGAATTACTGTATCTTCCTGAAAGTTTGCTATACTGTACGTATTTGAATTACAAAAAAAAGTGTTGATGTGTCATGGCTTGTATAGATACATTGATAGAGGCATCTTACTGGCAGAAACAATGTCTGACTTAGGAAAATAAATGTCTTGTGTTTTTCTTTTTTTAATGTCAAACTGAATTCTAAAATAAAAAAAAATTAAGTCTATCTTGAGCAATATTTGTAACTTTGATACACACTTCTATTATTGATGGACTCAGACATAATAGAAAGCTTACTAAGCCGTGGCTGAGAATACACTCTGAAATTCTGCAATCTCTTATGGAATCACTCTGCTTATGAATCGAACAATGTACGTATTTGAAATCATAATATGTCAGAGTGGATGTTATTTATGAGTGGTGCAGTCTGAACCACAAATCCTATCAACCTGATCAACATTGATAACAATAAGAGTTGTAATTCATCAATAGCCAAGGTGCCCTTTCTTTTACTGTATGTGCTAGGAATAATGAAACCTTAACGTTGAACTATCTTTGTGCAGCTTTGAGAGATATACAATGTCTCCAGAGACAGATGTACATTTGTTATTAAAGCCTATCTACAAGAAACTTTTCAGTTAATACATTTGTTCCTTTGAGAAGACCACAGAAGGGGCAGAAGTTTCAGGTTTGTACCAGATCACAAAGATAATGTAGTCTAAAAATATAAAATATAATATCTATAATACCTATTCCAAGTTAAAGTATAGGCAGGCTAATTCAATAGTGAGTTCCAGTGGGGACATGGTCTAATGTGAGTGATTACAAATTTTTGGACTATGTTACTTGTGTTACACTGCAGGAGAATATCTCAAAGCAAACACCTTTAAAGGGGTATTCCAATTCAGATATTTATGGCATATTCAGTGTTTGTCTGAGAAGTGTAGACTCCACCTCTGGTACCATCACTTTTCTCAACAAAGAGGTTCCCTGATGGTCCATCATGACTGGTTAGGCTGAAAATAAAATGTCCAAGCATACACTCCCTGACACAAGTTATGTTGCTTATCCATGTTATGTAAATAAAAGCTTATAACCTGATGCTAAATTCATCCATTGGTTGTATAAATTATTCTTTTGAAAGCTGAAACCCTCCGAAATGTGGTTTAGGTTAAAAAAATTAATTGGCATCAATGCAGAAATATTGATCAGTTAATGGACACAGAATGGTCAGATTTTGGCAAGACAAATGTTTTGTCGCCCACAGAAAGTAATGTGGTATTCAAACAAATAATTAACTTAAAATACAAATATATGTTGCATAACATTGGTGAATGAAGTTGTGGTGCTATTGGAGTCATATTTAATATTTTGGTTGACTTCCATGAGCTTCAAGGACTGCATCCATGCGGTTCAACAATGATTCATACAATTTATTAATGAAGTCATCAGGAATAGCAAAGAATGCAGTCTTACATGCCTCCCAGAGTTCATCTAGATTCTTTGGTTTTGTCTTGCAAGCTTCCTCTTTCATCCTACCCCAAACATGCTCAAGATGTTCATGTGTGGTTACTGGGCTGGCCAGTCCTTGAGCACTTTGATCTTTTTTGCCTGGAGGAACTTTGTTGTAGAGATGGATGTATGAGATGGAGCACCATCTTGCTGCAGAATTTGACCCCTTTGTGATTTGGAATATAAGAGGTAGCTAATACTTCTTGATATTTTAGGCTATTGATATTGCCTTCCACCTTGCAAATGTTTCACATACCCCCATACTGAATGTAACCCCAGACCATGATCTTTCCACCACCAAATTTAACTGTTTTTTGGGTGTATTTTGGATCCATATGGGCTCCAGTAGGTCTCCTGCAGTATTTGCGGTGGCTGTGGTGTAATTCTACTGAAGATTCATCAGAGAAATCCACCTTCTGCCACTTTTCCAGCGTCCATCTGTTTAGCAGGCTGTGGGACTTGGCAAATGCCACACGGTTTTTTATTTGCCTTTTGTTTAGTGCTGGCTTCTGGGCACTGATTCGACCATGGAGGCCATTTCGAGACAGAATCCTACAAACTGTTCTAGTTGACACAGGGACTTGAGGTGACCAGGCCTGTTGGAGCTCTGCTGCAGTGGAAGAGGGCTTGCTTTGGATTTTCTAACCAACAAACATTCCTCCTGAGCAGTTGTCTTGCGGGGTCTGCCGGACCTGGGCTTGTCAATCACATCTCCAGTCTCTTCAAATCTTTTTTTTAATTCTTTGTACTTGACACTGAGACACATTAAAGGTGCCAGCCACCTCTGCAGTGGATCTGGTCTTCAGCCTCTTGATAATCAAGACTTTGGTCACAGGGTAGATTTTTGGCATGTTGTTAGAGCCCAAGTTGCAGCTCAAGTGAAGGTCTGGGGCACTGGATTTCTTTTTATACACACACACTAATTAACCGATCATTTACTGAGCACAGGTGAGGATGTAAACTAGGATTGGGTGCATTATATGACCAGGCGACAAAACTTTTGTCTTGCCAAAATCTGACCATTCTGTGTCCATTAACTGATCAATATTTCTGCATTGATGCCAATTTATTTTCTTAACCTAAACCACATTTCGGGGGGTTTCAGCTTTCAAAAGAATAATTTATACAACCAATGGATGAATTTAACGTCAGGTTATAAGCTTTTATTTACATAACATGGATAAGCGACATAACTTCTGTCAGGGAGTGTAAAGAAGTGAAGAAATAGCGGCACTCACCAATTTCCTAACAACAGTCCTTTATTGCAGATTGCGGGACATGCGAGTGGCGTGCAGGCTGTGTGGGGAAATCAATGGACAATTCATTGAATCGACCACACCGCCTGCATGCTGCTCACATGTTCCGCAATCTGCAATAAAGGACTATTCTAAGGAAATTGGTGAGTGCCGCTATTTCTCCACTTTTTTTGGCTTGGACAATTTAACTCATACTATTTGGCTTTGCACCCCCTGAATCCATTTTTTGATACCGCAAGAGTGATTTTTCTATAAGTAATGGTTTGGTGCCAAAGACTACCTTATACTTGATGAAAATAAAATGTAATGGTGACCATTATCACGAGAGGCTCTTTTCACTTTTTATGAAAATCAGGTAAACAGACCCCTCGTGTTGATATATTTTGCATCAGCCCATTTTCCTTTTTTTAATTTTTAAAATTTAAAAAATATTAATATATATATTTATTTTTTCCTAAAATGCAAAGTAAACATCTCATCTTTATTGTTAGGCCTTTCAGAGATTATTTTATCTTTAACTTGCTTTACTGTTCACAATAACAGTAATTTTGACCAGGGGTGCCCAAACGTTTACATGCCACTGTACCTAGTACACTCAGTTACATAGCACAATCATATTCCCCAGCGCTTTACAAACACTAACATCACTGTCCCTATTGGGGCTCACAATCTAAACTCTCTATCAGTATAATCTCAACTTGAAAAATGTAAGTTAATAGTTTTCTTTTTCGCATCCATTTCTTGTTAATTTACTTGATTTCTGGACTAATTGAATAAAAATTACAACATTGCAGGCCTTCATCTAAACAGGAAGCATAGGACTAATGCTTTCTATTATTTATCTGTTGTCAATTCTGATATTAATTCATACAGACATAGAGGCTTACAGCTGTAACTGTTGAAAATGAGGATCGATATAAGAGCAATTATCGGTAAAGATTTGAATGGAAAACATATTTTCTTCTTTGTATTAAAGTTTTATACTTTCAATATGTATCCGAGCACTTGAAAGGAAATAACCAGCTCTGCTAATGTAGAAATGAAGCCATGATTTCAGATTCAGGCTTGTTCTGGCCATGTTGGGTTCATTTTTCATCCTTGTGGTTTTAAGGTTTTTACTGCTAAAAGAGAAAGGTGTTGGAATTTTAGCAAATTTCCTAATGGACTCACTTCTAAGTGTCCATTGCGACTCCTGTCCTGGAAGTGATTTCTACATTCTTTCTTCTTCCTAAAGCACTGCAGATTGGTCACCCCTTGCCTTCCTCCCATTCAGCGCTCCTGTACTGTGACCCCCACATCCTTACCACTCACAGCTGGTCGCCATACATTATCTTCCACAAGGAGGAGGGGGAGCTCAGGAATAGTTAAGTGCATTAATCAGACTAACAGCTCAGAGCTAATTCCCTGTGTAATGTAGTCCTATATTCCCGGTAAACAACTGCTTGCTTTCCCCTCACAGGGATCCAAGCCAAACGCTGTCCATTAGTGATGCAGAGATAAAGCTCTTAGAGAAATTGTGTCCTTTTGGAAGATTTTAATGACATTAAAGTGTGTGCTAAATAATGAGAGGATGAGAGTGTCTCTTAAATTAATGACATCTTTGATAATTAAAGGAGAAAAGTCAAGAATGGACAACTCTATTAAGCAGATTGTGAAGTAGCTGGCACAATCGGGTTACTTCCTATTGTCTTTAACCTTTGGTAATTATAGATTTGTGGCATTTGCCAACCTTTAATTACCACTGTGACTGTATTGTATCCCGCGCTGTCTAGAAATAAGTAATAGGTAACAGTAACATACTAAAAGCCCCCATACACCTAAAAAATGGGGTGACATGCGATTGTTCATCAGTCAGACGAACAGTTGACGGTAAAGAAAAACCATCTCAGACTGCATCGGCCATGGTGGAATTTTTAAGCCAGTGCTTATCATCTTCCCAAAACATCCAACCCAACATGCCGATCGGCATATTTGAACTATAATGCTTGTTTATCAGTCGAAACAAACGATCGCTCATGTCACTGTCATAGCTGATGATCGTTTGTTATGGTCAAAAGTAGACATTTTAGTTGACTTTTTCACTTTTTCATTACGTGTATGGTTGGCCTTAACAAAAATCTACTTCCACAGCATTTTTTTAACTTATTACCGGCATATTGTTGTCAAATATTTTTTTAGAGGTAGTTTCCAGGTAGATGGTTTCACACAAGAGATTTTCTTATCTTCCACTGATTTCATTTTTAAGTTTCATTATGGCGCCAACAACTTGATTCTGACACCTCACCAGTAACTTGTGTCACACTGTTCATTCAGCCACATGCACCGTGCCATAAACTAAAAAAAGCACTGGTTCATTATCATTACTTACTTGTTCAGTGCTTTACTGCTAATATTATCACAGTCCCCATATGGGTTTATAATCTACATTCCCTATCATTATGTCTTTGGAGCGTGGGAGGAAATTGGAGAACCCGGAGGAAACCCGCGCAAGCATGGAGAACATCCAAACCACCAAAGTGCTGCAAAGCCATAGTGTTAAGCACTGAGCCACCGTACTGCCATAAATATGTATAATACACAGCTATTAAAAATATGCCTATATAGTATGTCCACTTTTGCAATGATTTTTTTTCTTTGCTGCAATGTGTACCACTTCTATGTGGACCCACGTGTCTCCATGGTGTAGTCCAGCCTTGCATACTGCCCCTACTTCTTGCTCACCTATGGAGTAATAAAATGTTGAGTACAGATAGAAGAGACTGCACATGGGTTGTGTGATTAATCAACATTAATAATAATAATCAATATTATATACAAAGCTGCTTTTTGTATATGAGATGTGTTGCAACAGCGCAATAAAAAAGAAATCATAAAAAATGTCTGATTTACTCTTGGTGAACTGCATGAGAGTTTCTGGATGTGATAGCACAATTTGGTGTACTGGAAGGTGGTGTTAGTTTTTCTGTACACACTATAAATAAGATATATGAAAGTCTTGCTCACCATCGAACATGTCTTCCCACAAATGACTTCAACACATTTAGCAACTGCATCTAAGAAAACCACATCAAGCCATTAAAAGGAAGCATGCGAAGTAGAAAACAAACCAATTATCCCTGTGTGAATACAATGGCCAAACTGGGAAAGAATCTCGCTAGTTATTGAAATGGCAGCTAAACCCGACTCTACATTTTTAATTAGCAATTTAATGATTATTATTCCATTTGTTTCTCCTCTTTGTGGTCCTGTAGGACTTCAGTGACCATACAGCTAGCGATAATTTGCTCACATATACTTTATTGTATGTCGGATGTCAAACTGTTCGGCAACTGAATTCACGGGTGATCTATGTAGCACCGGCGATATAGCACTAAATATCTGCCAGCTCTTCCCATAGACTTTTACTAGTGATCCTTATCTGCTTACACTGGTGACTACCACTTCTAGAAGAATCTGTTGGTCCAGCATGCATGCTGCACTTAAGGTACCTTCACACCAAACGATATCGCTAGCGATCCGTGACGTTGCAGCGTCCTCGCTAGCGATATCGTTGTGTTTGACACGCAGCAGCGATCAGGATCCTGCTGTGATATCGCTGGTCGTTAAACAAAGTCCAGAACTTCATTTGGTCGTCAGACCAGCGTGTATCGTCGTGTTTGACACCAAAAGCAACGATACCAGCGATGTTTTACACTGGTAACCAGGGTAAACATCGGGTTACTAAGCGCAGGGCCGCGCTTAGTAACCCGATGTTTACCCTGGTTACCAGTGTAAAATGTAAAAAAACAAACAGTACATACTCACCTTCGCGTCCCCCGGCGTCCGCTTCCCACACTGACTGAGCGCCGTAAAGTGAAAGTGAAAGTACAGCACAGCGGTGACGTCACCGCTGAATGTAAGTATGTACTGTTTTTTTTTTTTAACATTTTACGCTGGTAACCAGGGTAAACATCGGGTTACTAAGCGCGGCCCTGCGCTTAGTAACCCGATGTTTACCCTGGTTACCCGGGGACCTCGGCATCGTTGGTCGCTGGAGAGCGGTCTGTGTGACAGCTCTCCAGCGACCAAACAGCGACGCTGCAGCGATCGGCATCGTTGTCGCTATCGCTGCAGCGTCGCTTAATGTGAAGGTACCTTTAGTTTTTGGTTAAATAAATGATCAGTCATTCTAGCATTCAGCAATTCATTTAATAAATGGAAGTCAATGGAGGACAGTCAATCGCTCTCCCACACATAAGATTGTCACCAGGAATACTAAACGTTGATATAATCTGCAGACAATTATCTAATGTTATGTTCAGTATACATGATTTCTGCAGAAAGTTGATATTCCAGAGGCCTAGAGCGATCTTTACAGAAGCCAATGTAAATTAGCTTGTTCCTTCCTAGAGAACCCATTCTATGCTCTTACAAAAATGTATTCAGTGCATTTACAGACCTACCTACAGTAAGAAATCTAGTCTAGCTATGTGTTTAAAGGAATTATCTCACCAGGTTTTTGCCACCTAATCAGAGAGCAGCATCATATGGAGAAAAAGACTAATTCCAGCAATGTATCACTTACTGAGCTGCTTGCAAATTTTGATAAAATCACTGTTTTATCAGCAGGAGATTATCACTAGAGGACTAGTAAACCTGCTGCCAGATAGAATGTTAAAAATAGGGTATGCAGAACGCATGCAGACGTAGGCGGAGCTGAAGGAAGAGGCGTGGCAGTGGGCGGGTCTTCAAGGAGCAAGAAGGCTGCTGTCCGCAGCCCTGCCGAACGCTAGTGTGAAGCTAGCCTTATTAGACTTGTAAACCATATTTGTTTAGGGAAATTAACATTTCTGATATACCTACATCCTAACACGTTACCCAGTGAAATTCCCAGTGTATGATTGATCCTCTCTGTATACTATATTCCCTTTTTTAAATAATTTTTATTTCTTATGTATTAATAAAAATATGTTTTTATTGAACGTTATTTTAGATGTTGTGCTTGTTATAATAGTTGTTCACCATCTTGTCATATAATTTCCTCTGTATTGAGTCAATCGGATGAAAGTAGTCTCAGATACTAATAATCAGGGGCAGAGTTGTAGCTAGGGTTTTGGTTCAGGGGGGGCAAAGCTTTTGAGTGGGCCCCTAACCAGGTAACCTTGATTACAACTCAGTGACGCGCCCTAATAGTGGAGGAGAACCTCAGCAGATGACCGTGCTGTTACTGAACATAATCTCTATATAAAGACCAACATAAATATTACCGCCATATGGTCAGTGGTAGATAACGGTCCTACAGGACATATAAGAGATCACAGCACAGTTACAGATAATGTCTTACCGCTGACGTTCTATCTGATGGAATCGGTCATTTTTCCTGTCTTTTCCATCTGGCCCAGACCGACATGACAACTTCTTCCAGCCAGGACTTGGCTGCAGAGAATAAAACAAAGACACGTTTCACTTCTCACATTCCAGCCATCACCATCTATTCCCAACCTGCACAAACTCCTCATCCTGCTGATACCCCAATACAGAGCCACTGCTGCCATATATGTCCCTATTACTGCACCTGATATCCCAATACTGAGCCGCTGCTGCCGTATGTGTCCCTATTACTGCACCTGATATCCCAATACTGAGCCGCTGCTGCCATATATGTCCCTATTACTGCACCTGATACCCCGATACTGAGCCGCTGCTGCCATATATGTCCCTATTACTGCACCTGATACCCCCATACTAAGCTTCTGCTGCTGTATGTGACCCTATTACTGCACCTGATACCCCAATACAGAGCCGCTGCTGCCATATATGTCCCTATTACTGCACCTGATACCCCCATACTGAGCTTCTGCTGCTGTATGTGTCCCTATTACTGCACCTGATACCCCAATACTGAGCCGCTGCTGTCGTATGTGACCCTATTACTGCACCTGATACCCCAATACAGAGCCGCTGCTGCCATATATGTCCCTATTACTGCACCTGATACCCCCATACTAAGCTTCTGCTGCTGTATGTGACCCTATTACTGCACCTGATACCCCAATACTGAGCCGCTGCTGCCATATGTGTCCCTATTACTGCACCTAATACCCCAATACTGAGCTGCTGCTGCCGTATGTGTCCCTATTACTGCCCCTGATAACCCAACACTGAGCTGCTGCTGCCGTATGTGACCCTATTACTGCCCCTGATACCCCAATACTGAGCCGCTGCTGCCGTATGTGTCCCTATTACTGCCCCTGATACCCCAATACTGAGCCGCTGCTGCCGTATGTGTCCCTATTACTGCCCCTGATAACCCAACACTGAGCTGCTGCTGCCGTATGTGACCCTATTACTGCCCCTGATACCCCAATACTGAGCCGCTGCTGCCGTATGTGACCCTATTACTGCCCCTGATACCCCAATACTGAGCCGCTGCTGCCGTATGTGTCCCTATTACTGCCCCTGATATCCCAATACTGAGCCGCTGCTGCCATATGTGTCCCTATTACTGCACCTGATACCCCAATACTGAGCCGCTGCTGCTGTATGTCCCTATTACTCCACCTGATACCCCAATACTGAACCGCTACTGCCATATGTGTCCCTATTACTGCACCTGATACCCCAATAATGAGCCGCTGCTGCCGTATGTGACCCTATTACTCCATCTGATACCCCAATACTGAGCCGCTGCTGCCGTGTGTCCCTATTACTCCACCTGATACCCCAATACTGAGCCGCTACTGCCATATGTGTCCCTATTACTGCACCTGATATCCCAAAACTGAGCCGCTGCTGCCATATGTGTCCCTATTACTGCCCCTGATACCCCAATACTGAGCCGCTGCTGCCGTATGTGTCCCTATTACTGCACCTGATATCCCAATACTGAGCCGCTGCTGCCATATATGTCCCTATTACTGCACCTGATACCCCGATACTGAGCCGCTGCTGCCATATATGTCCCTATTACTGCACCTGATACCCCCATACTAAGCTTCTGCTGCTGTATGTGACCCTATTACTGCACCTGATACCCCAATACAGAGCCGCTGCTGCCATATATGTCCCTATTACTGCACCTGATACCCCCATACTGAGCTTCTGCTGCTGTATGTGTCCCTATTACTGCACCTGATACCCCAATACTGAGCCGCTGCTGTCGTATGTGACCCTATTACTGCACCTGATACCCCAATACAGAGCCGCTGCTGCCATATATGTCCCTATTACTGCACCTGATACCCCCATACTAAGCTTCTGCTGCTGTATGTGACCCTATTACTGCACCTGATACCCCAATACTGAGCCGCTGCTGCCATATGTGTCCCTATTACTGCACCTAATACCCCAATACTGAGCTGCTGCTGCCGTATGTGTCCCTATTACTGCCCCTGATAACCCAACACTGAGCTGCTGCTGCCGTATGTGACCCTATTACTGCCCCTGATACCCCAATACTGAGCCGCTGCTGCCGTATGTGTCCCTATTACTGCCCCTGATACCCCAATACTGAGCCGCTGCTGCCGTATGTGTCCCTATTACTGCCCCTGATAACCCAACACTGAGCTGCTGCTGCCGTATGTGACCCTATTACTGCCCCTGATACCCCAATACTGAGCCGCTGCTGCCGTATGTGACCCTATTACTGCCCCTGATACCCCAATACTGAGCCGCTGCTGCCGTATGTGTCCCTATTACTGCCCCTGATATCCCAATACTGAGCCGCTGCTGCCATATGTGTCCCTATTACTGCACCTGATACCCCAATACTGAGCCGCTGCTGCTGTATGTCCCTATTACTCCACCTGATACCCCAATACTGAACCGCTACTGCCATATGTGTCCCTATTACTGCACCTGATACCCCAATAATGAGCCGCTGCTGCCGTATGTGACCCTATTACTCCATCTGATACCCCAATACTGAGCCGCTGCTGCCGTGTGTCCCTATTACTCCACCTGATACCCCAATACTGAGCCGCTACTGCCATATGTGTCCCTATTACTGCACCTGATATCCCAAAACTGAGCCGCTGCTGCCATATGTGTCCCTATTACTGCCCCTGATACCCCAATACTGAGCTGCTGCTGCCATATGTGTCCCTATTATTGCACCTGATACCCCAATACTGAGCCGCTGCTGCCGTATGTGTCCCTATTACTGCTCCTGATACCCCAATACTGAGCCGCTGCTGCCATATGTGTCCCTATTACTGCACCTGATACCACAATACTGAGCCGCTGCTGCCATATGTGTCCCTATTACTGCACCTGATACCCCAATACTGAGCTGCTGCTGCCATATATGTCCCTATTACTGGCCCTGATAACCCAACACTGAGCCGCTGCTGCTGTATGTGACCCTATTACTGCCCCTGATACCCCAATACTGAGCCGCTGCAGCCGTATGTGTCCCTATTATTGCCCCTGATACCCCAATACTGAGCCGCTGCTGCCGTATGTGTCCCTATTACTCCACCTTATACCCCAATACTGAGCTGCTGCTGCCGTATGTGTCCCTATTACTGCCCCTGATGCCCCAATACTGAGCAGCTGCTGCCCTATGTGTCCCTATTACTGCCCCTGATATCCCAATACTGAGCCGCTGCTGCCGTATGTGTCCCTATTACTGCCCCTGATACCCCAATACTGAGCAGCTGCTGCCCTATGTGTCCCTATTACTGCACCTGATACCCCAATACTGAGCTGCTGCTGCCATATATGTCCCTATTACTGGCCCTGATAACCCAACACTGAGCCGCTGCTGCTGTATGTGACCCTATTACTGCCCCTGATACCCCAATACTGAGCCGCTGCTGCCGTATGTGTCACTATTATTGCCCCTGATACCCCAATACTGAGCCGCTGCTACCGTATGTGTCCCTATTACTGCCCCTGATACCCCAATACTGAGCAGCTGCTGCCCTATGTGTCCCTATTACTGCCCCTGATATCCCAATACTGAGCCGCTGCTGCGATATGTGACCCTATTACTCCACCTGATTCCCCAATACTGAGCCGCTGCTGCTGTATGTGACCCTATTACTCCACCTGATACCCCAATACTGAGCAGCTGCTGCCGTATGTGTCCCTATTATTGCCCCTGATATCCCAATACTGAGCCGCTGCTGCCATATGTGTCCCTATTACTGCCCCTGATACCCCAATACTGAGCCGCTGCTGGTGTATGTGACCCTATTACTCCACCTGATACCCCAATACTGAGCAGCTGCTGCCGTATGTGTCCCTATTACTGCCCTTGATACCCCAATACTGAGCAGCTGCTGCCCTATGTGTCCCTATTACTGCCCCTGATATCCCAATACTGAGCCGCTGCTGCTGTATGTGTCCCTATTACTGCCCCTGATATCCCAATACTGAGCCGTTGCTGCCATATGTGACCCTATTACTGCCCCTGCTGTGTGGTTCTGTGTGCCCTCTAAATTCTAAAGCACCCCTCTATAATATAGCAATGCCAGGTGCAAGTGCCCTAGAAAACAGTGCCTACATTTTGCCCCCTAGAAAGTAATATTGCCCTGTGTGCCCCTTTGATAGTCATAGTAACCTGAGTTCCCCTATAACAATAAGTGCCCACTTTACATTTAATAATGTCTCGAGTCTGCCCCTGTACAGCTCCCCTATACACAGTATGATGCTCTCTTATACACAGTATACTGACCCCTTAGTAGCCTCCAAACTGGTGGCTCCAACACTGTAATCCCCACACTGTATGATGCGCCTCTAGATAGCCTCCATATAGTATAATGCACCAGATTGTCCTCAATATAGTATAATGCACCTTATAGTCCTCAATATAGTATAATGCACTCCCCATAGGCAAACTCTGTATTGTATAATGCACCCCCATAGGCAGATTCTATAGCACAAGGCAGCACCCATAGACAGACTCTGTAGTATAAGGCAGCACCTCATAGGCAGACCCTGTAGTATAAGTTAATACCCCACAAGCAGACCCTGTAGTATAAAGCAGCACCCCTATAGGCAGACCCTGTATTATAAGACAGCACCCCTATAGGAAGACCCTGTAGTATAAGGTAGCACCGTTATATAGGCAGACCCTGTACTATAAGGCAACACCCCCATAGGCAGACCCTGTAGTATAAGTAAGTACCCCATAGGCAGATCCTGTAGTATAAGGCAGACCCTGTAGTATAAAGCAGACCCCCCATAGGCAGACCCTGTAGTATTAGGCAGACCCTGTAGTATTAGGCAGACCCACCATAGGCAGACCCTGTAGTATTAGGCAGACCCCCATAGGCAGACCCTGTAGCATAAGGCAGACCCCCCATAGGCAGAACCTGTATTATTAGGCAGAGCCCCCTAGGCAGACCCTGTAGTATAAGGCAGACCCCCCATAGGCAGACCCTGTAGTATTAGGCAGACCCCCATAGGCAGACCCTGTAGTATTAGGCAGACCCTGCAGCATTAGGCAGACCCCCCATAGGCAGACCCTGTAGAATTAGGCAGACCCCCCATAGGCAGACCCTGTAGTATTAGGCAGACCCCCATAGGCAGACCCTGTAGCATAAGGCAGACCCCCCATAGGCAGAACCTGTAGTATTAGGCACAGCCCCATAGGCAGACCCTGTAGTATAAGGCAGACCCCCCATAGGCTGACCCTGTAGTATAAGGCAGACCCCCATAGGCAGACCCTGTAGTATAAGGCAGACCCCCCCATAGGCAGACCCTGTAGTATTAGGCAGACCCTGCAGCATTAGGCAGACCCCCATAGGCAGACCCTGTAGAATTAGGCAGATCCCCCATAGGCAGGCCCTGTAGTATAAGGCAGACCCCCCATAGGCAGACCCTGTAGTATCAGGCAGACCCCCATAGACAGACCTTGTAGTATAAGGCAGACCCTGTGGTATTAGGCAGACCCCCATAGGCAGACCCTGTAGTATAAGGCAGACCCCCCCATAGGCAGACCCTGTAGTATAAGGCAGACCCACCATAGGCAGACCCTGTCGTATTAGGCAGACCCTGTATTATTAGGCAGATCCCCCCATAGGCAGACCCTGTAGTATAAGATAGCACCTATAGGCAGACTCTGTAGTATAAGGCAGCACCCCTTAAAAAAATAAATACTCACCTCTCTTCTTCCTGGTTCCTGTGCTTCTGTGAGCTCCCGCTCGTCTCCTGACAGCGAGCACCGGCAGTGACTCATCGCGCCCGCTGTCAGCATCGCCGACGTCAGACGCTGACAGGGGGATGATGGGGGAAGGAGTGCAGTGCTCCCTCATCATTGCGGTCAGCTGTATCGGCTAAATGCTGATACAGCTGACCTTGCGTTGACAGGCGGGGGGCCACTGCTGGCACCAGGCCCCCCACCTGCTCAGGGGCCCCATAGCGGACAGCAGCAGAGCAGGGAGATCGATTTTCCCTGCTCTGCCGCAGAAGGTAGCTGCATCGGAACGCTGTGTGCGCCGATACAGTTACAGTAGCGTAGCTCCGGGTGGGCCCCCTCTGAGCACCGGGCCCGGGGTGCCCGCACCCTCTGCCCCCCGGTAGTGCGCTACTGATCAGGGGTAAATAGAGGAATTTAGTACATGCGATTTGTTTGTTTTTATTATTCAGAAATCAGGGGTGGGCTGGGCCAGGCAGCAGAAAGGCAACCCCCCCCCTGAGCCGCTACCCCAGTATCTGTGTAGGGTTGGCTGCCTATGTAGCTGCATCGGCGAGTTAATTGCGTTACATTCTGTGGCAGAGCAGAGCGAATCAATCTCTCTGCTCTGCCGCCGGCCGCTAGCACAGGGCCCCCTGCCCGTCATCGCAGGGTCAGCTGTATTGGCTGGATGCCGATACAGCTGACCACATTGATGAGAGCGGGAGCGTTATGCTATGCAGGCTGCCTAATGGGGGTTCATTATACTATGCAGGCTGCGTAATGGGGGTGCATTATACTATACTGGCTGCTTAATGGGGGTGCATTATACTGTGCTGGCTGCCTATGGGGGTGCATTATACTATACTGGCTGCCTAATGGGGGTGCATTATACTGTACTGGCTGCCTAATGGGGGTGCATTATACTGTACTGGCTGCCTATGGGGTGCATTATACTATACAGGCCTATGGGGAGTATATTATACTGTACTGGCTGCCTAATGGGGGTGCATTATACTGTACTGGCTGCCTATGGGGGTGCATTATACTGTACTGGCTGCCTATGGGGGTGCATTATACAGTACTGGCTGCCTAATGGGGGTGCATTATACGATACAGTCTACCTATGGTGGTGCACAATACTGTACTGGCTGCCTATGGGGCCATCATAATATATATGGGGGAACTGGGGCCATTATGCTATATATATGGGAGAACTAGGGCCATCATACTATATATGTTGTGAAAACTGGGGCCATATATAGAGGAAGTGAGGACAATGATACTATATACAGGGGGCAGTGGGCCCATCATACTCTATATATGGGGCAGTGGGGACATCACATTGTATATAGGAGCTATGTAGCCATTTTACTATATGGGGAGCTATGAGGTCCTCAATCTAATATATAAAGCTGAATGTGTGTATGTGTGTATGTGTGTATGTCCGGGATTGGCATCTGAACCGTCGCAGCTACAGCCACAAAATTTTGCACAGTCACACGTCTGGACCCCGAGAGCGTCATAGGCTATGTTGTGAGGTGAAATTTTAACCCCGCGCTTTCCAATTCACCAAACAATTTTGCCCCTATCTACATAATGGGGAAAAAGTGAAAGGAAAAGTGTTGGAGGCGTCGCAGCTACAGGCACAAAATTTTGCACAGTCACACGTCTGGACCCCGAGAGCGTCAAAGCTATGTTGTGAGGTGAAATTTTAACCCTGCGCTTTCCAATTACACCAAACAATTTTGCCCCTATCTACATAATGGGGAAAAAATGAAAGGAAAAGTGTTGGAGGCAAATTAACAGCTGCCAGATGTGAACAAGGGGGACTTAAAGAATGAGAGCGATGGCGCCAAAGAGTATATACTGTACAGTTGCTAAGGTGGGGCC
Source organism: Ranitomeya variabilis (assembly GCF_051348905.1). Classification (NCBI taxonomy): domain Eukaryota; kingdom Metazoa; phylum Chordata; class Amphibia; order Anura; family Dendrobatidae; genus Ranitomeya; species Ranitomeya variabilis. The sequence goes on along the minus strand of NC_135236.1, from coordinate 487,020,302 downwards.
CCGACATGGGATAATCACCACACCACCACGGGGATATGAACACACACACAAAATGCGCCACACACTACCACGTGCTCGAACACATATACCACCCTCAGCGCACATTTCACCACACATACACCAACCTCGCCACATAAAAGTTGAAACACAAAAGTCGCCGCTCAAAACTCGCCACGCGCAAAACTCTCCACATGCAAAACTCGCCACACGTGCAAAACTCACCTCATGGAAAACTCGCCACACGCAAAACTTGCACACGTGGAAAAATTGCCACATGCACAAAAGTTGCAACACATGCAAAAGTTGCCTCACACAAAACTTGCACATACTCAAAAGGCACCACACATAAAACTCGCCACGCGCAAAACTCGCCATGCGCAAAACTTGCTGCACACAACTTGCTACACTAACCTTTCACATGCAACTCGACACACAAAAAATTGCTACACGCATGTCGCCACACAAAACTCATCTCACAAAAGTCGCTACATGCATGTCGCCACACGCAACTCAACACACACAACTTGACACACGAAACTCGCCCTAAAACACACACAAGTCTGGTATTATCCTTCAAAAATAAAAATCTGATTAATAAGCTGACAAACTACAAGAGCAACAAATGTACCATATAGGAATCCGGCAGCTGTCAGTCACATGACCAGTCTATTATGTGTATGTGTGAGCTAATATATACTGCCAGGGGGTGGGCTTACTGTTGGCTGGGGATTTATCAGGCTGCCAATTTAGCTTACAAATACTGAGGTAAAAATACTGACCAAATAACGTGTGAACGAGGTCTAATACAGGAGGAGATGACATACAGATATATACTATATACAGGAGGAGATGACACACAGGTATATACTATTTACAGGGGAGATGACACACAGGTATATACTATATGCAGGAGGAGATGACACACAGATATATACTATATACAGGAGAGATGACACACAGGTATATACTATATAGAGGAGGAGATGACATACAGGTACATACTACATACAGCAGGAGATGACATACAGGTATATACTATATACAGGAGGAGATGACACACAGGTATATACTATATACAGGAGCAGATTACCTACAGGTATATAGTATATAGAGGAGGAGATGACATACAGGTATATGCTATGTATAGGAGGAGATGACATACAGGTATATACTATATACAGGAGGAGATGACACACAGATATATACTATATATAGGTGAGATGACACGCAGGTATATACTATATACAGGAGGAGATTACATACAGGTATATACTATATATAGGAGGAGATGACATACAGGTATATACTATATACAGGGGAGATGACACACAGCAGGTATATACTATATACAGGGGAGATGACATACAGGTATATACTATATACAGGAGATGACATACAGGTGTATACTATATATAAGGGAGATGACAAACATGTATATACTGAGGTGAAAATGAGAGGTGTGAGGTGAAAATGAAAAGGTGTGAGTGCAAAATGAGAGGAGTGAGGGAAAATAGTGGAGTGATCGGAAAATGACAGATGTGAGGTCGAAATGACAAGTGTTAGGGGGGAATGAGAGGAGTGAGGGGGAAAATAAGAGGAGTGAGGGGGAAAATGAGAGGTGTGAGGGAGAAAATGAGAGATGTGAGGGGGAAAATGAAAGATGTGATGGGGAAAATGAGAGGCGTGATGGGAAAATAAGAGAAGTGAGGTGCTATAACTAACCACAGATATTTACTATGCCCAGGCAACGCCGGGCTCTTCAGCTAGCTTAGATTTACAATCTCCATGCTTTTTTCATGGTCAACTTTATGTGGCCTGTTCAAGAGTTGGAACAGCCAAAAATCTGTTTGTCTTTGCACCTGAAGGAAAAACTAAGAATGTCGTTTATCAAAAGGCTCTCGAATAAGTAGTAGAAGATTACTTCACATTGGTTGGCCAATTTAGTTAAATCTGTGTGGAATATCTCTGGTGTTGAAATATATGTTGTAAAATGCTTCTATTAGCTTAGTTTTTGCCTTTTAATAATTACATTTCTGTCTATTTGTTTTGTGGTTTTTTTGTGCAGAATAAATTTTTGTTAACACATTCTATTTTGCTAACAGCAGTTATTACCCCAGGCGAAGCCGGGTAGTACAGCTAGTCTAATATATAAAGCTGAATGTGTGTGTGTATGTGTGTGTATGTCCGGGATTGGCATCTGCACCGTCGCAGCTACAGCCACAAAATTTTGCACAGTCACACATCTGGACCCCAACAGCATCATAGGCTATGTTGTGAGGCAAAATTTTAACCCCGCGCGTTCCAATTCACCAAACAATTTTGCCCCTATCTACATAATGGGGAAAAATTGAAAGGAAAAGTGTTGGAGGCAAATTGACAGCCAGGAGGAGATGGCATACAGGTATATACTATATACAGGGGAGATGATATACACGTATATACTATATACAGGAGGAGATGACATACAGGTATATACTATATACAGGGGAGATGACATACACGTATATACTATATACAGGAGGAGATGACATACAGGTATATATTATATACAGGAGGAGATGACATACAGGTATATACTATATACAGGGGAGATGACATACAGGTGTATACTATATACAGGGGAGATGACTTACAGGTATATACTATATACAGGAGATGACATACAGGTATATACTATATACAGGAGATGACATACAGGTATATACTATATACAGGAGATGACATACAGGTGTATACTATATACAGGGAAGATGACATACAGGTATATACTATATACAGGAGATGACATACTGGTATATACTATATACAGATGACATACAGGTATATACTATATACAGGGGAGATGACGTACAGGTATATACTATATACAGGAGATGACATACAGGTATATACTATATACAGGGGAGATGACATGCACGTATATACTATATACAGGAGGAGATGACATACAGCTATATATTATATACAGGAGGAGATGACATACAGGTATATACTGTATACAGGGGAGATGACATACAGGTATATACTATATACAGGGGAGATGACACACGTATATACTATATACAGGGGAGATGACATACAGGTATATACTATATACAGGAGGAGGTGACATACAGGTACAGTGGGGCAAAAAAGTATTTAGTCAGTCAGCAATAGTGCAAGTTCCACCACTTAAAAAGATGAGAGGTGTCTGTAATTTACATCATAGGTAGACCTCAACTATGGGAGACAAACTGAGAAAAAAAAATCAAGAAAATCACATTGTCTGTTTTTTTTATCATTTTCTTTGCATATTATGGTGGCAAATAAGTATTTGGTCAGAAACAAAATTTCATCTCAATACTTTGTAATACATCCTTTGTTGGCAATGACAGAGGTCAAACGTTTCCTGTAAGTCTTCACAAGGTTGCCACACACTGTTGTTGGTATGTTGGCCCATTCCTCCATGCAGATCTCCTCTAGAGCAGTGATGTTTTTGGCTTTTCGCTTGGCAACACGGACTTTCAACTCCCTCCAAAGGTTTTCTATAGGGTTGAGATCTGGAGACTGGCTAGGCCACTCCAGGACCTTGAAATGCTTCTTACGAAGCCACTCCTTCGTTGCCCTGGCGGTGTGCTTTGGATCATTGTCATGTTGAAAGACCCAGCCACGTTTCATCTTCAATGCCCTTGCTGATGGAAGGAGGTTTGCACTCAAAATCTCACGATACATGGCCCCATTCATTCTTTCATGTACCCGGATCAGTCGTCCTGGCCCCTTTGCAGAGAAACAGCCCCAAAGCATGATGTTTCCACCACCATGCTTTACAGTAGGTATGGTGTTTGATGGATGCAACTCAGTATTCTTTTTCCTCCAAACACGACAAGTTGTGTTTCTACCAAACAGTTCCAGTTTGGTTTCATCAGACCATAGGACATTCTGCCAAAACTCCTCTAGATCATCCAAATGCTCTCTAGCAAACTTCAGACGGGCCCGGACATGTACTGGCTTAAGCAGTGGGACACGTCTGGCACTGCAGGATCTGAGTCCATGGTGGCGTAGTGTGTTACTTATGGTAGGCCTTGTTACATTGGTCCCAGCTCTCTGCAGTTCATTCACTAGGTCCCCCCGCGTGGTTCTGGGATTTTTGCTCACCGTTCTTGTGATCATTCTGACCCCACGGGGTGGGATTTTGCGTGGAGCCCCAGATCGAGGGAGATTATCAGTGGTCTTGAATGTCTTCCATTTTATAATTATTGCTCCCACTGTTGATTTCTTCACTCTAAGCTGGTTGGCTATTGCAGATTGAGTCGTCCCAGCCTGGTGCAGGGCTACAATTTTGTTTCTGGTGTCCTTTGACAGCTCTTTGGTCTTCACCATAGTGGAGTTTGGAGTCAGACTGTTTGAGGGTGTGCACAGGTGTCTTTTTATACTGATAACAAGTTTAAACAGGTGCCATTACTACAGGTAGTGAGTGGAGGAAAGAGGAGACTCTTAAAGAAGAAGTTACAGGTCTGTGAGAGCCAGAAATCTTGATTGTTTGTTTCTGACCAAATACTTATTTTCAACCATAATATGCAAATAAAATGATTAAAAAAACAGACAAAGTGATTTTCTGGATGTTTTTTTCTCAGTTTGTCTCCCATAGTTGAGGTCTACCTATGATGTAAATTACAGACGCCTCTCATCTTTTTAAGTGGTGGAACTTGCACTATTGCTGACTGACTAAATACTTTTTTGCCCCACTGTATATACTATATACAGGAGCAGATGACATACAGGTATATACTGAGGGGAAAATAAGAGATGTGAGGTGAAAATGAAGAGGTGTGAGTGCAAAAGGAGAGGAGTGAGGGGAAAATAGTGGAGTGATTGGAAAAAGACAGGTGTGAGGTCAAAATGACAGGTGTTGGGGGGAAATGAGAGAAGTGAGGGGAGAAAATGAGAGGTGTGAGGGGGAAAATGAGGTGTGGAGGGAAATGAGAGGAGTGAGGGGAAAATGAGAGATGTGAGGGGGAAAATAAGAGAAGTGAGGTGCTATAACTAACAGTTAGTTACTATGCCTGGGCAACGCCGGGCTCTTCAGCTAGTGTATAATAAAGGGCTTTGGGGACCACCATATTGTGTATTGGGGCTGTGTAAATTCGGGGCTCTGTATATGCAGAGCTTTGTGGGCACTCCGGACATTATTTGTTATAAATGGGGATATTAATAGTTTTGATAGGGGCACTCAGGTTCCAGTAATTTTTTTTGGGGTGGGGACATTGTTAACTTGAAATGGACACTCAAGGGTATTTGTTGCTGGAAGGGGTCAAATGGGATATTAAATCTTTCAAAGGAGCATACAGGCCTTTGCACAGTGGGGGTATTAATACTTTCTATGGGACACTTTATTTTTTTTGGGAGGGAGTAATCATAGTAATGACACAGTTTTTTAAATATTGGGGTCAGTATTCTATGCTGCATGCAGAGTTTTTGTAGGTTGGGAATAAATGGAGACATCACTAGAAATGTGAGAAGTCAGATGCGTTTTTGTTGTAATCTGTGCATACGAGTTGTAGCTGGAGAAGTGGAAATGGAGGTCTGGGCAAGATGGAAAAGATGGGAAAAGTGAGCGACCTAAATCAGAAAGATCGTCATTTGTAAGTTACTATATATAACTGTACTGTACTCACGTGTATGTTCTGCAGGACTGGTATCTACCAATATATGTTACAGTAAGGTGGTAATATTACTCTTTTTAGTAGTCTTTTTTTTATTTTTTTTATTTAGTAACAGCTAAATTAGTTTCAGTCATTATGTAGTAGTAGGTGTATGGTGGTGTCATTGGTCTCTGGTAATATTATACGGTATTACATTATACTAGATGGTAGCCCGATTCTAACGCATCAGGTATTCTAGAATATGTATGTAGTTTATTTATGAAGATTTTAGAATAATGCAATTTATACACAGATTCGGCCGGCCGCGACCAATTAGCGAAGCGTGGTTCAAATCCCGCGCCAATTCGGACTGCGCCTGTCACTGATTGTTCGCTGCCGGCCACGTAGTATATAGCACAGCCACGTAGTATATAACAGCCCAAGTAGTAAATAGCACAGTCACGTAGTACATAGCACAGCCATGTAGTATATTGCACAGCCACGTAGTATATAGCACAGCCATGTAGTATATAGCACAGCCCATGGAGTATATAGCACAGCCCACGGAGTATATAGCACAGCCATGTAGTATATAACACAGCCCACTGAGTATATAGCACAGCCACGTAGTATATAGCACAGCCCACGGAGTGTATAACAGCCCACATAGCATATAACACAGCCACTTAGTTTATAACAGCCCATGTAGCATATAACACAGCTCACGTAGTATATAACAGCCCACGCACGCAGTATATAACACAGCCCATGTAGTGTATAACACAGCCCACGCACGCAGTATATAACACAGCCCATGTAGTGCATAACACAGACCAAGTAGTATATAGCACAGCTACGTAGTATATTGCACAGCCACGTAGTATATAGCACAGCCCACGTAGTACATTGCACAGCCCACATAGTACATTGCACAGCCCACATAGTACATTGCACAGACCACATAGTATATTGCACAGCCCACATAGTATATTGCACAGCCCACGTAGTACATTGCAAAGCCCACATAGTACATTGCACAGCCCACGTAGTACATTGCACAGCCCACGTAGTACATTGCACAGCCCACGTAGTATATTGCACAACCCACGTAGTATATTGCACAGCCCACATAGTATATTGCACAGCCTACGTAGTACATTGCACAGCCCACGTAGTATATTGCACAGCCCACTTAGTATATTGCACAGCCCACGTAGTATATAGCAATGTGGGCATCATATCCCTGTTAAAAAAGAATTAAAATAAAAAATAGTTATATACTCACTTTCCGTTGGCCCCCGGATGCAGGCGAAGCATTTACCGATGCTCCTCGCGCGCTCCGGTCCCAAGAGTGCATTGCGGTCACGAGACCGCTACGTCATCATCTCGCAAGACCACAATGCATGGAGCGGTCACCGGAGCGTCGCGAGGAGCGGGAAAGGCCTGTTCTGGATTCGAGGGGCTGACGGACGGTGAGTATATAACTATTTTTTTTTTTATTTTTTTTTATTATTTTTAACATTAGATCTTGTTACTATTCATGCTGCATAGGCAGCATCAATAGTAAAAAGTTGGTCACACATGGTTAATAGCAGCATTAACGGAGTCCGTTATCCCGCGGCATAATGCGGTCCGCTAAAGCTGCCATTAACCCTGTGTGAGCGCTGACTGCGGGGAGTATGGAGCGGGCGCTGACTGCGGGGAGTAAGGAGCGGCCATTTTGCCGCCGGACTGTGCCCGTTGCTGATTGGTCGTGGCTGTTTTGCCGCGACCAGTCAGTGACTTGAGATTTCCGTTACAGACAGACAGACAGACAGAAAGACAGACAGACAGAAAGACGGAAGTGACCCTTAGACAATTATATAGTAGATTATGTATTCACTGTGTAGAGGTGATGCTGGTGGACATTGAGTAGTTTTATTGTTTTGGTCTTTTATAGTAGTAATTTTGATAATATTGGTCTTTGCATTGTATGTTTTTGGTTAACAACAGTGTGATAATGTAATTATATATGTATACTGTAGATGCTCTTTTAAATGGTTGTAGGGGGGTTAGATGGGGAGACATGCTCTTTGGGGCTTTGACCCCTGATCTTTTAGAACCCTAGCAATTTCCCTGCCATACTGTGTGTTTACTTGTCAGTGTTTCTAGAGATATATGTATGTTTGTAAGTAAGCTCAGTTATGGTTCCATATCTAAGCAGTAAGCTTGGTTCTGGTACTATATCGATATAGTAATCTAGATTCTGGTACCATATGGATGCCGTAAGTTTGGTTCTGTTCCCGTATATATGTAGTAGACCTAGTAAGCTTGGTTCTGCTTCCTTATCTCTGCAGTAAGCTTGGTTCTGCTCCCATATCTCTGTAGTAAGCTCAATTCTGCTCCCATTTCTCTGTAGCAAGCTCGGTTCTGCTCCCATATTTCTGTGGTAAGCTTGGTTCTGCTCCCATATCTCTGTAGTAAGCGCTGTTCTGCTCCCATATCTCTGTAGTAAGCTGTGTTCTGCTCCCATATTTCTGGAGTAAGCTCAGTTCTTCTCCTTCAGCTCTGTAGTAAGCTCTGTTTTGCTCCCTTATCTCTGTAGTAAGCTTGGTTCTTCTCCCATATCTCTGTAAGTAAGCTCTGTTCTGCTCCCTTAAATCTTTAGTAAGCTCTGTTCTGCTCCCTTATCTCTGTAGTAAACTCAGTTCTGCTCCATTATCTCTGTAGTAAGCTTGGTTCTGCTCCCTTATCTCTGTAGTATGCTCTCTTCTGCTCCCTTACATCTGTAGGAAGCTCTGTTCTGCTCCCTTATCACTGTAGTAAACTCCGTTCTGCTCCATTATCTCTGTAGTAAGCTTGGTTCTGCTCCCTTATCTCTGTAAGTAAGCTCTGCTCTGCTCCCTTACATCTGTAGTAAGCTCTGTTCTGCTCCCTTATCACTGTAGTAAACTCCGTTCTGCTCCATTTTCTTATCTCTGTAAGTAAGCTCTGCTCTGCTCCCTTAGGGTACCATCTCACAGTGGCACTTTGGTCGCAAAGACGGTACGATCCGTGACGTTCCAGCGATATACATACGATCTCACTGTGTCTGACACGCTACTGCGATCAGGGACCCCGCTGAGAATCGTATGTCGTAGCAGATCGTTTGAAACTTTATTTCGTCGCTGGATCACCCGCTGTCATCGCTGGATCGGTGTGTGTGACACCAATCCAGCGATGTGTTCGCTTGTAACCAGGGTAAACATCGGGTTACTAAGCGCAGGGCCGCGCTTAGTAACCCGATGTTTACCCTGGTTACCATTGTAAATGTAAAAAAAACCCCACTACATACTCACATTCCGATGTCTGTCACGTCCCCCGCCGTCAGCTTCCCACACTGACTGTGAGCGCCGGCCGTAAAGTAAAAGCAGAGCACAGCAGTGACGTCACTGCTGTGCTTTACGGCCGGCACTGACACAGTCAGTGCGGGAAGCTGACGGCGAGGGACATGACAGTCACCGGAATGTGAGTATGTAGTGTTTTTGGTTTTTTTACATTTACAATGGTAACCAGGGTAAGCATCGGGTTACTAAGCGCGGCCCTGCGCTTAGTAACCCGATGTTTACCCTGGTTACCCTGGGACTTGGGCATCGTTGGTCGCTGGAGAGCTGTCTGTGTGACAGCTCTCCAGCGACCACACAACGACTTACCAACGATCACGGCCAGGTCGTATCACTGGTCGTGATCGTTGGTAAGTCGTTTAGTGTAACGGTACCCTTACATCTGTAGTAAGCTCTGTTCTGCTCCCTTATCACTGTAGTAAACTCCGTTCTGCTCCATTTTCTCTGTAGTAAGCTCGGTTCTGCTCCCTTATCTCTGCATTAAGCTCTGTTCTGCTCCCATATCTCTGTAGTAAACTCCATTCTGCTCCTTTATCTCTGTAGTAAGCTCTCTTCTGCTCCCTTATCTCTGTAGTAAACTCCGTTCTGCTCCATTATCTCTGTATTAAGCTTGGTTTTGCTCCCTTATCTCTGTAGTAAGTGCAGTTATGCTCCCATATCTCTGTAGTAAGCTCAGTTCTGCTTCCATATCTCTGTAGTAAGCTCAGTCCTGCTCCCTTATCTTTGTAGTAGTAAGCTCAGTTCCTCTCCAATATCAAAGTAAGCTCTTTTCTGCTCCCATGTCTCTGTAGTAGGCTTGGTTATACTCCTATATCTCTCTAGTAAGGTCGGTTCTGCTCCCTTATCTACATAGTAATCCATCCTTCTCGTGTATATGTAGTCAGCTTGCTTCTGTTACAGTATCTATGTAGGCAGTAAGCTTGGTTTTGCTCCCATATCTATGCAGTGCGCAGGCGCCGGGCCTCTCTGACCTTTCCCGGCACCTGCGCACTGCAGTACTTTGCTCTGCCCTCAACAGGGCAGACAAAGTACGCCTGCGCCGGAGCCGCAGCGTGAAGACAAGAAGAGGACGTCATCCTATGAAGATGGGAGGCCCCGGACCGGACCGCGACGCCCATCGGACCGGACTGCAGCGGGACCGCCCCTGGGTGAGTATAGTCTAACCTTTTTTTCTCATCTTTCAGGATACATCGGGGGCTTATCTACAGCATTCCAGAATGCTGTAGATAAGCCCCTGATGTTGGTAGGCTTGGCTCAACTTCCATTTTGGGGGTGACAGGTTCACTTTAATGCAGCAGTCAGAGATAAGTAGGGCAAAGGTGGGCGATAGCAACTCAAGGGCCACTGCCTTGTGATTGCCCCCTGCCTTGTGATTGCCCCCAGGCTGAAAAGTGCCAGCCAGTTCCTGTCAGACACCCTCCAGAGTCTTAAAAAAATTCATTTGCTCCATCTCTATTTTTTATCTCATCATTATTTATATAGCACCATTAACAGTGCTTTACAGATAATATCAACACTATCCCCATTGGGGCTCACAATCCCTATAAATATGTGTTTGGAGTGTGGGAGGAAACCAGAGAATCTGGAGGAAATCCACGCAAACACGTGGAGAACATACAAGCTCCTTGCAGATGTTGTCCTTGGTGGGATTTGATCCAGGTCCCTCACGCTGCAAAGCAACAGTACTAATCACTGAGCCCCCTGCTGCTGTATTCCATCTCTTATTTTATTAAAAAAAATTTACTATTCATCTACACAGTTAACAATTTTATCCTGTTTACATAATTTCTAAGGAGACCACATTTTTTTCTGTGCTTTGTACATCGTTATTTCCTTCTTATATGGCGCTTTGATTTTACCACAATAATCAGTACCAAAAGTCAGAGTAGAATAACATTACTGTCCTGAGAAAGAGACCAGTTTCCAAATGTGTTGACATTATTGTGCTAATAAAATAACTGGAGCAAAGGTCTCAGCCTTGTCCTGCAGGGCCACCACAACAAAGTCATTTATTTTTCTATTCACTAACTACAAACAAGTCAGAGTAGAGTTAACTCCTCATACATATGACTAAAGTTGGCCGCAGCCGCCAACATCGATAGGTTCAGCCTACACCCTCATGTGTGTGGGGGCACCAGTCAACTGATTCACAAGGGAGATGTCTATAGAGAATAGGCCAATTTAGGATTGCCAACCACTTTGTGTTCCTGGAGAACTCATAGACAACATTGGAGCGCTTGGTCAAAGGGGTGTCCCAGTGTATAATAGAGCTGGCTGAGATGACATCTAATATGTATGGCGGACTTTACAATGCTACTCCTTGGTCAATTATAAGGAGTTGACATGCACCTTTTCCTCAGTTTTTTTAACAATTGCTTATACAAACATAATTAATAATAGAAAGAGAAGAAGGGTGGAATATCAATCTTTCAAGATGTTCTCAAACTTTAAAACTTTGTAAAATATTGTTTTTGTAGCACTGTAAGCACCTTGAATCCTCAGAATCTTTTTTTTACTAGCAGTAAACACTAAGACATTCAGAAAGCCGAATACATTGCAGTGAACGTGCAGGAGAGAAAAGCACATGAGAGGATACCAGGGGGAGACCAGCCCCAAGCAGGCTGCCTTCTTATGAGGTGCAGAAACCGGTAGCCGGAACACCGAGGATCGTAAGGCCCTACACGACTTACATCAAAGACTGGAAGGACAGCTAAACTCCATGTTACCTGTCCACCTTAGTACCCAGGAGGCACAGTGACACCCTTAGACACTGGGGCGTGCTAGAGTCCCTATAAACCGCCTCAAGTCACCAGTCATACGGGTCATGTCCTATCCTATATGGGGGACAGAGAGAACAATAGAACACCTGTGAGGACCTTACTTGAAGCCCTAGGCAGTAAGGGACTACAACACCATGGCGCTAGAGGAAGGCTTTGATTTCCACCTGGGTAAGGGGGACTCCTAACTTGCCTCCAAGCCGGCTGGATCCTGCCTGCCCTGTGATCTGGTGCCCTGGACTGTGGCTGCCTGAAGACTTCAGTAAATAAGGTAAAGAGACTGCAAATCTGTGTCCTCGTTCTTCATTGCACCACTCACCATATTCCATCTACACACCGGGAGCCCTGTGGATATACTTCAACTGTGGGAAGTTATACCATCTAGCTGCCATAACATCGCCCCAGAGGACGCCTTAAAGCAGCGTCGGTCCCCACTTACCGAATACCACAGGTGGCGTCACGAACATAAACTTTATTCCCTTTAAAGACCTTTCCCTTTTACTTGGGCGCCCAGGGACACGGACCGGGTTGCCACCGTGACATCCCCCTGTGAAACTCAGGACCAGGTACTAAGTACCCCATGGCCATGGCAAGCGACTCATATGCTCTTCAGTTTCTATGTGTTGTTTCCATGTATATATCTGCTCTTATATTTTACTCTGCTGCCACTTAATGGGCTTTTTCTGTATGGCAGCTTGTTATTAATTAATTCTTGTGGGCATGTCTTCCGGTTCAGGGGTCACGTCTTCTCTTCCTCTGGCAGCCATTTCATTTTTTAGTTTACTTGCTGTTGTGAGAGGACCCGCTTGTACCGGGTTTAGGAAGGCATCAGTCTTTCGACCTCTTGCTGCTCACACTTGCAGCCATACTTGGTGCTTCATCTTGCTGTACCTTGTCTACACCTGCATTTCCCGAGAAAGTACTGTATTACCGATTATACGCTGTATGTCCAGATTTCCAAATAAACAAGTCTGGATTGCACAATCCCTGGTGTGCATCATCTCTCAAGACGCTGAACAGCATTGGTCCTGTCTGCCCTGCATTGAGGAAACTGAAGGTATGAATCTCTCACAACCTCTATTAATCAACCACACCTCCATTCGCCTCATGTGGGGACAGAACACTACTTTTGTAATTTGCTTTATTATACGATACCCTACTTAATCTCTAAAAGTGTACTATACTTCCTGTGACGCTTTATCTGAGAGGGTTCTCAAATGTTGCATCACAGGAGGCTGGGGCTGTACTCACTCCCCTCAGTGTCCTTTGCACCACCTGGAGCAGGATGTCCTGGAATAGGATGCTGCAGTTACACACTGGTTTCTTACATCGCTGTCCCCCTGAAGATGTCCTGGATCCTGGGAGATGGACGCTGTGGCAGATGTGAGTTGAGTGCTGGCTCTCTGCTGTTGTCTCCACTGCCACTATAGCGTATGTGAAAAAATACAGCATCAAGGAAGAGTGATAGCTGCAGAGCGTGACATCACCACTGCTCCACAGCTTCTAGCACTGCCCTCAGAAGAATCAGAATCGGGGAACAGCTGGTGTCACTCACTGCTTCTGTCATCGCCTCCTGATGACAAATCATTTGAGGGTGGTGCTAGAAGCTGTGTGCACGGTGCTGGTGTCACTCACTGCATTTATTACCACCCCCTTCTGATGACTTGTTAGAGGATCATGCTAGGAGCTATGGGGCAACGCAGGTGTCACTGATTGCTTACATATCCGCCTCTGATAACATCTTCATTCAGAGAAGCTATGGGGCACTCACATCTGCTACAGAGTCCATCATGGAGGACATCTTCAGAGGGGGCAGTGAGGCATGAAAGTAGAGAGTAACTGCAGCACTGCCCCCTGTGACATCCTGTTCCAGGAGGGGTGATGGACGCTGTGGGAAGTGAATTCAGACCCAGACACCTATGGCATCACGTTTTAGACTCCTCTCAAGTAAAACATTACAGTAATTACAGTAAAAAAGCATATGTAGAGATTAGTTAGATAAGGAAAAGTGTATGGTGTTGTATAATAAAGCAAATTACAAAAGTGGTTAGGGTGTAAAGATAGATAGATAGAACATACATTTTAGTTGCCAGGCTGTAACCTGGGGTGGGGCAGTAGCAATGATCGAGGTACTCATCTCTTGCACCCTGCCACTTTACATGAAAGTGGGGGTCCTGGCTGGGTATGTCGACTTGTGCTGTGTGGGTGCTACGCCCTTGCAGGCCACATGTAACCGGTAACATTGGTTTGCCAGGACCAGATGTTTGACATCTCACCTGAAGGAGACCACCAGTCAGAAATAAACTTTTTGCTGAATGATAACTGGGAAGGAATTATATATGCAGAAGATAGCTGGCACATATCTTGATGAACGCTTCTTTCACAATCCGGAGCATTTTTTGTACACAGATTCTTTCCTCTTTTCTCTTCTGTTCTCTGTATTCACCTTTACATTATTCATTATTTATTATGCTTTTCTTATTTAGCGCTATCTTATTCCGCAGCGCTTTACAGACATTATCATCACTGTCTCCATAGGGGCTCACAATCTAGATTCCATATCAGTATGTCTTTGGAATGTGGGAGAAAACAGGAGAACCCGAAGGAAACCCACATAAACACGAGGAGAACATACAAACTTCTCATCAGTGACCAGCTAAATACTGCAGTACAGTTTGTAAGAGTCCTAGTCTCAATCTGTGGTTCCACATCTTTTCCCCTTAGGGGAGCTACTTTGTCACTATAGCCATTACTTATCTCTTCTGCTTCTGAAGCTCTGGAACTCCTGCCCAGGGGCCGGGGCACTCTCTTCAACCTACGTACTCTGTCCCATCTAGGCCTGTTACTTTTGTGAGTTACAAACTCTGGGTCATACTGCTAGGCATCCTGACATAGGACTCATCTGTGATCGATCACTCTGTTCCTTCAGTCACTTCTTTTCTCAGAATCTCACTATCCTCTGTCTCCTCTCTCATTAGGGAAATCCACATCATGTGGCACTGCTCGCATTAGACCATAGGTCTTTTGTTTAGGCACACTGGACCCTTTCTGACATTCTGACAAGAACTGTCTTTTGTCACTTCAGCTTAGCCCCTCCCATTGTGGGCTAGTCCCAACAACTAACTTGTGAGTGGATTTTCAGGAAAGAGTAGTGTTGAGCATTCCGATACCGCAAGTATCGGGTATCGGCCGATATTTGCGGTATCGGAATTCCGATACCGAATTCCGATATTTTCCGCATATCGGATACCGGAATCGGAAGTTCCCATAATTCAAACTGCCTAATTCAGCCAATGAGGAATGATTACAAGTGTGGGCACATCCTGTTCTGCATGGTGGGCATGTAACTACTGGCAAGGCTGTGATTGGCTGCTGAAATGATGTCATGATGCACTATAAAAATCGCTGCCGCCATTTCGGGCTCACTCTGCTGTGAATTCAGTTAGGGACAGGATGCTGTGTTCTGACTGAGGGCCAGTTTAGAGATAGCGATTTGCTTCATTGTGCTTTACCCAGGCTAATTTAGCAACCGCTGTGTGAGAAACTTGCTTTTGCCTTGCAGCGCTGTTCACAGCTGTCTGCAAGGTCTCTGTGTGTGTATGAGTGCAGCTCACTCTGTAGTCTGTGTGCAGCCACAGCCGGTTGTACTCAGCTCAGGGTGCTTCACTGCCTCATACTGTTATATTCATTGTCCTTTTTTGCTATTAGTGCAGCCTGCTGCACTGTTTTTTCAAATATTTCCTATTAGTGGCTTTCCACCCGTATCCAGCTACATTGTGGAAAAACACTACATAGGATAACATAGAGGAGGTTTTTTGGGCCTTGCAGCGCCGTTTACGGCTGTCTGCACGGTCGCTGTGTGAGTGCACATCGCTCTGTAGTCTGTCTGCAGCCACAGTAGGTTGTAGTCACTTAAGGGTGCGTCACAGCCTCATACAGTTAAATCCATTGTCCTTTTTTGCCAAATAGTGCAGCCTGCTGCACATTTTTTCAAATATTTCCTATTAGTGGCTTTCCATCCGTATCCAGCTAAATTTTGGAAAAACACTACATAGGATAACAGAGAGGAGCTTTTTTGGGCCTTGCAGCGCCGTTTACGGCTGTCTGCACGGTCGCTGTGTGAGTGCACATCGCTCTGTAGTCTGTCTGCAGCCACAGCCGGTTGGAGTCAGCTCAGGGTGCGTCACAGCCTCATACAGTTAAATCCATTGTCCTTTTTTGCCAAATAGTGCAGCCTGCTGCACATTTTTTCAAATATTTCCTATTAGTGGCTTTCCATCCATATCCAGCTACATTGTGGAAAAACACTACATAGGATAACATAGAGGAGGTTTTTTGGGCCTTGCAGCGCCGTTTACGGCTGTCTGCACGGTCGCTGTGTGAGTGCACATCGCTCTGTAGTCTGTCTGCAGCCACAGTCGGTTGTAGTCACTTAAGGGTGCGTCACAGCCTCATACAGTTAAATCCATTGTCCTTTTTTGCCAAATAGTGCAGCCTGCTGCACATTTTTTCAAATATTTCCTATTAGTGGCTTTCCATCCGTATCCAGCTAAATTTTGGAAAAACACTACATAGGATAACAGAGAGGAGCTTTTTTGGACCTTGCAGCGCCGTTTACGGCTGTCTGCACGGTCGCTGTGTGAGTGCACATCGCTCTGTAGTCTATCTGCAGCCACAGCCGGTTGGAGTCAGCTCAGGGTGCGTCACAGCCTCATACAGTTAAATCCATTGTCCTTTTTTGCCAAATAGTGCAGCCTGCTGCACATTTTTTCAAATATTTCCTATTAGTGGCTTTCCATCCGTATCCAGCTAAATTTTGGAAAAACACTACATAGGATAACAGAGAGGAGCTTTTTTGGGCCTTGCAGCGCCGTTTACGGCTGTCTGCACGGTCTTTGTCTGACTGCAGCTCACTCAGTAGTCAGTTCTGCAAGGAAAAAAAAAAATTTAAAAAAGTTCACTAAACACACCACTTTACAGTTGTGTAGGCCGCATTAGCTCATATTAAAGTCTAGTCCACACTCTAGAAAATCAGTGTTTCTTATACCTGTTAGGAGCTGTTCAGGAATAAGCACACTAAGCCCTTAGTAGTACTTTTCTGCTTATCTTTATCAGTCAACCAAGATGAAGAAGGCAGGGAGTAAGGCACGTGGGCGCGGAGCTGGGAGAGGACGTGGGGATAATGTGCCTGCTGCGGGCACCGGTGACTCATCATCACCCAGTTTCAGCAGGGAACAGTCCTTCATGCGCAGCTTTGTAGGAGAGCGCCGTACACCGCTGCTGCATGAAGACCAAATTGAAGCCGTTGTTGGATGGATGGCAGCTAACGCATCGACTTCAATTAGTGCCACATCCTCTCAGGCACAGAGCACTGAAGAGCACCCATCTGTCTCTTCACCACCTGCCAAATTGCCCAGGCAGTCAGAGAGCCCAGGACAGGAGCCGTCTCTACTTCTGTTCTCTGAATCTCTTGGCTTGGAAACGGGGCCAGCCAAGCAGCATTGGAGAAATGGAAGAAGAGGCAGTATGCAGTGATGCCCAACAGCTTTGTCTCTCTGACTCTGAAGAGATGGGTGGGCCAGTGCCTCCGGTCAGCACACCTCAGTACGCAGCTGATGATGAGACCCAGGTGCCACTTTCTGGTGCGTACTGTGCTGCCGAGACTACCCAGGAGAAGCAGTTGGTGGAAGAGGGTAGTGTAGATGATGAGGTCCTGGACCCATCATGCCGTGAGGTACAGGAAGGTGGTGGGAGCAGCTCTGAGGAAGAGATTCCCCGAACGGCCCAAAGAGGGAGAGGGAGGGGGAAGACTGCGGAGCCTGTAGCCTCCACTTTGGCACCCGTTAGGAGCATGTCTCTTCCAAAAGCCAAAACGGGCGCTCCCAAGACTTGCAGTGCCTGGTCCTTTTTTGACACAGTTGCAGATGACATTTTGCTTTGTCAAATGCACGGTGTGTCATTAGAAAGTCAAATGAGGGAAAAATGTCAGCAACCTCAATACCACAAATATGTGGAAACATGTGTGGAGCAGGCACGCGGCGGAGTTACAAAAACACACTGAAGACCTAGGCCAACCAACAGCGGCACCTACCACCTCTTCAGCTCGTGTTGTTGCCTCTTCCTCCAGCTCACACACAGCTGGTTCGGCTTCCTCACAGTAACGCCATGGAAGAACCTCTGGCACTGTTGTTCAGAGACCCACTGTAATTCCACCCACAGCACCACGTTCCCAGTCATCCTCACAGTCCCAGCCCAGTCTACATCCATCGGTAGCACAGGCATGGGAGAAAAAGCGGCCATTCTCGGCAAACCACCCCCGAGCACAGGCTCCGAATGCTTGCATTGCAAAACTACTGTCCCTTGAAATGCTCTCATTCAGGCTGGTGGAGACTGACAGCTTCCGTAACTTGATGGCATTGGCAGTCCCACAATACAACGTGCCCAGCCGCTTTTATTTCAGCAGGCAAGCCGTCCCTGCCCTGCACAAGCATGTGGAGGGACACATAAAACACGCGCTACTGAACGCCGTCAGTAGCAAGGTCCACCTCACCACCGATGCGTGGACCAGTCACCATGGACAGGGGCGATACCTTTCCCTCACTGCCCATTGGGTTAATGTTGTTGAGCCGGGTACAGATCGTGCGAGTGGCACAGAACGTGTTCTGCCAACTCCAAGGATTGCAGGAATCCAGTCTGTACGCATTGACTCCTCCTCATACACAAGTTCCTCAGAATCATCGCTGCAGGAGCCGTCACAGTCCACCACCACATGGACCCATGAACGTTTACCTGTTACGACCGATATGAGCACAGCCATGGCCAAACGTCAACAGGCCATCTTGAAATTAGTTTCTTTGGGGAATCGAAGCCACACAGCGCAGGAGATCTGGAATGCCATAAAGCAGGAGAGCGACGTGTGGTTTGTGCCAGCGAATCTCCAGCCAGGCATGGTAGTGTGTGACAATGGCCGAAATCTGGTGGCAGCTCTGGGCCTAGGCAACCTCACTCACATCCCATGTCTGGCACATGTGCTCAACTTGGTCGTGCAGAGTTTGTTGAGGGACTATCCGGATCTTGATGCATTGCTGCACAAGGTCCACCTAGAGTGTGCTCACTTGCGGCGTTCCAGCATGGCAAGATCGCGCATTGCAGCTCTGCAGCGCCGATTCCGCCTTCCGGAACATTGCATCATATGTGACCTACCCACCAGGTGGAATTCCACATTACATATGTTGGAGCGGTTGTGTGAGCAGCAGCAAGCTATGTAATGGAGTACCAGCTGCATCAGGCGCAAAGAAGTTGCACTCCGTGCCGTTCAGACTTCACAACCACAGAATGGGCCACTATGAAGGACGTCTGCCAGGTTTTGCATCCCTTCGATTATTCCACGCGGATGGCGAGTGCAGATGATGCACTAGTCAGCATGACTGTCCCCCTTATCTGCCTGCTTTGACAAACACTGCAAGCGCTAAGGGATGATGTTGTGGAAGAGGTGGAGGATGAGGAGTCACCATTTCCATCAGCTTCTGGACAGTCAGCGCTACGTGGTTCCTCACAAAGGCCTAGGCAGGGGACATTTTGTGAGGAGGATGAAGAGGAGTCAAATGAGGAGGAAGACATCCGTCCAGAGGAGGGAGTTACACAATTGTCCTGTAGTCAGTGTGTACAGCGAGGGTGGGGTGATGAAGAGCAGGCAGAGATCACGCCTCAAGCAGGGGACAGCGTTTCTTGGCCAGTTGGCAGTCTGCAGCACATGGTTGATTACATGCTGCAGTGCCTGAGAAACGACCGCCGCATCACCCACATTCTCAACATGGCTGATTATTGGGTGTACACCCTCCTCGATCCTCGCTACCGGGACAACTTACAAAGCCTCATCACACCATTGAACCGGGAGCGTAAAATGCGGGAGTACCAAGACACACTGGTGAATTCCATCATCTTCTCCAGTCCAACTGAGAGCAGTGCTGCTAGTGCTTTACAAAGCAGCTCAGTGCGTCGAGGCAGTGGAGGAGGCTCTGCACAAAGAGGGAGCAGAAGCAGTGCCAAGACCAGTATGGCCCAACTGTGGCACAGTTTTGTGTGCCCGCCACAAATGTCTACACCATCACAGGCGGCTCCAGTCAGCAGGAGGCAACGGTTCCGTCAGATGGTGACAGACTACATGTCTTGCCCTCTTACTGTACTCCCAGACGGCTCTTCTCCTTTCAAGTTTTGGGTCTCTAAGCTGGATACATGGCCAGAGCTTAGCCAGTATGCATTGGAGGTGCTGGCTTGCCCTGCGGCTAGTGTATTATCGGAACGCGTCTTTAGTGCCGCAGGTGGTGTACTAACAGACCGTCGCATGCAACTATCCTCCGATAACGTTGACCGGCTTACTTTTCTGAAAATGAACAAGGCCTGGATCTCGCAGGAATTCGCCACTCCTCTTCCTGATTAAATAATTGGGTGTCTACAGTATCCAGGTCTCCTGTTGTGTTCATCTTTCTACCACCTGACCTGTAATCCCTGGGCTCCAACAACGCCTGTTGATGCTCAGAAGTGCCGTCTGCACAGTCAAAACACATGACCCACTGTTATTGGGTTTCAGTAACGTCAGCTTATTCCCAGCTGTGTATCGGGCAACGTGTCCTGCAAACGCCATGCTGACACAACAACTGAAATGTAAGGGAACCTGCCCCCCCCTAGGCGTTTGTTACTGAAAGAGCCACCTTGTGCATCAGTTATGCTGCACAAGGAAAAGGTAGTTCTTTTACTTGTGCTCCTTGCACACGCAGAACTTAACACTTATAAAATGTGTCCACTGATACCGTAAAACCGTCCCGGAGGTGGGACTTTCCTTCGTAATGGAACGCAGCACAGCCGTCATCCCTACCCCCTTGGCACCTTGCGCCACCTCCTTAGCGTTGTTTTAATCTGTCCTATAGCCTGCTCTGCTATGTTCAACCTTGGCCATGCGCTGTTTGCGCTGCCCGTCTTCTGACATCATTTGGTGTCAGGTGGACTGGGCCTGTGCGGCCGCGCTGCCCGAGATCCCGCCTCGCAGTGTCTTCTGATTTCATCATACTGCGGGCCTGGGACCCATGGGCATGTGCAGTGCATATCTTCACCTCAGGCTCTTACTCATCTCCCTCCACGTTCTTCAGACTGTGCGCCGTCAGCTGATCCCTAATAGCATGCCACGGCCGTGACGCCGCACAGTCTGAAGAAGCCGAAAGGAGGTGAGTGAGAGGCAAAGATATGCACTGCGCATGCCCATGGATCCCAGGCCTGTGGTGTGATTACATTAGACGACACAGCGAGGTGGGATCCCGGGCAGTGCGACCGCACAGGCACAGCCCGCCTGACACCAAGTGATGTCAGAAGATGGGCAGCGCTAACTGCGCATGACCAAGGTTGAACATAACAGCGCAGGCTCGGTGACAGATTCCAACAACGCTGAGGATGCGGCGCACGCTGCCAAGGGGGTAGGAATAACGGCAGTGCTGCATCCCACCACGAAGGAAAGTCCCACCTCTGGGACGATTTCACGGTATCAGGGGACACATTTTATAAGTGTTTAGTTCTGCGTTTGCAAGGAGCATAATTACAAGAGCCACCTTTTCCTTTTGCAGCATTTGAGATGCACAAGTTGGCTCTTTCAGCTACAAACGCCTGGGGGGGGTTAAAGGTTCCCTTTATACTTGCTACAAGTAGGCCTCAGCCTACACTCGGCTCCTCCTGCTGTCCCTGGGCTTCAACACCGCCAGTTGCTGCCCGGAAGTGCTGGCTGCACAGAGAAAAACACTAGCCACTGTGTCAGTGGGGTTCAGTAACGCCAGCTGTTCCCCTGCTGTGTAGCCAGCAACGTGTCCTGCAAACGCCACGCAGACACAACAGACCTAAAACTGCCTCCAGTGCAGGCTTTGGCCTACACTCTGCTCCTCCTGCTGTCCCTGGGCTCTACCACCGCCAGTTGGTGCTCGGAAGTGCTGGCTGCACAGAGAAAAACACTAGCCACTGTGTCAGTGGGGTTCAGTAACGCCAGCTGTTCCCCTGCTGTGTAGCCGGCATCGTGTCCTGCAAACGCCACGCAGACACAACAGACCTAAAACTGCCTCCAGTGCAGGCTTCGGCCTACACTCTGCTCCTCCTGCTGTCCCTGGGCTCTAACACCGCCAGTTGGTGCTTGGAAGTGCTGGCTGCACAGAGAAAAACACTAGCCACTGTGTCAGTGGGGTTCAGTAACGCCAGCTGTTCCCCTGCTGTGTAGCTGTCATCGTGTCCTGCAAACGCCACGCAGACTGTTATGACCCCAATGGCGAGGGTCTCAGAGGAACGTGGAAGTCTGCAGAATACAAAAATCCAGCTCATAGGGCAGTGGTAACTGGGTTGACCATATATCTACTCCTAACGCCAACACTAGAAGTAGCCGGGGATCATTCCTACGTTGATTCTAGATGACACGCGCCAGCCGGAGAATCTAGCTACCCCTAGTAGAGGAAAACAAAGACCTTTCTTGCCTCCAGAGAAGGGGACCCCAAAGCTGGATAGAAGCCCCCCACAAATAATGACGGTGAGGTAAGAGGAAATGACAAACACAGAAATGAATCAGGTTTAGCACAGAGAGGCCCGCTTACTGATAGCAGAATAAGAAAGGTAACTTATATGGTCAACAAAAACCCTATCAAAATCCACACTGGAAATTCAAGAACCCCCGAACCGTCTAACGGTCCGGGGGGAGAACACCAGCCCCCCTAGAGCTTCCAGCAAAGGTCAGGATATAGATTTGGAACAAGCTGGACAAAAATACAAAACCAAAACAAATAGCAAAAAGCAAAAGGCAGACTTAGCTGGTATAACTGGAACCAGGATCAGTAGACAAGAGCACAGCAGACTAGCTCTGATAACTACGTTGCCAGGCATAGAACTGAAGGTCCAGAGAGCTTATATAGCAACACCCCTAACTAACGACCCAGGGGCGGATAAAAGGAAAGACAGAAAAACCAGAGTCAAAAAACTAGTAACCACTAGAGGGAGCAAAAAGCAAATTCACAACAGTACCCCCCCCCTTAGTGAGGGGTCACCGAACCCTCACCACGACCACCAGGGCGATCAGGATGAGCGGCATGAAAGGCACGAACTAAATCGGCCGCATGAACATCAGAGGCGACCACCCAGGAATTATCCTCCTGACCATAGCCCTTCCACTTAACCAGGTACTGAAGCCTCCGCCTGGAGAGGCGAGAATCCAAGATCTTCTCCACCACGTACTCCAACTCGCCCTCAACCAACACCGGAGCAGGAGGCTCAGCAGAAGGAACTACAGGCACAATGTACCGCCGCAACAAGGACCTATGAAATACATTGTGAATAGCAAACGACACAGGAAGATCCAGACGAAAAGATACAGGATTAAGGATTTCCAATATCTTGTAAGGCCCAATAAAACGAGGTTTAAATTTGGGAGAGGAGACCTTCATAGGAACAAAGCGGGAAGAAAGCCATACCAAATCCCCAACGCGTAGTCGGGGACCCACACCGCGGCGGCGGTTGGCAAAGCGCTGAGCCCTCTCCTGTGACAACTTCAAGTTGTCCACCACATGATTCCAGATCCGCTGCAACCTATCCACCACAGAATCCACCCCAGGACAGTCAGAAGGTTCCACATGACCCGAAGAAAAGCGAGGATGGAAACCAGAGTTGCAGAAAAAAGGCGAAACCAAGGTGGCGGAACTAGCCCGATTATTAAGGGCAAACTCAGCCAACGGCAAGAATGTCACCCAATCGTCCTGATCAGCAGAGACAAAACACCTCAAATAAGCCTCCAAAGTCTGATTGGTTCGCTCCGTCTGTCCATTAGTCTGAGGATGGAAAGCAGACGAAAACGACAAATCAATGCCCATCCTACTACAAAAGGATCGCCAGAACCTGGAAACGAACTGGGATCCTCTGTCTGACACAATATTCTCAGGGATGCCGTGCAAACGAACCACGTTCTGGAAAAACACAGGAACCAGATCGGAAGAGGAAGGCAGCTTAGGCAAAGGAACCAAATGGACCATCTTGGAGAAGCGATCACATATCACCCAGATAACGGACATGCCCTGAGACAGCGGAAGATCAGAAATGAAATCCATGGAGATATGTGTCCAAGGTCTCTTCGGGACAGGCAAGGGCAAGAGCAAACCGCTGGCACGAGAACAGCAAGGCTTAGCTCGAGCACAAGTCCCACAGGACTGCACAAATGACCGCACATCCCTTGACAAGGAAGGCCACCAAAAGGACCTGGCCACCAGATCTCTGGTGCCAAAAATTCCCGGGTGACCTGCCAACACCGAGGAATGAACCTCAGAAATGACTCTGCTGGTCCACTTATCCGGGACAAACAGTCTGTCAGGTGGACAAGACTCAGGCCTATCAGCCTGAAATCTCTGCAACACACGTCGCAGATCCGGAGAAATAGCTGACAAGATAACTCCATCTTTAAGAATACCAACAGGATCAGCGACTTCAGGAGCATCAGGCACAAAGCTCCTAGAAAGAGCATCGGCCTTCACATTCTTTGAACCTGGTAAATACGAGACAACAAAATCAAAGCGGGAGAAAAACAATGACCAGCGGGCCTGTCTCGGATTAAGGCGTTTAGCAGACTCGAGATACATCAGATTTTTGTGATCAGTCAAGACCACCACACGATGCTTAGCACCCTCGAGCCAATGACGCCACTCCTCAAATGCCCATTTCATGGCCAACAACTCCCGATTGCCCACATCATAATTTCGCTCGGCAGGCGAAAACTTCCTAGAGAAAAAGGCACAAGGTTTCATAACAGAGCAACCAGGACCTCTCTGCGACAAAACGGCCCCTGCTCCAATCTCTGAAGCATCCACCTCAACCTGAAAGGGAAGTGAGACATCGGGCTGGCACAAAACAGGCGCCGAAGTAAACCGGCGTTTCAACTCCTGGAAAGCCTCCACGGCAGCAGGAGCCCAGTTAGCTACATCGGAGCCCTTCTTGGTCATATCCGTCAAAGGTTTCACAATGCTAGAAAAATTAGCGATAAAACGACGGTAGAAGTTAGCGAAACCCAAGAACTTCTGAAGACTCTTAACTGACGAGGGCTGAGTCCAATCAAGAATAGCTCGGACCTTGACTGGGTCCATCTCCACAGCAGAAGGGGAAAAAATGAACCCCAAAAAGGGAACCTTCTGTACACCAAAGAGACATTTTGAGCCCTTGACAAACAAAGAATTTTCACGCAAAATTTTAAAGACCAACCTGACCTGCTCCACATGCGAATCCCAATTCTCAGAAAAAACCAAAATATCATCCAGATAAACAATCAAAAATTTATCCAGATACTTCCGGAAAATGTCATGCATAAAGGACTGAAAAACTGAAGGCGCATTGGAGAGCCCAAAAGGCATCACCAAGTACTCAAAATGACCCTCGGGCGTATTGAATGCGGTTTTCCATTCATCACCTTGCTTAATGCGCACAAGGTTGTACGCACCACGAAGGTCTATCTTGGTGAACCACTTGGCACCTTTAATCCGGGCAAACAAGTCAGACAACAGCGGTAAAGGATACTGAAATTTGACAGTGATCTTATTTAAAAGCCGATAATCAATACAAGGCCTCAAAGATCCGTCCTTTTTTGCCACAAAAAAGAATCCCGCACCAAGAGGGGAAGAAGACGGACGAATATGTCCTTTCTCCAGAGACTCCTTGATATATGAACGCATAGCGGTATGTTCAGGTACCGACAGATTAAACAGTCTTCCCTTAGGAAATTTACTGCCTGGGATCAAATCTATAGCACAGTCACAGTCCCTATGAGGAGGCAGTGCACTGGACTCAGACTCACTGAAGACATCCTGATAATCAGACAAATACTCAGGAACTTCCGAAGGCGTAGAAGAAGCAATAGACACAGGCAGGGAATCCCCATGAATACCACGACAGCCCCAACTTGAGACTGACATAGCCTTCCAGTCCAGGACTGGATTATGGGTCTGTAACCATGGCAGCCCTAAAACCACCAAATCATGCATTTTATGTAAAACCAGGAAACGTATCACCTCGCGGTGTTCAGGAGTCATGCACATGGTAACCTGTGTCCAATACTGCGGTTTATTTGCTGCCAATGGCGTAGCATCAATACCCCTAAGAGGAATAGGATTAACTAATGGTTCAAGAGTAAAACCACAGCGCTTAGCAAATGACAGATCCATAAGACTCAGGGCAGCACCTGAATCTACAAACGCCATGACAGGATAAGACGACAGTGAGCAAATCAAAGTTACAGACAGAATAAATTTAGGTTGCAAATTACCAACGGTGACAGGACTAACAACCTTAGCTATACGTTTAGAGCATGCTGAGATAACATGTGTAGAATCACCACAGTAGTAGCACAAGCCATTCCGGCGTCTATGAATTTTCCGCTCATTTCTAGTCAGGATTCTATCACATTGCATTAAATCAGGTGTCTGTTCAGACAACACCATGAGGGAATTTGCGGTTTTTCTATCACATTGCACCGAATTAGGTGTCTGTTCAGACAACACCATGAGGGAATTTGCGGTTTTGCGCTCCCGCAACCGCCGGTCAATTTGAATAGCCAGTGCCATAGTATCATTCAGACCTGTGGGAATGGGAAAACCCACCATAACATTCTTAATGGCTTCAGAAAGGCCATTTCTAAAATTAGCGGCCAGTGCACACTCGTTCCAATGTGTCAGCACGGACCATTTCCGAAATTTTTGGCAATACACTTCAGCCTCGTCCTGCCCCTGAGACATAGCCAGCAAGGCCTTTTCTGCCTGAATCTCAAGATTGGGTTCCTCATAAAGTAAACCGAGCGCCAGAAAAAACGCATCAATATCAGCCAATGCCGGATCTCCTGGCGCCAGCGAAAAAGCCCAATCCTGAGGGTCGCCCCGTAAGAACGAAATAACAATTTTTACTTGCTGAGCAGAGTCTCCAGATGAACGGGGTCTCAGGGACAAAAACAATTTACAATTATTCATGAAATTCCTAAACTTAAACCTGTCTCCGGAAAACAGTTCAGGAATCGGTATTTTAGGTTCTGACCTAGGATTTCTGATAACATAGTCTTGTATGCCCTGCACACGAGTAGCCAGCTGGTCCACACTTGTAATCAAGGTCTGGACATTCATGTCTGCAGCAAGCATAGCCACTCTGAGGTAAAGGGGAAGAAGAAA
Source organism: Ranitomeya variabilis (assembly GCF_051348905.1). Classification (NCBI taxonomy): domain Eukaryota; kingdom Metazoa; phylum Chordata; class Amphibia; order Anura; family Dendrobatidae; genus Ranitomeya; species Ranitomeya variabilis. The sequence continues at coordinate 486,993,333 of NC_135236.1, read as the reverse complement.
AAAAAAAAAAAAAAAAAACTCAGAATCTTCTTTCTTATAATCCCTCTTCTGCAATGCATAAAACATTTAATACTGGCCTGGCAAACTGTTATGACCCCAATGGCGAGGGTCTCAGAGGAACGTGGAAGTCTGCAGAATACAAAAATCCAGCTCATAGGGCAGTGGTAACTGGGTTGACCATATATCTACTCCTAACGCCAACACTAGAAGTAGCCGGGGATCATTCCTACGTTGATTCTAGATGACACGCGCCAGCCGGAGAATCTAGCTACCCCTAGTAGAGGAAAACAAAGACCTTTCTTGCCTCCAGAGAAGGGGACCCCAAAGCTGGATAGAAGCCCCCCACAAATAATGACGGTGAGGTAAGAGGAAATGACAAACACAGAAATGAATCAGGTTTAGCACAGAGAGGCCCGCTTACTGATAGCAGAATAAGAAAGGTAACTTATATGGTCAACAAAAACCCTATCAAAATCCACACTGGAAATTCAAGAACCCCCGAACCGTCTAACGGTCCGGGGGGAGAACACCAGCCCCCCTAGAGCTTCCAGCAAAGGTCAGGATATAGATTTGGAACAAGCTGGACAAAAATACAAAACCAAAACAAATAGCAAAAAGCAAAAGGCAGACTTAGTTGGTATAACTGGAACCAGGATCAGTAGACAAGAGCACAGCAGACTAGCTCTGATAACTACGTTGCCAGGCATAGAACTGAAGGTCCAGAGAGCTTATATAGCAACACCCCTAACTAACGACCCAGGTGCGGATAAAAGGAAAGACAGAAAAACCAGAGTCAAAAAACTAGTAACCACTAGAGGGAGCAAAAAGCAAATTCACAACAGCAGACACCACAACTGAAATTAAAGGGAACCTGCCAACCCAGGCATTTGTATGTATAACAGCCACCTTGTACAGCAGTAATGCTGCATTTGAACAAAGTGGCTCATTAAGTTATTCTCCTTGCACACGTCAAACTCAACACGTATAAAATGTGTCCCCTGATACCATTAAACCGTCCCTGAGGTGTGACTTTCCTTTGTAATGACACGCAGCAACCCCCTTGGTGCCATGCGCTGCCTCATCAGCATTGTTTGAATCTGCCACGGACCCTGCGCTGCTATGTTCAACCTTGGCCATGCGCAGGTAGCGCTGCCCGTCTTCTAACATCATTGGTTGGCAGGCTGGCTGCGTCTGTGCGGCCGCCCTGCCCGAAACAACGCCCCTCAGTGTCTTACTTATTTTGACAGCGAGGGTGTGATTGATGGGCATGAGCAGTGCATATCTTCGCCTCTCACTCATCTCCTTCCGCCTTCTTCAGACTGTGCGGCTTCATGGCCGTGGCATGCGATAAGGGATCAGCTGACGCCGCACAGTCTGTAGCAGGCGTAAGGACATGAGTGAGAGGCGAACATATTTACTGCGCAAGGCCATGAATCCCAGGCCCGCAGTGTGAATAAATGAAAAGACACTACGGGGCTGGGATTCATGGGCATGAGCGGTGCATATCTTCGCCACTAACATCTCCTTCCGCCTTCTTCAGACTGTGCGGCTTCATGGCCGTGGCATGCGATAAGGGATCAGCTGACGCCGCACAGTCTGAAGCAGGTGTAAGGACATGAGTGAGAGGCGAACATATTTACTACGCAAGGCCATTAATCCCAGGCCCGCAGTGTGAATAAATGAAAAGACACTACGGGGCTGGGATTCATGGGCATGAGCGGTGCATATCTTTGCCACTAACTCATCTCCTTCCACCTTCTTCAGACTGTGCGGCTTCATGGCCGTGGCATGCGATAAGGGATCAGCTGACGCCGCACAGTCTGAAGCAGGTGTAAGGACATGAGTGAGAGGCGAACATATTTACTGCGCAAGGCCATGAATCCCAGCCCCGCAGTGTGAATAAATGAAAAGACACTGCGGGGCTGGGATTCATGGGCAGCGCGACCGCACCGGCTGACATCAAATGATGTCAGAAGACGGGCAGCGATAACAGCGCATGGCCAAGGGATAACACAACAGAGCAGACTCCGGGACAGAAAAAAGCGACGCTCAGGAGGCTGCGCCCAGCACCAAGGTGGTATTTTTGACAGCTGTGCTGCGTCTCATTAAGAAGGAAAGTCCCGCCTCCAAGACAGTTTGACGGTATAAGGGGCTAAATTTTAAATGTGTTTCATTCAGCGTGTGCAAGGAACAAAATTAAAAGAGCAATCTTTTACTTGTGCAGCATTACTGCTGCACAAGGTGGCTATTCTAGTTTGTAACACCTGAGGGGGGTTTAAAGGTTCCCTTTCAATTTGCTCCAATTAGGCTTCGGCCTACACTCTGCTTCCCCTGCTGACCCTGGGCTTCAACACCGCCAGTTGGTGCCCGGTAGTGCTGGCTGCACAGAGAAAAACACCCGCCAATGTGTCAGTGGGGTTCAGTAACGCCAGCTGTTCCCCTGCTGTGTAGCCGGCAACGTGTCCTGCAAACACCACGCAGACACAACAGACCTCCAAATGCCTCCAGTGCAGGCTTCGGCCTACACTCTGCTCCTCTCCTCCTCCTGGATTCCCTGGGCTCCAACACCGCCAGTTGGTGCCCGGTAGTGCTGGCTGCACAGAGAAAAACACCCGCCAATGTGTCAGTGGGGTTCAGTAACGCCAGCTGTTCCCCTGCTGTGTAGCTGGCAATGTGTCCTGCAAACGCCACACAGACACAACAGACAATAAGCTGCCTCCCTCCAGTGCAGGCTTCGGCCTACACTCTGCTCCTCTCCTCCTCCTGGATTCCTTGGGCTCCAACACCGCCAGTTGGTGCCCGGTAGTGCTGGCTGCACAGAGAAAAACACCCGCCAATGTGTCAGTGGAGTTCAGCAACGCCAGCTGTTCCCCTGCTGTGTAGCCGGTAACGTGTCCTGCAACCGCCATGCAGACACAACAGATATTAAACTGCCTCCAGTGCAGGCTTCGGCCTACACTCTGCTCCTCTCCTCCTCCTGGATTCCCTGGGCTCTAACACCACCAGTTGGTGCCCGGTAGTGCTGGCTGCAGAGGGAAAAACACCCGCCAATGTGTCAGTGGGGTTCAGTAATGCCAGCTGTTCCCCTGCTGTGTAGCCGGCAACGTGTCCTGCAAACGCCACGCAGACACAACAGACCTCCAAATGCCTCCAGTGCAGGCTTCGGCCTACACTCTGCTCCTCTCCTCCTCCTGGATTCCCTGGGCTTTAACACCGCCAGTTGGTGCCTGGTAGTGCTGGCTGCACAGAGAAAAACACCCGCCAATGTGTCAGTGGGGTTCAGTAACGCCAGCTGTTCCCCTGCTATGTAGCTGGCAACGTGTCCTGCAAACGCCACGCAGACACAACAGACAATAAGCTGCCTCCCTCCAGTGCAGACTTCGGCCTACACTCTGCTCCTCTTCTCCTCCTGGATTCCCTGGGCTCTAACACCGCCAGTTGGTGCCCGGTAGTGCTGGCTGCACAGAGAAAAACACCCGCCAATGTGTCAGTGGGGTTCAGCAACGCCAGCTGTTCCCCTGCTGTGTAGCCGGTAACGTGTCCTGCAACCGCCACGCAGAAACAACAGATATTAAACTGCCTCCAGTGCAGGCTTCGGCCTACACTCTGCTCCTCTCCTCCTCCTGGATTCCCTGGGCTCTAACACCGCCAGTTGGTGCCCGGTAGTGCTGGCTGCACAGAGAAAAACACCCGCCAATGTGTCAGTGGGGTTCAGTAACGCCAGCTGTTCCCCTGCTGTGTAGCCGGCAACGTGTCCTGCAAATGCCACGCAGACACAACAGACCTCCAAATGCCTCCAGTGCAGGCTTCGGCCTACACTCTGCTCCTCTCCTCCTCGTGGATTCCCTGGGCTCTAACACCGCCAGTTGGTGCCCGGTAGTGCTGGCTGCACATAGAAAAACACCCGCCAATGTGTCAGTGGGGTTCAGTAACGCCAGCTGTTCCCCTGCTGTGTAGCCGGTAACGTGTCCTGCAACTGCCACGCAGACACAACAGACAATAAGCTGCCTCCCTCCAGTGCAGGCTTCGGCCTACACTCTGCTCCTCTCCTCCTCATGGATTCCCTGGGCTCTAACACCGCCAGTTGGTGCCCGGTAGTGCTGGCTGCACAGAGAAAAACACCCGCCAATGTGTCAGTGGGGTTCAGTAATGCCAGCTGTTCCCCTACTGTGTAGCTTGCAACGTGTCCTGCAAACGCCACGCAGACACAACAGACAATAAGCTGCCTCCCTCCAGTGCAGGCTTCGGCCTACACTCTGCTCCTCTCCTCCTCCTGGATTCCCTGGGCTCTAACACCGCCAGTTGGTGCCCGGTAGTGCTGGCTGCACAGAGAAAAACACCCGCCAATGTGTCAGTGGGGTTCAGTAACGCCAGCTGTTCCCCTGCTGTGTAGCTGGCAACGTGTCCTGCAAACGCCACGCAGACACAACAGACAATAAGCTGCCTCCCTCCAGTGCAGGCTTCAGCCTACACTCTGCTCCTCTCCTATTCCTGGATTCCCTGGGCTCTAACACCGCCAGTTGGTGCCCGGTAGTGCTGGCTACACAGAGAAAAACACCCGCCAATGTGTCAGTGGAGTTCAGCAACGCCAGCTGTTCCCCTGCTGTGTAGCCGGCAACGTGTCCTGCAAATGCCACGCAGACACAACAGACACTAAGCTGCCTCCAGTGCAGGATCCGGCCTACACTCTGCTCCCCCTGCTGACCCTTTGCTCCAACACCGCTAGTTGGGGCTCTAGGAAGACAATCTTGAATAGGTCCCCATCCTGGTTCCAGTACCGTCAGCTGGTTCCGGGCAGAGCCTTTGGCTTAGGTGCCTCCTTCTGGGTATCCGAGTTCCACCAACGTCAGGTGCTCCTTGGTAGTGCTTTCAGGCACCTCCTGCTTAGTAACCGGGTTCCAGTAACGTCAGCTGGTCCTCGGTAGTTCCATTGGCTCTTGGACCTTCGGCTACCCACCCGGGTTCCAGTACCGTCAGCTGGTTCTCGGCAGTGTCTTTTGCTCTTGAACCTTATGCTCCCCATCCTGGTTCCAGTACCGTCAGCTGGTTCCGGGCAGAGCCTTCGGCTTAGGTGCCTCCTTCTTGTTATCCGAGTTCCACCAATGTCAGGGGGTCCTTGGTAGTGCTTTCTGGCAGGGGTACCTCCTGCTTAGTAACCGGGTTCCAGTAACGTCAGCTGGTCCTCGGTAGTTCCATTGGCTCTTGGACCTTCGGGTAGCCATCCGAGTTCCAGTTCCATCAGCTGGTTCTCGGCATTTTCTCAGCCTTTTTGTACCTTCTGCTACATTTCCAAGTTCAAGACCCTAAAGACGACGACCCGGAAGACCAAGAAGCAGAAGAAAAAGAGGCTGCAGAACAAAGAGCAGAAGAACATTAAGCATAACACTAAACATCAGAGCAAAAGATATTATCTAAATTATAAGCAGAAGAAGACTAAGCAGTGTATGGGGGTGAGTCCGTTCCTCCTCGTGGTGCCCCTGGATAAAGCCTGCTGCTGCAGGCCAAACTGAACGCGGACAAATCCTGTTGTTACTCTTTTGTGACAGGCAGAACGGAAGGTGTAATCTTCAAACTTTTATAGATAAGAACTACAGGAATGCCTGTCACAAATAAGAATATGATGAAGAAGTAGAATATGAAGAAGAATAATAGTTGAATAAAAAGAATATGAAGAATGTAACAAAAAAAAATAATAGGTAGAAGATGAAGAAGAAGATGAATAAGGTGAAGAAGAAGTTGATGTCAAAGATGCTGCTGCTGAGGATGATGAAGAAGAAAGTGTGGGAGAAGTAAAAAAGGTGAAGGGCGGGGAAGTAGTGAAACATCAATATCTGACAAAATAAAAAAAATCTTAACATAGTCAATATCTTTGTAACTCTGAACGTCTTAAAAAAATAAAATAAAATTCCTGCTATTCTATGTGATTGGGCTAAACCTCTATGCCTTTAATGTCTCCACTACCTCCCCCAAAACATCCTACATTATTCTTAGTTGTTTTCCTTCATGTAGAATGAACCTACAAGGAAAGAAAGGGTTTATTTTAATTCCGATATTTTGGTCCCATTGACTTGCATTGGTATCGGGTATCGGTATCTGCGATATCCGATATTTTTTGAATATCGGCCGATCCAATCCGATACCGATACTTTCCGATATCGGAAGGTATCGCTCAACACTAGTAAAGAGCGCTAACTAACATGATTGCTGGGACCTTCTATTTTTATATATTACCAACCATTAACTATAACTGTCCCAGTAAATTATCTGTTGCTGGGCAGAATACAATCCCAACACCATAACTCATTTCAGAGTTCACATTACACATCAACAATACACATATTCTTATATTCTTCAAGGGGAACATGGGCAGCATTTCCATCTCTCTACATCAGCACCCCTTGAAGTTTATGTTTCCATCTTCATGAAAATAACACAATAAACTATTTACAGAAAAACTAATGTCATGAAAACTCAATAAACTTCACAACTTAAATATGGTGTTTGTATAAATAGTGTTCAGATGAATCTGGTAGAAATCTGGCATTAACCACAGATAAATCACCGATGTGTGTTTAAATGTTGTTCTACATATATCCTACAATATCTGATTAGTAATGCAGGCAAATAGCTGCAATGTAAGCAAAGTCAAATGTTATTTCAGAAACAAATCCCCTGATGACCTCAGACTGCCACCTGAGGTTATTGCTGTCTGGGGCGTAGTTTATTGCTTTTTTCCTATTACATTATTCCTATTGTACATCAGAGCTCTAGAAAACTGGAAGATGTGAGGACAGATTTATGATGGAAGCATTGACCCTTCTGAAGCTATAATTCATGTATATGATCATCTTGTCCTTTTAAAAGGTGAACCTTTACTTCCAAGATCTGGGAGACAAAAGTCCATACCCACGGCATAACACATCTGCGTACATGTATTTTTATTTCAGTCAGAGAATGGAATATACACTACTCAGCATTGAAATTAAAACACCAAGAAGGAAAAGTCGTGGAATTATGGAAATCACAGGATTGATAAACATGTTAATAATATAACAATGCTGAAGAAAAAAGTGGAAAAAAAGGTTCAAAACATCTTTATTTATTCAGAATGGAGTTTGGGCGCCACACACAGAAATACAAGCACAAGGTTATTAATGATTTTCTGAGGAATGTTCTGCCATTGTGAATACACTTGAGCATGCAAATTATCAAAATCCACTGCTGGCAGCTCTCTTTGCAGTTGACCAATGACAGATTTGCGACAATTCCGGAGACACTGCAGATTTTGGTAGCACATTTAGGCCATGAGCAACATTTGGCCTTGTGTCCTCCTGTTGAAAAATGACTCCTGGGACACTTTGCTGAAATGACTGCACCAGTGGTTCTAAAGCTAAATCAATGTAACGAGTTGATAGTGTAGCTTGAATGAAGACTAAAAGGGTCTGGCTATGGTACATTATGCCACCCCAAACCATAATCCCAGGAGTAGGACCAGAGTGATGTTCCCTCATGAATGCCTCTTCATGGGTTTGCCAACATAGTTTTGCAAGTTCAATGTTGAGGCGTGCACGTACCACTCACCTGTATAAATATCAGTCTGTTCCCAACATTACTTGGTAAATTCTATGCTCCTCTGTTCTGATATATTGTATCTGGAACTAGTTTATTCTCTTTCACATCATCTAAAAAATGTATATTCAATATAACACTCAATATTATTCAAAATAGACAAGTAATGGAAAGTAATAAAAACATTTATAGACACCGAGACAAATAGTGGAGTGGCCTTCCCACATAAGTGCTTACAATTAGAGACGGGTGAACCCAAACAGTAAAGTTCGGCATCCTTACCTAACACCTACTGTTTGGGTACAGACACCGAACACGGACTTCGCAGGACGTCCATGTTACTGTTCAGGTTTGGCCCCCTGAACACCAGGTGTTTGTCGCACTGTCATACACAGTGTCTCTGCTGGATGGCAGGCTTTATAGTCTCATCATGACACAATGCAACTTACCATCTAAATGTAGCAGAGCTAGACCCGTCATGGGACAAATGGATTATTATTGTCTCTGCGGACAGGTGAGGAATACTGTTGTTTATTATTTTAATTCTCTTACAGGAGACCATGGCTTCTGTGGACTGGGTGATGACATAAGTATGGTTTAATTTAGATTAAAGGAGTCTGTGCCACTCTTTCAATTAAAGGACTTTTTCTGGGTGTGTTTTTTTTTTATACCATATGACTATGGAGTTAGTAATGGGGCGTCTTATAGACGCCTCTCCATTACTAACCACTGGGCTTCATGTCACCTGACCATATAAAGCTGATATCAACCCCCCCAACTATCACCCCACTTGCCACCTGCACCAGGTCAGGTGGGAAGAGCGAGGAAGAGTGCCAGATTTGATGCATCTCATGGATGCACCATTTTTGGGGCTGCTGAGAGCTGATGTTTTTAGTCTGGGAGGCACCAATATTCATTGCCTCTTCCTTGGCTATTAATATCAGCCTGCAGCTGCCTGCCTAACCTTTGCTGGTTATTAAATATAGGAGGACCCTAAATCATTTTTTTGGAGGGGTCCCCCATTTTAGTAACCAGGAAAGTTAAGTATACAGCTGTGAGCTGATATTAATCACTTGGGAACCTTTATGAATATTGTCTTATTCCCAGAATATTATCATCAGCCACCAGCTGTCGGCTTTCCCTCTGTTGATTATGAAAATTATGGGGGACCCCCATGCGTTTTTATTTTCAATTATTTTAATTGTCAACAAGAACAGCAAGGTCACCTGAGTTCATAGTATCTGTTTCTCTTGCTTTGCTAGTGCCAGTGCCAGTGCCGGTCTGATGAACCGCCATAAATCCAGCAATCGGCACTCTGGCATTCAACAGTCCGGCACTGAAGCTACAATGAGACCCGGTGGCTTGTACTCAGGTAACCTTTCATGTTACCAGAGTTCAGAGCTATTGGGTCTCCTGACAGCTGTGAGGCCCTGAAACATCATATGAAATTATGAGGGACATTTTAAGGTTACTGAAGTTTTCAGCTGCTGGAACACCTGAAGGCTGTTAACTAAGGTTACCTTGGGTGTGTATTTTACCGTACTAGTAAATAAATAAATAAATGAAAAAAATGAAGCGTGGTCCCTCATAATTTTCATAAACAGCTGTTGGAAAGCTGACGGCTGGGAGCTGATTTTAACATTCTGGGAAAGAGACAATATTCATAAAGGTTCCCAGGCTATTAATATCAGTTCACAGCTGTAGACTTAGCCTTTCATGGTTATAAAAATGGGGGATCCCCCCAAAAAAAAAATGACGTGGAGTTCCCCTGTATTTTTGATTACCAGCCAGGCAAAACTGACAACTGCAGGCTGCAACGCTCCTAGCTTGTTGCTCTGCAAACATTAAAGATCAAAGTATGCAAGTTAACTTGAACACTCAAACAATGAGGGATTATATCTTCCCCCCCAAAAGTGTGGATAATGCCCTGAAGGACAGAGACTCTATAGAACAGCAGCCAAGACAACATGGCTCCAACCGGTAGAATACAAAGTTGCTCTAGTGACCATCACTGAACCCATGGAGACATTTGGAGATCCCAGGTTGGGACAATCAGGACACCTGGCCACATACCTCAATGGACTCTATCAGCTTAATAAGCTTACCCCTACCTCCTCTCTATGGGTGCCCGCCAGAATCGGGGTGCTACTTGTTGGGGTAGTTTGCCCTGGAAGCACCAAAGTCGCAGATGTTCTAATTCCCTGCGAGGTAGTGGAACGGTCAGACTCTGTCATTTGCACCATCTTATGTACTTGCTATTATGCTATTATGTTATTGACCCAATAAAGAATAACCTCATTGTGTTACTATCACACTGTTATCTGAGTAGTATTCTGCCCACAGGGAAGGAGTGAGTGCATTCAGTGGGATGAGCCCTGATCTATGTGGTCTTTCTAATGACAGCCAGGCCAGTGGATGAGAGCACCCACTTACCTTCGTGTCTTCACACTTGGTGGCAGCGGTGGGATACTACTCAGCCTGCCAGATCTGGGGGAGCTGCAGGGGACTGGTGTTTGTAGACACCTTTTAAGGGCTCCACAACCAGGGAGGCAGATAGACAGTCCTATCAGACAATAGGTGAGGCATACACAGCAGGTCTAGGACGCCACCATGTCCAACTCCACTAGGTTGGCTCAACAGAAATGTAACTACAGGAGTTGTGCCAGCTTCGAAGCATCAAATGCCGGGCCACCAACACATGGTCAGATTTGATTCAGGAATTGGTCCTTTGGGATGCCCAGAACATCGTGGAGAACGATGAAGTTGACCAAGAGGCATTGAACTGCTTGCCAAATCAAGGATCCAGTGGCAGTCTGGAATCAAATGTCTCCACAAAAGGGTGCTTAGAAAACTAAAATCCATATACTAAACCATCAACATAGTAAAAAAAACCAAACTGAAGCTATCGCACATAGGTGGTCATAATTCTTCCTGACGATAAATAATTCATAAGCAAATTAAAGTTTAGAAAAGCCATAAACAGTTTCTTCCAGTCCAGTAGAACTGATAAATTGCATTTATTTTATCCAGGATTTGTTGTAAATGAATGTACTGGAGGTAAAATCAATAGAGCAATAAAACTATTAGAACTAATAACAACAAATATCCAAGTAAGGAATAGAAAAAATACAACCGTTTGATATTTGATATTTTAGAAAATTACAGAATACCGCTGTAATAAAATAGACTCTATACAGTGCATTAACCCTTTGGCACTACCCACACCTTTCTGTTACTTACAAGCTAAATATTCTAAGCAAAGGCATTCAAATAAATGACAGCATGTCATGTTAGATTGCCAGAAAGGTCTGAGCAATACGGAAGGGATTTCAACACACTAAGGCTACTTTCACACTAGCGTCGTACGACGCACGTCGCAATGCGTTGTGCCGACGTACCGACGCATACTGTGAAAAAAAACCACAACGGGGGCAGCGGATGCAGTTTTACAACACATCCGCTGCCCCATTTTGATGTCCAGGGAGGAGGGGGCGGAGTTCCGGACGCGCATGCGCGGTCGGAAATGGCGAACACGACGCACCAAAAATGTTACATGTAACTTTTTTTGTGCCGACGGTCTGCCACAACACGACGCATCCGTCGCATGACGGATGCAACGTGTGGCAATCCGTCGCAATGCGTCGCTAATGCAAGTGTATGGAGAAAAAACGCATCCTGCAGGCAATTTTGCAGGATGCGTTTTTTCTCCAAAACAACGCATTGCGACGTGCGTCGTACGACGCTACTGTGAAAGTAGCCTAAGCATCTGTTCATTCTGGAAACCAGTGGCAGTACCAGATCGGAGACTTCACCAATGGATTCTTCTTACATGTGCCTATGATAGGGGTGATAAAATTGCTGTAGTCTTGAAGCTAGTTACACTACTAAAGAAACACATTTAATTTTCAATAAAAAAGATTATAAGAATTGTAGGATAGAAAACTGTATGTAACTTGCTTTGGTTACCTGGTGTAGGGAATAAACAGTCCTAATCTTTGACATTAACCTTGGGATTTTCCGTTTTTCCGTGTTCCGTCAATTTGGCCATGTGAGGGCTTATTTTTTGCGGGACGAGTTGTACTTTTGAACGACATCATTGGTTTTACCATGTCGTGTACTAGAAAACGGGAAAAAAATTCCAAGTGCGGTGAAATTGCAAAAAAAGTGCAATCCTACACTTGTTTTTTGCTTGGCTTTTTTGCTAGGTTCACTAAATGCTAAAACTGGCCTGCCATTATGATTCTCCAGGTCAGTAAGAGTTCATAGACACCTAACATGACTAGGTTCTTTTTGATCTAAGTGGTGAAAAAAAATTCCAAACTTTGCTAAAAAAAAAAAAAATTGCGCCATTTTCCGATACTCGTAGCGTGTCCATTTTTCATGATCCAGGGTTGGTTGAGGGATTATTTTTTGTGTGCCGAGCTGGCGTTTTTAATGATACCATTTCGGTGCAGATACGTTCTTTTGATCGCCCGTTATTGCATTTTAATGCAATGTTGCGGCGACCAAAAAAACGTAATTCAGGCATTTTTAATTTTTTTCTCACTACGCCGTTTAGCAATCAGGTTAATGCTTTTTTTTATTGATAGATCGGGTGATTCTGAATGCGGCGATACCAAATATGTGTAGGTTTCATTTTTTTTTTTATAGATTTATTTTGATTGGGGCAAAAGGGGGGTGATTTAAACTTTTATATTTTTTTATTTTTTTCACATTTTTTTAACTTTTTTTTTTACTTTAGCCATGCTTCAATAGCCTAGTAGCTGGCACAACCCGATCGGCTCTGCTACATAGCAGCAATCATCAGATCGCTGCAATGCAGCAGAAATGCAGGTGTGCTGTGAGCGCCGACCACAGGGTGGCGCTCACAGCTACCGGTAATCAGTAACCATAGAGGTCTCAAGGACCTCTATGGTTACTATTCTGATGCATCGCCGACCTCCGATCATGTGACGGGGTTGGCGATGCGCTCATTTCTGGCCGCCCGACCGGAAGCTCCAGTTAAATGCCGCTGTCTGCGTTTGAAAGCGGCATTTAACTAGTTAATAGCGGCGGGTGAATCGCGATTTCACCTGCCGCTATTACGGGCACATGTCAGCTGTTCAAGACAGCTGACATGTCCTGGCTTTGATGCGGGCTCACCGCCGGAGCCCGCATCAAAGCGGGGGTTCCGACCTTGGACGTACTATCCCGTCCGAGGTCAGAAAGGGGTTAATTTCAGAACAAATTCAGGGTGGAAAAAACTCAAACAGATCTCTATTCATGGTTATTTTCCCATCATTTAAATAAGACTCTTTCCAAAACGTGTTACTGTTTAAAGGAAACCTGTCATGACCTAAAACAAAATTAACCTGCAGTTATGGGGTTAATCTGCAGGTTAATAGCGTTCTGAAGCTGCCATGTCTGCACTGAAAACCAGTCTTCTGGGAAGAAATTAACTTTATTCCTCCTGGCAGCCTCTGACTTTCAGTTGTAGGGATGTGGCTAGCACGCTTTCAGTCATCACTCAGTACATAGTGAGCGGCAGCTGTAAGGCTGGTTTCACACTTGCGTTTTTGAACGCATGCGTTTAAAAAAAAAAACGCATGGTGCAAAAACGCATGTAAATGCATGTAAACGCAGCGTTTTTTTGACGCATGCTTTAAACGCGTGCGTCAAAAAAACGCAGCGTTTACACGCATTTACATGCGTTTTTGCATGCGTTTGCGTTTTTTTGAAAATTTTACAAAAAAAAAAAAAAGATAACCTGACACAACCAATGGGAATAGAGAGGGCGTATATGATTGTCTCTCAATATATAGACCCTAGGGGGACAGAAATTTTCATAGCTTGCTACTGTTTCCTGTGTCATGATGGATCTTGCTATGGATAACTTTTATTTCAATCTGGAGTTCAGCTTCAAGATTTTCCTTGCCTGTGTTTTTGCTTGGGAGCAAGACCGAAACCGCCAAAGATGGAGAAGGAGACAGCGTCGGCGTTTTTGGAGGCACCCCATCATTGAAGTGCGTGAGAGCCGTGGAGCATATCACACGCTCTATGCAGAGCTGAATGACAACCCGGAGAAATTCCAGGATTATACCAGAATGTCTCAAGATTCTTTCCGGGATTTACTGGCTCGTGTCGAAGGATCCATAAGGCGACAGGACACACGGCTCCGTAGAGCGATTCCACCTGAGGAACGTCTGTTAGTGACATTACGGTACGTTACAAAACTAAACCAATGACCGTCAAATTTGTTGTTATTACTTTTTTTTTTTTTTTTTTAAACACACCATAAGAGCCGATTTTAAATGTTTTTTTTGTTTCTTTTTCTTCTAGATTTCTTGCCACAGGAGAGAGTTTATCTTCCCTGCACTTCCAATACCACCTTGGAATCTCAACCCTCTCCGGAATTGTTGTGGACACCTGTCGTGCGTTATGGAATGTACTCCGTGAGGAGTTTATACCCGTACCCACCGTGGACATGTGGCGGGAAATTTCAACTACATTTTTGAACGTGTGTGATTTCCCCAACTGTTTAGGGGCGGTGGATGGAAAGCACATCCGCATTGTCAAACCTGCCAGAACCGGATCTGAGTTTTATAATTATAAAAAATATTTTTCGGTAGTGCTCATGGCAATAGCGGATGCGGAGTGTCGCTTCATCGCCGTGGATATTGGAGGTTTTGGCCATGGCAATGATTCCCAGACCTTCAAGAGCTCGGATATGGGCCGTCGGGTGTATGGCAACAATTTTAATTTTCCCTCTCCACAGCCTCTCCCCAACACTCAAGGCCCACCGCTGCCATTTGTTATGGTTGGGGATGAGGCCTTCCAGATGTGTGAAAATCTCCTGAAGCCCTATTCTAGTAGGGACTTGGACCACACTAGAAGAATATTCAACTACAGACTGACCAGGGCCAGAAGAACCGTAGAGTGCAGCTTTGGCATTCTTGTTGCTAAATGGCGCATTCTTGCAACAGCCATCAATCTAAAAGTGGAAACAGTGGACGAGGTGGTCAAAGCCTGTGTGGTTCTACACAATTATATAATGGCTAAGGAGCGACCCCACATTGAACTTGATGAACCTGTTTCACACCCATTGCCTGATTTTCAGCCTCACCCGATGCGGTCAACTGCAGCCGTTGGTCTTATGCGGGACCAATTTGCGGCCTATTTTGTGTCCGATATTGGACGTGTGTCATGGCAGGACAATGTTGTGTAAATGTCCTGTTGTATGTTTATGTTTAACAATTATTAAACACTGATACAAATTTTTCAAATTAATAAACTTTTTTGTGTTGACCATGTCTACTATCTTTTTCCTCTCTAAACAAAGGTTGACCAAAGATGGGAAGTAGATATGTATATCATATTTTGTAATCCAAATCCAGGAGTGGGTGATAGTTGATGAGGTAATAATTTTTATTTTTTAATCGTAATTTACCTCTGTTGCACTCCTTATTTTGGTTTTCAAAGAATGATATAAAACACGGCCCCAATACTTATAATAATGGTACAAAATTTACATTTATTTATTGTTAATCTTGTTGACGTCATTGCGTCAAGACTGTCACGGTCTCTATACCCATCAAGTCAAGTGTAAGAAATAATAAATTCATGATAAACATATACATGATCATGAATTCACCAATTTTTACACCTGGCCAGGTGAGCATAGATATGTAGCGTGTGACAACCATTGTCCCATAATGTGCTATATAGAATATGGTGAATATGTCTATTTTGACATCTGACCGGTTCAGTTGAGTTCTGAACTTGATTTCCACAATTTTCTCTTTGTACAGTGACACTACACTAGGTACAAAAATAAGAGTATGGAAATAAATAATATTTTTTTGGCCAACTCATATCTTTATACTAAAGAAACACATATAGATGTTGTCTTGTATTTTATACTACTGGAGATATGTTTTGGCCAAAAGAATAAGTGTGTGGCGAAGTTTATTGATGTGTATTGAGAGGGGTGAAAGACACAATAAACCAAGCATAATTGTTGCAAATAAACTTTTTTTTTATTGATTAAACACAAACAAATTTATTTTTTTGTGCCGCGATGGGTTGTACCGCGCCGGCGTGGGGTGGAGTGACGTATCTGGGGGGTGTTCAGAACTGAAGCCTGGCTCACCGTGGAGCAGGCAGAGGTGGCAGGAGAAGGGGCAATAAAACTGGAAGAGTCTGGAAGTTCGGGGATGGGGCTTAAAACATGAGGGGCTTGAGACACACTGGAAGGTTGAGACACAAGAGACAATAGAGACACATCGGTAGGTGATGGGGGAGGAATATTCAGAGTTTTTTGTTCTTTGTGAGTTTGTCCGGTTTGCCTTTGGGTTCTCCTGGTAGGGGGATGTATTCTTGGGCTAGGATGTTGAGTGTTGGCGGGAGACACGTCAGGACCCGGCTCAACAATTACACAGTCCGTCTCCATTGTGGTGCGCTCGGCAACATCTGAGTCCAACAGCATTGTAGTGGGGGGGAAAGATAAAGCCCCGCCTGGGTCCTGGTGCCTCGTTGGGGGGGGGAACATAAAACCATCCCAGGGTCCTGGTGCCTCGTTGGGGGGGGGAAACAAAGCCCATACCAGTGTCCTGCTGCATTGCTGGTGGGGGGGAACATAAAGGCGTGGCAGGTTCCTGCTGCATCATGGGGGGGCCAGTGCGATACGCCATGCCTGGGTCCTGCTGCATGGGGGGGTGGCCCGTCCTATACGCCATGCCTGGGTCCTTCTGCATCGGGGGGTGGGCCGTCCTATACGCCTGGCCTGGGTCCTGCTGCATCGGGGGGTGTCCTGCCAGGAAAGCAATGCCTCGGTCCTGCTGCATCGGTGGTAGGCCAGTCCGATATGCCATGGATGGGTCCTGCTGCATCGGGGGGGTCCGGTCCGATATGCCAGGCCTTGGTCCTGCTGCATCGGGGGTGGGCCGGTCCGATATGCCATGGATGGGTCCTGCTGCATCGGGAGGGGGCCGGGCCGATAAGCCACGCCAGGGTCCTGCGTCATCGTGGTGTCAGCGGAGGAGGTCCAAGCCGGAGCAGCGGTTGTCACGGTGGTGGCAGTGGGATGTCCAACAGCACTCGTCATCGTGTTGGCGCTGTAGTGGAGTACACCTGTGGATAGAATAGAGGTGGCCGTGCAGTGGCATGCAGCAGCGGTAGGAATGGTGTTTAATAGTGACAGTGACGGCACAGTAGGATATGCCGCCACATTTCGACTCTGACTCTGCTGCATAGCCTGCACAAAAGCAACATTGCAGGCCTGCATCACACTCAGCTGGAGATCAGGGCTAAGGTGTTCCGACATGCCCTGTAGGATTTGATTAAAAAAATGATGAGCTGGCTTCTTGAGGTCGGCTTTCAATTGATCAACGCTTTTGGCGACATCCTGGATGCGGCAATGTAAGAGATTATGGGTCACATCCATTCTGTCACCTAAAGCCTTGATAGCTTCGTGTAAAACCGAGCTCAAGTGCAAAAACTCAGGCATGAGGGACCTATCCGAAGCCCTCTGTCGCTGCCGGGATGTGCCCGCAAAAATGGGTGCAGTGAAAGAGGATTGCGAAAGGGGAAGACCTGATGTGCCAGCCCCCTGGTCTCCAGTGAGTGTGGAAGACCCACCTGGTGCTGCGCTGCTGGATGGCTGGGACGGGTCCGTGGCTGCCGGCTGAAGGACCGCTCCAGAACCTGTTGCGACAGTCGTGCAGTGTGTGCTGTGTAAAAAGAAAACAGAAAATTAATACCAAACTATAACAAGACGGTACATCCTGTGGAAATAAAAATGACAGATTATCTCAATGCAATACAACCGGAAGCATGTGAGAAATACTTACGTTCTCATGAGAAGGACCGGTCTTAGAAAGGCCAGCACACGGTGATATTTGTACGGCCGGTGCCTTGCTCCGGAACCACTGGCTGCACGATTCTCATCACGAAGGTCCTTGTTGAAGCGGTCCTTCATGGAACGCCAACGTGTTCTTACTTTGTCCACTGTGAAATAACAATAAAATATAATGGTCAGAAAAAGGACTTTAGGCCGTGCTCTCTTGACTGTGTGTGATGAAAGAAACTCCGAAAAGTTTCTTTCATCACACAAAGTCAAGAGAGCCCGGCCAAGGTCTCTGCTGCTTCACACTGCAGTGCAATACTTACTAAATGCATTACGGACCCGTGGCGGGGCATTCTCCCAGCCATCCCACAACGCTTGGGCCACCTCACTCCACAAACGACGTAGCGTACTGTTGACGGCGTGCTGTGGATCCCGGCTGTCCCACAACGGGACTCGCTCCTGGACCAAGGTGATCAGGAGGTCATTATCGATCCGGTCCTCGTCCCGTTGTGATACCTAAAAGAAAAAAAAAAAAAATTAAATTTGCTCAATCACATTAGGAAAAAGAAAAAACCATAATATGAGAAAGGGCAGGAATCTGAAAGATAAATTTAAGAAAAGGATCATACAAGAAAAATTTAAAGAAAATCAAGGGTACAGAAAGGAAGATTCAAGAATATTTCAATGAGGACAGTCTGCCTTATATACATACCCGCTGCCGTCTTCCCACCGGACCTTGACTACGCTGCTCAGTCCCTCTCTGTCCCTCAGTTGAAGTGCTCTATAAAAAAAAAAAATCAAATTGTCTCATGTGTCGATGTGACAGTCAATACTTACCAAGCTGAAGGACCAAAAACTAACCTCACTGACACGATCCACTTCTGACTGACGTGGCTGGAACTCCTCATCTGATGAATACTCCGTAGAAGACATTCTGATGCATGTTGAAAGAAAAAAAAATAATAAATTAGGACATGTAGATCAAAAAAATTTAAAATAAACGCATTGCCTAGGATATACTCACATTGCTCTGGGTCTTGTCCATCAATGAGTCCGGCCAGGGTCTGGTCTTCTTTTGAGTCTGATGAGAAATGACCAGAAACTTCCCCCAACCTTCCTTTTATAACCCTGCTGCTATGGGGGAGGCTTATCAGTGTCTAGATAACCTTATCTACAGTCTATTCAACTTTTGTTTAAAAAAACGCATGCGTCAAAAAACGCATGCGTTCCCATTGACGCCAATGCATTTTTTGGCCAAAAAAAACGCATGAAAACGCATGCGTTTTTTTGGGTCAAAAAAACGCCCCTCAAAAATACTACAAGTTGCATTTTTGAAAATGAACGCATGCAGTAAAAAAACGCATGCGATTGAAAACGCGACCAAACGCGTACACATAAAAACGCATGCGTTTTCAATGTTAAATATAGGAAAAAAAACGCATGCGTTTTTTTGAAAAAAAAACGCTGCAGACAAAAACGCAAGTGTGAAACCACCCTAAACACGCTATGACCCTGACAGCCTGCTCAACTGTGCATCAGTACAGAGTTGGCAGGCAATCAGCGGCGGGTGAGGTTGCAACTGCCGCTTACGCCGGGTTCACATTAGTGTTTCTCTGTGCTGCTTATGATCTGCATACATCCCCAAGCATCATGTGTACATATCTTTAACATGGTGTACGCAAGGACATGCGATCGCATGGGTTCACATGCAGATGGGTACGCATGCGTTGTTTCACGGTGTGGGGCGGTGTCCGGCGAACGTAAAATGTTGCATTTTTTGAGGTGTCAAATATTGCGCAATCATCCGCATGCCGACGATTGTGGATGATTGCATAAAAAAAGCATTACAGTCCATGGGAACGCATTGGTACGCAAGGACATGCGTACGCATGCATTCGATACGCATGCTTACTTAACACTAATCATGTCCAGGAAATGATGTCAACACCTACAAAATCACTGATGTATAGTGTTGAGCGATACCTTCCGATATCGGAAAGTATCGGTATCGGAAAGTATCGGCCGATACCGTCAAAGTATCGGATCTAATCCGATACCGATACCCGATCCCAATGCAAGTCAATGGGACGAAAATATCGGAATTAAAATAAACCCTTTATAAACTTGTAGGTTCATTCTACATGAAGGAAAACAACTAAGAATAATGTAGGATGTATTGGGGGAGGTGGCGGAGACATTAAAGGCACAGAGGTTTAGCCCAATCAAATAGAATAGCAGGATTTTTATTTTTTTTTATGACGTTCGGCGTTAGAAAGATTTTGACTGTTATTTTTTTTTATTTTATTTTGTCAGATATTGATGTTTCACTACTTCCACGCCCTTCACCTTCTTTTTTACTTCTCCCACACTTTCTTCTTCATTATCCTCATCATCAGCTTCTTTGACATCAACTTCTTCACCTTATTCATCTTCTTCTTCATCTTCTACCTATTATTTTTTTTGTTACATTGTTCATATTCTTTTTATTTTACTATTATCTTCTTCATATTCTACTTCTTCATCATATTCTTATTTGTGACAGGCATTCCCGTAGTTGTTATCTATAAAAGTTTGAAGATTACACCTTCCGTTCTGCCTGTCACAAAACAGTTACATTTGTCCGCGTTCAGTTTGGCCTGCAGCATCAGGCTTTATCCAGGGGCACCACGAGGAGGAACGGACTCACCCCCATACACTGCTTAGTCTTCTTCTGCTTATAATTTAGATAATATCTTTTGCTCTGATATTTAGTCTTATGCTTAATGTTCTTCTGCTCTTTGTTCTGCAGCCTCTTGTTCTTCTGCTTCTTGGTCTTCCAGGTCGTCGTCGTCTCCAGGGTCGTCGTCTCCGGGGTCGTCGTCATCGGGGTGGTCTTCAGGGTCATCATCTCCAGGGTCGTCGTCATCACGGTGGTTGTCGTCTCCGGGGTCGTCGTCATCGGGGTGGTCTTCAGGGTCATCGTCTCCAGGGTCGTCGTCATCACGGTGGTTGTCGTCTCTGGTGTCGTCGTCATCTTAGGGGTGGTCTTCCGGGTCATCGTGTTTAGTCTCTTGAACTTGGAAATGTAGCAGAAGGTACAAGAAGGCTGAGAAAATGCCGAGAAACAGCTGATGGAACTGGAACTCGGATGGCTACCCGAAGGTCCAAGAGCCAATGGAACTACCGAGGACCAGCTGACGTTACTGGAACCCGGTTACTAAGCAGGAGGTACCCGTGCCTGAAAGCACTACCAAGGACCACCTGACGTTGGTGGAACTCGGATACCCAGAGGGAGGCACCTAAGCCAAAGGCTCTGCCCGGAACCAGCTGACGGTACTGGAACCAGGATGGGGAGCAGAAGGTACAAGAGCAAAAGACACTGCCGAGAACCAGCTGACGGTGCTGGAACCCGGATGGGTAGCCGAAGGTCCAAGAGCCAATGGAACTACCGAGGACCAGCTGACGTTACTGGAACCCGGTTACTAAGCAGGAGGTACCCGTGCCTGAAAGCACTACCAAGGACCACCTGACGTTGGTGGAACTCGGATACCCAGAGGGAGGCACCTAAGCCAAAGGCTCTGCCCGGAACCAGCTGACGGTACTGGAACCAGGATGGGGAGCAGAAGGTACAAGAGCAAAAGACACTGCCGAGAACCAGCTGACGGTGCTGGAACCCGGATGGGTAGCCGAAGGTCCAAGAGCCAATGGAACGACCGAGGACCAGCTGACGTTACTGGAACCCGGTTACTAAGCAGGAGGTACCCGTGCCTGAAAGCACTACCAAGGACCACCTGACGTTGGTGGAACTCGGATACCCAGAGGGAGGCACCTAAGCCAAAGGCTCTGCCCGGAACCAGCTGACGGTGCTGGAACCAGGATGGGGACCTATTCAAGCTTGTCTTCCTAGAGCCCCAACTAGCAGTGTTGGAGCCAAGGGTCAGAAGGAGGAGGAGATGGAGCAGAGTGTAGGCCGAAGCCTGCACTGGCGGCAGCTTTGGGTCTGTTGTGCCTGCGTGGCTGTTGCAGGACACGTTGCCGGCTGCACAGCAGGGGAACAGCTGGCGGTGCTGAACCCCACTGACACATTGGCTGGTGTTTGGCTCTGTGCAGCTAGCAGTACCGGGCCCCAACTGGTGGTGTTGGAGCCCGGGCTCTGCAGGGGGAGCAGAGTGTAGGCCGAAGCCTAATTGAACCAATTTCAAAGGTAACCTTTAACCCCCCCCTCAGGTGTTACAAAGTAGAAGAGCCACAGCTTATGCAGCAGTAGTGCTGCACAAGTCAAAGGTTGCTCTTTTAATTTTTCTCCTTGCACACGCTGAATGAAACACGTATAACATTTAGCCCTTTATACAGTCAAACTGTGTTGGAGGCGCGAGTTCCCTTCGTAATGAGACGCAGCACAGATGTCAAGAATCCCACCTTGGTGCTGGGTGCAGCCTCCTGAGCGTTGTTATTTGCTGTACAGGAGTCTGCGCTGTCGTGTTATCCCCTGGCCTAGCGCTGTTAGCGCTGCCCATCTTCTGGCATCATTTAATGTCGGCAGGTGCGGTTCGCGATGACCATGAATCCCAGCCCCGCAGTGTCTTAACATTGTTAAAACACTGCGGGGCTGGGATTCATGGCCTGGCGCAGCACATATGTTCGCCTCTCACACTCGGGTCCTTACACCCGCTTCAGACTGTGCGGCGTCAGCTGATCCCTTATCGCATGCCACGGCCATGAAGCCGCACAGTCTGAAGAAGGCGGAAGGAGATGAGGGACAGGCGAACTGATGCACTGCTCATGCCCATCAATCACACCCTCGCAGTCCCAATAAATAAGATACCGAGGGGCGTTGTGTGGGTCAGGGCGGCCGCAGAGGCGCAGGCAGCCAAACAATGATGCCAGAAGACGGGCAGCGCTACCAAGGGGGTTGCAGCGTGTCATTACAAAGGAAAGTCACACCTCCGGGACGGTTAAATGGTCACACAGAGGACACATTTTAGACGTGTTTTCAGTTCCACATGTGCGAGGAGAATACGTTTATGAGCCACCTTGCACACATGCAGCATTACCGCTGTACAAGGTGGCTGTAAAACGTACAAACGCCTGGGGGAGGGGGGACAGGTTCCCTTCAATTTCAGTTCTTGTGTCTGCGTGGCTTTTGCAGGACACGATGCCGGCTACACAGCAGGGGAACAGCTGGCGGTGCTGAACCCCACTGACACATTGGCTGGTGTTTTTCTCTGTGCAGCTAGCAGTACCGGGCCCCAACTGGCGGTGTTAGAGCCCGGGATCAGCAGGAGGAGGAGGAGATGGAGCAGAGTGTAGGCCGAAGCCTGCACTGGCGGCAGCTTTGGGTCTGTTGTGCCTGCGTGGCTGTTGCAGGACACGTTGCCGGCTGCACAGCAGGGGAACAGCTGGCGGTGCTGAACCCCACTGACACATTGGCTGGTGTTTGGCTCTGTGCAGCTAGCAGTACCGGGCCCCAACTGGCGGTGTTGGAGCCCGGGCTCTGCAGGGGGAGCAGAGTGTAGGCCGAAGCCTAATTGAACCAATTTCAAAGGTAACCTTTAACCCCCCCTCAGGTGTTACAAAGTAGAAGAGCCACAGCTTATGCAGCAGTAGTGCTGCACAAGTCAAAGGTTGCTCTTTTAATTTTTCTCCTTGCACACGCTGAATGAAACACGTATAACATTTAGCCCTTTATACAGTCAAACTGTGTTGGAGGCGCGAGTTCCCTTCGTAATGAGACGCAGCACAGATGTCAAGAATCCCACCTTGGTGCTGGGTGCAGCCTCCTGAGCGTTGTTATTTGCTGTACAGGAGTCTGCGCTGTCGTGTTATCCCCTGGCCTAGCGCTGTTAGCGCTGCCCATCTTCTGGCATCATTTAATGTCGGCCGGTGCGGTTCGCGATGACCATGAATCCCAGCCCCGCAGTGTCTTAACATTGTTAAAACACTGCGGGGCTGGGATTCATGGCCTGGCGCAGCACATATGTTCGCCTCTCACACTCGGGTCCTTACACCCGCTTCAGACTGTGCGGCGTCAGCTGATCCCTTATCGCATGCCACGGCCATGAAGCCGCACAGTCTGAAGAAGGCGGAAGGAGATGAGGGACAGGCGAACTGATGCACTGCTCATGCCCATCAATCACACCCTCGCAGTCCCAATAAATAAGACACCGAGGGGCGTTGTGTGGGTCAGGGCGGCCGCAGAGGCGCAGGCAGCCAAACAATGATGCCAGAAGACGGGCAGCGCTACCAAGGGGGTTGCAGCGTGTCATTACAAAGGAAAGTCACACCTCCGGGACGGTTAAATGGTCACACAGAGGACACATTTTAGACGTGTTTTCAGTTCCACATGTGCGAGGAGAATACGTTTATGAGCCACCTTGCACACATGCAGCATTACCGCTGTACAAGGTGG
Source organism: Ranitomeya variabilis (assembly GCF_051348905.1). Taxonomy (NCBI): domain Eukaryota; kingdom Metazoa; phylum Chordata; class Amphibia; order Anura; family Dendrobatidae; genus Ranitomeya; species Ranitomeya variabilis. The sequence continues at coordinate 486,969,553 of NC_135236.1, read as the reverse complement.
CTGTAAAACGTACAAACGCCTGGGGGAGGGGGGACAGGTTCCCTTCAATTTCAGTTCTTGTGTCTGCGTGGCTTTTGCAGGACACGATGCCGGCTACACAGCAGGGGAACAGCTGGCGGTGCTGAACCCCACTGACACATTGGCTGGTGTTTTTCTCTGTGCAGCTAGCAGTACCGGGCCCCAACTGGCGGTGTTAGAGCCCGGGGTCAGCAGGAGGAGGAGATGGAGCAGAGTGTAGGCCGAAGCCTGCACTGGCGGCAGCTTTGGGTCTGTTGTGCCTGCGTGGCTGTTGCAGGACACGTTGCCGGCTGCACAGCAGGGGAACAGCTGGCGGTGCTGAACCCCACTGACACATTGGCTGGTGTTTGGCTCTGTGCAGCTAGCAGTACCGGGCCCCAACTGGCGGTGTTGGAGCCCGGGCTCTGCAGGGGGAGCAGAGTGTAGGCCGAAGCCTAATTGAACCAATTTCAAAGGTAACCTTTAACCCCCCCTCAGGTGTTACAAAGTAGAAGAGCCACAGCTTATGCAGCAGTAGTGCTGCACAAGTCAAAGGTTGCTCTTTTAATTTTTCTCCTTGCACACGCTGAATGAAACACGTATAACATTTAGCCCTTTATACAGTCAAACTGTGTTGGAGGCGCGAGTTCCCTTCGTAATGAGACGCAGCACAGATGTCAAGAATCCCACCTTGGTGCTGGGTGCAGCCTCCTGAGCGTTGTTATTTGCTGTACAGGAGTCTGCGCTGTCGTGTTATCCCCTGGCCTAGCGCTGTTAGCGCTGCCCATCTTCTGGCATCATTTAATGTCGGCCGGTGCGGTTCGCGATGACCATGAATCCCAGCCCCGCAGTGTCTTAACATTGTTAAAACACTGCGGGGCTGGGATTCATGGCCTGGCGCAGCACATATGTTCGCCTCTCACACTCGGGTCCTTACACCCGCTTCAGACTGTGCGGCCTCAGCTGATCCCTTATCGCATGCCACGGCCATGAAGCCGCACAGTCTGAAGAAGGCGGAAGGAGATGAGGGACAGGTGAACTGATGCACTGCTCATGCCCATCAATCACACCCTCGCAGTCCCAATAAATAAGACACCGAGGGGCGTTGTGTGGGTCAGGGCGGCCGCAGAGGCGCAGGCAGCCAAACAATGATGCCAGAAGACGGGCAGCGCTACCAAGGGGGTTGCAGCGTGTCATTACAAAGGAAAGTCACACCTCCGGGACGGTTAAATGGTCACACAGAGGACACATTTTAGACGTGTTTTCAGTTCCACATGTGCGAGGAGAATACGTTTATGAGCCACCTTGCACACATGCAGCATTACCGCTGTACAAGGTGGCTGTAAAACGTACAAACGCCTGGGGGAGGGGGGACAGGTTCCCTTCAATTTCAGTTCTTGTGTCTGCGTGGCTTTTGCAGGACACGATGCCGGCTACACAGCAGGGGAACAGCTGGCGGTGCTGAACCCCACTGACACATTGGCTGGTGTTTTTCTCTGTGTAGCTAGCAGTACCGGGCCCCAACTGGCGGTGTTAGAGCCTGGGGTCAGCAGGAGGAGGAGATGGAGCAGAGTGTAGGCCGAAGCCTGCACTGGCGGCAGCTTTGGGTCTGTTGTGCCTGCGTGGCTGTTGCAGGACACGTTGCCGGCTGCACAGCAGGGGAACAGCTGGCGGTGCTGAACCCCACTGACACATTGGCTGGTGTTTGGCTCTGTGCAGCTAGCAGTACCGGGCCCCAACTGGTGGTGTTGGAGCCCGGGCTCTGCAGGGGGAGCAGAGTGTAGGCCGAAGCCTAATTGAACCAATTTCAAAGGTAACCTTTAACCCCCCCTCAGGTGTTACAAAGTAGAAGAGCCACAGCTTATGCAGCAGTAGTGCTGCACAAGTCAAAGGTTGCTCTTTTAATTTTTCTCCTTGCACACGCTGAATGAAACACGTATAACATTTAGCCCTTTATACAGTCAAACTGTGTTGGAGGCGCGAGTTCCCTTCGTAATGAGACGCAGCACAGATGTCAAGAATCCCACCTTGGTGCTGGGTGCAGCCTCCTGAGCGTTGTTATTTGCTGTACAGGAGTCTGCGCTGTCGTGTTATCCCCTGGCCTAGCGATGTTAGCGCCGCCCATCTTCTGGCATCATTTAATGTCGGCCGGTGCGGTTCGCGATGACCATGAATCCCAGCCCCGCAGTGTCTTAACATTGTTAAAACACTGCGGGGCTGGGATTCATGGCCTGGCGCAGCACATATGTTCGCCTCTCACACTCGGGTCCTTACACCCGCTTCAGACTGTGCGGCGTCAGCTGATCCCTTATCGCATGCCACGGCCATGAAGCCGCACAGTCTGAAGAAGGCGGAAGGAGATGAGGGACAGGCGAACTGATGCACTGCTCATGCCCATCAATCACACCCTCGCAGTCCCAATAAATAAGACACCGAGGGGCGTTGTGTGGGTCAGGGCGGCCGCAGAGGCGCAGGCAGCCAAACAATGATGCCAGAAGATGGGCAGCGCTACCAAGGGGGTTGCAGCGTGTCATTACAAAGGAAAGTCACACCTCCGGGACGGTTAAATGGTCACACAGAGGACACATTTTAGACGTGTTTTCAGTTCCACATGTGCGAGGAGAATACGTTTATGAGCCACCTTGCACACATGCAGCATTACCGCTGTACAAGGTGGCTGTAAAACGTACAAACGCCTGGGGGAGGGGGGACAGGTTCCCTTCAATTTCAGTTCTTGTGTCTGCGTGGCTTTTGCAGGACACGATGCCGGCTACACAGCAGGGGAACAGCTGGCGGTGCTGAACCCCACTGACACATTGGCTGGTGTTTTTCTCTGTGCAGCTAGCAGTACCGGGCCCCAACTGGCGGTGTTAGAGCCCGGGGTCAGCAGGAGGAGGAGATGGAGCAGAGTGTAGGCCGAAGCCTGCACTGGCGGCAGCTTTGGGTCTGTTGTGCCTGCGTGGCTGTTGCAGGACACGTTGCCGGCTGCACAGCAGGGGAACAGCTGGCGGTGCTGAACCCCACTGACACATTGGCTGGTGTTTGGCTCTGTGCAGCTAGCAGTACCGGGCCCCAACTGGCGGTGTTGGAGCCCGGGCTCTGCAGGGAGAGCAGAGTGTAGGCCGAAGCCTAATTGAACCAATTTCAAAGGTAACCTTTAACCCCCCCTCAGGTGTTACAAAGTAGAAGAGCCACAGCTTATGCAGCAGTAGTGCTGCACAAGTCAAAGGTTGCTCTTTTAATTTTTCTCCTTGCACACGCTGAATGAAACACGTATAACATTTAGCCCTTTATACAGTCAAACTGTGTTGGAGGCGCGAGTTCCCTTCGTAATGAGACGCAGCACAGATGTCAAGAATCCCACCTTGGTGCTGGGTGCAGCCTCCTGAGCGTTGTTATTTGCTGTACAGGCGGCCGCGCTGGCCGAGATCCCGCCTCGTACTGTCTTCTGATTTAATCCCACTGGGGGCCTGAGATCCGTGGCCATGCGCAGTGCATATCCTCGCCTCTCACTCCCCTCCCTACGGCTTCTTCAGACTGTGCGGTGTCACGGCTGTGGCATGCTATTAGGGACCAGCTGACACCGCACAGTTTGAAGAAGCCGTAGGGAGATGAGTGAGAGGTGGAGGTTCAGATATGCACTGCGCATGTCCATGGATCTCAGGCCCCCAGTGGGATTAAATCAGAAGACAGTACGAGGCGGGCTCTCGGCCAGCACGGCCGCACAGGCGCAGCCAGCCTGACACCAAATGATGTCAGAAGACGGGCAGCGCAAAATGTGTGCATGGCCAAGGGCTAACCTAACAGCGCAGGCTCCGGGACTGATTCAAACAACGCTGAGGAGGCGGCGCATGGAGCCAAGGGGGTAAGAATGACGGCTGTGCTGCGTCACATCACAAAGGACAGTTCCACCAACCGGACGGTATCACGGTAGGAGGGGACACTTTTCATAAGTGTTAGGTTCAGCATGTGCAAGGAGCACCACGAAAAGAGGCACTTTTTCCCTTTGCATCATTACTGCTGCACAAGGTGGCTCCTTCAGTAACAAACGCCTGGGGGAGGGGGGGACAGGTTCCCTTAAATTTAACTTGTTGTGCCTGCGTGGCGGTCGCAGTACACATTGCCGTATACACAGCAGGGGAACAGCTGGCGGTGCTGAACCCCACTAACACATTGGCGAGGTGTTTGGCTCTGTGCAGACAGCACTTCTGGACAGCAACTAGCGGTGTTGGAGCCCAGGGACAGGTGGAGGAGGAGGAGGTGGAGGAGGTAGGAGGGATTGCCACACACACAGCTGGGGAACAGCAGACGTTACTGAACCCCAATAACAGAGGAGGCACTGTTGGGACTGTGCGGACAGCACTTCTGGACGGCAACTAGCGGTGTTGGAGCCCAGGGACAGGTGGAGGAGGAGGAGGTGGAGGAGGTAGGAGGGATTGCCACACACACAGCTGGGGAACAGCAGACGTTACTGAACCCCAATAACAGAGGAGGGACTGTTGGGACTGTGCGGACAGCACTTCTGGATGGCAACTAGCGGTGTTGGAGCCCAGGGACAGGAGGGGGAGGTGGAGGTGGAGGAGATAGGAGGGATTGCCACACACACAGCAGGGGAACAGCTGACGTTACTGAACCCCAATAACAGAGGAGGGACTGTTGGGACTGTGCGGACAGCACTTCTGGACGGCAACTAGCGTTGTTGGAGCCCAGGGACAGGTGGAGGAGGAGGAGGTGGAGGAGGTAGGAGGGATTGCCACACACACAGCTGGGGAACAGCAGACGTTACTGAACCCCAATAACAGAGGAGGGACTGTTGGGACTGTGCGGACAGCACTTCTGGACGGCAACTAGCGGTGTTGGAGCCCAGGGACAGGTGGAGGAGGAGGAGGTGGAGGAGGTAGGAGGGATTGCCACACACACAGCTGGGGAGCAGCAGACGTTACTGAACCCCAATAACAGAGGAGGGACTGTTGGGACTGTGCGGACAGCACTTCTGGACGGCAACTAGCGGTGTTGGAGCCCAGGGACAGGAGGGGGAGGTGGAGGTGGAGGAGAAAGGAGGGATTGCCACACACACAGCAGGGGAACAGCTGACGTTACTGAACCCCAATAACAGAGGAGGGACTGTTGGGACTGTGCGGACAGCACTTCTGGACGGCAACTAGCAGTGTTGGAGCCCAGGGACAGGTGGAGGAGGAGGAGGTGGAGGAAGTAGGAGGGATTGCCACACACACAGCTGGGGAACAGCAGACGTTACTGAACCCCAATAACAGAGGAGGGACTGTTGGGACTGTGCGGACAGCACTTCTGGACGGCAACTAGCGGTGTTGGAGCCCAGGGACAGGTGGAGGAGGAGGAGGTGGAGGAGGTAGGAGGGATTGCCACACACACAGCTGGGGAGCAGCAGACGTTACTGAACCCCAATAACAGAGGAGGGACTGTTGGGACTGTGCGGACAGCACTTCTGGACGGCAACTAGCGGTGTTGGAGCCCAGGGACAGGAGGGGGAGGTGGAGGTGGAGGAGAAAGGAGGGATTGCCACACACACAGCAGGGGAACAGCTGACGTTACTGAACCCCAATAACAGAGGAGGGACTGTTGGGACTGTGCGGACAGCACTTCTGGACGGCAACTAGCGGTGTTGGAGCCCAGGGACAGGTGGAGGAGGAGGAGGTGGAGGAGGTAGGAGGGATTGCCACACACACAGCTGGGGAACAGCAGACATTACTGAACCCCAATAACAGAGGAGGGACTGTTGGGACTGTGCGGACAGCACTTCTGGACGGCAACTAGCGGTGTTGGAGCCCAGGGACAGGTGGAGGAGGAGGTGGAGGAGGTAGGAGGGATTGCCACACACACAGCTGGGGAACAGCAGACGTTACTGAACCCCAATAACAGAGGAGGGACTGTTGGGACTGTGCGGACAGCACTTCTGGACGGCAACTAGCAGTGTTGGAGCCCAGGGACAGGTGGAGGAGGAGGAGGTGGAGGAGGTAGGAGGGATTGCCACACACACAGCAGGGGAACAGCTGACGTTACTGAACCCCAATAACAGAGGAGGGACTGTTGGGACTGTGCGGACAGCACTTCTGGATGGCAACTAGCGGTGTTGGAGCCCAGGGACAGGTGGAGGAGGAGGAGGTGGAGGAGGTAGGAGGGATTGCCACACACACAGCTGGGGAACAGCAGACATTACTGAACCCCAATAACAGAGGAGGGACTGTTGGGACTGTGCGGACAGCACTTCTGGACACCAACTAGCGGTGTTGGAGCCCAGGGACAGGTGGAGGAGGAGGAGGTGGAGGAGGTAGGAGGGATTGCCACACACACAGCTGGGGAACAGCAGACGTTACTGAACCCCAATAACAGAGGAGGGACTGTTGGGACTGTGCGGACAGCACTTCTGGACGGCAACTAGCGGTGTTGGAGCCCAGGGACAGGAGGGGGAGGTGGAGGTGGAGGAGACAGGAGGGATTGCCACACACACAGCAGGGGAACAGCTGACGTTACTGAACCCCAATAACAGAGGAGGGACTGTTGGGACTGTGCGGACAGCACTTCTGGACGGCAACTAGCGGTGTTGGAGCCCAGGGACAGGTGGAGGAGGAGGAGGTGGAGGAGGTAGGAGGGATTGCCACACACACAGCAGGGGAACAGCAGACGTTACTGAACCCCAATAACAGAGGAAGGACTGTTGGGACTGTGCGGACAGCACTTCTGGACGGCAACTAGCGGTGTTGGAGCCCAGGGACAGGTGGAGGAGGAGGAGGTAGGAGGGATTGCCACACACACAGCTGGGGAACAGCAGACGTTACTGAACCCCAATAACAGAGGAGGGACTGTTGGGACTGTGCGGACAGCACTTCTGGATGGCAACTAGCGGTGTTGGAGCCCAGGGACAGGTGGAGGAGGAGGAGGTGGAGGAGGTAGGAGGGATTGCCACACACACAGCTGGGGAACAGCAGACGTTACTGAACCCCAATAACAGAGGAAGGACTGTTGGGACTGTGCGGACAGCACTTCTGGACGGCAACTAGCGGTGTTGGAGCCCAGGGACAGGTGGAGGAGGAGGAGGTAGGAGGGATTGCCACACACACAGCTGGGGAACAGCAGACGTTACTGAACCCCAATAACAGAGGAGGGACTGTTGGGACTGTGCGGACAGCACTTCTGGACGGCAACTAGCGGTGTTGGAGCCCAGGGACAGGTGGAGGAGGAGGAGGTGGAGGAGGTAGGAGGGATTGCCACACACACAGCAGGGGAACAGCTGACGTTACTGAACCCCAATAACAGAGGAGGGACTGTTGGGACTGTGCGGACAGCACTTCTGGACGGCAACTAGCGGTGTTGGAGCCCAGGGACAGGTGGAGGAGGAGGAGGTGGAGGAGGTAGGAGGGATTGCCACACACACAGCTGGGGAACAGCAGACGTTACTGAACCTCAATAACAGAGGAGGGACTGTTGGGACTGTGCGGACAGCACTTCTGGACGGCAACTAGCGGTGTTGGAGCCCAGGGACAGGAGGGGGAGGTGGAGGTGGAGGAGATAGGAGGGATTGCCACACACACAGCAGGGGAACAGCTGACGTTACTGAACCCCAATAACAGAGGAGGGACTGTTGACTGTGCGTACAGCACTACCAGGCAACAACTAGCGGTGTTGGAGCCCAGGGACAGGAGGAGAAGCAGAGGAACACAATGTAGGCCGAAGCCTGATTGGAGAAAGTCGAAAGGGAACCTTTAACCCCCCCCCAAGGCGTTTGTAGCTGAAAGAGCCAGCTTGTGCAGCAAAAAAGATGCAAAAGGAAAAGGTGCTCTTTTCATGATGCTCCTTGCAAACACAGAACTAAACACTTATAAAATGTGTCCCCTGATACCGTGAGACCGTCCCGGAGGTGGGACTTTCCTTCGTAAAATGACGCAGCACAGCCGTCATTCCTACCTCCTTGGCGCCGTTCCCCGGCTCCTCAGCGTTGTTTGATTCCGTCCCGGAGCCTGCGCTGTTATGTTATCCCTTGGCCAGGCACACTTAGCGCTGCCCATCTTCTGACATCATTTGGTGTCAGGCTGGCTGCGCCTGTGTGGCCGCGCTGGCCGAGAGCCCGCCTCGCAGTGTCGTCTAATGTAATCCCATCGCGGGCCTGGGATCCGTGGCCATGCGCAGTGCATATCCTCGCCTCTCACTCCCCTCCCTACGGCTTCTTCAGACTGTGCGGTGTCACGGCCGTGGCATGCTATTAGGGACCAGCTGACACCGCACAGTCTGAAGAAGCCATAGGGAGATGAGTGAGAGGTGGAGGTTCAGATATGCACTGCGCATGTCCATGGATCTCAGGCCCCCAGTGGGATTAAATCAGAAGACACTGCGAGGCGGGCTCTCGGCCAGCGCGGCCGCACAGGCGCAGCCATCCTGACACCAAATGATGTCAGAAGACGGGCAGCGCTAAGTGTGCCTGGCCAAGGGATGACATAACAGCGCAGGCTCCGGGACGGAATCAAACAACGCTGAGGAGCCGGGGCACGGCGCCAAGGGGGTAGGAATGCGGCTGTGCTGCGTCATATTACGAAGGAAAGTCCCACCTCTGGGACGGTTTTACGGTATCAGTGGACACATTTTATAAGTGTTAAGTTCTGCATGTGCAAGGAGCTAAACAAAAATAGCTACCTTTTCGTTGTGCAGCATTACTGCTGTACAAGGTGGCTCTTTCAGTAACAAACGCCTTGGGGGGGGGGGGGACAGGTTCCCTTACATTTCAGTTGTTGTGTCAGCGTGGCGGTCGCAGGACACATTGCCGGCTACACAGCTGGGGATCAGCTGACGTTACTGAAACCCAATAACACAGGGTCGTATGTTTTGACTGTGCAGACGGCACTTCTGAGCCTCAACTGGCGGTGTTGGAGCCCAGGAATTAAAGTTCAGGTGGTAGAAAGATGAACACAACAGGAGACCTGGATACTGTAGACAGTCACCTAATTATTTAATCAGGAAGAGGAGTGGCAAATTCCTGCGAGATCCAGGCCTTGTTCATTTTCAGGAAAGTAAGTCGGTCAACGTTATCGGAGGATAGTCGCATGCGACGGTCAGTTAGTACACCACCTGCAGCACTAAAGACACGTTCCGATAATACACTGGCCGCAGGGCAAGACAGCACCTCCAATGCATACTGGCTTAGCTCTGGCCATGTATCCAGCTTTGAGACCCAAAACTTGAAAGGGGAAGAGCCGTCTGGGAGTACAGCAAGAGGGCAAGACATGTAGTCTGTCACCATCTGACGGAACCGTTGCCTCCTGCTGACTGGAGCCGTCTGTGATGGTGTAGACTTTTGTGGCGGGCACACAAAACTGTGCCACAGTTGGGCCATACTGGTCTTGCCTTGGGCAGAGGCACTGCTTCTGCTCCCTCTTTGTGCAGAGCCTCCACCACTGCCTGGACGCACTGAGCTGCTTTGGAATGCACTAGCAGCACTTCTCTCAGTTGGAATGGAGAAGATGATGGAATTCACCAGTGTGTCTTGGTACTCCCGCATTTTTCACTCCCGGTTCAACGGTGTGATGAGGCTTTCTACGTTGTCCCGGTAGCGAGGATCGAGGAGGGTGAACACCCAATAATCAGACATGTTGAGAATGTGGGCGATGCGGCGGTCGTTTCTCAGGCACTGCAGCATGTAATCCACCATGTGCTGCAGACTGCCAACTGCCCAAGAAACGCTGTCCCCTGCTGGAGGCGTGATCTCTGCCCGCTCGTCATCACCCCACCCTCGCTGTACACACTGAGTACTGGACAATTGTGTAACTCCCTCCTCTGGACGGATGTCTTCCTCCTCCATTGACTCCTCCTCATCCTCCTCACAAACTGTCCCCTGCCTACGTGTTTGTGAGGAACCACGTGGCGCTGACTGTCCAGAAGATGATGGAAATGCTGAATCCTCATCCTCCACCTCTTCCACAACATCATCCCTTAGCGCTTGCAGTGATTTTTCAAGCAGGCAGATAAGGGGGACAGTCATGCTGACTAGTGCATCATCTGCACTCGCCATCCGCGTGGAATAATCAAAGGGACGCAAAACCTGGCAGACGTCATTCATAGTGGCCCACTCTGTGGTTGTGAAGTCTGTACGGCGCTGACTGCGACTTCTTTGCGCCTGAAGCAGCTGGTACTCCATTACAGCTTGCTGCTGCTCACACAACCGCTCCAACATATGTAACGTGGAATTCCATCTGGTAGGTAGGTCACATATGATGCGATGTTCCGGCAGGCGGTGTCGGCGCTGCAGAGCCGCAATGCGCGCTTTTGCCGTGCTGGAACGCCGCAAGTGAGCACACTCTAGGCGGACCTTGTGCAGCAGTGCATCAAGATCCGGATAGTCCCTCAGAAAACTCTGCACGACCAAATTGAGCACATGTGCCAGACATGGGATGTGAGTGAGGTTGCCGAGGCCCAGAGCTGCCACCAGATTTCGGCCATTATCACACACTACCATGCCTGGCTGGAGATTCGCTGGCACAAACCACACATCGCTCTCCTGCTTGATGGCATTCCAGAGCTCCTGCGCTGTGTGGCTTCGATTCCCCAAATAAATTAATTTCAAGACGGCCTGTTGACGTTTGGCCACGGCTGTGCTCATGTCGGTCGTAACAGGTACACGTTCATCACGGGTCCATGTGGAGGTGGACTGTGACGGCTCCTGCAGCGATGATTCTGAGGAACTGGTGTAGGAGGAGGAGTCAATGCGTACAGAATGGATTCCTGCAATCCTTGGAGTGGGCAGGACACGTCCTGCGCCACTCGCACGGTCTGTACCCGGCTCAACGACATTAACCCAATGGGCAGTGAGGGAAAGGTATCGCCCCTGTCCATGTTGACTGGTCCACGCATCGGTGGTGAGGTGGACCTTGCTACTGACGGCGTTCAGTAGCGCGTGTTTTATGTGTCCCTCCACATGCTTGTGCAGGGCAGGGACGGCTTGCCTGCTGAAGTAAAAGCGGCTGGGCACATTGTACTGTGGGACTGCCAATGACATCAAGTCACGGAAGCTGTCAGTCTCCACCAGCCTGAATGACAGCATTTCCAGTGACAGAAGTTTGGCAATGCCTGCAGTCAGAGCCTGTGCTCGTGGGTGGTTTGACGAGAAAGGCCGCCTTTTCTCCCATGCCTGTACTACCGATGGCTGTAGACTGGGCTGGGAGTGTGTGGATGACTGGGAAAGTGGTGCTGCGGGTGGAATTACAGCGGGTCTCTGGACAACAGGGCCAGAGGTTCTTCCACGGCGATCCTGGGAGGAAGCCGAACCAGCTGCGTGTGAGCTGGAGGAAGAGGCAACACGAGCTGAAGAGGTGGTAGCTGCCGCTGTTGGTTGGCCTAGCTCTTCAGTGTGTTTTTGTAACTCCGCCGCGTGCCTGTTCCGCACATGTTTCCACATGTTGGAGGTATTGAAGTTGCTGACATTTTTTCCTCTTTTGACTTTTTGATGACACACCTTGCATTTGACATAGCAAATGTCATCTGCAACTGTGTCAAAAAAGGACCAGGCACTGCAAGTCTTGGGAGCGCCCTTTTTGGCTTTTGGAAGAGACATGCTCCTAACGGGTGCCAAAGCGGAGGCTGCAGGATCCGCAGTCTTCCCCCTCCCTCTCCCTCTTTGGGCCGTATGGGGAATCTCTTCCTCAGAGCTGCTCCCACCACCTTCCTGTCCCTCACGCCAAGATGGGTCAAGGACCTCATCATCTACACTACCCTCTGCCCCCAACTGCTCCTCCTGGGTAGTCTCAGCAGCAGAGCACGCACCAGTAAGTGGCACCTGAGTGTCATCATCAGCTGATGCGGCCTGCGATGTGGTGAACGGAGCCACTGGCCCACCCGCCTCTTCAGAGGAAGAGAGAAAAAGCTGTTGGGCATCACTGCACCCTGCCTCTTCTTCCATTTCTCCAATGCTGCTTGGCTGGCCCCGTTTCCAAGCCAAGAGATTCAGAGAACAGAAGTAGAGACGGCTCCTGTCCTGGGCTCTCTGTCTGCCTGGGCAATTTGGCAGGTGGTGAAGAGACAGATGGCTGCTCTCCAGTGCTCTGTGTCTGAGAGGATGTGGCACTAATTGAAGTTGATGCATTAGCTGCCATCCATCCGACAACGGCTTCAATTTGTTCTTCACGCAGCAGCGGTGTACGGCGCTCTGCCACAAAGCTGCGCATGAATGACTGTTCCCTGGTGAAAGTGGGTGCTGATGAGTCACCGGTGCCCGCAGCAGGCACAGAATCCCCACGTCCCCTCCCTGCTCAGCGCCCACGCCCACGTGCCTTACTCACTGCCTTCTTCATCTTGGTTGACTGATATAGATAAGCAGAAAAGTACTAACGGATTTGTGTGCTTATTCCTGAACAACTCCTCCTAACAGGTATAAGAAACACTAATTTTCTAAAGTGTGGACTAGACTTTAATATGAGCTAATGTGGCCTACAGAAATGTAAAGTGGTGTCACTGGTGTGTTTGGTGAACTTTATTATTTATTTATTTTTTTGGGGCTGAACTGACAACAGATAGAGCTGCAGTCACACGGAGACCGTGCAGACAGCCGTAAACGGCGCTGCAAGGCCCAAAAACCATCCTCTACGTTATCCTATGTAGTGTTTTTCCACAAGTTAGCTGGAGACGGGTGGAAAGACACTAATAGGAATTTTTTGAAAAAATGTGCAGCAGCCTGCACTACTTAAAACAAAATGAAAATTGATTTTGCGGTATGACGCAGTGAAGAACCCTGAGCTGGAGACAACCAGGCTATGGCTGCTCACAGACTACAGGGCGAGCTGCAGTCACACGGAGACCGTGCAGACAGCCGTAAACGGCGCTGCAAGGCCCAAAAACCCTCCTCTACGTTATCCTATGTAGTGTTTTTCCACAAATTAGCTGGAGACGGGTGGAAAGACACTAATAGGAACTTTTTGAAAAAATGTGCAGCAGCCTGCACTACTTAAAACAAAATGAAAATTGATTTTGCGGTATGACGCAGTGAACAACCCTGAGCTGGAGACAACCAGGCTATGGCTGCTCACAGACTACAGGGCGAGCTGCAGTCACACGGAGACCGTGCAGACAGCCGTAAACGGCGCTGCAAGGCCCAAAAACCCTCCTCTACGTTATCCTATGTAGTGTTTTTCCACAAATTAGCTGGAGACGGGTGGAAAGACACTAATAGGAACTTTTTGAAAAAATGTGCAGCAGCCTGCACTACTTAAAACAAAATGAAAATTGATTTTGCGGTATGACGCAGTGAACAACCCTGAGCTGGAGACAACCAGGCTATGGCTGCTCACAGACTACAGGGCGAGCTGCAGTCACACGGAGACCGTGCAGACAGCCGTAAACGGCGCTGCAAGGCCCAAAAACCCTCCTCTACGTTATCCTATGTAGTGTTTTTCCACAAATTAGCTGGAGATGGGTGGAAAGACACTAATAGGATTTTTTGTTAAAAATTAGCAGCAGACTACACTACTTGGAAAAAAAAAAAAAAAAAAAGAACAGTATGAGGCAATGAACCACCCTCCCTGAACTGAATACAACCAGCTATGGATGGCCTATGTGGCTGCACTCAGACTAGAGAGTGGGCTGCACTCACACACACACACACACAGACCTTGCAGATCGCTGTGAAAACAGCGCTACAAGGCAAAAGCAAGGTGATTAGTAGGTGAACACAGCGGTTGCTAAATTAGCCTTTGGAAAGCACAAAGAAGCAAATCGCTATCTCTAAACTGGCCCTCAGTCAGCAAACAGCGTCCTGTCACTAACTGAATTCACAGCAGAGTGATCGCAAAATGGCGCCAGCGACTTTTAAACTGCATCATGACATCATTTCAGCAGCCAATCACAGCCATGCCAGTAGTTTCATGCCCTCCATGCTGAACAGGATGTGCCCACACTTGAAATCATTCTCATTGGCTGAATTTGTGCATTTTGAATCTGGGAACTTCCGATTCCGGTATCCGATACGCGGCAAGTATCGGAATCCCGGTATCGGAATTCCGATACCGCAAGTATCGGCCGATACCCGATACTTGCGGTATCGGAATGCTCAACACTACTGATGTATAAAAGGGGGTCTGGAGTCAGGTAGTCCATTACTCTCAAGACTCTGGATGGAAGCACAAGACTCAGGACAAGACTCTGGATGTAAGTATAGAAGCTTTGAAAATGTCTGTTTGTCTTTCCAGTCTGTACTAATTTTTTTCTGATCCTTGTAGACTGTTTGCTGCTGCCGTCTTGGTGCTGCCTGACTGCTGTGCTGTTGGACTACTGCCTGTAATGTAAGTATTGGTGTCCATTGTTTTTTTTTGTGTGCTCCATTGTGTTTGGATCTTAACAAGTTAAACTTTTCTTATCTGTTCTTTTCTCTAGTGTTTCACTTGACTGCTGCCTGCTCTTCCAACATGTCCTCCACTGAAGCTTCCGAAAGTGGACATGACACAGATTATGTGATCACATTTGATTTACTGATTGGTATGTATTGACGGTCAATACTAGACATGTGTTAAATCATGTATTTTCTTCACAGGTACCTGACAGTGCAGAAGAGCAGGAGCAGTCGAGTGGAAATGATTCTTCCCAGGGTCGTCGGCCTCAAGTTGCTGAGGAGGAAAGATGGGGTGTAAGTGTCCTTTATCATAGTTGTAATTGAATTTGTTTTCAGTTTTTCTTACAATTTATTTATTTTTTTGTATTTCATCTATAGGTTGCTCAACGTGAGGAAGGACAACCGGATATTGATAATGAGGTCCTTATTCAATCTGTGCAAGAGTGAGCAGTGTTGTGGGACCCCCGTGATCGGAATTATTCTGACTCAGCCTTGATCCGACAACTCTGGGAATTTAGAGATATGAGGTTGACCCAAAAAATAACACTTGTATTTTCTCCAAAACCCCTTCTTTCTGTTTACTCTGTGACTTTTTGTCGCACACAGAAGACAAAATGGTGGTAATACACAGCACAACTACACTCAACAGGTCGTGTCTTCACAAAATCCTTATTTATGACCCCTGACCTGCTGATTTGAGAAATGCCTTGTATTACCTCCATTTTATCTTCTTTGTACATTAAATATATTGCACACAAAGTGAAGGGACGATGTACGTCATACAAGGCATATCTATACTGAGCAGGACAAGTGTCAGAAAAAATGAATTCAGGAGCCATTTATTTGTGCATCATGAATTCATTATTTCTGACACCTGACTTGATGACTATAGATCTGTTGTGTAGGCTGCCGTCACACTGTCAGTATTTGCTCAGTATTTTACAGCACTATTTGTAAGCCAAAACCTGGAGTGGGACTATGTGAGGAAAAGTTCAATAAACACATATGCACCACTTCAGCATTTAACAACCACTCCTGGTTTTGGCTTACAAATACTGATGTTAAGTACTGAACAAATATTGCGAATGCGACGACACCAAACAGCCATCGTCTCTACAGTCTGCGGCAAATAGCTACTGGTGAACCGAGACAGGACGCAATGACGTCAACAACCTAAGCCCAAAAACCCAAAGTGGTTTGTAAAGGAAATAGATAGGAGACATGGTGAAGAAAATAAAACACAATTATTTTATTAGAAAAAACATTATTAACATTTAAAATATAACTTTACAGAGCCAAAGCCAACAGGACATTTTACACCATATTGTCCTGCCATGACACACGTCCAATGTCAGAATCAAAAAAGGCAGCAAATTGGTCCCGCATGTGGCTTACTTCAACTGTTGACCGCAGCGGGTGATGACGGTAATCAGGCAAAGGGTTTGCAACAGGTTCATCAAGTTCAATGGTGGGTCGCTCCTTAGCAAGAATGAAATTGTGGAGAACCACACAGGCTTTTACCACCTCATCCACTGTCTCCATTTTTAGATTTATGGCAGTTGATAGAATGTGCCATTTGGACACCATAATCCCAAAGGCACACTCAACTGTTCTGCGGGCCCTGATTAGTCTGTAGTTATAGATCCATTTTGTGCGGTTCAAGTCCCGACTTGAATAGGGCTTCAGGAGATTTTCACTCATCTGAAAGGCCTCATCCCCAACCATTACAAATGGCATCAGTGGGCCTTGAGTGTTGGGGAGAGGTCGTGGCTGTGGAAAATTAAAATTTTTGCCATAAACACGTCGGCCCATATCCGAGTTTTTAAAAGTCTGTGAATCGTTGCCACGGCCAAAAGCACCAATGTCCACGGCAATGAAGCGACAGTCCGCATCGGCTATTGCCATGAGAACTACTGAAAAATATTTCTTGTAGTTGAAGAACTGTGATCCCGTTCTGGCTGGTTTGATAATCCGGATGTGCTTCCCATCCACCGCACCCAAACAGTTGGGGAAATCACACACAGTCCAAAATTTATCAGAAATTTCCATCCACATGTCCTCGGTGGGTATGGGTATAAATTCTTCACGGAGAACGTTCCACAAAGCACGGCAGGTGTCAAAAACTATTCTGGACAGGGTGGAAATTCCAAGGCGGTACTGGAAATGGAGGGATGACAAGCTCTCTCCAGTTGCAAGAAATCTGTAATAAAGAAAAAATAATTTACAAAAATGCAAAGAATACATGTCAGACCAGCAATAATTATGACTAGCATTTGTTTAGAATTATTACGTACCTTAAGGTAACCAGGAGACGTTCCTCTGGTGGAATCGCCCTACGGAGCTGTGTGTCCTGTCTCCGGATGGCTCCTTGGACACGAGCTAGCAAATATCGGGTAGAGTCTTGTGACATCCTGGTATATTCCGGGACTTTTTCCGGGTTCTCATTGAGCTCGACATACAGGATGTGATATGCACCACGGCTCTCCCACAGTTCTATAATGGGGTGTTGCCAAAAACGCCTACACCGTGTCCTTCTCTGTCTTTCACGGATTCGGTGTTGCTCCCAAGCAAACGCACACGCAAGAAAAATCTTGATGCTTAGATACAGGTTGAAGTAAAAGCTATCCATGTGAAGATCCATCATGTCACAGGATACAGGAGCAAAATCTGAAGATTTCAGCAGTCCTAGGGTCTATATATAGATATCCCATAATACACGCCCTCTGTAGTCCCATTGCCTGTTTCTGGTAATCTAGATTTTTCTCCTGTAAATTTTTTCAACATGCGCACAAAAAACGCAAAAGCATGAAAAATGCATAAAAAAGCATGTAAACACAGCGTTTTAAAGCCGCATGCGTTGACCGCATGTGCATTAAAACCGCTGCGTTTACACGCGTTTTCCTGCGTTTTTCTTGTCCTTGCGTTTGCGGATTAAACGCTGCAGATTAAATCGCAAATGTGAAAGTAGCCTAACACACTAGATGCTGCAAACTATTTTAAAGTCAGGTCCCCTACTGTATGACGTTAAGAACAGAAGAATTTTTTGTGGCCTCTGGAGCAGGCCTCTATAACACACTAGATGCTACAAACTAGTTTAAAGTCAGGTCCCTTACTGTATGACGTTAAAGGGAACCTGTCACCCCCAAAATTGATGGTGAGGTAAGCTCACCGGCATCAGGGGCTTATCTACAGCATTCTGTAGATTCAGAATCACCCGATCTATCAATAAAAACAAAGGATTAACCTGACTGCTAAATGGCGTAGTGAGAAAAAAAATCAAAAATTACGTTTTTTTGGTTGCCGCGACATTGCATTAAAATGCAATAACGGGCAATCAAAAGAACGTAACTACACCAAAATGATATCATTAAAAACTCCAGCTTGGCATGCAAAAAATAAGCCCTCATCTGACCCCAGATCATGAAAAGTGGAGACGCTACGGGTATCGGAAAATTGCGCAATTTTTTTTTTTTTTTTGCAAACTTTGGAATTTTTTTCACCACTTAGATAAAAAATAACCCAGACATGTTAGGTATCTATGAACTCGTAATGACCTGGAGAATCATAATGGCAGGTTAGTTTTAGCATTTGGTGAAACTAGCAAAAAAGCCAAACAAAAAACAAGTGTGAGATTGCACTTTTTTTGCTATTTCATCACACTTGGAAGTTTTTTCCCGTTTTCTGTTACACGGCATGGTAAAACCAATGATATCGTTCAAAAGTACATCTTGTTCCACAAAAAATAAGCCTTCACATGGCCATATTGACGGAAAAATAAAAAAGTTATGGCTCTGGGAAGGAGGGGAGCGAAAAAACGGAAAAAGCTCCGGGGGTGAAGGGGTTAAAGTCAGGTCCCCCACTGTATTACATTAGGAACATAAGATTTTTGTGGCCTCTGGATCAGGCCTCTACAGCTTAATGTCAACCCAACCAAATGACAAAGTGTGATACGGCAGTTGTCTAACTTTTTGCAACTAAAAAATTATATCTTTTTTTAATGTGCCTTAGGTCTGCAGACAGGTTCATATCACCGTCACAAAATGACAATGTGGGATACAGCAGGCTGTTTCACATTCAACAGCACAAAAAATTATAATTTTATTTTAATGTGCCTTAGGTCTGAAGACAGTTTTCTATCACCACAGCACTAAATGACAAGGTGGGATACAACAGGCTGTTTCACATTTAGCTAGTGAAAAATTAATAATTAGAATTCTATACTCGTGCATGGAGCACAATAGAAGCAGTGCACAACACGTGCCCTGCTGGCATTCTTTGTGGACTTCAGTAATATCCAAAAAAGAAAAAGAAAAGTGCTGGAAGGTAAATTTAACAGCCACACTGGACAGTTGCTAACTACACTATCTGACATACAACCGCCTAACGAACTAGCTAAAATTTTGCTGTTAACAGTGCCAGCATCAGGAGCAGCCAAAATGGCGCTAAAAGAATATGTCCGCTACCTATATGGAGAGGGACATGTGATTTCAGCAGCCAATGACATAAGCCATTGTGTCAGGACATTGTGGGTGTTTCCTGTGCCCTGATTGGCAAGCCGCAATGTGCACACATACAGTTAGGAAAAAAAATGACTCTTTACAAGAAATCCGTGCCTCTGAGCTCTGCAAACCCCCTCCCTTCATCAGACATGCACCAAACGGTCATGATGCACCACCATTAGCGTTGTTAAAGTGCTGAAAATACTTTTGTGGCAACACAAATATTTTCTGCACTTTTACTGAATGTTCCCGATTTTTACCGATTTTAAAAAAGTTTGCTCGTGTTTCCGATCACGAATCCGAATGTGCCATATTTATATTTGGTGATTGTTTTACGAACAAATTTGCTCATCGCTACTACACCACATTATGGGTGTCAGGTCCGAGCATTCCTACATGAACAGTTTCCTGGAAATTGGATTGGTTATTGTGGGCCAGTTGAATGGCCACCAAGGTCTCCCGATCTGACCCCCTTAGACTATTATCTTTGGGGTCATCTGAAGGCAATTGTCTGTGCTGTGAAGATACGAGATGTGCAGCATCTGAAACAATGGATACTGGAAGTCTGTGCTAGCATTTCTTCTGTGCTGTTGCTATCAGTGTGTCAAGAGTGGGAGAAGAGGGTTGCATGGACAATCCAACACAATAGGCAGCGCTTTGAACACATTTTATAAGTGGTCAGAAACTTGTAAATAATTCATGAAAGAAGAAAATTATGTTAAAACCAAGCACACCATTGTTTGTCTTGTGGAATGGCCCACTTCAAAATGGCCGCCATGGTCACAACCCATTTTGAAAAGTTTTTCCCTTCCTATATACTAATGTGCCACAAACAGGAAGTTCATATCACCAACCATTCCCATTTTATTTAGCTGTATTCATATACATGGCCCACCCTGTATATCCTTTGTTGGCAATGACAGAGGTCAAACATTTTCTGTAAGTCTTCACCAGGTTGGCACACACTGTTGGCGGTATGTTGGCCCATTCTTCCATGCAGATCTCCTCTAGAGCAGTGATGTTTTCGGACTGTCTCTGGGCAACACGGACTTTCAACTCTCTCCTAAGGTTTTCTATGGGGTTGAAATCTGGAGACTGGCTAGGTCACTCCAGGACCTTAATATGCTTCTTACGAAGCCACTGCTTCATTGCACTGGCGGTGTGCTTGGGATCCTTATCGTGCCGAAAGACCCATCAATATTTAATCTTCAATGCCCTTGCTGATGGAAGGAGTTTACACTCAAAATCTCACGATACATGGCCCCATTCATTCTTTCATGTACACGAATCAGTTGTGCTGGTCCCTTTGCAGAGAAACAACCCCAAAGAATGATGTTGCCACCCCATGCTTCTGTAACACCCCAGGAAACCGGTTGTAACAGTGGTATTGCCTTCTTTATGGGGAGGGTGATGCCATGCCTGGAGGTGAGGAGGGATCCCTTTAACAGTTAAGATTTACACACAACACTGTTCTGACTCCAGGCCAGAAGGGGGAGCTATGATCCAGAGCTGGAACATTCTTTATTTAAAACAACCCCTTTAAAGACCTTCCCTTTAACTTGGATGCACAGGGCCACAGACCGGGTCACTGCCACCGTGACTACCCCTTTAACAACCACCGGACCTGGTACTGAGTATCCCCTAGGCCCTAGCGGGCCCTCCAACTTGGCGTCACAGGATTCGTGCCCCGGCATCGCCGGGTACTGTGTGCCATAGACTCCGTTAGATTGTGTGGAAGCCGCCATTGCCACGCCGCATGGAGCGCGAGGAGAAGAAGGTGTAACTTCTTGGGGGGAGCCTGGAAAAAGAGCATGGAAAGGAAGTGGCGCTTCATGCTCGGCTGTGTGCGAGTGAAGAAGCAGGAGGCCCCGGACAAAGAACCGGAAGGAGCACCGTACCAAGTGCAAGTGGAACCGCTGCAGGCTCCGGTGATGGGACGTCAGGCCTGTTTGAGGTTAGCATGGGGGAACGGATATGTCCAACCCAGGAGGAGACCCAGCGGCGGTCGTAGCCGCAGCCCCCATGATGCCACCAGGTCCCGCGGTGGTCGCTGTCCCTATGAACCGGCCGGACCTCGCCGCAGCTACAGCCCCCATAATGCCTTTATCCATACCCTATATACCGGGAGCGGCCTGGCTGGCACAATATTCGGGGGAGTCCCACACGCTGGGTGACTGTAAAGAGAGACTCTGCAGCCTATTTGAAGTGTACCCCCTATCGGAACATCAAAAGGTCAGCATCCTAACTGGCCAATTAATTGGTGCGGCACAAAGGGAAGTGAAATCCTGGTTGTATACTGAAAAGGGAACTGTTAAGCAGATATTAGCCAAACTGAAAGACACTTTTGACCCCCACACTGCTGCAGAAATCAAGATGAGGTTCTTTGGGTGCAAACAAAGGGTGCAGGACAGTATACGGGACTATGCTCTTAATCTCCAGGAGGCACTACGGGCCATTAAGCAGATTGACCCAGACAGTGTACAGGGTGGGGACAAATTGTTAAAGGAGCAATTTATTGAAGGACTTTTGTCTGGAATCCACAGGACACAGCTGTGCATCCTGGCCTTGCAAAACCCTGACCTGGACTTTGCACACTTTAAAGATTGGGCCATCCGGGAGCTACATGAACCAGATCCCAGCCATGTAGCACATCCTAGGCATCCAGCAATTACGTACCACCAGGAAGTGGCATCCTTTCATCAGGCCCCCATTGAGGCCGACGCTCAGATCCTGGATGATGACTGCGCCTCCAGGTCTAGGAGATGACTAAAAGCGTAGCTGCAGTAGCCAAAACTGTGCAGTCCCTGCAAGAGTCTCCAAAGGAAAAGATCCAGCTGGCATCCAGTCCAGATGACGTCCCCTGGCAACGGTAGAAGAGGATTCTATCGTTCAGAGGAAGAGACAACAACCTCTATCATCAGGACGGATGACCCATTTGTCGCCGCTGCAACCAGGCGGGATCACATCGCAAGATTCTGCTATTTAAATGAGAAATCCCTGGGGCAGAGGGCCAACCCCCAGGAGTAGGACGACCAGGCCCACAAAGCTGGCGAACCAAGTACGTCAGAGGATGACCGGTCCTCCCAATTGTAATTGACGGCATCCCAATGAACACTTTACTGGACACCAGCTCTCAGGTGATGACTATGCCATAGTGGGGCAGGTAGAGTTGAAAACCCAAGGTCTGGTGATTGTAGATATTGACCGGCGAGAATACAACCCAATGATGACCTTAGGCACTAATGTAATAGAAAACTGTCTTGGCGAGGTTACTGTCTTGTTACAACAGATAGCTGAAACTGGCAGTTCCAGTGAGCAACGTATCCTCCAAAAAGAGATCAGAGCCCTGATGCAGAGACAACAGGTCGAACTGTCTGGCGGAGATATTGGCAGCGTTACAGTGAGTGATCCAATCCCCATTGCAATACCCCCCAGGGAGGGAAATGTTAATCTGGTGTCAGGCAGCAGTAGGCCTCAGAGGTAAAGACTACCAGGCCCTGGAGGAACCTGTGTATTCAGAGAGTAGGCCCACTTTCCTGACACCTAGAGGGGTGGTCAGCGTCCGCAAGGGGAGGGTACCAGTACACGTCCTTAATTGTGAAGAGAAAGAGGTCCATTTACCCAGATATGCCACCCTTGCTAAACTGTTCACTGTTAGTGATAATGCAATACAAGCAACAAAATCTTTGGTCCCATCCGACCAAGTGGAGGACAATGGCTATGCAGAACAGTTAGAGGATTGGTGCCAGAAGTTGCATGTAGGCACTGAGTCTACCCCTTCACACCAAAAGCGTGGGGCTTACCGGGTGGTCCATGAGTATGAACGGGGATTCAGTAGTGATGAGCGAATATACTCATTGCTCGGGTGGTCTCCAAGTATTTGTGACTGCTCAGAGATTTAGTTTTTGTTGACACAACTCCATGATTTACGGCTGCTATCCAGCCTGAGTACAGGGGTTGCCTGGTTGCTATGGAGTCCCCACATGTATTCAAGCTGTCCAGTAGCCGCAAATCATGCAGCTGAGGCGAAGAAAACTAAATCTCTGAGCAGTCACAAATACTCGGAGACCACCCGAGCGTGCTAGGGAAAACCCGAGCAACGAGTTTATTCGCTCATCACTAGTATTCAGCAAATACCCACTAGACTTTGGGCAGGTAAAAGGGGTCCAACATCATATCTCCACTGGAGATCATCCGTCTATTAAAGAGAGGTACCGGTCTGTACCTCCAGCTCACTACCAATGCGCCAAGAGTATGTTACGGGAGATGATGGAGGCTGGGGTGATCAGAGACAGTTGTAGCCCCTGGGCAGCTCCATTAGTCCTCGTTAGAAAGAAAGATGGAACAATGAAGATGTGTGTTAACTACAGGTAGATTAACCACATTACACACAAGGATTCCTACCCGTTACCTAGAATTGAAGAGTCACTAGCTGCCTTAAAATCTGCTAACTATTTCTCCACCATAAATCTCACTAGTGGGTATTAGCAGGTTCCCGTGGCAGAGGTGGATAAAGAGAAGACCGTCTTCACGACTCCCGCGGTGGTCGCTGCCCCTATGAACCGGCCGGACCTCGCCGCAGCTACAGCCCCCATAATGCCGTTATCCATACCCTATATACCGGGAGCGGCCTGGCTGACACAATATTCGGGGGAGTCCCACACGCTGGGTGACTGTAAAGAGAGACTCTGCAGCCTATTTGAAGTGTACCCCCTATCGGAACATCAAAAGGTCAGCTGTTGTGAATTCTGCTCTTAGGTTCCCTCCGGTGGTTGTAAGTGGTAGTGCTGCTGTCTCTGAATCGCAGCATTTATCAGGTGTGTTCACTTTTTGCAATTTTGACTGGGATATTTAGTCTTGCTTCACCCTTTAGTCAGTGCCAGTTGTCCATTGTTCCTGGAGGATTCACATCCCTGCCTGGTCTCTTCTGCTTTGCAGTTCATTTCAACAAAGATAAGTTCTGGCCTTGATTTTTGCTGTCCACATGCTGTGGCCTTATTGTTTAGTTCTTTTCCATGTTTTTGTCTTGTCCAGCTTGGTCTGTATAAGGATTTCTTTAGCCAAGCTGTTATCTCTGGAGATGCAGATATACCCTCCATATCTTTAGTTAGCTGTGGAGATTTTGTATTTTCTGTGGTGGATATTTTCTAGTGTTTTAATACTGACTGCATAGTACTCTGTCCTATCCTTTCTATTTAGCTAGAAGTGGCCTCCTTTGCTAAATTCTCATTTTAGTCTGTGTATGTTTTTTCCCTCTCCTCTCACAGTCAATATTTGTGGGCGGCTGTCTATCCTTTGGGGATTTTCTCTGAGGCAAGATAGTTTTCCCTTTTCTATCTCTAGGTGTAATTAGTCCTCCGGCTGTGTCGAGATGTCTAGGGAGCGCTAGGTACATTCCATGGCTACTTCTAGTTGCGGGGTTAAGTTCAGGGTCTGCAGTCAGTACAGGTACCACCTTCTCCAGAGTACGTCTCATGCTGCTCTTAGGCCACCAGATCATAACAGTACAACTGGCCAACAATGAGTTAACCGCATCTCAGAAGAAGGGAAGGAAAGTGCTGAGCCATTTTTTTTTCTGTAGTCTGTTGTGTTTTTTTTTTTTCTTCCCTCTTTACCTCTGGGTGGCTCAGGAGTTCGGCGCTGGTATGGATGTTCAGGGATTGGCTTCTCGTGTGGATCAACTTGCTGCTAGAGTACAGGGTATTTCCAATTATATCGTTCAGACTCCGGTTTTAGAGCCTAGAATTCCAACTCCTGATTTGTTTTTTGGGGATAGGTCCAAATTTCTGAGCTTTAAAAATAACTGTAAACTGTTTTTTGCTCTGAAACCCCGTTCCTCTGGTGATCCCATCCAGCAGGTTAAAAATGTTATATCTCTGCTGCGTGGTGACCCCCAGGATTGGGCATTTGCCCTGGAACCTGGGAATCCGGCGTTGCTTAATGTAGACACCTTTTTTCAGGCACTTGGGTTATTGTATGACGAACCTAATTCAGTGGATCATGCTGAGAAGACCTTGTTGGCCCTGTCTCAGGGTCAAGAAGCGGCAGAATCATATTGCCAGAAGTTTAGAAAATGGTCTGTACTGACTAAATGGAATGAGGATGCCTTGGCGGCAATCTTCAGAAAGGGTCTTTCTGAATCCGTTAAAGATGTTATGGTGGGGTCCCCCACGCCTGCTGGTCTGAGTGATTCTATGTCTCTGGCCATTCAGATTGATCGGCGCTTGCGTGAGCGCAGAGTTGTGCACACTATGGCATTGTCTTCCGAGCGGAGTCCTGAGCCTATGCAGTGTGATAGGATTGTGTCTAGAGCTGAACGACAAGGATTCAGACGTCAGAATAGGTTGTGTTTTTACTGCGGCGATTCTGCTCATGTTATTTCTGATTGCCCTAAGCGTACCAAGAGAATCTCTAGTTCTGTTACCATCATTACTGTACAACCTAAATTTCTGTTATCTGTGACCCTGATCTGCTCATTACACAGGTCAACAAAAAAAAAAAATGTTTTCTGGTGTCCAAAATATTTTAATGAATTTGGGGTATTTTTGGGGTGCTGATTCTGAATATGCTATCAGTTTTGCCAGATTGGCTCAAGTTTTTGACATTTTTGGTATCTTATTTATAGCACTTGTTGGTAAATGCGACGCATCATCTCATTAATTTCTTTGGATTAGTACTTGAACTGAGCAGTTCTCAATATAGTTTTGTGTTAATTAGTGTTCTAAAAGTTTGTTCATAGCTTGATTTTTGCACTAACTTTATGTTGTTGTCTGTTTTCCAGTGAAAAGCATGAACTCATCAAGAAGAAGTTGTCTTAACGATCCAGACTCATTCTGTTACATTTGTGGTGAATACACACTGCCAAAACATAGAAGAAACATAACAGACTTCGTAAAAAAAGGGTATTGTGCCTATTTTGGGGTTATGCTTGGGGACCAAGACAAGTTTTGGGCACCACACATAGTGTGCAAAGCATGTATCGAATTATTACGAAAATGGAGCAAAGGACAAAGAAAAAGCTTCAAATTTGGTGTTCCAATGGTGTGGAGAGAGCCAAAAAATCATCATGATGACTGTTATTTCTGTGCAGTGCAAGTGCAAGGATTCAATAAGCATAAGAAACGAAAATGGGAGTAACATGGAATCTGCAAGAAGGCCTGTCCCTCATTGTGAAGATGTGCCTGTACCTGTGTTTACCATAAATAACAGTCATCATGATGATTTTTTGGCTCTCTCCACACCATTGGAACACCAAATTTGAAGCTTTTTCTTTGTCCTTTGCTCCATTTTCGTAATAATTCGATACATGCTTTGCACACTATGTGTGGTGCCCAAAACTTGTCTTGGTCCCCAAGCATAACCCCAAAATAGGCAAAATACACTTTTTTTACGAAGTCTGTTATGTTTCTTCTATGTTTTGGCAGTGTGTATTTACCACAAATGTAACAGAATGAGTCTGGATCGTTAAGACAACTTCTTCTTGATGAGTTCATGCTTTTCACTGGAAAACAGACAACAACATAAAGTTAGTGCAAAAATCAAGCTATGAACAAACTTTTAGAACACTAATTAACACAAAACTATATTGAGAACTGCTCAGTTCAAGTACTAATCCAAAGAAATTAATGAGATGATGCGTTGCATTTACCAACAAGTGCTATAAATAAGATACCAAAAATCTCAAAAACTTGAGCCAATCTGGCAAAACTGATGACATATTCAGAATCAGCAACCCAAAAATACCCTAAATTCGATGAAATATCTTTGGCACCAAAAATGCTGTTGACCAGTGTTATCGTCATTTTCTGTCATGGCATTTGTGGATTCAGGTGCCGCTCTAAACTTAATGGACTTAGAATTTGCCAGGCGTTGTGGTTTCCCCTTGCAGCCTTTGCAGAGTCCTATTCCTTTGAGGGGCATTGATGCTACACCGTTGGCTAAAAATAAACCTCAGTTTTGGACAGCTGACCATGTGCATGGCGCCAGCCCATCAGGAAGATTGTCGTTTTCTGGTGTTGCATAATTTGCATGATGCTATTGTGCTGGGTTTCCCATGGTTACAGGTGCATAATCCGGTATTAGATTGGAAATCTATGTCTGTGACTAGTTGGGGTTGTCAGGGAGTTCATGGTGACGTTCCTTTGATGTCAATTGCCTCCTCCCCCTCTTCTGAAATTCCTGAGTTTTTGTCAGATTTCCAGGATGTATTCAATGAGCCCAAGTCCAGTTCCCTTCCACCGCATAGGGACTGTGATTGTGCTATTGACTTGATTCCAGGCTGTAAGTTCCCTAAGGGCCGACTTTTAAACCTGTCTGTGCCAGAACATACCGCCATGCGGAGCTATGTTAAGGAGTCCTTGGAGAAGGGGCATATTCGGCCATCTTCTTCACCATTGGGAGCAGGTTTTTTTTTGTTGCCAAAAAAGATGGCTCCTTGAGACCCTGTTTTGATTATCGCCTCTTGAATAAGATCACGGTCAAATTCCAATACCCTTTGCCTTTGCTTTCTGATCTGTTTGCTAGGATTAAGGGGGCTAGTTGGTTTCCTAAGATTGACCTTCGAGGGGCATATAATCTTGTTCGTATTAAGCAGGGTGACGAATGGAAAACTGCGTTTAATACGCCCGAAGGCCATTTTGAATACCTTGTGATGCCATTCGGACTCTCTAATGCTCCATCTGTGTTTCAGTCCTTCATGCATGATATATTTCGGAATTATCTTGATAAATTCATGATTGTATATTTGGATGATATTTTGATTTTTTCAGATGATTGGGAGTCTCATGTGAAACAAGTCAAGATGGTATTTCAGATCCTTCGTGATAATGCCTTGTTTGTGAAGGGGTCTAAGTGCTTCTTTGGAGTACAGAAGATTTCTTTTTTGGGCTTCATTTTTTCTCCCTCATCTATAGAAATGGATCCAGTTAAGGTTCAGGCCATTCATGATTGGATCCAGCCCACATCCGTGAAGAGCCTTCAGAAATTTTTGGGCTTTGCTAATTTTTATCGCCGTTTCATTGCCAACTTCTCCAGTGTGGTTAAACCCCTGACCGATTTGACGAAGAAAGGCGCTGATGTGACGAATTGGTCCTCTGCGGCTGTCTCTGCCTTTCAGGAGCTTAAACCGCCGATTTACTTCTGCCCCTGTGTTGCGTCAGCCGGATGTTTCTCTTCCTTTTCAGGTTGAGGTTGATGCTTCTGAGATTGGGGCAGGGGCCGTTTTGTCTCAGAGGAATTCTAATGGTTCCTTGATGAAACCGTGTGCCTTCTTTTCTCGAAAGTTTTCGCCTGCGGAACGCAATTATGATGTCGGCAATCGTGAGGTGTTGGCTATGAAGTGGGCAATAGAGGAGTGGCGACATTGGCTTGAGGGGGCCAAGCACCGTATTGTGGTCTTGACCGATCATAAGAATCTGATTTATCTCGAGTCTGCCAAACGGCTGAATCCTAGACAGGCCCGATGGTCCCTGTTTTTCTTCCGTTTTGATTTTGTGGTCTCTTATCTTCCGGGTTCTAAGAATGTTAAGGCTGATGCCCTCTCTAGGAGCTTTTTGCCTGATTCTCCTGGGGTCCTTGAGCCGGTCGGTATTCTGAAGGAAGGGGTGATTCTTTCTGCCATCTCCCCTGATTTACGACAGGTTCTTCAGGAATTTCAGGCTGATAAACCTGACCGCTGTCCAGTGGGGAAATTGTTTGTTCCTGACAGATGGACTAGTAAAGTGATTTCAGAGGTTCATTGTTCTGTGTTAGCTGGTCATCCTGGGATTTTTGGTACCAAGATTTGGTTGGTAGGTCCTTTTGGTGGCCTTCTTTGTCACGGGATGTGCATTCTTTTGTGCAGTCCTGTGGGACTTGTGCGCGGGCCAAGCCTTGCTGTTCCCGCGCTAGTGGGTTGCTTTTGCCTTTGCCGGTCCCTGAGAGGCCTTGGACGCATATTTCTATGGATTTTATTTCGGATCTTCCGGTTTCCCAGAGGATGTCAGTTATCTGGGTGGTTTGTGACCGGTTTTCTAAGATGGTTCATTTGGTACCTTTGCCTAAGTTGCCTTCCTCTTCTGATTTGGTTCCGTTGTTTTTTCAGCATGTGGTTCATTTGCATGGCATTCCGGAGAATATTGTGTCCGATAGAGGTTCCCAGTTTGTTTCTAGGTTTTGGCGGGCCTTTTGTGCTAGGCTGGGCATTGATTTGTCTTTTTCTTCCGCATTTCATCCTCAGACAAATGGCCAAACCGAGCGAACTAATCAGACTTTGGAAACTTATTTGAGATGCTTTGTGCCTGCTGATCAGGATGATTGGGTTGCTTTCTTGCCATTGGCCGAGTTTGCCCTTAATAATCGGGCTAGTTCTGCTACCTTGGTTTCACCTTTCTTTTGTAACTCTGGTTTTCATCCTCTTTTTCTTTGGGGCAGGTTGAGCCTTCTGATTGTCCTGGGGTGGACTCTGTGGTTGACAGGTTGCAGCAAATTTGGGCTCATGTTGTTGACAATTTGGTGTTGTCTCAGGAGGGGGCTCAGCGTTTTGCTAACCGTCGTCGGTGTGTTGGTTCCCGGCTTCGGGTTGGGGATTTGGTCTGGTTGTCTTCCCGTCATGTCCCTATGAAGGTTTCTTCCCCTAAGTTTAAGCCTCGGTTTATTGGCCCTTATAGGATTTCTGAGATTATCAATCCAGTGTCTTTTCGTTTGGCCCTTCCAGCCGCTTTTTCCATCCATAATGTTTTTCATAGATCTTTGTTGCGGAAATATGTGGTGCCCGTTGTTCCCTCTGGTGATCCTCCTGCCCCGGTGTTGATTGATGGGGAGTTGGAGTATGTGGTTGAGAAGATTTTGGATTCTCATTTTTCGAGGCGGAAGCTTCAGTATCTTGTCAAATGGAAGGGTTATGGCCAGGAGGATAATTCTTGGGTTGTTGCTTCCGATGTTCATGCTGATGATTTGGTTCGTGCCTTTCATTTGGCTCGTCCGGATTGGCCTGGGGGCTCTGGTGAGGGTTCGGTGACCCCTCCTCAAGGGGGGGGGTACTGTTGTGAATTCTGCTCTTGGGCTCCCTCCGGTGGTTGTAAGTGGTAGTGCTGCTGTCTCTGAATCGCAGCATTTATCAGGTGTGTTCACTTTTTGCAATTTTGACTGGGCTATTTAGTCTTGCTTCACCCTTTAGTCAGTGCCAGTTGTCCATTGTTCCTGGAGGATTCACATCCCTGCCTGGTCTCTTCTGCTTTGCAGTTCATTTCAACAAAGATAAGTTCTGGCCTTGATTTTTGCTGTCCACATGCTGTGGCCTTATTGTTTAGTTCTTTTCCATGTTTTTGTCTTGTCCAGTTTGGTCTGTATAAGGATTTGTTTAGCCAAGCTGGTATCTCTGGAGATGCAGATATACCCTCCATATCTTTAGTTAACTGTGGAGATTTTGTATTTTCTGTGGTGGATATTTTCTAGTGTTTTAATACTGACCTGTTGTGAATTCCGTTCTGGAGCTCCCTCCTGTGGTTGTTAATGGTATTTTTGTGAGTTCTGCCCTTGGGCTCCCTCTGGTGGTTTCGAGTGGAACTGCTGCTCCTTTAGGTAGCTGTGGCAGCTGCCTTCACTAATCGCCTTGCCTGGGTTTGTTATTTAAACCTGCTCTGGGCTTTAGTTCATGTCAGCTGTCAATGTTCTTGGTTGGATTTGGTTCTCTCCTTGGATTTCTCCTATGGCCTGTCCTTGTCAGCAAAAGATAAGTTTTTGCTAGTTTTGTTTGTCCATTTGCTTGGACTCTATTGCTTTGCAAATATGTCTCTTTTTGTCCAGCTTGTCACTATGTCATATTCAGGCTAGCTGGAAGCTCTGGGAAAGCAGATTTACCCCTCCACACCGTGAGTCGGTGTGGAGTTCATTTTTGTAAACTCTGCGTGGATTTTGTAGTTTTTAATACTGACCGCACAGTATCCTTTTCTCTCTATCAAGTTAGTATTGGTCTCCTTTGCTGAAATCTGATTTCATTTCTGTGTACGTCATTTCCCTCTTCACTCACAGTCAATATTTGTGGGGGGCTGTCTTTCCTTTTGGGGTTTTCTCTGAGGCAAGATAGCTTTCTATTTCCTTCTTTAGGGGTAGTTAGTTCTTAGGCTGTGAAGAGGTGTCTAGGGAGAGTCAGGAACACCCCACGGCTATTACTAGTGTTGTTGTTAGGATTAGGGACTGCGGTCAGTAGAGATACCACCTTCTCAGAGCTTGTCCCATGTTGCGTTTTAGCCACCAGGTCATATCAGTGTGGCCTCTTAACCACCAGGTCATAACACTGACCGCATAGTACTCTGTCCTATCCTTTCTATTTAGCTAGAAGTGGCCTCCTTTGCTAAATTCTCATTTCAGTCTGTGTATGTTTTTTCCCTCTCCTCTCACAGTCAATATTTGTGGGGGAACTGTCTATCCTTTGGGATTTTCTCTGAGGCAAGATAGTTTTCCCTTTTCTATCTCTAGGGGTAATTAGTCCTCCGGCTGTGTCGAGATGTCTAGGGAGCGCTAGGTACATTCCACGGCTACTTCTAGTTGCAGGGGTAAGTTCAGGGTCTGTGGTCAGTACAGGTACCACCTTCTCCAGAGTACGTCTCATGCTGCTCTTAGGCCACCAGATCATAACAGTCAGCATCCTAACTGGCCAATTAATTGGTGCGGCACAAAGGGAAGTGAAATCCTGGTTGTATACTGAAAAGGGAACTGTTAAGCAGATATTAGCCAAACTGAAAGACACTTTTGACACCCACACTGCTGCAGAAATCAAGATGAGGTTCTTTGGGTGCAAACAAAGGGTGCAGGACAGTATATGGGACTATGCCCTTAATCTCCAGGAGGCACTACGGGCCATTAAGCAGATAGACCCAGACATTGTGCAGGGTGGGGATAAATTGTTAAAGGAGCAGTTTATTGAAGGACTTCTGTCTGGAATCCACAGGACACAGCTGTGCATCCTGGCCTTGCAAAACCCTGACCTGGACTTTGCACACTTTAAAGATAGGGCCATCCGAGAGCTACATGAACCAGATCCCAGCCGTGTAGCACATCCTAGGCATCCAGCAATTACGTACCACCAGGAAGTGGCATCCTTTCATCAGGCCCCCATTGAGGCCGACGCTCAGATCCTGGATGATGACTGCGCCTCCAGGTCTAGGAGCTGACTAAAAGCGTAGCTGCAGTAGCCAAAACCGTGCAGTCCCTGCAAGAGTCTCCAAAGGAAAAGATCCAGCTGGCTTTCAGTCCAGATGACGTCCCCTGGCAACGGTAGAAGAGGATTCTACCGATCAGAGGAAGAGACAACAACCGCTATCATCAGGACGGACGACCCATTTGTCGCTGCTGCAACCAGGCGGGATCACATCGCAAGATTCTGCTATTTAAATGAGAAATCCCTGGGTCAGAGGGCCAACCCCCAGGAGTAGGACGACCAGGCCCACAAAGCTGGCGAACCAAGTACATCAGAGGACGACCGGTCCTCCCAATTGTAATTGACAGCATCCCAATGAACACTTTACTGGACACCGGCTCTCAGGTGATGACTATGCCATATGTTCTTTACAAACGGTACTGGGCTGACTCTGAAATTACCTGTGGCCCAGATAATGGCCTGACAATAGTAGCCAGCAATGTTCAGCCTTTGCCACAAGTGGGGTACAAGGAGGTGACCATTAAGGTGGGGCAGGTAGAGTTGAAAACCCAAGGTCTGGTGATTGTAGATATTGACCGGCGAGAATACAACCCAATGATGACCTTAGGCACTAATGTAATAGAAAACTGTCTTGGCGAGGTTACTGTCTTGTTACAACAGATAGCTGAAACTGCCAGTTCCAGTGAGCAACGTATCCTCCAAAAAGAGATCAGAGCCCTGATGCAGAGACAACAGGTCGAACTGTCTGGCGGAGATATTGGCAGCGTCACAGTGAGTGATCCAATCCCCATTGCAATACCCCCCAGGAGTGAAATGTTAATCTGGTGTCAGGCAGCAATAGGCCTCAGAGGTAAAGACTACCAGGCCCTGGAGGAACCTGTGAATTCAGAGAGTAGGCCCACTTTCCTGACACCTAGAGGGGTGGTCAATGTCCGCAAGGGGAGGGTACCAGTACGCGTCCTTAATTGTGGAGAGAAAGAGGTCCATTTGCCCAGATATGCCAACCTTGCTAAACTGTTCACTGTTAGTGATAATGCAATACAAGCAACAGAATCTTTGGTCCCATCCGACCAAGTGGAGGACAATGGCTATGCAGAACAGTTAGAGGATTGGTGCCAGAAGTTGCATGTAGGCACTGAGTCTACCCCTTCACACCAAAAGCGTGGGGCTTACCGGGTGGTCCATGAGTATGAACGGGGATTCAGTAGTGATGAGCGAATATACTGATTGCTCGGGTGGTCTCCGAGTTTTTGTCACTGCTCAGAGATTCAGTTTTTGTTGACACAACTCAATGATTTACGGCTGCTATCCAGCCTGAGTACAGGAGTTGCCTGGTTGCTATGGAGTCCCCACATGTATTCAAGCTGTCCAGTAGCCGCAAATCATGCAGCTGAGGCGAAGAAAACTAAATCTCTGAGCAGTCACAAATACTCGGAGACCACCTGAGCGTGCTAGGGAAAACCCGAGCAACGAGTTTATTCGCTCATCACTAGTATTCAGCAAATACCCACTAGACTTTGGGCAGGTAAAAGGGGTCCAACATCATATCCCCACTGGAGATCATCCGCCCATTAAAGAGAGGTACCGGTCTGTACCTCCAGCTCACTACCAATGTGCCAAGAGTATGTTACGGGAGATGATGGAGGCTGGGGTGATCAGAGACAGTTGTAGCCCCTGGGCAGCTCCATTAGCCCTCGTTAGAAAGAAAAATGGAACAATGAAGATGTGTGTTAACTACAGGTAGATTAACTGCATTACACACAAGGATTCCTACCCGTTACCTAGAATTGAAGAGTCACTAGCTGCCTTAAAATCTGCTAACTATTTCTCCACCATAGATCTCACTAGTGGGTATTAGCAGGTTCCCGTGGCAGAGGTGGATAAAGAGAAGACAGCCTTCACGACTCCAGTGGGCCTTTCCGAATTCAACTACATGCCTGTTGTGAATTCCGTTCTCGGGCTCCCTCCTGTGGTCGTGAATGGTACTTTGGTGAGTTCTGTCCTTGGACACCCTCTGGTGGCTTTGAGTGGAACTGCTGATCTTTGAGGTTGGCTTTCTCAGCTGCCCCCGTTTATTGCTTCTGCTGGCTTCCCTATTTAACTCTGCCCAGGTCGTTAGTTCATGCCAGCTGTCAATGTCTCAGTACTGGTTCAGACCTCTCTTGGATTTCTCAGATGACCTGTCTACTCCAACAGAAGCTAAGTCCTTGCTAGTCATTTGCTGTTCATTGGTTTTTTGAATACATTTCTCAGTACATGTTATGTTTCTAGTCCAGCCTGCTATTATGATATTTCCTTGCTAGCTGGAAGCTCTGGGGGTGCAGAGCTGCACCTCCACACCATGAGTCAGTGTGGAGGTCTTTTTGCACACTCTGCGTGGTTTTTGTAGTTTTTAATACTGACCGCATAGTTCCCTTTCCTATCCTCTGTCTATCTAGAGAAGATTCGGCCTCCTTTGCTAAAATCTGTTTCATTCCTGTGTTTGCTACTTCCCTCTTAACTCACAGTCAATATTTTTGGGGGGCTACCTTTACTTTGGGGAATTTCTCTGAGGCAAGGTAAGCTGCTATTTCTATCTTTAGGGGTAGTTAGCTCTTAGGCTGTGAAGAGGCGTCTAGGGAGAGTTAGGTACGCTCCACGGCTATTTCTAGTGTGTGGGATAGGATTAGGGATTGCGGTCAGTAGAGTTACCACTTCCTCAGAGCTTGTTCCAGGTTTTCCATTTTAACCATCAGGTCATTTCGGGTGCTCCTAACCACCAGGTCCATAACACATGCCGTTCAGACTTTGCAATGCATCAGGGACGTTCCAGAGGATGATGGAGTGTTGTCTTGGGCAAAAGAACTTTGAAACTGTTCTGTTGTACCTGGATGATGTCATTGTCTTCTCCAAGACCTATGAAGACCACTCGGAGCACCTGGCTGAGGTGTTTGAAGCCCTGTCCAAATATGGCCTGAAAGTGAAGCTATCCATGTGCCACCTGTTGAAGCCCAAAGTGCAGTACCTTGGCCACGTGGTAAGCGCCGAAGGTGTGGCACCAGACACTGACAAAGTCACCGTGATCAGGGACTGGCCAAAACCCAGAACCATTCATGAAGTGCGGCAGTTCCTCGGGTTGGTAGGCTACTACCGAAGATTTATCAAGGACTTCACCAAGGTAGCTGCACCCCTGCAAGACCTGTTAGTGGGCCAATCCAAGAAGGCCAAGAGCATGAGTCCTCCATTCGATTGGAACGACAGGCTGGAAGGATCCTTCACTCGGTTGAAGTTGGCTCTCACGGGAGATGGAAGTCCTAGCCTATCCAGACCATGACCAACCGTTTTTACCCTACAGAGACGCCAGCAACGTGGGATTAGGAGCAGTGCTACCTCAGATGCATAAAGGCAGAGAAAGAGTAATTGCCTACGCCAGCAGGAAGTTTTGTCCCACTGAAAGGAACCCCAACCACTACAGTTCCTTTAAGCTGGAGTTCCTCGCCATAGTCTGGGCAGTAACAGAGCAGTTCAGGCACTACCTGGCTTCAGCAAAGTTCACTGTATTAATGGACAACAATCCGTTGTCTCACCTGGAAACATCAAAACTAGATGCATTGGAGCAGCGATGGATGGCCCAGTTGTCCAGCTACGAGTTTACCATCAAGGACTGTGTGGGGCACAAGAACACAAATGCCAATGTGCTGTCCAGGATGCCCCATTTACCAGAAGTGAAGAAGGTCCAGAAGCACTTAAAGCGATTGAGTTACCAGCCTTCCATCGCCCCGACGCGACCCAGGACTCCCATTATGTGAAGAACAAGTGCAATGACAGGCGAGAAGCCACTCTGAACCTATTGCCTCACCATGGATGGGCAGAGATGCAGGATAGCGACCCCACAGTCCGTGTGGTTAAAGAGCTGCTGTCACAAGACAATTCACACCCTGGTACAGATGCTCCACAAGAGACCCAACAGTTGTGGAAGGAGAAGGCAAACTGTTTATCTGCACGGTAAGTTGTCTCAGAGGAATATCGACCCACGCACTCAT
Organism: Ranitomeya variabilis; assembly: GCF_051348905.1. Classification (NCBI taxonomy): domain Eukaryota; kingdom Metazoa; phylum Chordata; class Amphibia; order Anura; family Dendrobatidae; genus Ranitomeya; species Ranitomeya variabilis. The sequence goes on along the minus strand of NC_135236.1, from coordinate 486,933,556 downwards.
GAGCTGGTCTGGCAAGTGGTAGTCCCTAGGCGGGATGCGCCAATGTTCTTGGAAGAATACCATGATGGAGCAGGACACTTTGGATGGAAGAAGTTGCAGGTCCTACTTCGTAGGAGATTCTACTGGATTGGTATGAGAAGAGCCATTGAAAAGTGGTGCCAAGAGTGTGGCCTATGCAACCTACGCAGAAAGGACCGTGACAGCTAGAGGGCACCTCTACAGCCCATAGTCACGAAACAGCCACTGGAATTGGTAGCTTTAGACCACGTGAAGTTGGCTCCAAGTTGGACAGGCTATGTCTATGCTTTGACCATAGTGGATCATTACTCAAGATTCCTGGTAGTTGTGCCTGTCAAGGATCAAACAGCAAAGACGGCAGCCAAGGCATTCCAACAACACTTTTGTCGACCACATGGTTACCCTGAAAATGTACTCACCGACCAAGGCCCAGCCTTTGAGGTGGAAGTGTTCCAGGAGTTCTGCAACCTCTACGGGTGCAAGAAGATCAGGACAACGCCACAGCCGAATGGTATGTGTGAGAAGATGAACCAGGTGGTAATTGACCTGTTGAATACCTTGCCCCTGGAAGAGAGAAACCTGTGGCCAGAGAAGTTGCCGAATATGGTAGATCTGTACAATCATATCCCGGTGGATTCCACCAACTGCACTCCAGTCTACCTGATGAGAGGAAGACCTAGCAAATTACCTGTTGACCTTGACATGGGAGTCCTAACACCAGAAACAACATCACCAGATGCAGATTGGGATACAGAGCAGCAGCAGAAATACCGCCAAGTACAAGAATGCGTGGAAAGAAGTTTGTCCCAGGCAAGACAGAGGCAGGAAAGAAACTATAACCAGCACGCCCCTGCAGTTCCCTTGTCACTTGGATAACAAGTTCTAAAGAGAAAAAGAAGAATGCACAAACTCGATGATCAGTGGGAGGCAGAACCATACACCATCTTACCGTGAAACTTTGATAACACCGAAGTGTGTCTCATAAGGAAAGATGGAGGAGATACCTTGACTGCGGTATCAAGAGATCATCTTAAGGTATGCCGTGACCAACTGAGAGACAAGGAGAAAGACCAAAATAGCCCTCAACCCACAGAAAAGGAGGAAAAGAGAATCTATACTGTTATTGGAGAATTTCCCCAGTCAGCCATAGTGGTGCCTGTTTTGACATTTCCCCAGTTGGAAATACCAGAAGGAGATGTAACTATAAATCAATGGGAACCAGAAGAGACTCTACACTAGAGAGCTCAAGCAGCAGACGTCACACCAGCAGAGGAACAAGAGTATCCACCCCCTGTTATCGGTGAATCTGTCATGCCCACAGTGAGCAGAAGTACTCGTAGGGGATCAGGTACACCTGTCCTACATAGAATCATCAGTAGCGTAGCCATAAGGGAGCGCACAACACCAGTGATAGCAAGCCTAGCGAATCTGGTCAGATCACCCTCAGTGCCTGTGCTGTGTAGATCTACCTGTAGTACTAAAGGTCAGATCCCTGCCCGTTACATGGACTAAGACAGAGGTCCCCAACCTTTTTTGCACCAGGGACCGGCTTTAAGCAAGACCAGTTTTCCATGGCCCGGTGGGGCAGGGGCGGGGCTTTGGTCATATGGGGGTGGGGTTATGGAGGGATGGAGCTTATATTATAACTATCCTGCACTGATACATTATGACGAACCCTCTGCTGTGTGATGGTTCACTAATAATATTGTAACTCAGATGTAGCAGGGCTGGATTTGTTCTTTTTCTTTCGCTCCTTGACAGTTTCCTGATCATTCCATAACATTTCCTCCGGCACGGCGGTGCGGATGTAGCAGACCTGTGTTAGTCATTGATCATGTGCTCTCAAGAGACGTTATCGGTCCACACTGCACTGATAAAAGTACCACAAAGCTTTAGCATGAGGCCAGATGTAGCAGAGAGGAATGTGTCACTTGTAGATTTCATACACAGAGTGATTCATTTGTCGGGTTTATGAAACACTGAACACAGATGTAGCAGAGCTGATGGTGTCACAGCAGAGTACATTCATTAATCATTAATGTACTCTGCTGTGACACCATCAGCTCTGCTACATCTGTGTTCAGTGTTTCATAAACCCGACAAATGAATCACTCTGTGTATGAAATCTACAAGTGACACATTCCTCTCTGCTACATCTGGCCTCATGCTAAAGCTTTGTGGTACTTTTATCAGTGCAGTGTGGACCGATAACTTCTCTTGAGAGCACATGAGTAACAAACAGTAAATAACAAACTCAGCTCTGCTACATCAGTAAAAAACCAATTGATTAATGATTAATCAATTGGTTTTTTACTGATGTAGCAGAGCTGAGTTTGTTATTTATAGTTTCATGGCCACTTCATGAAATCCTATCAACAAAAAAATATTCAGCACTGCTACATCTGCTATACCCCAGCTCCCCACACATGGACCCTGCACAGTCGCCGGTAATACCTTCATTCAGAGGGGCCCAGCCCGCTGTTCCCGCACACGCTTGTTTACTTCTAAACTCCTTATTAATGACTGCGGCACTGGGCACCTCCTGCCCCGTCATCCTCGGTGCAGCGCCCGGGCACAGGCTGGCTCCATGCTGCTGCAGCCCGCCCTCCATGTGCACTTGTGTGGCACACGTAACATGGCTGGCAGTGCCCTGGGCAGCACCAGGTGGAGGAGAGCGGGCTGCTGGAAATGTACTGGCCGGCCCCATGCTGCACGCTGGGGAGAGCGCTTGGGGGGCGTGGCCGGTGTTTACCTTCTGGAGCCCGCGGCTGAGGCTCCCACCTTCTCTCAGCAGCAGCTGCCGCTCCAGGCACACAGCCCCTGCCACAGCCGCCTCAGCCTGCGGGTGTGTGCTCTCTGCCTAAGTAGCTGTCAGCGGCGCCGCGGACCGGCTGCAAAACCCCAACGGCCCGGTCCTGGTCCGCGGACCGGCGGTTGGGGACCTCTGGACTAAGATATAAGATGTCAATAATTGTTGTTACCTATTTATAAATGTTTGATTTTGTTTATTTAAAGTTTAAATGGGCAACAGGGTAATGGACGGTAATTACCTGAAAACTTTCCTTGTGAATAGTTGGCACCTCCTAGGTGCACGTTATTGGTTTTACCATGCACTGGCAGCGTGTATAGAACCTTGTTGGTTTCAAAAGACCAGAATAAAAACCGTTTGGCGAGGCTGAAGAAAGGTCTGGATGTATACGCCTTGCAGCCTGCCCAAAACCTACGTTGGGGTTTTAGAACGAGTCCCACGCACCATTACAATTGGTGAACAAGGACACCCTGGTATAAGATGCTAAAATGTTTGTACTTCTGTAAATATTGTTTTGTATCATTCAAGCCCAGAAACCTCCCATAAAGGGAAGACTTTTTCTCAGTCCGGGAGTACTGGATTTAACGGGGGTGAGTGTAACACCCCAGCAAATCGGTTGTTACAGTGGTATTGGCTACATTACGGGGAGGGTGATGCTATGCCTGGAGGTGAGGAGGAATCCCTTTAACAGGTAACATGTACACACAACACTGTTCTGACTCCAGGCCAGAAGGGGGACTCTGATCCAGTTTGTGGGTGACTTCCCTATATATATTCTGGCTGGAGTAGGAAGTTAGGAGTCTGAGAGAGAGGATTGAGTAGAGGAAACAGAATATAGAGCTGGAGCCGTGCAGACACAAGGTTCTGCAGCTCCTTACAGAGCAGTCTGTGTGAGAGACTGTGAGGGGAAAAGAGGCAAAGTAGAGGAAAGATACTGGGAGTGGAGCTGCGAGAGGGCTCACTCCGGAATCAGTGCAAGAGACCGGGGGCCGGAATCCCGAGGTTGTGGGGGTAACTGTATGCCCCACAGCAGAAACCGGCAGGCAGATTTCAAGTCGCCTGACCACCATTACACCCAAGGCACAGCAGCATATAGAGTTGCCAGAAATAGAGACACCTGTAAAAATGGCTTGAGTTGCCTGCCATGCGGGTACCAGGCTGGTCGGACCTCACCATCACCTGTGATCCGTACCCTGGACTGTGGCTACGTACCACCAGTAAAAGATAAAGAGACTGCAACCTTGTGTCCTCTAATTCTTTCTGGCATCTCACGATCTATCATCTTTGCCACTATATTATAATTTGCAATAACATCCCCAGTGGACCCCTTTAACCAGCGTTGGTCATCCCTGACCGAATACCATTGGCGGTGTCACAAACATTGTTTATTTAAAACAACCCCTTTAAAGACCTTCCCTTAAACTTGGAGGCCCAGGGCCACGGCCCGGGTCACTGCCACCGTGACTACCCCTTTAACGACCACCGGACATGGTACCAAGTATCCCCTAGGCCCTAGCAGGCACTCCACTTCACAGTAGGTATGGTGTTCTTTGGATGCAAATCAGCTTTCTGTCTCCTCCAAACACAACGAGTTTTGTTTCTACCAAACAGTTCTACTTTGGTTTCATCAGACCATATGACATTCTCCCAATAGTCTTCTGGATAATCCAAATGCTCTCTAGCAAACTTCAGACGGGCCCGTGTCATGATTCCCCAATGGCATGGGAACATCAGAAACACAAAATAACAGACTAGCCCTCGGGTGATGGAAACTCAAGCTGACCGTGACCTAAATCTACCACACAACTAACAGTAGCCAGGAAGCATTCCTACGGCTGCCTAGATGCCATGCGCCAGCCGGAGAACTAACTACGCCTGGAAGAGGAAGGAACAGACCTGGCTTACCTCTAGTGAAATTCCCCAAAGATGATAGTAGCCCCCACATATATTAACGGTGAGTTCAGAGGAAAAGACATACACAGTATGAAGGTAGATTTAGCAAAGCGAGGTCCACTTACTAGATAGAGGAAGGATACAAAAGAGGACTTCACGGTCAGCTGAAAAACCCTTTCAAAAACCCATCCTGAAATTACTTTAAGACTCCTGTGTCAACTCATGACACAGGAGTGGCAATTTCAGTCCACAAGAGCTTCCAGTAACAGGAAATGACAAACTGTAAACTGGACAAAAAATACAAAACAAAAAGGACAAGAGTCCACTTAGCTGATCAGCAGACTGGTAGCAGGAACATGCAACTGAAAGACTCAGGTTACAATGATGACCGGCAAGGAAGTGACTGGAGAGCAAGGCTAAATAGGGAACTCCCAAAACTGATGGAAGCAGGTGAGCTGAGGCAGAAAAGAACACACAAGTCTCCAGTACCACCAGCCACCACTAGGGGAGCCCAAAAAGCGGATCACAACAGGCCCGGATCTGAGTCCCTGGCGGTGTAGTGTGTTTCTGATGGTAGCCTTTGTTATAGCGGTCCCAGCTCTATGCAGGTCATTCACTAGGTCCCCCTGTGTGTTTCTGGGATTTTTGCTCAGCGTTCTTGTGTGAATTTTGACCCCATCGGGTGACATCTTGCCGGGAGCTTAACAGTGGTCTTGTATGTCTTCCATTTTCTTATTATTGCTCCCATAGTTGATTTCATCACACCAAGCTGCTTGCTTATTGAAGATTCAGTCTTCCCAGCCTGATGCAGGGCTGAAATTTTGTTTCTGGTGTCCTTCAACAGCTCTTTGGTCTTCACCATAGTGGACTTTGGAGTGTGACTGTTTGAGGTTGTGGACATGTGTATTTTATACTGATAACAAGTTCAAACAGATTATTATTATTATTATTATTATTATTATTCTTTTTTATAGCGCCATTTATTCCATGGCGCTTTACATGTGAAATACGGGGCAAATATAGACAAATACATTAAACATGAGCAAAAACAAGGCACACGGGTACATAAGGAGGGAGGACCCTGCCCGCGAGGGCTCACAGTCTGCAGGGGATGGGTGATGATACACTAGGAGATGCCATTGCTACAGGTAATGAGTGGAGGACACAGAAATCTCTTAAAGCAGAGGTCCCCAACCTTTTTTGCACCAGGGACCGGCTTTAAGCAAGACCAGTTTTCCATGGCCCGGTGGGGCAGGGGCGGGGCTTTGGTCATATGGGGGTGGGGTTATGGAGGGATGGAGCTTATATTATAACTATCCTGCACTGATACATTATGACGAACCCTCTGCTGTGTGATGGTTCACTAATAATATTGTAACTCAGATGTAGCAGGGCTGGATTTGTTCTTTTTCTTTCGCTCCTTGACAGTTTCCTGATCATTCCATAACATTTCCTCCGGCACGGCGGTGCGGATGTAGCAGACCTGTGTTAGTCATTGATCATGTGCTCTCAAGAGAAGTTATCGGTCCACACTGCACTGATAAAAGTACCACAAAGCTTTAGCATGAGGCCAGATGTAGCAGAGAGGAATGTGTCACTTGTAGATTTCATACACAGAGTGATTCATTTGTCGGGTTTATGAAACACTGAACACAGATGTAGCAGAGCTGATGGTGTCACAGCAGAGTACATTCATTAATCATTAATGTACTCTGCTGTGACACCATCAGCTCTGCTACATCTGTGTTCAGTGTTTCATAAACCCGACAAATGAATCACTCTGTGTATGAAATCTACAAGTGACACATTCCTCTCTGCTACATCTGGCCTCATGCTAAAGCTTTGTGGTACTTTTATCAGTGCAGTGTGGACCGATAACTTCTCTTGAGAGCACATGAGTAACAAACAGTAAATAACAAACTCAGCTCTGCTACATCAGTAAAAAACCAATTGATTAATGATTAATCAATTGGTTTTTTACTGATGTAGCAGAGCTGAGTTTGTTATTTATAGTTTCATGGCCACTTCATGAAATCCTATCAACAAAAAAATATTCAGCACTGCTACATCTGCTATACCCCAGCTCCCCACACATGGACCCTGCACAGTCGCCGGTAATACCTTCATTCAGAGGGGCCCAGCCCGCTGTTCCCGCACACGCTTGTTTACTTCTAAACTCCTTATTAATGACTGCGGCACTGGGCACCTCCTGCCCCGTCATCCTCGGTGCAGCGCCCGGGCACAGGCTGGCTCCATGCTGCTGCAGCCCGCCCTCCATGTGCACTTGTGTGGCACACGTAACATGGCTGGCAGTGCCCTGGGCAGCACCAGGTGGAGAAGAGCGGGCTGCTGGAAATGTACTGGCCGGCCCCATGCTGCACGCTGGGGAGAGCGCTTGGGGGGCGTGGCCGGTGTTTACCTTCTGGAGCCCGCGGCTGAGGCTCCCACCTTCTCTCAGCAGCAGCTGCCGCTCCAGGCACACAGCCCCTGCCACAGCCGCCTCAGCCCGCGGGTGTGTGCTCTCTGCCTAAGTAGCTGTCAGCGGCGCCGCGGACCGGCTGCAAAACCCCAACGGCCCGGTCCTGGTCCGCGGACCGGCGGTTGGGGACCTCTGTTTTAAAGAATAAGTTTCAGGTCTGTGAGAGCCAGAAATCTTGCATGTTTTTAGGTGACCAAATACTTATTTCCCACCATAATTTGCAAAATAAATCTTGCAAAATCAGACAAGGTGACTGTCTGCATTTGTTTTCTCATTTTGACTCTCATAGTTGTGGTCTACCTATCATGTCAATTACAGGCCTCTGTAATCTTTTTAAGTGTGAGAACTTGCACAATTGGTGGCTGACTAAATACTTTGTTTCCCCACTGTATTTTCAGATCAAATAAGGTGATACAACATGATAGTGGTTATTGATATATTAAACCAGCAACAGGACTGTAAGTAAGTATGGATATGTGTCAGCAGCAACCCTTCTATCCAGTTGGCCTCCCGGTGAGGAAGTTTACTGAGGACCACAAGCAATATAAGAGAGTGGTCCACGACTGCAGAGCACAAGGCTATTGAGGATATTGGGGCTACGCTCCTCCCTCATTTTGATTCTCTTATCTATGGTTATATGAGGTTGATCAGTGCGGGGGTTCATTCTGTGGCAGCACATTATGGTGGTAACAAGGAGTGTTCAGCCCTTGATCGGACGCCAACCCAGTATCCTGGTATAGCCATTTGTGGGGATCATATCTTCTTGTTCCACTTCCTCTTACCCCTTTACTTCAAATAATGTGGCTCTGTCCCCTAACAAAAACCACCATATTTGTCCCTTTCTGTCTCTTCCCCAGTACATGCTGACTGAGCTTGTAGTGTGACACCAGCAGTTATAGCCAACAGAGAGCTAGTGGCAGCTCTGAGGGAGTGCATATAGGCAGAAGGGCAGGGTTTCTGTTATGATCCTTAGTGGTTGAGGATCACAAATTACTCCAGCTAAGTAACAAACATAGGACAAGCTCTAGGGAGGTGGCAAACTGGACTGACCGCAAATCTGAACCTATCCAAACACACTAGAAGTAGCCGGTGAACATGCCTAAAAATCCTAGACGTCTCGAGCCAGCCTGAGGAACTAACTAACCCTAGAGAGAAAGAAAGACCTCTCTTGCCTCCAGAGAAATAATCCCCAAAGATATAGAAGCCCCCAACAAATAATAACGGTGAGGTAAGAGGAAGGCACATACACAGGGGTGAAAGCAGATTCAGCAAATGAGGCCCACTAATACTAGATAGCAGAAAATAGAAAAGGGAATCTATGCGGTCAGTAAAAAACCCTTACAAAATATCCTGTTATGGTTCTCAATGGCAAGAGAACATAGCCCAGCAAACATAAGAACTAGCTCTTGGAAGGATGGAAACTAAACTGACCATGAACTAAACCTGCCACACAACTAACAGTAGCCGGGTAGCGTAGCCTGCGTTTTATCCCTAGACGCCCAGCGCCGGCCGGAGGACTAACTAATCCTGGCAGAGGAAAATATAGTCCTGGCTCACCTCTAGAGAAATTTCCCCGAAAGGCAGACAGAGGCCCCCACAAATATTGGCGGTGATTTTAGATGAAATGACAAACGTAGTATGAAAATAGGTTTAGCAAAATTGAGGTCCGCTTACTAGATAGCAGGAAGACAGAAAGAGCACTTTCATGGTCAGCTGAAAACCCTATCAAAACACATCCTGAAATTACTTTAAGACTCTAGTATTAACTCATAACATCAGAGTGGCAATTTCAGATCACAAGAGCTTTCCAGACACAGAAACGAAACTACAGCTGTGAACTGGAACAAAATGCAAAAACAAACAAGGACTAAAGTCCAACTTAGCTGGGAGTTGTCTAGCAGCAGGAACATGCACAGAAAGGCTTCTGATTACAATGTTGACCGGCATGGAAGTGACAGAGGAGCAAGGCTAAATAGCGACTCCCACATCCTGATGGAAACAGGTGAACAGAGAGGATGATGCACACCAGTTCAATTCCACCAGTGGCCACCGGGGGAGCCCAAAATCCAATTTCACAACAGTACCCCCCCCTCAAGGAGGGGGCACCGAACCCTCACCAGAACCACCAGGGCGATCAGGATGAGCCCTATGAAAGGCACGGACCAAATCGGAGGCATGAACATCAGAGGCAGTCACCCAAGAATTATCCTCCTGACCGTATCCCTTCCATTTGACCAGATACTGGAGTCTCCGTCTGGAAACACGGGAGTCCAAGATTTTTTCCACAACGTACTCCAACTCGCCCTCAACCAACACCGGAGCAGGAGGCTCAACGGAAGGCACAACCGGTACCTCATACCTGCGCAATAATGACCGATGAAAAACATTATGAATAGAAAAAGATGCAGGGAGGTCCAAACGGAAGGACACAGGGTTAAGAATCTCCAATATCTTGTACGGGCCGATGAACCGAGGCTTAAACTTGGGAGAAGAAACCCTCATAGGGACAAAACGAGAAGACAACCACACCAAGTCCCCAACACAAAGCCGAGGACCAACCCGACGCCGGCGGTTGGCAAAAAGCTGAGTCTTCTCCTGGGACAACTTCACATTGTCCACTACCTGCCCCCAAATCTGATGCAACCTCTCCACCACAGCATCCACTCCAGGACAATCCGAAGATTCCACCTGACCAGAAGAAAATCGAGGATGAAACCCCGAATTACAGAAAAAGGGAGACACCAAGGTGGCAGAGCTGGCCCGATTATTGAGGGCAAACTCCGCTAAAGGCAAAAAAGCAACCCAATCATCCTGATCTGCAGACACAAAACACCTCAAATATGTCTCCAAGGTCTGATTCGTCCGCTCGGTCTGGCCATTAGTCTGAGTATGGAAAGCAGATGAGAAAGACAAATCTATGCCCATCCTAGCACAGAATGCTCGCCAAAATCTAGACACGAATTGGGTACCTCTGTCAGAAACGATATTCTCCGGAATACCATGCAAACGGACCACATTTTGAAAAAACAGAGGAACCAACTCGGAAGAAGAAGGCAACTTAGGCAGGGGAACCAAATGGACCATCTTAGAGAAACGATCACACACCACCCAGATGACAGACATCTTCTGAGAAACAGGAAGATCCGAAATAAAATCCATCGAGATGTGCGTCCAGGGCCTCTTCGGGATAGGCAAGGGCAACAACAATCCACTAGCCCGAGAACAACAAGGCTTGGCCCGAGCACAAACGTCACAAGACTGCACGAAGCCTCGCACATCTCGAGACAGGGAAGGCCACCAGAAGGACCTTGCCACCAAATCCCTGGTACCAAAGATTCCAGGATGACCTGCCAACGCAGAAGAATGAACCTCAGAAATGACTTTACTGGTCCAATCATCAGGAACAAACAGTCTACCAGGTGGGCAACGATCAGGTCTATCCGCCTGAAACTCCTGCAAGGCCCGCCGCAGGTCTGGAGAAACGGCAGACAATATCACTCCATCCTTAAGGATACCTGTAGGTTCAGAATTACCAGGGGAGTCAGGCTCAAAACTCCTAGAAAGGGCATCCGCCTTAACATTCTTAGAACCCGGCAGGTAGGACACCACAAAATTAAACCGAGAGAAAAACAACGACCAGCGCGCCTGTCTAGGATTCAGGCGTCTGGCGGACTCAAGATAAATTAGATTTTTGTGGTCAGTCAATACCACCACCTGATGTCTAGCCCCCTCAAGCCAATGACGCCACTCCTCAAAAGCCCACTTCATGGCCAAAAGCTCCCGATTCCCAACATCATAATTCCGCTCGGCGGGCGAAAATTTACGCGAGAAAAAAGCACAAGGTCTCATCACGGAGCAATCGGAACTTCTCTGCGACAAAACCGCCCCAGCTCCGATTTCAGAAGCGTCGACCTCAACCTGAAAAGGAAGAGCAACATCAGGCTGATGCAACACAGGGGCGGAAGAAAAGCGGCGCTTAAGCTCCCGAAAGGCCTCCACAGCAGCAGGGGACCAATCAGCAACATCAGCACCCTTCTTAGTCAAATCAGTCAATGGTTTAACAACATCAGAAAAACCAGCAATAAATCGACGATAAAAGTTAGCAAAGCCCAAAAATTTCTGAAGACTCTTAAGAGAAGAGGGTTGCGTCCAATCACAAATAGCCTGAACCTTGACAGGATCCATCTCGATGGAAGAGGGGGAAAAAATATATCCCAAAAAGGAAATCTTTTGAACCCCAAAAACGCACTTAGAACCCTTCACACACAAGGAATTAGACCGCAAAACCTGAAAAACCCTCCTGACCTGCTGGACATGAGAGTCCCAGTCATCCGAAAAAATCAAAATATCATCCAGATACACAATCATAAATTTATCCAAATAATCACGGAAAATGTCATGCATAAAGGACTGAAAGACTGAAGGGGCATTTGAAAGACCAAAAGGCATCACCAAATACTCAAAGTGGCCCTCGGGCGTATTAAATGCGGTTTTCCACTCATCCCCCTGCTTAATTCGCACCAAATTATACGCCCCACGGAGATCTATCTTAGAGAACCACTTGGCCCCCTTTAAGCGAGCAAACAAATCAGTCAGCAGTGGCAACGGATATTGATATTTAACCGTGATTTTATTCAAAAGCCGATAATCAATGCACGGCCTTAAAGAGCCATCTTTCTTAGCCACAAAGAAAAAACCGGCTCCTAAGGGAGATGACGAAGGACGAATATGTCCCTTTTCCAAGGACTCCTTTATATATTCTCGCATAGCAGCATGTTCAGGCACAGACAGATTAAATAAACGACCCTTAGGGTATTTACTACCCGGAATCAAATCTATGGCACAATCGCACTCCCGGTGCGGAGGTAATGAACCAAGCTTAGGTTCTTCAAAAATGTCACGATATTCAGTCAAGAATTCAGGAATCTCAGAGGGAATAGATGATGAAATGGAAACCACAGGTACGTCCCCATGCGTCCCCTTACATCCCCAGCTTAACACAGACATAGCTTTCCAGTCAAGGACTGGGTTATGAGATTGCAGCCATGGCAATCCAAGCACCAACACATCATGTAGGTTATACAGCACAAGAAAGCGAATAATCTCCTGGTGATCCGGATTAATCCGCATAGTTACTTGTGTCCAGTATTGTGGTTTATTGCTAGCCAATGGGGTGGAGTCAATCCCCTTCAGGGGTATAGGAGTTTCAAGAGGCTCCAAATCATACCCACAGCGTTTGGCAAAGGACCAATCCATAAGACTCAAAGCGGCGCCAGAGTCGACATAGGCATCCGCGGTAATAGATGATAAAGAACAAATCAGGGTCACAGATAGAATAAACTTAGACTGTAAAGTGCCAATTGAAACAGACTTATCAAGCTTCTTAGTACGCTTAGAGCATGCTGATATAACATGAGTTGAATCACCGCAATAGAAGCACAACCCATTTTTTCGTCTAAAATTCTGCCGTTCACTTCTGGACAGAATTCTATCACATTGCATGTTCTCTGGCGTCTTCTCAGTAGACACCGCCAAATGGTGCACAGGTTTGCGCTCCCGCAGACGCCTATCGATCTGGATAGCCATTGTCATGGACTCATTCAGACCCGCAGGCACAGGGAACCCCACCATAACATCCTTAATGGCATCAGAGAGACCCTCTCTGAAATTCGCCGCCAGGGCGCACTCATTCCACTGAGTAAGCACAGCCCATTTACGGAATTTCTGGCAGTATATTTCAGCTTCGTCTTGCCCCTGAGATAGGGACATCAAGGCCTTTTCTGCCTGAAGTTCTAACTGAGGTTCCTCATAAAGCAACCCCAAGGCCAGAAAAAACGCATCCACATTGAGCAACGCAGGATCCCCTGGAGCCAATGCAAAAGCCCAATCCTGAGGGTCGCCCCGGAGCAAGGAAATCACAATCCTGACCTGCTGAGCAGGATCTCCAGCAGAGCGAGATTTCAGGGACAAAAACAACTTGCAATTATTTTTGAAATTTTGAAAGCAAGATCTATTCCCCGAGAAAAATTCAGGCAAAGGAATTCTAGGTTCAGATATAGGAACATGAACAACAAAATCTTGTAAATTTTGAACTTTCGTGGTGAGATTATTCAAACCTGCAGCTAAACTCTGAATATCCATTTTAAACAGGTGAACACAGAGCCATTCCAGGATTAGAAGGAGAGAGAGAGAGAAAGGCTGCAATATAGGCAGACTTGCAAGAGATTCAATTACAAGCACACTCAGAACTGAAGGAAAAAAAAAAAAAAAAAAATCTTCAGCAGACTTCTCTTTTCTCTCCTTTCTCTGTCAATTAATTTAACCCTTTTTGGCCGGTCAAACTGTTATGGTTCTCAATGGCAAGAGAACATAGCCCAGCAAACATAAGAACTAGCTCTTGGAAGGATGGAAACTAAACTGACCATGAACTAAACCTGCCACACAACTAACAGTAGCCGGGTAGCGTAGCCTGCGTTTTATCCCTAGACGCCCAGCGCCGGCCGGAGGACTAACTAATCCTGGCAGAGGAAAATATAGTCCTGGCTCACCTCTAGAGAAATTTCCCCGAAAGGCAGACAGAGGCCCCCACAAATATTGGCGGTGATTTTAGATGAAATGACAAACGTAGAATGAAAATAGGTTTAGCAAAATTGAGGTCCGCTTACTAGATAGCAGGAAGACAGGAAGAGCACTTTCATGGTCAGCTGAAAACCCTATCAAAACACATCCTGAAATAACTTTAAGACTCTAGTATTAACTCATAACATCAGAGTGGCAATTTCAGATCACAAGAGCTTTCCAGACACAGAAACGAAACTACAGCTGTGAACTGGAACAAAATGCAAAAACAAACAAGGACTAAAGTCCAACTTAGCTGGGAGTTGTCTAGCAGCAGGAACATGCACAGAAAGGCTTCTGATTACAATGTTGACCGGCATGGAAGTGACAGAGGAGCAAGGCTAAATAGCGACTCCCACATCCTGATGGAAACAGGTGAACAGAGAGGATGATGCACACCAGTTCAATTCCACCAGTGGCCACCGGGGGAGCCCAAAATCCAATTTCACAACAATATCCACTCTGAGATTTCAAGAACCCCCACACCAACTAACGGTGTGGGGGGAGAAACTCAGTCTCCTAGAGCAACCAGCAAGCGAGGAAATCACATTTTAGCGAGCTGGACTAAAAACATAATGAACGCTGATAATCAAAAAATGATCAAACAAAAACTTAGCTTGTCTTGGAGAGACTGGGAGCAAGGTAGACACAAGGAATCTGAAGAGCACTGAATACATTGATAGCAGGCAAGGAACTGAGTATCCAGGTGAGCTAAATAGGAAACCAACCAACGATAACGAACCAGCTGATGCTGCAACCTGCAGAAAGACAACACTACACAGTACCACTTGTGACCACTAGAGGGAGCCCAAAAATAGAGTTCACAACAGGTTTCTTACCTTGCCTCATGGCTGGATTTGCGGCTCCAGATTCTGCTTCCAGGTCAGCATCAGGTGCGCAGGTTAGTAAAGTCAACCGGTGGTCCGCATGAGCTGCCCACTCACCGCAGAGGCTTAGTCTGCCTCCGTTCCTAAGAATGCAATGAGTGAAGAACCTGCGATGACGTCGCGGTCACGCGCCGGTCACGCGACCAATCACAAGACAGCGACGTCATCACAGGTCCTACACTCACTGCATTCTTAGGAACGGAGGCTGCTGGTTGCACCGCTGAGAGCCAGGGGCCGTCGGAAGGGTGAGTATATCCATATTTTTTATTTTTATTCTTTATTTTTTACATGAATATGGATCCCAGGGCCTGAAGGAGAGTCTCCTCTCCTCCAGACCCTGGGAACCATACGCACCGCACACGCCGAAGATGACTGGGAACTTATATGAACTTCCGATTCCGATTTCCGATATCACAAAAATATCGAACTCAGTATCGGAATTCCGATACAGCGAATATCGGCCGATACCCGATATTTGCAGCATCGGAATGCTCAACACTAGTAAGGGGTAAAAGCCATGGACATGTGGCTACATCTTAAGGTGTCTTCAAGAATGCCCCCCTTTCAATCTGTGGCCACTGTTCCTTCCTCTCAAGGAGCAGTGGCTATGCGAACACTAGGGGCATGTTGGTTCTTTAATGAGGGTCACTGCCATTTCTACAGCTTGTGCAATTAGAAGCACGAATGCTGCGCATGCAGAGGTCACCATCCAGCAGTTCATTGCAGCAAGCCAGGTAAGGCAACCACCCAGCCAGCAGGCCCCCCTGAAGGAAAAGCCTCCAGTGAGTGTGGTCGAGATGTCTCTATGACTAGACTGGTACCCCAGTAAGTCAATAGTGGTGGAATTGCCCATGAGCTTCACGTTTGTTTTTTTCATTCCTTTCTTTTATTCCAGGGAGCCATTCTTTGGGTACAATTTAAAATCAGCCAGTGAAAATCCAGCCGTCATAGAGGAGAAAATTGTGAAAGAAGTGTCCTTGGGCCGGTTAGAATTCTCTTTCTTGACTCTTCGCTTTCCTAACCTGAGTCTCTACTAGGTATTGCCCTTAAAAAAGAGATAAATAAGTTCCACTTTATTCACCATCTATCCCATCCTAAAGGCATGTCGGTAAACGACGGCATATCCAAAGATGAGTCGGTGGCCTATGTATCATTCGATAGGACGGTTTCTTTAGTCCATGAGGCTGGCCTCGGGGCACTTATTGCAAAATCTGACATCGGGTGAGCCTTCTGCGTGCATACAGATTGCTACCACCTATTGGGTTGCTATTTAGACAGGTTTTTCTATTATGATATCTGCTTGCCAGCGGGATGTTCGATATCATGCCATTACTTTGAGTTGTTTAGCTCCTTTTTGGAATGGGTGATACACTACGGAACCGGGTCCAGAGCAGTCATACATTAACGGGACAATTTTTCATTTGTTTCCCATAAGAATACCAGTGGTGTAAATTTCTCCTTGATTCTTTTAAGCACCTAATGCAGCACTTTAACGTTCCACTTTCCGCTGAGAAGACAACCGGTGTTACATGGCACTTGTCCTTCTTGGGCATAGAGTTAGATTAATTAGAAATGGTTTTCAGGCATCCTGCTGATAAGATATACAACCTATTGAGTCTGGTTTGTGGCTTTTGCTCCATTTCAAAGGTATCATTGAAACAAATGCAGGCCCTTCTGGGCCTTCTTGCCTTTGCATGCTGAGTCATGCCTATAGGAAGTGTTTTTTCACTGCGGCTTATCGACAAAGGGCACTACTAAGCCTGAGCGTCACAGTCGTGTCACAAAACCCATGAAGAGCTGTCACGATTCCTCCACTCAGTGAATGATTGCTATGATGTTCTATGGAAACTGTCTTGCTGAGCTGTCTGCGCCTTGATTGACAGCTCTGCTGTCCAATCTGTTACTGAGATGTACGGGACTATCTGAAGGTGTTCAGTGTTCTAGTGATTGCACAACTACTTAACTAAGCTTTCTGCCTCTGATCCCTGCTAGAAGTAGCTTGTGCTTCTTGGTGAGTGTTAGCCTGATTCTGTTGCTCTGAGTTCTGATCTTCTGCTGCCTGACCCTTTGGACTGCGTTCTGACTATCCCTTTGTCTTGTCCTTCAGCTTTTGATCCGCTATCTCTTGTTATTGACCCTGGACTGTGACCTGACTTACGCCTTCATCTTTTCCCTTGGTTATCTACGTACTATCTTGGTATTGACCCCGGAACGTCTGACTCTTCTGATCAGGTGACAAATCTGACCCAGATGGTTCAGGATCTGGCTAGAATCATCACAGTCCCAGCTGCAGGGTGAGTTTAGTACTCTGGGTGCTTCCAAAGCGCTCCGCTATCAACAATAGTTATGTCTCCTTAACTCGCTGATGTACAGTTGACTGCTCCCGAACCAGTTGTGGCACTTCCTGGCAGATTTTTGAGGGAAGGATCAATTTAGGGTATTTAAGGAGAGCTGTAAATGATTTTTTACTCTACGACTCCTGAGTTCTGGGGATGAGTGGGTATAATTATATCCCTATTGTGTGGGGGTCCTCAGACTTGGGCATTCTCTTTGTCCCCACTAGTCCCAGAATGCTCTTCTGTTGACACCTTTTTTGACGTTTTAGTTATGATTTATGACGAACCTGATAGGGTCCAGGTCGCAGAGACTAAGATCATGAACCTGACGCAGAGGGGTCGCACCGCTGAGGATTATAGTTCAGAGTTCCGGCAATTGTCATCTGAGGTTCTATGGAACAATGCTGCTCTCAGGTGTCAGTTTCGCCCTGGCCTTACTGATTCTCTTGAGGACACTCTGGCATTCCCAGTCTGTTCTTTGGGGTAGGCCATGACTCAGGCCATTCGTATAGATTGTAGAATTCGGGGAAGAAGTGATGAGCGTCAAGGTGTTTCAGTCATTCTTCCCGAGTCAGTTTCCTTACCTCAGACGGTACCAATAGACGTTGGAACAGCCAGCTCTCGGGCCATGAAGAGGAGACGTCGGCATGATCTGGGACTCTGCTTCTACTGTGGTCGCGCTGGACATTATCTCAAGGACTGCTTGATTCACCCTCAATCAAACAAGCCGATGGGAAGCATCTAAGCCTGGGTGATATTCAAGGAGGTCACCCAGGCTTCCAGGTGCCCTTTTACTCCTCAGATAAAGTTCTGTTGAACGTGGAACTATGATTGCACTTGCTTTCATTGACTGTGTGTCTGCAGTGAACTTTATTGATTGGTTCTTAAATTAGGATTAGGGACAGTTAGGTTGGAAAGACCTATTCAGATTGTTGCTATTGACAAAACACTGTTACTCCAGAACTTTGTCCAGCTGGCAATGGTGATATTCACACTAAGAGTGGGAACACTCCACTCTGAGTCCATATCCTGTTATGTCTTGGATAATTTCCGTGCTGGGTTGGTGTTGGGATTTCCTTGACTGCATGTTCATAATCCTGTAATTGATTGGTGGCAAAAGGATATTTTTAGTGGGCCCCATCTGTCATAAAAAGTGCCTTCATTCTGTGCAAATTTGCTCCGCTAATCTTCAGGGTCTGCTAGCATACATGCTATGCTCTTCTATGGAAACTGTCTTGCTGAGCTATCTGTGCCTTGATTGACAGCTCTGCTGTCCAATTTGTTACTGGGACTTGCGGGATTTTCTGCAGGTGTTCAGTGTTCTGGTGATTGCACAGCTACTGAAGTGAGTTGTCTGCCCCTGATCCCTGCCAGATGTAGTCTGTGCTTTTTGGTAAGTGTTAGCCTGATTCTGTTGCTCTGAGTTCTGATCTTTTGCTGCCTGACCATTTGGACTGTTTTCTAACTATCTCTTTGTTGTGTTCTTTTGATTTGCTATCTCTTGTTATTGACCCTGGACTGTAACCTGACTTACGCCTTCGTCTTTTCCCTTGGTTATCTACATACTCTCTTGGCGTTGACCCCGGAA
The DNA here is from genome assembly GCF_051348905.1 of Ranitomeya variabilis. Taxonomy (NCBI): domain Eukaryota; kingdom Metazoa; phylum Chordata; class Amphibia; order Anura; family Dendrobatidae; genus Ranitomeya; species Ranitomeya variabilis. The sequence goes on along the minus strand of NC_135236.1, from coordinate 486,914,928 downwards.
TGTCTGACTCTTCTGCCTCACGGCCTAGTGTCACAAGAGCAACCTTGAGGTGTGGCAGTTCTTTCTGGGTGAGTATAACGGCCTTACTTGCTGTCAGGCAGCGGATGTACCAAATAAATTATCACTGTTCACTGATGCTTCGAATTGGAGGATTTTGGGGCTATCCGCGGTTCTGAGTGGTGCACCACCAAGTGCCCCAACGAATGGGAATTATTTCCGATGATAGTGGCAGTCGAGCTTTGGGGCCCTGAGCTTAAGAACAGAAAGGCATGTTTTTGGAATGACAATTTGGGTGTGGTTCACACCATTAATAATACCACCTAATCTTCTCTTACCGGCTGGCTTTGCTTAGACATTTGATTCTTCGTTGTTTGCAGTTTAATATATGGTTCCGTGGTCGTCATGTACCAGGAACTAAAAATGTTTGTGCTGATGCCCTTTCACATTTTAGTTGGCAGGAGTTTCGTAGCCTCATGACGGAGTCTTCCGAAGAGGGAATAACATGCCCCCCCACAGCTGCGGGACATTCAAATAAATGCATAATGTTGTTGGTTCGCTCATCAGTGGCTCTGTCCACTTGGAAAAGCTATGGTAAGGCATGGAGAGTGACATGAGTTGGCTGGAGAAAGATTTTAGTTTTTGGATAATACTGAATTATTAGGCAGCATCATTCGTTATTTTCTCCACCTCAGGTCAAAAGGGGTATCCCACTCTGTGGTCCAGACAAAATTAGCAGGTTTAAGTTTTCATTTAGGCTATGTCCACACGCTGCGGATTTTGCTGCAGATGCGCAGCAGTTTCCCATGAGTTTACATTACAATGTAAACCTATGGGAAACAGAAAACGCTGTGCCCATGCTGCAGAAAAAATGCACGGAAACGCAGCGGTTTACATTCCGCAGCATGTCAATTCTTTTTGCGGATTCTTCAGTGGCTTTACACCTGCTCCAATAGAAAACCGCAGGTGTAAAACCGCAGTGAAATCCGCAGAAAAAACGCGGTAATCCGCGATAAATCTGCAGCAAAAACGCAGCGTTTTTGCCCTGCAGATTTATCAATTCCGCTGCGGAAAAATCCTCAGAAGACCATTATACGTATGCACATAGCCTTACATCTATAAATTGTTTCAAACATGACAAAATGTTCATCATCCATCAATCCCTTAAGGGTTAGAAAAAAAGTTTGTCAGGAAAAAATGTAGTTGTCCCGTCTCTTATAGCTTGTTGGGTTGATTGATTTATGTGACTGGAATAATTTGTTCAGGCTCTTTTGAGTCCGCCCTAATCAGAACAGCTTTTTGCTTAGCTTTCTTCAGTGCATTACGGGTTAGCGAATTGGTTGCTCCATCCAAAACAAAGTAAGGGGGTTTATTGAAGTGGGACATCCTAGCTGAAAATGGTTTAGTCCATGTTCGTATTAGCCCCCTTACATCTCCTCCCTCATTTCTGTCTATCGGCCTAACAGACCTCTACGCTCTGCAAATGACTTTCGACTAACCTCTGCACTAATCCGTACCACCCACTCCCGACTCCAAGACTTCTCCAGGGCTGCGCCAATCCTCTGGAATTCTCTACCCCAAGATATTAGGACCATTCACAATTTGCATAGTTTTAGGCGCTCCCTCAAAACACATGTGTTCAGAGCGGCCCATCACGTTCCCTAATCAAAGTCATTTTATGTTTGTGTGTGTCCAATTCACTACTTCCATCTATCCCCCACTCCCTGAAGATGGCTGGACCATCATTGTAAATACATCATTGTAAATACACACCTGTACTTTGTATCTCCCCCACCTCATTGTAGATTGTAAGCTCTCACGAGCAGGGTCGTCTTATGTTGCTTTAATTATTGTATTGTTAATGTTGCTACTTATGACTGTTGTGTTTGAAACTGTTAAACTGTAAAGCGCTGCGTAATATGTTGGTGCTATATAAATAAAGATTATTATTATTATTATTAAGACTGACCAGTTCGGTCTGGGTTCCTTTGGGGCAGGTAGATGGTTTAGTTTGGCCCTTTTGCATTGTCTCTGCCTAATTAGCCAACCGTCAGAAATGGGAAATTTTTTTAGCTAATGTTGACAGTTCCCTTTTTACCCGTTATCATTTCCAGCCTGTTTTAGGAACTGCCTTAGGATAGTGGGGTTTCTGCCTACAGAATTTGGTACTAACTCCTTTAGGATTGGTGCGACTATGGCGACACCAGGGCAAGCATGTCTAATGGGGAGGTCAAGCATATCGGCCAGAGGAAGTCAGAGTGTTTTGCTTCCTATTCCGGTGCTCGTCATCCGATGGTGTTGTTGCTGGGGTACAGTGCCTTGTGAAAGTATTCGGCCCCCTGGAACTTTTCAACCTTTTCCCACATATCATGCTTCAAACATAAAGATACCAAATCTAAATTTTTGGTGAAGAATCAACAACAAGTGGAACACAATTGTGAAGTTGAACGAAATGTTCAATTTTACATTTTTGTGGAAATTCAAAACTGAAAAGTGAGGCCAAATTATTATTATTATTATTATTTATTGTTCAGTCCCTTTAACTTAATAATTGCTGTGCCACCTTTTGCTGCAATTACAGCTGCAAGTCACTTGGGGTATGTCGCTATCAGTTTTGTACATCGAGAGACTGAAATTCTTTCCCCTTCTTCCTTGGCAAACAGCTCAAGCTCAGTGAGGTTTGATGGAGATCGTTTGTGAACAACAGTTTTCAGCTCTTTCCACGGATTCTCGATTGGGTTTAGGTCTGGACTTTGACTTGGCCATTCTAACACCTGGATACGTTTATTTGTGAACCATTCCACTGTAGATTGTGCTTTATGTTTGGGATCATTGTCATGTTGGAAGACAAATCTCCGTCCCAGTCTCAGCAGACTCTTTTGCAGACTCCAACAGGTTTTCTTCAAGAATGGTCCTGTATTTGGCTCCATCCAACTTCCCATCAATTTTAACCATCTTCCCTGCCCCTGTTGAAGAAAAACAGGCCCAAACTATGATGCTGCCACCATGTTTGACAGTCGGGATGGTGTGTTCAAGGTGATGAAGTGTGTTGCCTTTACGCCAAACATATCGTTTGGCATTGTTGACAAAAAGTTCGATTTTGGATTCATCTGACCAGAGCACCTTCTTCCACATGCTAGGTGTGTCTCCCAGGTGGCATTTTGCAAACTTTAAACAATACTTTTTATGGATATCTTTGAGAAATGGCTTTCTTCTTGCCACTCTTCCATAAAGGCCAGATTTGTGCAGTGTACGACTGATTGTTGTCCTATGGACAGACTGTCCCACCTCAGCTGTAGATCTCTGCAGTTCGGGTTCGTCATGGGCCTCTTGGCTGCATCTCTGATCAGTCTTCTCCTTGTTTGAGATGAAAGTTTAGATGGACGGCCGGGTCTTGATAGATTTGCAGTGGTATGATACTCCTTTCATTTCAATATGATCGCTTACACAGTGCTCCTTGGGATGTTAAAAGTTTTGGAAATCGTTTTGTATCCAAATCCAGCTTTAAACTTCTCCACAACAGTATCACGGACCTGCCTGTTGTGTTCCTTGGTCTTCATGATTCCTGAGACTATCACAGAGCAGGTGCATTTATACGGAGACTTGATTACAAACAGTTGGATTATATTTATCATCATTAGGCATTTAGGACAACATTGGTTCATTCAGAGATGCTGAATGCACAATAAACGTCTGGAGTGAGTTTGCTGCACTGAAAGTAAAGGGGCCGAAAAAAAAGGAAACGTCCCACTTTTCAGTTTTTGAATTTCCACAAAAATTTAAAATAACCAATAAATTTTGTTCAACTTCACAATTGTGTTCCACTTGTTGTTGATTCTTCACCAAAAATTTACATTTGGTATCTTTATGTTTGAAGCATGATATGTGGGAAAAGGTTGAAAAGTTCCAGGGGGCCGAATACTTTTGCAAGGCACTGTATATATACTTTTTTTTCTCCACGCAGAGTGCCGCATGCAGTCCGGGCGGAAATAACTTTGGCTTTTGTGATATCCACATCATCTCGATATCACAAAAGCCAAAGTTCTTTCCGTGGTCTTATATGGTCACAAATGTCGCTGGAAGCGTTGGAGCTGAGCAGAACTTTTTGTTCACCAGTAATTTTGATAATTCACTAGGGAGGTAATGATTTGTGCTTCCTAAAAAAGGCGGAAGAAAGAAAACCTGTAAAGGACGAGAGCAATGCATAAATGTAGTCGATAAAAATTTATTTTATTGAATATAATATTTAAAATGTATTACAACAGTAGGACACAGGATCTTGAAAGCTGTAGGGCATAACAATAATAAGTAACATGATGTCTACATAAATTCAATACCGGGCACAAAAAATACCATACATATGCATTAATAATAACAAAATAAATAAGTACTATGTAGTAAGTATTAAATGCATATACACTGTGTGCAGAATTATTAGGCAAGTTGTATTTTGATCACATGATACTTTTTATACATGTTGTCCTACTCCAAGCTGTTCAGGCTTGAGAGCCAACTGCCAATTAAGTAAATCAGGTGATGTGCATCTATGTAATGAGGAGGGGTGTTGTCTAATGACATCAAAACCCTATATAAGGTGTGCTTAATTATTAGGCAACTTCCTATCCTTTGGCAAAATGGGTCAGAAGAGAGATTTGACGGGCTCTGAAAAATCCAAAATTGTGAGATGTCTTGCAGAGGGATGCAGCAGTCTTGAAATTGCCAATCTTTTGAAGCGTGATCAACGAACAATCAAGCGTTTCATGGCAAATAGCCTACAGGGTCACAAGAAGCATGTTGTGCAAAAAAGGCGCAAAATAACTGCCCATGAATTGAGGAAAATCAAGCGTGAAGCTGCCAAGATGCCATTTGCCACCAGTTTTGCCATATTTCAGAGCTGCAACGTTACTGGAGTAACAAAAAGCACAAGGTGTGTGATACTCAGGGACATGGCCAAGGTAAGGAAAGCTGAAAAACGACCACCTTTGAACAAGAAACATAAGATAAAACGTCAAGACTGGGCAAAGAAATATCTTAAGACTGACTTTTCAAAGGTTTTATGGACTGATGAAATGAGAGTGACTCTTGATGGGCCAGATGGATGGGCCAGAGGCTGGATCAGTAAAGGGCAGAGAGCTCCACTCCGACTCAGACGCCAGCAAGGTGGAGGTGGGGTACTGGTATTGGCTGGTATCATCAAAGATGAACTCGTGGGACCTTTTCGGGTTGAGGATGGAGTGAAGCTCAACTCCCAGACCTACTGCCAGTTTCTGGAAGACAACTTCTTCAAGCAGTGGTACAGGAAGAAGTCGGTATCGTTCAAGAAAAACATGATTTTCATGCAGGACAATGCTCCATCACATGCCTCCAACTACTCCACAGCGTGGCTGGCCAGTAAAGGTCTCAAAGAAGAAAAAATAATGACAAGGCCCCCTTGTTCACCTGATCTGAACCCCATAGAGAACCTGTGGTCCCTCATAAAATGTGAGATCTACAGGGAGGGAAAACAGTACACCTCTCGGAACAGTGTCTGGGAGGCTGTGGTGGCTGCTGCACGCAATGTTGATCGTAAACAAATCAAGCAACTGACAGAATCTATGGATGGAAGGCTGCTGAGTGTCATCATAAAGAAAGGTGGCTATAATGGTCTCTAATTTTTTGGGGTTTTGTTTTTGCATGTAAGAAATGTTTATTTCTAAATTTCGTGCAGTGATATTGGTTTACCTGGTGAAAATAAACAAGTGAGATGGGAATATATTTGGTTTTTATTAAGTTGCCTAATAATTCTGCACAGTAATAGTTACCTGCACAAACAGACATCCTCCTAAGATAGCCAAATCTAGAAAAAACCCCACTCCAACTTCCAAAAATATTAAGCTTTGATATTTATGAGTCTTTTGGGTTGATTGAGAACATAGTTGTTGATCAATAATAAAAATAATCCTCTAAAATACGACTTGCCTAATAATTCTGCACACAGTGTATATATTCATTAGAGGTCAAATATCAAAAAGTAGAGGGCCTTGCACTCGTCCTTTATAGGTTTTCTTTGATCTCTTTGTGCTTATTGGCATTTTCACCTTGTGCCCTTGATATTCATATAGGTTTACACTAAAAATGGCAGAGTTAATGAATCTTATGCATGCGGTTCAGGATCATATTATAGGTTTTTTTCTCTGAGGAAATTTTAGTTTTATCTGAGATAATCCTGAGAGTTACATCATATAAAAGGAAAAACAGTGCACATTCCAGGGTGTTCAGTTCCGAAATTATTGTTTATTCCACCATGAAATGAACATTGTTTCTAACTAATGTAGGACTTTATCAAGTATAAGTGAATAAACACAGGGCAGGCCTTATATAGTGTGGTTTACAACAAAACACCAATCACCATACAGGCCAATACGGTACATCAAATATATATACATTTCAATAAAAGGGATAGGAGTCCCACATAGTGACATATATAGACAACTTGATATATTATAGAATAAGCAGGAAATAATTCCCAAATGTAACTACTCAAGCCTTATTAACACACAAAGTTTGTAGTGATCATCCAATCAAAGGGTGGCATCCTCATTGTCATAGTTACAAAGATCCAATTCATACACAGCAGGTCATGAATATACAAATGACCACCTCCGTGTGTTCAATAAGATAGTTCCCATCTAAGAGTGCGAAAACATAAGCTTTGGGGACATACTCGAGGTGTGTCTATATCCCACCTATTATCACAGGGCATTGAAGTTGACATGGGAACCAATGTTCTAACCCCGCTAAAGTACTCTCCATCCAATGGCACAAGCTGGCCAGTGCTCATCATCATGGGGCGATCACATGACCGCAGTCCCAATGACACGGCAAATGTGATGCCCCAGGAGAGGTGTAACAAGGTGGCACGGGGTGGTAGTCGTGGGCGAGTCTATTAAGCAACAGTCAGTGAACAACCCAGCACCTTGCACATGAAGAGATGGATACTCACTGTGTCTGCTGGAATTCTAGTCCCATGAAGCACCATGGTGTCATATTTTTGCCGAATAGTAGAACTTTAATAACAATGAAAAGAAAGAAGTTGACAGTTCCTGTTCTGTCCCTATCCAGATACCCTGTCTCAACAGCTCCTGCCCGGTTCTGGGGAGCAAACAGTTCTTTATAGGGCACTCACACAGTCCTAATGCTCATTTCAACTGCCCAGTAGTCCTTTTGGCAGCACTTCCTCCCCTCCGGGGGTATGTTATGCTCCCATAGCTGGAGCACGCCCTGCCACAGGCAAGCCTGCCCTGGCTCTGTACCAGAAGCAGGAAATTGCTGCTCCTTCCCGGCTGCTAACCCAGCCCCATTTTGTTAACCCTTACTGTCCCTGAACTAGTCATGTTCAATACAGTGCAATATAATACAAAGACATGAAATCAGGTAAACATCACACAGTATACATACAGCAATAAAACAGTAGTTCTTAACAGTAATACATTGATACATAGCCAAACTATCAGAACACCACATAGGGGACATATGCCCGACATAAAGGAGAGAGGGAGAAACTGAGGTTCCCCCCCTCCTTACAGTGGAGATGGAGTTTGTGGGCCATCTTACTGTGTGTGTGGGGGCTTCAAACTCTGTAGGGGGAAGTCTGGATATCATACTCTGTGTGAGGCTTGTGGGGGTATCATATTGTGTGTGGGGAGCTGTTCATCAAAATAAATCTATACTTGTTATATATCTGTTATATATATACGTGTAAGGCTGGTATAGCAAGCTATCAACACCCCTTAATAACGCAGTGGGGGTGCCAATGGACTAACAAAAGGAGTACATTCTCTATATCCATGGAAAAAAAACTTGAATTAAAAACAATTTACCTTCCATGGGTTTTTTATTGACTTAAGAATTAAATCATCTCTTCTGTCAAACATATAGTAGGTTTACGAGTGTATTTTTGGTACGAGTCCTCCACTGAGACCAAGGTTATTTAATTGGGCAATGCAGATGAGCAATATTTTTCACGGACCAAAACTGCATGTGAAAATAATCGCAGCACACACTACTTTTTTCCATGTTTTGGATTAAACTCACTCATTCAAGTCTATGTGTGAGCAAAAAACCCCGGATGACATACAAAACATGAAGGTTTTACAGATACATTGCAATTCTGTAACATAGGAAACTGTAATTGGCATTGTAACTTAACAATAACTGCTGCTGTAAAAAATACGAATGACAAGTGAGAAAAAAATTACTCTAGTTTTTAGGATAAAATCAGAAAATGTTTTACGCAGTCTTTTTAACCTAGTCATACAGAAGAGAAAAAAAATGGATGCCACAAGGATGCAACTTAGGCTTCTTTCACACTTCCGTCTTCTGCTGTGCGTCGCTGTGCAGTAAAATGACGTATCGACGGACGTCACAAAAATAGTGAAAAACGTATGTGACGCATCCGGTGTAATGATGGATGCGTCGTTTGTGTTGTTGCCACAATGTCAATGGGGAAATTTCTGGGAAAAAGAGAGAGAGAGAGATCTGAAAATCCGTCTGGGCATGCTCAGAGGGGAGAGAGATCTGAAAATCCTTCCGGGTATGCTCAGAGGGGAAAAACGTGATACGTCGCTGGATTCCTGTGTGTGACGGTCAGCTACGGATCCTGCGCCCATAGGCTTCCATTATAGCCGACGACGGACAGCGCAGGACCCGTCGCTGACAGATTTTCCGATGAGCAGAAAAAACGTTCCTCTGAACGTTTTCTCCGCACAACGGACCACTATTTTCCGACGGATCCAGTGCACGACGGATGAAACGGATGGCCATCCGTCACAATCCGTCGCTAATACAAGTCTATGGGATAATGCAGGATCATGCAAATTTTTTTGCAGGATCCTGCATTCTCAAAAAACGACGGATTGTGACGGGAGCTGAAAAAAAGCTTTTTAAAATCCGCTAAGTAGTTTACCCTAAATAAATACTTCAACAAATTCCATTTTACAAAAAATGTGCTCATCGGTGTCTTCATTTCAGCCCTTGTCCATCACTTACGTAGTGACAGATGCACATTGTACCAGCACGTTACTGGCTTCATTGCAATATCAGCCTCTAAAATGATTGACCTGTTCATACAATCATGGAACAAGACATCCCTTCTTCACAGATTTGTCTAAAGTCAGCGGCATTGATTAAAGCGTTATGGATGGTTCTGCCTTCTCCCTGGAACATAAATACAATACTTGATCTGTCGCTGACTGCTGGACAAACAATACGCTGTCCATACACATGTAAGCATACGTTACAAAGCGGAGCTGTAGCTGCATTATTGATGCCGGTCCAGAAACATATTGATTGTGCGACAAAGGGGTTAAACATTGGCTTCTGGGTAAACAAGACTTTTCCATATGTACACAGCAGCTGATTAAATACCACTAAGTAATTACTGCTCCCAGTTTATGCTGGATTGATTTCTCCACTTGCGCTGTAAATGCCAGCCTGTAATTTACTGTGGGAATAATCAGGAGACAATACACAAATATGAATCACTGTTTTTGTCATGTCAAATCTGCAAGATGGAAAACAAGTGTGCCTTCTCGTATGTGCCCCTTTGTGCAAAATCAAAAGTAGTAACAGGTATCACCTGATGTTGCCAGGCCACCCGTTTATACCCAGTCACTTGTAAAATGCACGTCGCTCACGTATCGCTATCAGGCAGCTTTTACAGGGTGCTAATACTCTGCTATTGTTGCTGGGAAATGACTGAATCACTAGAAAAGAGAAAAACACTTTTGGCCTGATTCATAATGGCATGTTCACACTGCCTGATAAAACACCTAAAGGCTAGGGTTACACAACTATACGTTCTCCATCCGAGAAAATCTGTCCGACTATGCTAATCAAACTCTGATCAGAGGTTGATCAGAGTGTGATCAGAGTGTGATTTGGTTTTATAGGATGTGGGGAATAAAAACATTTTAAAAATTCTCAATCTTCTCCATTCTGTCTATCCATAAAAATCAAACCACACTTGGATATCATCTCAGTGCGGTCTGATTATTTCCATGGACTCATAAACATGAATAGGTGAGTGCCATCTAATTATCGGAGGAAAATCATATATGCTGATCTTTCTTCCTCTGACCTCAAAAATCGGACATTTACATGGCCCAATAGAATAACGTGGGCGTGAGTGACCCAATAGAATAACATGGGCGTGCGTGCCATCCATCAAAACCAGTATGCACGAGCCCAAAAAATGCTCAAAAGATTGAACATTTCTATTTCAGAAATGCTGTTCTTTATATGTTCAGTCTTTTAATCTTCTTTTAACTTCTTCACGTGTCAAAAGACGCAACATGGTTAAAAGAAGTGACCCGACCATCCTTCAGGCATCTACTGCTTGGAAGAAACCACAAACTACAGAAGTCTATGGGGAGCCCAATAAGACAGACGGAAGAAGCATGGCATCTTTTGTAGTGTTTTAAAAGCAGCACAAACTTCTCCAGTATTTCATGAAGTGTGTTCCTCTTAAAAAACTCGGTGGGTTTGCCCCAATTGTAAAAGACTTTGTATGCACATACTTTTATTCAGTTTGTGACAACTTTGGGTCTAGTTTTTGGCATTTTAAGCCTATGTTTGACTGGAGCCAAATTCACCTTTTTTTGCCCCCTTTTTAAGTATATTTGATATGTGTTTGCCAGGTTTTTTATGTTTGCCTTTGTGGGCATGGCTTTTGTTTTCCAAATGTTTTCATTTTTTGCGCAAATGTACTCCAGTTTCTCCCTGGAATTATATTTGTGTATGGCAATAATGTTTTCACATCTTTAGAGTAGCTTGCGACATTTTAATTGAACATGTTAAAGACATGTTTAAAGACAAAACTAAAGAACATTTTTCATATTTTATTTTGCATAAAATTGATAAACCGCATGGGCCATTTTGAAGAATATGGCACAAAAAACAGAAATATCACAAAACAAAAAAAAGTGACTTCTGGCATACTGCTCTCTTTTACTTTTTTTATCTACCACTATATGGTCACTATATTGCAGTAATATCAATGTTGGTCTTTGTATAGAGATTATTTTCAGTAACAGCCCGTTCATTAGCTGAGGTTCTGCTACATTCACTATTAGGATGTGCCACTACAGTTGTAATCAGGGTTACCTGGTTAGGGGCCCACTCAGAAGTTTCACTCACCCTCCACCCCCGAAGCAAAACCCAGGCTACACCTCTGCTCTGCATGCAAAATTATAGAAACCACAGCTACACTGTAAATCATTGAGGTACATCAGGTGACGATAGTGGGTCAAGGCCAGGCACACCGCTGTAGGTAGCTTCGTTTCTAAATAAAATCTGCAATGGAGCCCTCTAACTGGAGACTTGTGTCTCATCTACACCATACGATGGGTCAGACAAGCTCAACTTCACGGGAAAGAATATCAAGCAGGTTTTCCTATAATGTAAAACAGGTCAAGATCTACACAGATTCCGACAGGTTTTACAATCTATTTTCCCAGTAATTACAGAATTTCAGTTCCGGGCACCCTTCCAAAGATTACCATTCCCTGACTCATGAATGGGAAAAAATAAAGGGTTAATTCAATGATATTATGAAATCATATGTTTAGAGTCTGCACTCTAAAAAGAGTTATTGGTGAGTTAATCTGTATGTGTCATTTATTACCATAATTATGTAATAGATTCAACAGGATTAAGAAAGGTGACCTAAAAATATATTGGTCAAACAGTTAGAGATATGCAAAATACTGAAATCAGGTCATAGGTGGTTTTACTAATTCTATATAACTAGTGAATAATAAATGGACTAAATAGCAGAATAGAGGCTGCTGTTTACTGCACTCTAATCTATTAGCATTGGTCTTGTCACAACTCTGTTGCAGAAATACAAGGGCTAGGGGTTCCTTCCATGTCCCTAATGCTAGGGGCACCCTAGCTATCCCTGCTCCCTGGATTACTTCTGATGGTGAAGACGCCGGGGCCACAAACCTTGATGAACTCCTGAATCATCATGATATTTGTCCCCCTCCCCCACTCAGAGAAGTGGGGAGTAATAGTGTATGTATGTACACAAACCAGACTAACAAGGGAGGACATACAGGGATAAATGAAAATACCAAACACACAAATATGCACTCACAGACAGCACAGAGATACACCAGGGAGAAAAGGAAGAAAACCCAAATACAAGAGGAATAGGATTTGTACACAACCGAAACACCAAGCAACAGTCAAGGATTAACACTTTAAAAGCCTCTTCCAACAACCGACACCTCCACTCCACACCAGGCAGTATAAGACCAACACTGGCAATCCAGATTGCCAGAGGTGAGTATATATAGGAGAGGGAAGTGGCCAATGCTGAAAAACTGAGATCATTCAAGCAGGAAGGCTTCAGAGACTCTAAGCTGAACAGTTTAACCCCTGCATTACTAACAGAGACCTGCACCATGTAACATGAAGGAGAAGTGCTTCTAATCAGTGCAAAAGTATGTGAAATCAGATGCTGCAGTCTTCTGGCCCCTCTCTGTCACCGTAAACCTGTGAAAGGTCTGCAGTGTATTCTTTTCTTGGAAACTAATGTCATATTGCTAGTACATGTCTTTATTGTATGATCATGTGAGACCCACACCAGAACTTGTGGAGGGAGCATTGCCGCAGGACCATGGCCAGGTAAGGAGAATTTTTTTATTTTTTATTGAAAGGGTCACTGGGACTGAATGGGAGACACAAGGGCAGGATGGGAGACACTGGGGGAAGAATGGAGACACAGGGCCAGGATGGGAGAAACAAGAGGAAGAATGAAGACACATGGGGAAGAATGGAGATACAGGGGGCAGGATGGAGACAGATGGGGCATGATCATGGGGCAGGATGGAGACATATGGGGCAGGATCTTGGGGCAGGATGGAGACAGATGGGGCAGGATCATGGGGCAGGATGGAATCAGATGGGGCAGGATTATGGGGCAGGATGGAGACAGATGGGGCAGGATGGATACAATGGAGACAGATGGGAAGGATCATGAGGCAGATGGGGCAGGATCATGGGGCAAATGGGGCAGGATCACGGGACAGATGGAGTAGGATCACGAGACAGATGGGGCAGGATCACAGGACAGATGGGGCAAGATCACGGGGCAGATGGGGCAGGATCACAGGACAGATGGGGCAGTAAAAATAAAATAAATAAAAATATACCTAAATTGTTTTGGCTATTTTAACAAATGATAGAGTAGAGTAGTGCTTGGCCAAAAGAGTCTACCTTGTCGTGGTGGCGGCTTAAAAAATCTTTTGGCCAAAACCAAAGCTGCTGGCTATATGTGTGATCTGGTGATGGGAACTGTTAATGTGTGATTGGTAAGAAGTGGAGTTGGTCCAAGAGAAAGCGGTGGGGCTGTGGACAGTTCGAGGGGTGGAGCCTGAGTCTCAAGGGGGCCCCGAACATTTTGCCAGTATGGGGCCCCAAAATTCCTAGGGCAGCCTTTTATATAACCATATGCTCAGTCCTTGACTTCAACCCCTCATGAATGCAGACATATGCATTGAGAAATTGTTTCTCCCATGTCTGTCACTTTTATTGTGGATCTCTGGCTATGAACACCTGAATCTTTGCAATTGATTTTTAAATTGTACCTTACGTTATTTTGCCTGTCTTTGCATAATTTTCAATAAACTTGTTTTGATACTTTTTGAAACAATAGTGGATATATACTCCCTGTCTATTGTAGGAATTATTTTGGAGTGTCCATGTGGACGCATTGTCTTGGTCATTTTTGAGGCTTATGGCCAAATGAGATTCAATTGTATAATGCTCACGGTTCGGATGATATTGAATCTATGATACATATACAAGGGCGTGCCAAGCCAACCCAACTGATCAAAAGAAGAGCGGGGAAACTGAATCAACATGTTAAGTTACAAGTTAAAATCAATGGAGTTTGGTCTATAGTCAACCTGAAAAACTATGAAACCATGGCTGCCAGGAGGTAAGGAGATTCTCAGGCCTCCCATCCAGTGATCACAAATTACCAACTTGGTAGATGGCTCCTAATCAATTCTCCTGTCTCTATTAACAGTCTGACCACCTTCAAGCACCCCTCCCCCTCTCCCAACCCAGTGCAATGAGCTTTTGTGGTCTGCTGATGGGGTGAGGTTACCACAGTAGTCTGCTCCCTCACTCCTTTCTTGCACTTTAGAATAGGAGCTCAATGAGGCAGTGCTGCTGGAGTGCCCACTAGGACTGTGGGGTACTCGGAACCGGGCCGGTTCTTAAAGGGATGTGTCACAGTGGCAGTGACCCGGTCCGTGGCCCTGGGCGTCCAATAAAAGTGGATCAAGTGTAGTGGGAAACAAAGTCTAGAGAGTAATGTTCGTAATGCCACCTGTGGTACTCGGCCAGAGGTGGCTGACGCTGCCTAAAGGGGTCCACTGGAGATGATGGTATTGCAGCTTAGATGGTAGAGCTCCCCACAGGTAGAGCTTAGTCCCCAGGGCTCCCGGTGTAGTTGGTAAGGATGATAGATGGTGAGGTGCAGGAAAGAATTAGAGGACTCAAGGTTGCAGTCTCTTTACCTTTTACTGGTAGAATGCGGGCACAGTCCAGGGTACAGGTAACAGGTGATGGTGAGGTCCAGGCAGCCTTGAAGCGATTCAGAATCCCCCTAGCCTGGCGGGGTTGGAAGCCTTCCTTTCTGCGCTGTGTTCTAAGTCCCTTGCTGCCCTAAGCTTCATACAAGGTCCTCTCTTTCTCTCTGTCCTTTTAGGTGAACACTACCCGCATGGCAGGCAACTCGAGCCTTTTTACAGGTATCTCTTTCCGTAGTGGCTCTATCTGCTGCTGTGCCTTAGGGTGTAATGGTGGCTAGGAGACTTGGAATCTCCTGCCCACCAGTTTCTGCTGTGGGGCATACAGTTACCCCCACAACCTCGGAATTCCAGCCTCCAGTTTCTTGTGCTTGATCCTGGAGGGAGCCCATTCACAGCTCCCCTCCAGTTTCTCTCTCTTTTGTCCTTTGCTCCATCTCCCCTCACTGTCTCTTACAGACTGTCTAACTCCCCTGCCAGGAACTGCAGAACCTCGTGTCAGCATGGCTCCAGATCTCCTCACAGACTACTCCCTAACTCCTCCTCCAGCCAGAATATATAGGGAAGCTACCCTCAAACCGGGTCTAGGGCTCCCCCTTCTGGCCTGGAGTGAGAACAGTGTTGTGTGTACATGCTACCTGTTAAAGGGATCCTTGTCGCTTCCAGGCATGACATCACCCTCCCCGTGAGGAAGTCAATACCACTGTAACAACCGGCTTCCTGGGGTGTTACACTGCCATTGGTGCTACAACACTGCCCAGCATGCAGCAGCTGCCCGGTCCTCCTCCCTCTTATTGCTGCTAATGCTATCAAGGAGACTCCTTTGAGCTCAGAAGACTGCGAGAAGAAGCTGTTTACATTTTTAAATATTATTTTATATTAAATTGATATGTGTAATAAAATAGTGGATCTAAATGTATCAATTTTGGTGGAAGGTTACTTAGCTATATACTATACTAGCTATTGAACCCGTTCTACGCCCGGGTGGCGAGCATTTATATTGGTATATGGTCTCCATCCTGGTATGTGCTGCTCCCATCTTGCTCTCCCATCCTGTCATGTGCTGCTCCATCCTGCGCCCCCATCCTGTCATGAGCTGCTCCATCCTGCGCCCCCATCCTATCATGTGCTGCTCCATCCTGCGTCCCCATCCTGTCATGTGCTCCCATCCTGCGCCCCCATCCTGTCATATGCTGCTCCATCCTACACCCCATCCTGTCATGTGAGTGCCCCCATTCTGTCATGTGCTGCTCCCATCCTGTGCCCCCATTCTGTCATGCGCTGCTCCCATCCGTCATGTGCTCCCATCCTGTCATGTGCTCCCATCCTGCGCCCCATCCTGTTATGTGTGCGCCCCCATTCTGTCATGTGCTGCTCCCATCGTGCGCAATCATTCTGTCATGTGCTGCTCCCATCCTGCGCCCCCATTCTGTCATGTGCTGCTCCCATCCTGCGCCCCCATTCTATCATGTGCTGCTCCCATCCTGCGCCCCCATTCTGTTGTAATGTGCTGCACCCATTCTGCCTGTTCCTGTTTCCATTCTGCCATATGTTGCTCCCATCTTTCTCTCTCCGGTTCTTCTGCCCGAGGGCGGCTGTGCTGAGTGCGGGCGGCTGTGCTGAGTGCGGGCGGCTGTGCTGAGTGTGGGCGGCTGTGCTGAGTGCGGGCAGCTGTGCGTACCGGTGCTGAGTGCGGGCGGCTGTGCGTGGCGGTGCTGAGTGCGGGCGGCTGTGAGTGGCGGTGCTGAGTGCGGGCGGCTGTGTGCGGCGGTGCTGAGTGCGGGCGGCTGTTCGTGGCGGTGCTGAGTGCGGGCGGCTGTGCGTGGCGGTGCTGAGTGTGGGCGGCTGTGCGTGGCGGTGCTGAGTGCGGGCGGTTGTGCGTGGCGGTGCTGAGTGCGGCCGGCTGTGCGTGGCGGTGCTGAGTGCGGGCGGCTGTGCGTGGCGGTGCTGAGTGCGGGCGGCTGTGCTGAGTGAGGGCGGCTGTGCGTGGCAGTGCTGAGTGCGGGCGGCTGTGCGTGGCGGTGCTGAGTGCGGGCGGCTGTGTGTGGCGGTGCTGAGTGTGGGAGGCTGTGCGTGGCAGTGCTGAGTGCAGGTGGCAGTGCTGAGTGCGGGTGGCTGTGCATGGCGGTGCTGAGTGCGGGCGGCTGTGCGTGGCGGTGCTGATTGCGGGCGGCTGTGCTGAGTGCGGGCGGCTGTGCGTAGCGGTGCTGAGTGCGGGCGGCTGTGCGTAGCGGTGCTGAGTGCGGCCGGCTGTGCGTGGCGGTGCTGAGTGCGGGCGGCTGTGCGTGGCGGTGCTGAGTGCGGGCGGCTGTGTGTGGCGGTGCTGAGTGCGGGCGGCTGTGCTGAGTGCGGGCGGCTGTGCTGAGTGCGGGCGGCTGTGCGTGGCGGTGCTGAGTGCGGGCGGCTGTGCGTGGCGGTGCTGAGTGCGGGCGGCTGTGCGTGGCGGTGCTGAGTGCGGGTGGCTGTGCTGAGTGCGGGCGGCTGTGCTGAGTGTGGCGGTGCTGTGTGTGGCGGTGCTGAGTGCGGGCGGCTGTGCTGAGTGCGGGCGGCTGTGCTGAGTGCGGGCGGCTGTGCGTGGCGGTGCTGAGTGCGGGCGGCTGTGCGTGGCGGTGCTGAGCGCGGGTGGCTGTGCGTGGCGGTGCTGAGTGCGGGCGGCTGTGCTGAGTGCGGGCGGCTGTGCGTGGCGGTGCTGAGTGCGGGCGGCTGTGCGTGGCGGTGCTGAGTGCGGGCGGCTGTGCTGAGTGCGGGCGGCTGTGCGTGGCGGTGCTGAGTGCGGGCGGCTGTGCGTGGCGGTGCTGAGTGCGGGCGGCTGTGTGTGGCGATGCTGAGTGCGGGAGGCTGTGCGTGGCGGTGTTGAGTGCGGGCGGCTGTGTGTGGCGATGCTGAGTGCGGGAGGCTGTGCTTGGCGGTGCTGAGTGCGGGTGGCTGTGCATGGCGGTGCTGAGTGCGGGCGGGTGTGCATGGCGGTGCTGATTGCGGGCGGCTGTGCTGAGTGCGGGCGGCTGTGCGTAGCGGTGCTGAGTGCGGGCGGCTGTGCGTGGCGGTGCTGAGTGCGGCCGGCTGTGCGTGGCGGTGCTGAGTGCGGGCGGCTGTGCGTGGCGGTGCTGAGTGCGGGCGGCTGTGTGTGGCGGTGCTGAGTGCAGGCGGCTGTGCTGAGTGCGGGCGGCTGTGCTGAGTGCGGGCGGCTGTGCGTGGCGGTGCTGAGTGCGGGCGGCTGTGCGTGGCGGTGCTGAGTGCGGGTGGCTGTGTGTGGCGGTGCTGAGTGCGGGCGGCTGTGCTGAGTGCGGGCGGCTGTGCTGAGTGCGGGCGGCTGTGTATGGCGGTGCTGAGTGCGGGCGGCTGTGCGTGGCGGTGCTGAGCGCGGGTGGCTGTGCGTGGCGGTGCTGAGTGCGGGCGGCTGTGCGTGGCGGTGCTGAGTGCGGGCGGCTGTGTGTGGCGGTGCTGAGTGCGGGCGGCTGTGTGTGGCGGTGCTGAGTGCGGGCGGCTGTGCTGAGTGCGGGCGGCTGTGCTGAGTGCGGGTGGCTGTGCGTAGCGGTGCTGAGTGCGGGCGGCTGTGCATGGCGGTGCTGAGTGCGGCCGGCTGTGCATGGCGGTGCTGAGTGCGGGCGGCTGTGCGTGGCGGTGCTGAGTGCGGGCGGCTGTGTGTGGCGGTGCTGAGTGCGGGCGGCTGTGCTGAGTGCGGGCGGCTGTGCTGAGTGCGGGCGGCTGTGCGTGGCGGTGCTCAGTGCGGGCGGCTGTGCGTGGCGGTGCTGAGTGCGGGCGGCTGTGCGTGGCGGTGCTGAGTGCGGGTGGCTGTGCGTGGCGGTGCTGAGTGCGGGTGGCTGTGTGTGGCGGTGCTGAGTGCGGGCGGCTGTGCGTAGCCGTGCTGAGTGCGGGCGGCTGTGCGTGGCGGTGCTGAGTGCGGGCGGCTGTGCGTGGCGGTGCCGAGTGCGGGCGGCTGTGCGTGGCGGTGCTGAGTGCGGGCGGCTATACGTGGCGGTGCTGAGTGCGGGCGGCTGTGCGTGGAAGTGCTGAGAGTGCGGGCGGCTGTGCATGGCTGTGCTGGGCGCCGAGTGCTGGGGGCCTGAGCAGGCGGGGACACCGGCGCGCTGTGGGGGCCAGGTGCCGGAGTCGCCGCTAGCTCAGGCCCCCGGCACTTGCTATATTTACCTGTCCTCCATTCCATCGATGCGCGCTGCTCTATCCTCCACATCATCTGGCTGTGACTGTTCAGTCAGAGGGCGGCGCGCATTAAGCGCGTCATCGCGCCCTCTGAACTGAACGTCACAGGCAGTGGAGGATGGAGCAGCGCGCATCGGTGGAACACCGGGACAGGTAAATATTGCATACTCACCCTCCTGGCTCGTCCCTGCTTCTCTGTTGGAGATCGCGGTGTGCGTTCAGTGCTTACGCATACCACGATCTCCTGGGAGCGTCACTCTGTGGGGTCCAGACTGCGCCGGTGCTTGCGCTTGCGCAGTCTATAAAGGCTTCGGACAGAGTGACGCTCCCAGCGTTATATTATAGATGTTACACTATGTGCGGGGGAGGGTTACTTGTCTCTGGGTCGGCCTCCACCGAGCCGGCACGTAATGGTGGCCAACAGTCACACTGGTCTCACCGGCGGGCCGGCCGTTCTTAGCAAATTGAAAAGGGATAAGTTGTGTAAAGGATGCAGGATCAGCCCATCTCAATAAGCAATGTCCAGACCTCAGGTGCAACTGGCAAAAAAACTTACTTTTACTGGAAAAGTTGAAGATGATTTCATCTCTCCACAGTTATTCAGTACACTGAGTATGGTCCCTCATAGTGTAATGAACCCAACTCTTTTCCGGCAATGTGTGGCAGTTTTCCTCACTCCTGCTGCATTTAGCAGTATACGTGCCCTATAACTTCCCTTCTCGGCCTGGACCTTGGCGTGCATGGCACCTTAGGCTTACAGGAAAGTACCTCAGCTCTCTTCCTACCGCTGACAACTAAGGATCATATCAAAATATCTCTTCTCTGATCCCTAACTGATGTTGTCTGGCAGTTGGGCACTTCTTAAACCGCGCAGGACACTATGTCAAATGCGGCTGCACAGATTTCGCTGTAGTCCCGACAGCGATTACAGCAAAGGCACTGGCTTGCCACCTTGATCTCCAGCTCCACTCAATCCCAGGGGCACATGGTTTATTTTCCTGATCTTAGTCTCCTGTAGGGGCTGCTACCCACCAGACTTCACAATAGCCGTTACACTAATTACGTTTGTGTGTGTGAAAATGGCTGAAGAGCTGACTTCTCACACCAACAGAGTTTACAGACATTTGTGATGCCTGTCTTTGCAGGGCGCCACACTTGGCTATATATGCTATGTGAGGGAGGGTTAATTGGCTATATATGCTCTGTGTGGGGGAGGGTTATTTGGTTATATATGCTATAGGTGGGGGATGGGACATGGCTTTATATGCTATAAGTGGAGGCATATTATTGGGAGAAATACATCATTTTCTGGAACAATTTCAAGGGTTCCAACACTTTTGGTCATAAAGATAGATAGATAGATAGATAGATAGATAGATAGATAGATAGATAGATAGATAGATAGATAGATAGATAGATAGATAGATAGATATGGGATAGATAGATAGATAGATAGATAGATAGATAGATAGATAGATAATATCTTACTAGCACCTCCAAACAGTATAAAGCAAGTGTGAACAGGTGCAAGTTGCTGTGACTGCATAATCCACAAACAAAAGAATACATCAGCACTCTGTAAGCACTAAGATATATGTAAACATTAAATATATGAAATTTAAACCCCATTACTGCTATGTAAAATATACTTATATTATACTTATGCAGAGCGCCGCTGTATTATTTTGTTGATATACAGTATTATGCAGGCATAACAGTTTGCACCTGTTCACACTTGCTTTAATCTGTTAGGATTTGCTGGTCATATTTTCATATTTTTTTAGTATACTATTTGAAGTGGTTACACAGCCTTTATACTTGACTGATCGTAAGAAAAGTATACCTGAAACCAGATAGAAAGGGGAAAATTTGATTTAGTTGTTGCATTGTGTGACTGAGGTGCTGCACTAGGCATGGAGAACAGAAAGAGAAGAGAGAACTGTCTGAGGACTTGAGAACCAAAATTGTTGAACTTTATAAACAATTTCAAGGTTACAAGACCATCTCAAGATCTTGATATTCCTTTGCCCATGGTGCGCAACATAATCAAGAAGTTTACAATCTATAGCACTGTAGCGAATCTCCCTGAATGTGGAAGTCGGAGAAAAATTTATGAAAAGTTGCAATATCGGATAGACCAGATAGTTGATAAGCAGCCCCAATCATGTTCCAAAGAAATTCAGGCTCATGGTGCATCAGTGTCAGTGCGAACTATCCGTCAACATTTGAATGAAATTAAATGCTATGGCTGGAGATGCAGAAGGACCCCACTGCTGACACAAAAACATTAAAAATGTAGACTGCAGTCTGCCAAAATGTACGTAAACCAAAATCCTTCTGGGAAAGCATCTTGTGGTCAGATGAGACTAAGATAGCACTTTACAGAAAAAAGAACACAGTCCCTACAGTCAAATATGGTGGAGGTTCAAAAAGTTTTGGGGTTGTTTTGCTGCCTCTGGCACTGGTTGCCTTGACTGCAACACATTATGAAATCTGAAGATTACCATAGGATTTGAGGTCACCATCTAATTCCCAGTGTCAAAAAGCTGGGTTTGCATCCTAGGTCATGGATCTTCCAGCAGGACAATGACCCCAAACATAATTCAAGAAGCACCCAGAAATGCATGGAAACAAAGAGCTGCAGAGTTCTGAAGAGGCTAGCAATGTGTCTGGATCTAAATCCTATTGAACACCTGTGGAGAGATCTTAAAATTGCCATTGGGAGAAGGCACCCTTCAAATATGAGAGACCTGGAGCAATTTGCAAAAGAAGAGTGATCCATAATTCCAGTTAAGAGGTGTAACAAGCTTGTTGATGGGTTATAAAAAGTGATTGATTGCAGTTATTTATTCCAAAGGGTGTGCAACCAAATATTAAGCTGGGAGTGTCAATAATTTTGTCTGGCCCATTTTTGGGGTTTTGTGTGAAATTATGTACAATCTGGTTTTTTAATGTTGCTCCAATACACACAAAGGAAGTAAACATGCGTACAATAAAAAAAGTTCAATTGTAATAATTTTCTGGGAGAAATACTTCATTATCTTTAACAATTTCAAGGGTGCCAATACTTTCGACATGGCTGTACATCACATAGGCAACACTGGGACATAGGAGAGATGCTGTGGCGAGAACATATACGTCACATAGGAAATGTTGGGACTGGAGCATATTCATGACATGGAAGATGCTGGGGCTGGAGCATATACATCAAATAGGAGATGTTCTTGTTGGAGCATATACATCACCTAGGACAGATGCTGAGGCTGGAGCATAGACATCACATAGGAGGTGCTGGAGGATATACATCACAAAGTAAATGCTGGGGCTGGAGCATATGTGGCGCCCCAGGGTCCTGGTCGTCACAGTAGCATTGCTTTCCTCACAGGGAGAGTGCTGTTACGCTTGAAGGCAAGAAGGGATAACTGCAACCAGGTACCACAAACATGCCACCAGGGGGAGCTTTTTATCCTACTTGCTATGTGACTCCCCACATATATATATAACTGGTAGTCTGTAGGGAAGTTAGTCAGTTCTTGCCAGGACACAGAATGGATCAATCTGAGGCAGCAGAAGGTTTTACGGAGCTGCGTAGTCTCAGTGTTTCAGCTCCTGGAAAGAGACATTGAGAAAGCCAAATACATTGCAGAGAGCATGCAGGAGAGCAAAGCACAGGAGAGAATACCAGGGGGAGACCAGCCCTGAGCAGGCTGCCTCCTTCTGAGGCGCAGAGACCGGTAGCCGGAACACCGAGGGTGTAAGGACCTCTATGGCTTACATCAGAGAGCGGCAGGACAGCTGAACTCTGCGTTACCTGTCCGACCTAACACCCAGGAGACACGATGGCACCCCTCCAAAGCCGTGGCGTGCTAGAGTCCCTATAAACAGCCTCAAGCCACCAGTCATACGGGTTATGTCCTTTCCTACCCGGGGGACAGAGAGAGAGATAACATCTGTGAGGACCTTATGTGGAGCTTTAAGCCGTAAGGGACTACACCACCATGGTGCTGGAGGAAGGCTTTTAATTTCCACCAGGGTAAGGGGACTCCTAACTTGCCTTGAAGCTGGCCAAACCCTGCCTGCCCTGTGATCTGGTGCTCTGGACTGCGGAGGCTGAAGTCTTCAGTAAACCAAGGTAAAGAGACTGCAAACCTGTGTCCTCATTCTTTACTGCACTCCTCACCATCTTCCATCTACACCACGGGAGCCCTGGGGATACCCTTCACCTTTGGGAAGTTATAACATCTAGCTGCCGTAACATCACCCCAGAGGACCCCTTAAAGTAGCGTCGGTCCCCTCTGACCGAACACCACAGGTGGCGTCACGAACATAAACTTTATTCCCTTTAAGACCTTTCCCATTTACATGGGCTCCCAGGGCCACGGACCGGGTCGCAGCCACCATGACATCCTCCTGTGAACACCAGCGGACCCGGTACCGAGTACCCCACAGCCCTGGCGGGTGACTCACATATATATCACAGGAGAGATACTGAGGCTGGAGCATATGCATCAAATTATATGATGCTCCTGTGGGAGTATTTACGTCACATTGGACAGATGCTGCGACTGGAGCATATACATCACATAGGAGATGCTGGGGCTGGAGAATATACATCACATAGGAGATACTAGGGCAGGAGCATATACATCATATAGGTGACACTATCGATGGAGCATACATATCACATAGTAGACTCGGGCTGGATCACATACATCTCATAAGAGACACTGGGGCTGGAGCATATACATTTCATAGGAAACTCTGGGGCTTGAACATATACAGTTGTGTGAAAAAAGTGTTTGCCCCCTTCTGACTTCCTATTCTTTTGCATGTTTAGCACACTTACATTTTTCAGATCACCAAAAAAAATTAAATATTAGACAAAGATAACACAAGTAAACCCAAATTGCAGTTTTTAAATGAAGGTCTTTATTATTAAAGGAAAAAGAAATCCAAACCTAGAAGACCCTGTGTGAAAAAGTGATTGCCTCCTAAACCTAATAACTGGTTGGGCCAACCTTAGAAGCAACAACTGCAATCAAACATTTGCGATAACTGTCAATTAATCTTTTACAACTCTAGTCTGGAGGAATTTTGCCCCACTCATTTTGCAGAATTGTAATTCAGCCACATTGGAGGGTTTCCAAGCATGAACCGCTTTTTTAAGGTCATGCCACTGTATCTCAATCAGATTAAGGTCAGGATTTGACTAGGCCACTCTAAAGTCTTAATTTTGTTTTCCTTAAGCCATTCAGAGATGGACTTGCTGGTATGTTTTGGATCATTGTCCTGCTGCATAACCCAAATGGGCTTTAGCTTGAGGTCATGAATAGTGATGAACTAATACATTCGGTACTATTCTTTACTCGTACGGATAGTACTGTATTCGGGATATTTGTTACTTGGCGAGTAATTAGTAATTTGCCATTCGCTTCAGTATATTAGAGTGACCCGCCCAGCATGTTTGGTGCTTTATTTGCAGCCAATGAACATGCTGGGCTTGCTTACCAATCACAGTATTGCCGGCGCCATCTTTGGTGTAACATTACTGTGATTGGCTGGCCTTACAGCATCATAGGAGATATTTAATCCCTGACGGCGACATCTTGTGTACATTACAGCCGGAAACAGCGTAGTGTGAGTATAGGGAGAGTGAAAGCAGCGTATAGGCAGAATTTGTGATTACAAAAAGCTTTTTTAGGAGCAACTGAGAGTGAACAGTTAAGTGGAGATAGCAAAGGGAGAGATTTAACATGAGGGAAAGGCAGGCACCTGGGTGTTATCATTGCAAATACATGCAAATACTCTGCTAGTTTGCATTGTTGTATAGTGTAGGAACAGACTGTGGGATTAGGGAGAGAGGCATGGTTTCATCCAGTACCATACATTACAAAACAGCTCTTTTTTGAGTCAAATAATATTACTTAGTACCAGCATATACTTAAACATGTTTGGAGCTACATAATATTCCTGCATAACAGCATATAAAAAAACTTTTTTTTTACAGCTAAATAATATTCTTCAGTGCCAGCATATAGTAAACATTTTTTTTCAAGCTAATTGCTAAATAATATTCCTCGCCTATTGCTGTAATAGCTAATATTTATGTAGCAGTTGTGCGACTGGTGTAAAACCCGCTGAGCAACGCAAACGTCACTATTTACCAGTGATTTCCCTGTGTCTGCTGTTGGCATGTGTCATAAAGGCGATATAAAAAAATGAAAAACATTTATATTGGTTAAATAAATATATATTTATCTAGGAGTTGTGCGAATTCTGCAAAGCCTGCAGAGATACCCAAATGTCACAATTTACCAGTGCCAATAATTTTCCTTACTCTGCTATTGCCATGTGTCAGAAAGGCGATATAAAAAAATACTAATTTTCTATTGGTTCTCCAAGATGGCGCTGCCCGCGCCTGCACAGTAGCAGCTCGGAGAAAGCTGAGAGCTGCTACTGTGCAGGCGCGTGCGGCGCCATCTTGGAGGAGGAATTTTTTTCTACTTCTCCAGTAAGATGGAGCTTGCGCAGTAGGAGCTGTCAGATCACAGCAGCAGACACCGATAGCAACTACTGCGCAGGCGCGGCTGGCACCATTTTCAAATGTATATATTTTTTCTTTCCTCTAGCTGAATAACCTGAAAAAAATGTATTATTGGCAAACAAAACATGCGATTTTGCTGCAGAGCAGTTGCCATGACTGGCACCTGCCTGCAGAAGTTTTTTTTTAAAGTATATACAGACCTGTCAGCAGACTGCATTATGAATATATAATCACCACATACACCAGCCCTGCCTTAGGGCAGGAGAATCTCATTAACACAAAGCTGAAAATAAAGATTAAAGCATGCATAAGACGGATTTCATCAACCAAGGTATCATTTTAATCAGTATAACGGCGCTGATCTGATACTGTGTGTAGGTTACTGTGCACAATCCTGCTGATATGTTCCTTTTAAAGGAAAATTTGACATCCTACCTCTTTTAACATACTCCATATACTGCTCACATATGCAGCACCCCAGTAGGTGGGCGGAATGCCTGGGTACAAAATCTGTGTCTGAGGGTGAAACCACTGGCCCTTCCTCTGAGTTGCATCTTTCCCAATCTGCTGTCCAGGGAGGAGGCGCTGATGGCTCTTGCCCACAACCTGCAGTTACTCAGACACAACAGTCAGCAACAACATCCAGTTCATTGCCCCAGCGCAATGTTCAGTTGTTCCTTGTTAGCATATATGTCTGTTCACAAATTGTTAGTTCGACAGGGCATACATATTCATTAGCCCTTTACACTGTCCGATGCTGGACAAAGACCGTTGCTGGCTTTTCCAGGCTCCTAAATGAGACTAGTGTGTCTTTATTAAACTGTCACTTCCCTTAAATTTTCCAAATTTGTGTACAAAATAAAATGGTGGTGTGGTATTACCCAGTTTAAGCACGTCTAAAAGACTGGGTTAATACGCTCTACAGACCTATTCATGCTGCAGCCTTCCTTACACTTATTGGAACATTGCATTGCCACGTGAAGGCCTTTACCTGAGCTCTGTAGCACTGCCTGTCACCTGAGTAATATACTCCACAGACCTTGTCACTCTCTTGGACATAGAATGTAATTACTCCATTGTTGTTCAAAACCATGCAAAAGATAAATTCTGCCTGGTTGGGTAGTTTCCAGAAGAAGTGCGTAGGCTTTTGCAGATTGGTCAATGGCGCTCCTGTTTATTCCCTTAAGGAGGCTGCTTCCAAGTAAAATGAGGCTTGTACATGTTCCTATCATGAGATTCAGGCCTGATAGTGACCACAATACAGGCCATTGCTTGCATACACTGTATTTAGAATTTGTATTTGGTGTCTGGTAGAGTCCAATTTACTGACATTGAGCATACAGCTCCCCCAACTCTTGTATTATATTCACCTTACAGCGCCTTAACCCGCTATGACAGTGGCACCATTGGGATCCAGTGGCCAAAATGAACTGTGGAGCTCACAAAACTCAGGTTTCATGGCACCTGCTGGTCCTCTGAAAACAAGAAAGGGCCGCATAATGACATGGCAGTGGACGTGGTGGTGGTGCGGGCAAAGCCCAAAATTCATATGGGCATGTTTTAGCTGGCATTGTAAAGTGATGGGCAATATGTATTGCACTATCTAGCTAACAATTTTGAATGAGGGAGGGACCTCCTGAATGTAGGAGTGAGAGCCTTCACAAATGTTAAAGGAAAAACTATAGTATCTGTATCTAGCTAACAATTTGGAATGAGGGAGGCACCTCCCAAATATAGGAGTGAGAGCTCTCCCAAATGTATGATACATGGTCACCTGAGAACCCTTCTCAAACTCAAGTTTCACGGCACCTGCTGGCCCTCTGAAAATGTCAAGCGAGGGACCGCATAATGACATGGCGGTGGACGTGGTGGTGATGGACGAACCCCAAAATTCAAATGGGCATGTTTTAGCTGCCATTGTAAAGTGATGGGGAATATGTATTCCACTATCTAGCTAACAATTTTGAATGAGGGAGGGACCTCCTGAATGTAGGAGTGAGAGCCTTCACAAATGTTAAAGGAAAAACTATAGCCAAAACACTCCGTGTAAACATATGCTAAAGGGGAGGTATAATTTTTTTTAGTTATTTTTTTATTTTTATTTTGCATTATAAACATGTAATTATGAAGGAAAAAATGTTTCTTAGCATTTTTACCTTTAAACAAAATTTAGGTTTGGTTTGGTAGGTCTTCTTATAAGTCCGTAAAAACCGGCGCAGTAGTCTGACAACGTTATTCCCAGATACCATATGTGAGCCAGAAAGGCATGCAGGCATCTTCTTCATGCTGTTCCCATTTAGTTTCACTTCTTTCCCATCCATTTCAGCTTTATTCTCAGGCCCCCAGACCTGTTTGTTGGGTCTAGCAGAAAACTATTCAGCTTTCCCATTGACTTGTATTGGATTCGGTATTAATATACGGATATTAGAAATTATTTGTGCCAATTTTCCCGAAACTGAATATTTCACTATTCGCTTATCACTAGTCGCGAACAGATGGCTATAAACTCTCCTTCAGGATTTTTTGGTAGACAGCAGAATAATTGGTTACATTTATCACAGCAAGTCTTCCAGGTCCTAAAGCAGCAAAACAGCCCCAGATCATCACACTGCCACCACCGTATTTTATTGTTGGTATGATGTTCCTTTTCTGAAATGCTGTTTTTCTTCTACGCCAGATGTAATGGGACATAAACCTTCCAAAAAGTGCAACTTTTGTCTTGTCAATCCACAGAGTACTCTCCCAAATGTCATGGGGGATCATCAAGATGTTTTCTAGCAAAACTGAGACAAGCCTTTATGTTCTTATTGCTAAGCAGTGATTTTCATCTTGGAACTCTGCCATGCAGACCATTTTTGCCCAGTCTCTTTCCTATGGTGGAGTCACGAACATGGACCTTAATAGAGGCAAGTGAGGACTCCAGTTCTTTGGATGTTGTTGTGAGGTCTTTTGTGACCTCTTGGATGACTACTTTTCCATGTGTTTGCCGTTTGTGGATAATGGCTCTCACTGTTGTTCGATAGAGTTCCAAAGCTTTAGAAATCACTTTATAACCTGTTTAAGACTGATAGACCTCAATTACTTTGTTTCTTATTTGTTTCAGAATTTCTTTGGATTGCGGCATAATGTCTAGCTTTTGAGGGACCTTTGGTCTACTTGACTTTGTCAGGCAGGTCTTATTTAGTTGATTTCTTGATTGAGAACAGACGTGGCAGTAATCAGTCCTGGTTGTCGCTAGGGAATTTTAACTAAGCTTGCCAAAGATGTGATAAACCACAGTTGATTTATGTTTTAAGGGGGGGACGTTTTCATATAGGGTCCTGCAGGTTTAGATTTCTTTTCCCTTAATAATAACTATCTTCATTTAAAATCTGCATTTTGTGTTTACTTGTGTTATCTTTGTCTATTATTTAAATTTGTTTGGTGATCTGAAACATTTAAGTGTGACAAACATACAAAAGAATAGGAAATCAGGAAGGGGGCAAACACTTTTTCACACAACTATACATCACATAGGAGGCGCTGGGGCTGGAGCATATACATCACAGGAGAGACACTGAGGCTGGAACATATACATCAAATCATATGATGCTCCTGTTGGAGCATTTACATCACATTGGACAGATATTAGGACTGGAGCATATCCATCACATAGGAGATGCTGAGTCTGGACGATATACATCACAAAGGAGACACAGTGGCTAGAGCACATGAGTCGCCCGCCAGGGCCGTGGGGTACTCGGTACCGGGTCCTGTGTTCACATGGGGATGTCACGGTGGCGACCCGGTCCGTGGCCCTGTGCTCCCATGTAAAAGGGAAAGGTCTTTAAAGGGAATAAAGTTTATGTTTGTGACGCCACCTGTGGTATTCGGTCAGTGGGGACCCACGCTGCTTTAAGGGGTCCTCTGGGGTGATGTTATGGCAGTTACATGGTATACCTTCCAACAGCGCTGTGGTGTTGTAGTCCCTTACTGCCTATGGCTCCAGATAAGGTCCTCACAGATGTTCTCTCTCTCTGTCCCCCATATAGGATAGGACACAACCCGTATGACTGGTGACTTGAGCCGGTTTATAGGGACTCTAGCACGCCCCAGGCTCTAAGGGTGTCACCATGCCTTCTGGGTACTAAGGTGGACAGTTAACTTGCAGTTCAGATGCCCTGCCGCTCTCTGATGTAAGTCGTGTAATCAACTTTTTACCTGCATCAAAGACAGCTGTCTTACATAGCTACCTTTATAAAAGACTCCTGTCCACAGACTCAATTAATCAGTCAGACTCTAATCCATCCAACATGGGCAAGACCAAAGAACTTTATAAGGATGTCAGGGACAAGATCATAGACCTGCACAAAGCTGGAATAGGCTACAAAACCATAAGTAAGATGCTCGGTGAGGCGGAGACAACTGTTGGTGCAATAGTGAGAAAATGGAAGAAATACAAAATGACTGTCAATCGACATTGATCTGGGGCACTATGTAAAATTTCACCTTGTGGGGTATCCTTGATTATGAGGAATGTGAGAGATCAGCCTAGAACTACACAGGGGGAACTTGTTAATCATCTCAAGGCAGCTGGGACCACAGTCACAAAGAAAATCATTGGTAACACATTATGCCGCTAATTTTTAAAATCCTGCAGTGCCCGCAAGGTCCCCCTGCTCAAGAAGGCACATGTTCTGCCTGTCTGAAGTTTGCCAATGAACACCTAAATGATTCTGGGAGTGATTGGGAGAAGGTGCTGTGGTCAGATGGGACAAAAATTGAGCTCTTTGGCAATAACTCAACTCGCCATGTTTGGAGGAAGAGAAATGCTGCCTATGACCCAAAGAGCACCATCCCCACTGTCAAGCATGGAGGTGGAAACATGTTTTGGGGGTGTTTCTCTGCTAAAGGCACAGGACTACTTCACCGCATCAATGGGAGAATAGATGGAGCCATGTACCGTAAAATCCTGAGTGACAACCTCCTTCCATCCGCCAGGGCATTAAAAATGGGTCGTGGCTGGGTCTTCCAGCAAGACAATGACCCAAAACATAGAGCCAAGGCAATAAAGGAGTGTCTCAAAAAGAAGCACATTAAGGTCATGGAGTGGCCTAGCCAGTCTCCAGACCTAAATCGCATAGAAAACTTATGGAGGGAGTTGAAGCGACAGCCTCAAAAACTTAACGATTTAACCCCTTCACCCCAGGAGCTTTTTTTGGTTTTACGTTTTTCACTCCCCTTCTTCCCATAGCCATAATTTTTTTATTTTTCCATCAATATGGCCATGTGAGGCTTATTTTTTGTGGGACGAGTTGTACTTTTGAACGACATGATTGGTTTTACCATGTCATGTACTAGAAAACAGGGAAAAAATTCCAAGTGCTGTGAAATTGCAAAAAAAGTGCAGTCCCACACTTGTTTTTTGTTTGGCTTTTTGCTAGGTTCACTAAATGCTAAAACTGACCTGCTATTAGGATTCTTCATTACGCATTTATGGACACCAAACATGTCTTGGTACTTTTTTATCCAAGTGGTGAAAAAAAATTCCAAACTTTGCTAAAACAAAAAAAAAAAAATTGTGCAATTTTCCGATACCCGTAGCGTCTCCATTTTTCATGACCTCGGGTTGGGTGAGGGCCTATATTTTGCGCGCCAAGCTGATGTTTTTAATGATACTATTTTGGTGCAGATAGGTTCTTTTGATTGCCCTGCTGTTGCGCAGGCGTGGCTGGCACCATTTTCAAACAGATTTTTTTTCTTTATGAATTTCATGATAACAGCAAACAAATTAATTATAAACACATTACATATGTGATTATGCTCATTTTTGCTAAAATGTTTTATGCAGTTTTTTTGCGCAAACATTTTAATGAATCGGGGCCCAAATGTTTGGTGAAGTACTGGTGAGTGCAGTCTCTGCTTCTTTTTTTTTCACATTCTTTTGTTTGTGTATTATGGAGTCATATTAGCTTGCATCTGTTCACACTTGCTTTATTCTGTTTAAAGGTGATGGTCAGTTGTTTTTTTGTAGTATACATTTGGAGGTGAGGACTGCACTCTTTCCCAGTCCAAGACTGTTTTAGTTTGTGCTGGATCCTACCTGTCCTTTGAATTTGTAGGCTTTAAGTCATAAATATCAAAGGGAACCTGTCACCATGAAAATGCAGTCTAATGTGCAGGCACCATGTTATAGAGCAGGAGCAACTGAACATGTTGATATATAGTTTTGTGAGAAAATATTCAGCATAATCTGAGTTTTAGTCACTTAAACTGCTCTTCCTAGGATTTTCAGTCCAGTCGTCAGTCGTAGTCCAGTCGGCAGTCGTATCAGTGACTGACAGCCTGACTGCTTTCTTTGTATAAGTGTGGACACAAAGATAACTGTCAGTCACTGATAGGACCGCCCACTAGACCAAAAATCCCAGAAAGAACAGAGAATTAAATGATGAAAACACAGATTAAACTGAATCTTTTTGCGCAAAACTATATATCAATCTGCTCAGCCCCTCCTGCTCTATAACATGGTGCCTACACATTAGACTGCATTTTCATGGTGACAGGTTCCCTTTAAGTTTAGATTGCTACCAGGGAGAGGTCTCTTTGTTGTGACTGGTGGGACACGCATGAATTAGCCTATTTGTGTGCTAAGAACCTTCATTTTATAAGTATTTCCAATATGGCATATATTCCATGTTTGCATACATCTTAGCGCTTACAGAGTGCTGCTGTGTTCTTTTCTATGTATCGAGATAGATAGATAGATAGATAGATAGATAGATAGATAGATAGATAGATAATCTAATTAGAATAAATGGATTATATTTGATGTGCTAAATTAAAGAACACAAAATCAAATATTTAAGACAATAAAGGTTCCTTGTTATTGTGGAAGAAACAAGTGAACAATTTATTTAGGCTAACAAATGCTCACATCATACATTTTCTTTACTACAAAACGCTATAAAAGTTGAAGGGGTCAATCGGCTCATTGTGCTTATCCCACTCTCAAGAACATAACTGTCTTATGACATTATAAAATGATTGGTGTCTAAAGCCGGTTATAGATGGACTAGTTCGATGTAAGCCAACTGATTGCCCTTTGGGCTGATGTCACACATTTTATCAGCTAGCTGGCTCTCTGAACCCTTTGCATGCTGCTGAATGGTCCCTATGTTTAAGAAGCAGCATCTATGGCCATCCTTGGCACTAAAGTGGGTGTCTTGTTCAAAGGAAGAATTTCAATGGCACTGACCCGGTTACATGTATCTACTGTATATGAAACACTCCCTTAGGCCTCATTCAGACGTCCATAAGTCACGAATGTGTTATATTCATGATTTTAAGAGATAGATAGACTATGGGGCTGCTGCTCACAGGTCCATGACTTTTCTGCTGACCAAGATGTCTGCAAAAGAATCACACCAGCATGGCCATTTTTAGTTTGAGTCATGGAGCAAAAATACCCATAGATCAGTGAAAACCAATGATAGCAGATGGATGGCATCATTGAACAATCTATGTATTATCAATGATTTTATAGTAGAAGCTTACAATGTATGTATTAATTTTCGTGTGCCATTTGAATAAAAGGCCAATGCAGTATTCTCCTATTACCGAGCAAATGTGGTCATTATTAGTGTGACGTTATAAAGCTCCTGCAGTGGCATTCAGGATGCCAGTAGTGCCATGCATCACTGTAGAGGCCACCAATGGCACTTTAGAATGAGGAGATCCAGCTTCAAAACATCCAAATGCTTTATTTCAATCCAATTTAAAATAGTAACATGATTGCTATGTACACAGGAACCGGTATGCCCAGCCGGGATTACCAGAGGAAGATTGCTCGGAGAGGACCTTTTTTTCAGAGGCCACCAATACAGAGGGAGGCATGCTATCTGATTGTAAAGAAAGACTTGGAGGATAGACAAGAGTAGAGGCATTGGATTAATGTGAGATAAGAGCAGTTACTATTGCTTTTTGTTGTTTTAAAGCAGCTTTTTAGAAGGTTTAATAGGTTTGTATGTAAATTTATAAGAAATGGACCTCAATGTCATGTGACTGGCTACAAAGTCAGCTCCAAATTGGGTTTATATCTCTTGGGCTAGTGCCACTTATTAACATGGAATCCTATAGCCAGTGTCAGACTGGGGTGCTAAGTGTCCACCAGTAACACTGACTTTGGGGGCCCACTTTTTACCTACATACAAATATTACACTACCCTTGTTCACAAATTTACCTATATCTCTATATAATAATAAACTGGGTAGTTTGGTTCATGAATGATGGGATGCTGCTTTTTTCTGTACAGAGTGAATCAACTGAATTATGCCAAGTACTGCACATACAGTGGGGTTGGGGGCCCATGTCTGCACAGGGGCCCACCGGGGGATTTCCCCGTTACCCTATGGGCCAGTCCGAGCCTGCCTATAGCCAGTGAGACATTTCCTGCAAGATGCCCATGAGCTTCTATGTTATATAGGTAGAAGTTGTAGCATGAAAGTTGACTAAAGTAATAGACATCAACAAAAGATGCTTTTCTTGGGACTGACACAGTTCTTTCTGTCTTCAAATATTCCTACAAGTTGTGGCGGGTTTTCTTTTTCATTTACTGGAATAAAAAAAAATTACAATGTTAATTCTAAACTCCGAGCAGAGCAGAAGGAAAACTAAAACATAATAATAACACTGGTCTACATTTGAAAAAAAAATCTGCTGAGTTAAGAATTCTTGCTCATTGTCCCCAAATGCCAATTATGCAACATGTCCCATTTTTTCTCAAATGAGAAATGTTTCATCAAAAGTTTTAAAGGTGAATATCAGAGGTAATAAGAAATTTTGAAGAAACGATAGCACGTAATATATTTGTTTCCTGCAAAAAAGAGTCTACCATCTAACCAAGAGCACAATAGTTGTGTAAATTTTAATTGTTAGGAAGAGATTTTCTCTTTTTGGATGCTCTGGAATAGTTATGGCACAAAGGCACATTTATTTTTCCTTTGGTTGTTGTAAAACAACTACAAATCTAACAGATTATATCAGGATCATTCCTACACCATCCACGAACTGTCCGAGTGTTGGTTGACATAATCAACAAAAAACTTTTAAACAAATTTAAATTTGCTGAGACTTGTAAGCCTCTTGAATGACTGAATGCTGCCGTTGGTTTTCATGCTGCTTATATAGACATAAAATTCCGACGTGGACACTTTTTAACTGCTCGTTAAGCCGTCTTCCTATTGGTTATACCATTTTCAGATTCAGCATTTCTTTTTGCGTATTCAGCATATCTAAACAATATAATTATATGTAATGTTTTGTTATTACTGTGAGAATTCTTTAGCAAACAGCGTTTTGTTAAAAAACGAGACGTGACTGGAGGAAACAGATGTGATTTTTGGATTCAGCACACAAAAAAATCATAAAGATCACATGTTATTTTGTAGTCAGCAAAATTGATGTAGAGCAAAATAATTATAGTAAAAAGAAAACATCTTTATGATTTTTCTTTGAAAGAGTTCGTATTCAATTTCTGTATGGCCATGGACAGCACTACTGACCTCCTAGACTTCTGAACTTGGATACAATGCATAAATTCACGTGTGATTTCCTATTTTCCCACAGGATACACAATCCAATGCTTCCAGATGTGTGATAAGCAGTTGGCCAAAATTCTAGGATAAATTGCTATGTAATGTAAACTTCAAAGCAAACACATTATTCTGATGTAAAACACTGACATGAACATGTTAAGTACTCGCATATATAAAAATTGTAATTCAAAATACATTAAGATCTTTGCAGTTATGCATAATTACCGTAAGCAGAAATGGATAACCAAAGAATAAAAACAGAATGCCAAACATGAACATGTTAACAGGCACATAATTAAGGTAAAAGTCAAGATGAAAAGATGGAGCATCTTTCATATTAATTTTCTGATTTACCACAATTCTGCACGTCTTCTGGTCGCAGTAAACCTCATTTTACCTTATTTATTGAGTATACCATTACAATGATTTATATACTTTAGACTAAGTTCAAAAACGCGTCTTGCACCTATGTTTGCTATCTGTGCTAAAATCAGATAACTCTGACCAATGTAATTGAATAGGGCTGCTCAGATGAGAATTTATTAATATGCACTGGGTGTTCATGGAAAAAAAATTGCAGGTTGCACGAATCTCTTGCATTTTTTGGATGAGACTCCCCAATCAAGCTTATGGGTGTTCAAAAATAAAACGGTTCCTACTTTGATGATCCATATTAAATGCAATTGTAAATATAGGAAACTGTATTGGGTCTTGTACATTTTTTTAACTATCCATATGGATGTTAAAAAAACAGGCATACAGATGGCATAAGAATAGAATAGATAGAATAGGGATGAAAATTCTCCGGTTTGTTCTGGCTGAAAATGAACAATTTTTCATACTATTGTTTAACCTCAGCATATTTTATTTTTGATGAATGATGCCATTATTTATTGCAAACAACTTTTACTCGCTAATGAGTCTTTCTTAAAGGACATAATGGACCTAATATCTTATCAGTGAATGGTCAACATTTACGTTATTACATCATCCTCCTACAACTTCCAGGGCTTTATCGCCATCATAATGATTTCTATCTGAAAGCAAAGCACACTGATCAATAGGGCAGTGTGAATATCAATAGGTCTCCTGGGAGTATTTAGAAAAGACTTTCCCTTTTCATTAATCACAGTACTGCTTCTCCTTAGAAGTTATTTTACATAAAACAAACTGGTATCAGGTGGGACAGGAACAAAGACCCTCTATTTTACCAGCATTTGTGAACAGATGGAAAAGTGATGTCACTCTCTAATCCACCCGAAGTAGGGAAAATTGCAGGAAGCTGAAAATTCTGCTTCTCACAGAGTGACACGTGATTGCCAACTGACCCTCAATGCAGCTTTTTGATGCAAGTTCAGTTAACAAATTACAGGTGGTCCATATTTTGTCACTAGCGTCTTTTGACAAGATAACTCCAACCTTCAATCCCTCAGACTACGGATGTAATTGATCAAATCAAACATTATAGGCAGATGGACAAATTGGAAAATGTTTAGTTTCCATGTTTTAAGATCAATAAATTGCATATATTAAGTGACTGAATTACTTCCTTTACCAAACATTAGTTTTAATCTTCTCAAGGATATTGTGCCAGTAAATTACATATGTGAAGAACATGATAAGTTAGAAAGCCGAGTGCAATGGAACAGTAAGAAATTAGTTGTTTAGACTGAATAGATTTTTGGAAAATGTAAAACAGACATACATGACACATTTTTTTAAAGCAGTTTCTGAAGAAGACAATTCCTGTAGGCTATGTTCATGCAACTTTTTTTTTCAGGTGGCTTGAAGCATCTTTTTAGGGTATGTGCACATGGAATTTCATAGATACAGGCATCCCGCATCATTTTTGCTGTAGGAAGACCTTTCAGGAAAACACCAGAAAAAAGGCGTTTTTCCAGAAGGAGCTTTTCTAACATCTAATTAGACATCTTTTGTGGTGCCATCACCACCAATGTCTTTTTTTTTTTAACGTAAACAGTGATTGCTTCCAATTGGAAGCTGCCTGAATAACGTTCAGGTCACTTCTTTTAGCCGCTAAAAGGCTTTTGATTCCTCAAGTGGTTTAAAGGTTTAAAGGGAATATGTCAGTAGGATCAACCCTCCTAAGCAGTCTATATGGTCATGTAGGACAAAGGAAGCTAAATAACATGATAACTCCATATCTGGGATCCAATGTCTTATTCTAAAAAAATTCATTTTTTTCTTATATGTAAATGAGCTGTTCAGATCTATGGATTGGACACTGATCTGCATGAGAATCGGCCTCCAAAGATTGTTTTAAATGAAAAGGTGCATTACCAATGTGAGACATGTAACTAACGCAGAACAATAGAAGTGAACTTTGGTTTCTTACAAACACATTTTCTGCAGCTCTATATAGAAGTGACATAAGACAGAGCATATTGTGAGGGGTTGACATGCTCAACCGCTTCTTAAGATAGACGCAGGAACGTTTTGGTAGTAAATTACCTGCTGGTTTATTATAGTAGGCACAGACCAAAGCAGGGTTCAGGAAAAATAAGCAGAGCCTTCCTGGCTTAATGGAAAATAAAACAAACTGCAATAGAGTCCTTTCTCTGAAGGTTTCACCCGCAGACGTCACACAATGTCAGCTCCTCCTGGAGCCACGTAGAAGTTCCTCCTCTCCCAAGTCACATCAATAACTGGCTCTTCCGACAGGCTTTTTTTAACCCAGGCTATGTGATGATCACCTAACCATATTACACATGCCAGTGTTGGCTCTGCAGGAGGTGATATGGTGAGCACCCCCTCTCCCACTCTATGGGTGCCAACGTAAAACCAGCCCATGTATACAACTTTGAATTAACCCTCTCAGCACGTAGTGTGCTGGAGGAAAAATATCCTGGTTTTACATACACTGTGCCATTGACCCTGTCACAATATGCACAGATTTTTTTTTATATTGCAGGGCATATGTTCAGTCTCCTTTTATATATTTTTAGCATTTTTTTGCAGGTGGATTCCTGGCAGAATACATCTTAAAAATGTTGTGTGCACTTACCCTACCTGGTTCAGGTTTACAAAAACACCAAGTTAAAAGAAGTGAGCAGACCATTTTTAAGCGTTTTCTACTAATTTACAATAGTAGTCAATTGGAAGAATAAAAAGATACCTAGCAGACGTCTGGACATCTTTTTCAACATTTAGTTAGCATTTTTTCTTCAAAAGTGGCTAGATTTTTCTTCGTTGTTTAATGTATTTAACCGCTTCACGACCTTGGGATTTTCTATTTTTGCGATTTTCGGTTTTTGCTCCCCTTGTTCCCAGAGCCATAACTTTTTAATTTTTCTGTCAATATGGTCATGTGTGGGCTTGTTTATGCAGGACAAGTTGTTCTTTTGAACCTCACCAATGATTTTACCTCATACTGTACTGGATAATGGGAAAAAAATTCTACGTGTGGTGAAATTGCAAAAAATAGTGCAATTCTCCAATTGTTTTATGTTTTGCCTTTTTTTTACCATGTTCACTAAATGCTAAAACTGACCTGCCATTATGATTCTCCAGGTCATTACGAGTTTTCAGATGCCAAACATGTATAGGTTCTTTTTTTATTTAAGCAGTGAAAAAAATCCAAAGTTTGTAAAAAAAATGTTTATTACGGATCGGATTAATTGTTTTTATATTTTGATAGATTGAGCGATTCTAAACACAGCGATACCAAATATGTGTATTTTTTAATTTTTTTTTATTGTTTTATTTTAATAGGGCAAAAGGGGCTTATGTCCTTCATATATGTAGCAAAGATGATCATGTCTTATGAACGCTGGCCACTGGCCAGCATTCATAGGATATCTGCAATGACAAGCACGGGGGTCTTCTGCAGACCCTCGCTTTTCATGCCAACCCATAGGTGCCCAGCGATCATGTGACAGGAACGCCGATGGGCAAGGTTTGTGATGTCCTTCCTGTAAGCGCAATTTAAATGCTGCTATCAAAGATTGACAGTGGCAGTTAACAA
This sequence comes from Ranitomeya variabilis, assembly GCF_051348905.1. NCBI lineage: Eukaryota > Metazoa > Chordata > Amphibia > Anura > Dendrobatidae > Ranitomeya > Ranitomeya variabilis. Next base: position 486,876,086 of record NC_135236.1, on the reverse strand, counting down.
GTTAATAGCTGGTGGATGGCAATGAAATCAGCTGTCATGTGCTGGAAAGCATGCGGGCTCAGCGCCAGAGCACACATCAAATGCCGGGACACGACCTGTGACGTACTTATGTCATAGGTTGTGAAGGGGTTAAAAAGTTAAGAAAATCTTGTAAAAAGAAGGCAAAATAACTCAGAAAAACACTAAACTAAATCCCATTGAGAAAGCACTTACGAATTGACTAAAAAATGGTAAAAAAAAATTTCAGGTTTACAACACTTCATTGAAAAGGAGCATTCTTGAGGCATTTTCTACTTGAAAAACGGACGTTTTTGACTGCCTAAAAAAAATGTTGTGTGCACATACCCTTAGGACATATGGATGTCACAGAGGGGGCAAAAATCAGCTTCATTCTGCGAAATGAAGCATAACCAAGTATGACATAACTGTCCAATCATTTCAAAATTTAAATTACTGATTGATGGAACACCTTCCTTTAAAATCCCTTTCAGAATATCAAAGCATATTTATTTCAAACATGATTTTTTCAAGTTTTATACCACATAACTAAGAATATATATTTTTATAACTTTGTGAGGAGTAGGGGTACTGATAGATTATTTTTTTTTTACTTTAACAGCTTCCATAAATGCAAAATGTACGTTCAAAATGTACAATTTGTCAAGAGGAGAAATGTTTAAAATATCCAAAACTTAACTCTCATTCTTCCATTTCACCATCATTGTTCTTTTGAATGGCCTCTGTTAAATTATGATATCCTTTTTCTTTACGTAAGTGGCACCAAGGAGACTGATCCCCGTTCCATGACATCATGGAATATTTTGTTATTAGGACATGCACTGTGGGGGGAAATGAGACTGCCATTACGACAAGGTGACGAAGTGATTATACAGACAGTGCCTCTCACAAGAGTCAAATATGATGGATTCAAAATTGAATCAAGTCTAGCGGCTTTGATTTATTTGTTCATTAACTCTCAAACTTACTATTAACTCATGTTTCCAGATGTGACTAAAATGCATAAAAATGTTTTCTGTCCCAAGGCTGCTAGTCAATTCAGGCCATGGCATGAATGATTTGTGTATTGCTACATTTCTCAAACTGTTCTTCGAGTGCCAGAAAAAGCAGTTTTTAGTTACTCTCCGGATCCATAGAGAGATGGATGAAGTCATGTTGAATATAATTAATTTTTTATTTCTATATAGTTCATTTTTTATTTCTATATAAGTAAATAAGACTCATGCAGAGATGAGATTTAGTACAGACAATCCAGATTAGAAGGAATCCTATAGCGATTGTTCTTATCTTCTGAAGTTATTTAATGCAGTGATATCATTCACCTAAATAAATAAGATATACAAGCTTCTCTTTCATCCAGTAAAAAAACAAAAAGGAGCAAGCTGGCGACAAGCTCACAATAGTGAAGCACCGTCAGATAAGGTCTAAAGTGCAAAAGTTCTTTTATTTTACTTACAAGCGATAACCATCAACATAACATATAATGTGAAAATCACAACTTGAGTTTCACCATGTTAGCTTCTTCTAGAACTTGGTTGGAATTAGAAACGATACTGCTATCCCTGGCACTGCAATTAGTGACTCTGATTCAAATTAATATAGGGTCATAGGTCCTTTTATTTTTATTCCAGTGAATTACACCAATAATTCATTTTTCAAGTGTTGCCATAGACACTAGATAAGTATCTGTTAAGTTTTGGAATTCTGACAGGATAAGATGACCATCTAATATGTATGGGATATCCCCTTTCTCCCTTGACTGAAATTCTTAGAGGAAATGAGGACCATGCATGCAGAATATCAACATGTTTTTCACTGAGATAAGGTACTACTAGACGCTGAACAGCTGATTGCCATGGCTCGACCCTGGGGCTCGATCCAGTGATCTCTAGCTGGTGGCCGGTTTCTCTCTCTGTTGGACCACAGCCTGTGTTGTCTCTGTCCAACTGCTGATAATGATCTTATCTTTGCTTTGCCATGTTGCTTCTATGCAGGTGTTTTCACTTTCTCATTTGGTTCCTCCTACTATGAGAAGGGCTATTTTTTTTTATTCACCTTGCACCTGTCAACCTTGCTGGCTATGTTTCAAGTTTGATGGTGATTTGAGATCCAGCTTTGCACCTAAGGATTCTCTTCCTGACCAATCTCTGTTGCTTTTCTTGTTATTTGTTTGTGTGACTTCCTCCCTGGTACCCTGTCTGTTTGCTTTTGGGGTCTGGGAGGTTTTCCACGTATTCCATTTGTTGTTTGGTTATTATTATTTTCTTCCGTCTATCCTATGTGGCTGTGTGAACATGTTCTTAGCCCTGCTTTTTACCCTCACCTTGTGTGCACTTCTACACACTGTGTGTATTTAAGGGTGTTGTTAAGGACGCTCAGTGTCAGCCGATGTTGAGTGGAGGTGCAATCGCATAATTTTAGGGTGCAAACCTCTGCGGTCAGGCAGGGACAAATCAGGTCAGGTTATAGATTGCCTAGTCTGAATAAGACCCTGTGGTGTGCAGATTTATGATCCCGCCTTGTTTGTACATATCCCGTGTGAGTGTGCTTATACAGTCGTAATACTGATTACTCCTCTCTCTCACTTAACAATACATATACAATAAGAATGCATATCCACATACAGATATCTGACCAGTTTCTATCCATTCAGACCAAAATTGACGATTGTAAATGGCCTTTTGGTCAAATTTAAATTTGAGTCATTTGCAAAAAATGTATCTGACATGCTTAAAAAAAATGATTACAGCATGTAAAGATGCTGAGGGCATGTAGTTCCTCCCCATGTATGTTGTTATCAAATCATAAGTAGTAGTAAATATTGTTGTGCACTCGGCTCTGTCCGGAGGTACTGGCTGAACATAGAATGTTCCCAAAATATTATAGATTATGAAATCAACTGCACTCAAGCACTTGCTTTCAATGCTTCCTATAAGGATTTCTTTATTCATATAACATGGACACAACCCATGAAATACAGTGTAGGGACAAAGGCAACCAGAAAAGAGATGTTTCAAGCTGCCCCAGGTCTTTCTCACATAGTTGCCATAAGGGAGAAAGATAAAGGTATATGAAAGTGCTGTACAATATTTACAAATAAACATATACAGTTGTTCTCAAAAGTTTACATCCCCCTGCAGAATTTTTGCTTTCTTGGCCTTTGTTCAGAGAATATGGATGATAGCAACAAAACTTTTTCTCCACTCCTGGTTAGTGGTTGGGTGAAGCCATTTATTGTCAAACTACTGTGTTTTCTCTTTTTAATTCATAGTGACAACCCAAAACATCCAAATTACCCTGATCAAAAATGTACATACCCTGGTGATTTTGGCCTGATAACATGCACAGAAGTTGACACAAATGGGTTTGAATGGCTACTAAAGGTAACATCCTCACATGTGACCTGTTTGCTTGTAATCAGTGTGTGTGCTGAATGAGTTTCTGGGATCCAGACAGACTCTTGCATCTTTCATCCAGCCACTGACGTTTCTGGATTGTGAGTCATGGGGAAAGCAAAAGAATTGTTAACGGATCTACAGAAAAAGGTAGTTGAACTGTATAAAACAGGAAAGGGATGCAAAAAGATATCCAATAAATTGATAATGCCAGTCAGCAGCGTTAAAACTATGATTAACAAATGGAAAATCATGGGCTCTATAAAAACAAAAAACCATGGTCAGGTAGACCAACAAAAATTTTGTCCATAACTGCCAGGAAAATTGTTCGGGGTGCAAAGATAAACCCACAAATAACATCAGCTGAAATACTGGACTCTTTGAAAAACTAGCGGTGTGGCTGTTTCAAGATGCACAATAAGGAGGCACTTAAAGAAAAATAACTGCATGGTTGAGTCGCCAGAAGAATGTCATTACTGCACAAATTCCACAAAGTATCTCGCCTACAATACACAAAACAGCACAGAGACAAGCCTCAAAACTTCTGGAATAAGGTAATTTGGAGTGATGAGACCAAAATTGAACTTTTTGACCACAACCATAACATTTGGAGAGAGGTCAACAAGGCCTATGATGAAAGGAACACCATTCTTACTATAAAGCACAGAGGAGGATTGCTGATGTTTTGGAGATGTGTGAGCTACAAAGGCACAGGAAACTTGGTCAAAGTTGAAGCAAAGATGAATGCAGCACATTATCAGCAAATACTGGAGGCAAATTTGCAATCATCAGCCCGGAAGCTGCGCATGGGACATACTTGGATGGTCCAACATGACAACGGTCCAAAACACAAGGCCAAGTTGACCTGTCATTGGCTACAGCAGAACAAAGTGAAAGTTCTGGAGTGGCCATCTCAGTCTCTTGACATTAATATCATTGAGCCACTCTGGGGAGATCTCAAGCGAGCAGATCATGCTAGACAGCTCACAAATTTACAGGAACTGTCGGCTTTTTGCCAAGAAGAGTGGCAGCTTTACCAACTGAGAAAATAAAGAGCCTCATCCACAACTACCACAAAAGACTTAAAGATGTCATTGATTTTAGAGGGGACAATACACGGTATTGAGAAATGGGGTATGTGAACTTTTGATCAGGGTCATTTGGATGTTTTGGGCTGTCATTATGATTTATAAAAAGAAAACACAGTAGTTTGACAATAAATGGCTTCACCCAACCACTAACCGTGAGTGGAGAAAAAGTTTTGGTGTTATCATTCATAGTCTCTGAAAAAAGGCAAAAAAAGCAAAACTTCTGTAGGGGTATGTAAGCTTTTGAGCACAACTGTATACAATAAATGATAGTTCAAAAATGGAGAAATTCAAGTTAATAGTATGAAGACATGCAGAAGAATAACATTAACTGGGACAGAGAAAAGCTGGAATTATACAGTCCTAGGGCATTTCAGATAGCAGTATATGGGGGAATTAACAATGTAAGGTATGTGGCTCTCAAATAGCAGAAAATACAGCGAAGTAGAGAACATCAGAAGTACAAAGACAGGACTGAAGCAATCATACAAGGATATAAGAATATTTGCAGAGTCAAGATGTAAGGGAATGAACATAAAGCGTAAGATCTCAATACATAGGAAATGGATAACAATGTACAAAAAATAAAATGGAGAATGCATGACAAAATAGAGCAATACAATAAATGATGGCATGAGTGCAGCTAGTCAAAAGCATACCTGTTCCCAGCTTGTAAAGTAAATAGAGGATAGTAGGCGCTATGTGCACTGAGCTCTATGAGTAAACATAAGGGAAATATGCTTTGATATAGGAAGAAGAGGAGGGAACTTTTTAAATTTATTTTTTAAGCTCCTTGGGGACTTGAACTTGCAATAGCTTGTTCTATATACTGCAATATACTACAATGCAATTTTTGGGCTTCACTGGAGGACAAAGAGGACTGAAGGACCCTTCAGCATACCCACAGCTGTCTTCTGCAGTTATGATTGAATAGCATAGGGCCAATGGGAGCTGGTGCATGTGCGCACAGTAATTACACTATTTCAATGCAGTTTTTTACAACAATGTTTATATGGTTCAAGCAGCAATTGGAGATAACCCAACATCTCTTGTATGCTAAGCCAGACAACCCTTTTAAGCTTGTCTTTGCAAACAGAGATTGTTGGTAGAGGTAGGATTTTTGCAATGTGCTTGACACTTGCAAGGTTTTCTTTTTTTTAAATCAGATCATTTTCATTAAGCACTATAAGGGGTAACAACAAACATTTAGATCTTTTTATTGTACTATTGAAACATTATGAAAATAGAGAAATTGATAAGTACAAAACAATACAAAATATTATACCAAATGATGTTCAACAATATTCTCAGCCATAATCGGTTTACATTTCTATACATTTTAGTCCTGACTGTTCAATCAGTGTTTACAAGATGAATAATCACAATTTGTAACTAAAACAGATGAATAAAGGATCATATCATTTCTCCTGATTGTCTGCTCTCCTTATGCTTACATAACAGTGTACTTACCATATTTTCCGCTTTGTAAGACGCACTTTATTTCCCCCAAATTTGGGGGGGAAATGGGGGTGCATCTTACAAAGCGGATATACCGCTTACCGTTACAGGCTGGGATGAGGGGGTGTCCGCGGCCGCGGTTGTCCGCCACCGCTGCCGCCCGCCACCGCTGCCGCGGTTGTCCACCACCGCTACCGCGGCTGTCTGCTGCTTCCCCGGGTGATGCTGGAGGCTCCGGTGCTGCGGGGGGCTCTGGCGACATTTTGTGAAAGACTAGAGCCCCCTGGCAGTTCGTCCATGCTTTCCTGTATGACTGACTCTGGGAAAATGGCCGCCGGAATCTCGGGAGATGAGATTTCAGGGCTGAGATCTCATCTCTCGAGATCTTGGTCCCAAGATCTCCATCTGCGCATGCGCCGCCTCCCGGCGGCCATTTTCCCGAAGTCCACCGCACAGGAAAGCATGGACGAACTGCCGGGGGCTCTGGCCTTTCACAAAATGTCGGCAGAGCCCCCTGCAGCACCGGAGACAGCCCTGCAGCACCGGAGCCCCCCTGCAGACCCCCTCATCCCAGCCTGCAGCACTGGAGCCCCCCTGCAGACCCCTTCATCCCAGCCTGCAGCAATGCTCCACTCCTGCCTCCAGCAACGACCCTGGGACCCTGATCCACCGCAGCCACAACCCCTGGTAAGCAATAAGACGCATGGATTATAAGAAGCTCCACCAATTTATTTAAAAAAGTTTTTTCCTATTTTTCTCCTCAAAATTTGGGGTGCGTCTTATAATCAGGAGTGTCTTACAAAGCGAAAAATACAGTATATCTCAATGGTATCCATTTATTTACCGGGAAAGCATTTAATATTTAGTTATTCTATTCATATAACTGTATTACAGTTATGCTTCATTCCTCAAGAGTTTTGTGTTTATTGCAAAGCAACCAATAGGCGGTCTAGAACCATGCTCTTAAGAAGAATTTCTGAAGCAACATCTGGAGTAGCCATATGTTTATACATTTTTTGAGTGCCTTCTTTTTGATATATGTTCCTCTTTCCATTCATAGTGTGACGCTGAGTCACCTTTCACGGCCAAGCATTGAGATGGCATAGTCAAGGAGTCCAAGGTCAGAAGCTAGGAGGGTACGTAATAAACAGAAGAAAGAGACCAAAGCATAGTCAGGTAACGTTCCGAGGTCAGAATAGCAGATCAGAGCAGAGGGCCTTAAACAGATGATCAGGCAACGATAGATCAACAAACAGAATGCAAGCTACAGAGAGACAAACCACACAGTTGCTGAATGTACGTCTGGCAGAGGTCTGGGAGAAAAGCTTCAGCACACTCCTGTACCAGATTGGACAGCTGAGCTGTCAATAACTGCATCTCAGACTTACAGAGGGGTGGAACCATGTCAGCACACCCTCTTCTAGGGGTGGCCACTGAACCCCCAGGCTTCCCAGGAAATTTTAGATGGAAGGCACTGACTAACTGCTCGGCCCTTACATGTTGAGCTGGGACCCAGGATCTCTCCTCTGGTCCATATACCCTCCAGTGGATGAGGTATTGGAGGCAATTTTTGACCCTACAAGAGTCCACCACCCTTTGTACCCCATACTCCAAGACATCGTTGACTGAGGTGGGGATGAGGGAGACAGAGCCAAGGGGAAACACTCTTTCAATAGGTATTCATGGAACACGTTAGTGATACAAAGGGATGGAAGAAGTGTTAATCTGAATGCCACAGGATTAACCACCTCTAGGATCTCATATGGACCAATAAACTTTGGACCCAACTTTTTCAACAGCACTTTAAGTTTAATGTTCCTAGATGACAACTAAACCTTATCCCCAATCTTAAACACAGAACCCATCGAATGTTTTCTATAGGCCTTCCGGGCGAATCTGAGCAGTCCATATATTGTTTTGAACCTCCCTACAGACATTCCCAAGTCTCTGTATGGCTACCTCCACCCCAAGACATTAAGAACTAATCTTAGAAAATTCACCAAAATGGAGATGAAAACCATAATTACAGAAAAACTTTGAGGTTCCAGTAAACTGATTTACTCAACTGTTAATAGCAAACTCAGTGAGAGGTAAAAATAAAGACCAGTCCTCCTGCCTAGCTGCCACAAAGCACTTTAAAATTTGTTCCAAAGATTGATTTGTCCTCTCAGTCTAACCGTTGGTTTGAGGGTGGTGAAGAGTTGAAAATGAAAAGTCAATCCCAAGTTTACTACAAAAAGCTCTACAGAATTTAGAAATGAATTGTACTCCACATATCATACACAATGTTAAGAGGGATCCCATGCAATCTTTCAATATGAGAAATAACCAACCTGGAGAGTGTCTCTGCATTAGGTAATCCTGACAAAGGAACAAAATGAGCTTCTTTGCTGAATCAGTCATCTACCTCCCAGATAGCAGTTTTCCCACCAGACAGAGGCAAATCTGTGATGAAATCCATGGACAAATGAGTCCATGGTCTTTCTGGACTTGGTTATGGAGTCAATTTCCTGGCTGGGTCTGACTGACTTTAGCGCGTGCGCAGACTTCACAAACAGATATAAAATCTATAATATTATTATGAATGGACGGCCACCAAAAAGTCTAGCAAAATCTTTCAGTGTAGAAGTAACCCCAGCATGATCACTCAAGACAGAATCATGAAATTCCTATAACACCCGCAATCTTAGGTACATAGGCACAAATAATTTGGACCCTGGAGTAGCGAAAGGAACCAATGACTGGACTTTACGGATTTCCTCTTCCAATTCTGAGGTTACCATAGAATCTAGTGGTATTGCTGGGTGAAACCAGCAATTTACAATAAACTTCCACCTGATGAAGACGAGGTACTGTCGAAACGCGTTGTGATTTACACCAATATTCTTGTCCTGGCTTCATTTCAGTGCTCCAGTGACCGTGCTTGTATTTCCAAATTATGATAACTCTAGACTCTGGCATTCCTTTTGCCAGATCCTAAGTCATCTGTGTCAGACAAAAGAACCAAAGCGTAGTCAAGTAACGTTCTGAGGTCAGAATACCAGGAGATAATGGATCAGAGCAGAAGGGGTTAAACAAAGGGATGGTCAGAACAAGGTGCAAGGTCAGGCAACAAAAGATCAACAAACCGAAGGAAAGGCACAGAGAGACAAACCACACAGTAGCTGAATGTACACCTGGCAGAGGTCAGCGAGAGACAGCCCAGTTAAGTAGCCTGGCAATCACCTGGGACAATAAACACCTGGAGAAAGCCAGCACCTCTCCTGCACCAAATTGGACAACTGAACTGTCAATCAAAGTAGTGACAGCTTCAGCACGTCCCTGTACCAGATTGGACAACTGAGCTGTCAGTAATTGTATCCCGGACATATTTAGAGGTGGAACCATGACACATAGGGTATTATTTACTCTTGCTTTTAGTTCTTCCAACAGTGGGGACGATAGGTTTATTCTGTGCAACTTTCTAGCCTGGAAAAGGATTCTAGAAACAAAATTGCCATGCAGCAGTCTAAATCCTCCCCATCTTCCAAAATACCAAGAATACAGATTTTGATTTGTAGTTGTATTTGTATCTCAAATACGGTGTCTATTAATGCTACCATGCCTTTCAAGTAGTTACCTATTTTAGGACACTCCCATCCCATATGCATGAGATGTTGTCACCACAAACATATCTAGGGCAGGAGTGAGCTATTTTTATTCCTATATTAAAGAGAATATTTTGGGTTCTAAATTTCTTATGTACAAGAAAAATTTGGGAGCGTCTTTGTGATTCAGACAGGGATAATTTTGGTGTGAACTCCAATACATCCCCTTCCCATTTTTCTTTCCTGACCTGATAAAGGGTATTTATTTAGATGTATGGTTAGTTATGGGGTGTCTCTCAATGGATATGGTATTTACAGTATTTTAGTGTGTGCAATATATGTGTATCGTATTTGCGAGTATTGGTAAAACATTCTATGTGGGAGGCTAAACACTGTTGCTAATTGCTCAAAGCTTTTAAATTTCCCATCTCCTAGTAGCTGCGACACCAAATGGATGCCCCTAGCCTTCCGTTTCCAAAAGTCTCCCAGTTTATATATCTCTAGCATGTTATAGTTATGCCATAAGGGGTATATTTTGTATAGTTTAAAATGTTTAATCTATTCTTGCCTCTGTCCCATACCTTGAAGATTAAGTTTAATGATGGGCATTTTATGTTCTTTACTCTAGAGGGTCCCATCTCCAAAACTGACATTGGTAATATTATTTAATTCCCTCTAAAAATAGGCATCCTGATATCCCGCAATGTTCATTTGTGCCCCATCCATGAAAATGTTGTAACTGTGAAGCCTGGAAATATATCCAGGCATTGATCCTTACCCCTTTGAAGAGTCTCCAGTTTGATTGTAGCATATTTTTTTTTCCATAAAAGTTCTCTGAATAGGCTATGTATTTGAGAAAAAAAGAACATGGTTATCCATGTTGGGGTGTTATGAATCAAGTATAGAAGTAGAGGCACGAGAATAATTTTTAACAGCTTACCCTTTTCGATCACTGACATCTGTAAACGACATCATGTGTTCATTTTAGTTTTACCTTTTTGTAGAATGGGAATCAAGTTGGGAGCATAATATTCTTGTGGTCTAGCAGTGATTAACACTTCCAGATATTTAAAAGTGTTAGCAATCTGGATATACAGTGCCTTGCGAAAGTATTCGCCCCCTGGAACTTTTCAACCTTTTCCCACATATCATGCTTCAAACATAAAGATACCAAATGTAAATTTTTGGTGAAGAATCAACAAGTGGAAACACAATTGTGAAGTTGAATGAAATTTATTGGTTATTTTAAATTTTTGCGGAAATTCAAAAACTGAAAAGTGGGGCTTGCAATATTATTCGGGCCCTTTAGCTTAATACTTTGTTGATCCACCTTTTGCTGCGATTACAGCTGCATGTCACTTGGGGTATGTCTCTATCAGTTTTGTACATCGAGAAACTGAAATTCTTGCCCATTCTTCCTTGGCAAACAGCTCGAGCTCAGTGAGGTTTGATGGAGATCGTTTGTGAACAGCAGTTTTCAGCTCTTTCCACAGATTCTCGATTGGATTGAGGTCTGGACTTTGACTTGGCCATTCTAACACCCGGAAACGTTTATTTGTGAACCATTCCATTGTAAATTTTGCTTTATGTTTGGGATCATTGTCTTGTTGGAAGATAAATCTCCGTCCCAGTCTCAGGTCTTTTGCAGACTCCAACAGGTTTTCTTCAAGAATGGTCCTGTATTTGGCTCCATCCATCTTCCCATCAATTTTAACCATCTTCCATGTCCTTGCTGAAAAAAAGCAGGCCCAAACCATGATGCTACCACCACCATGTTTGACAGTGGGGATGGAGTGTTCAGGGTGATGAGCTGTGTTGCCTTTACGCCAAACATATCCTTTGGCATTGTTGCCAAAAAGTTTGATTTTGGTTTAATCTGACCAAAGCACCTTCTTCCACATGTTTGGTGTGTCTCCCAGGTGGCTTGTTGCAAACTTTAAACAACACTTTTTATGGATATCTTTGAGAAATGGCTTTATTCTTGCCACTCTTCCATAAAGGCCAGATTTGTGCAGTGTACAACTGATTGTGGTCCTATAGACAGACTGTCCCACCTCAGCTGTAGATCTTTGCAGTTCATCCAGAATGATCATGGGCCTCTTGGCTGCATCTCTGATCAGTCTTCTCCTTGTTTGAGATGAAAGTTTAGAGGGACAGCCGGGGCTTGGTAGATTTGCAGTGGTATGATACGCCTTCCATTTCAATATGATCGCTTGAAAAGTGCTCCTTGGGATGGTTAAAGTTTTGGAAATTATTTTGTGTCCAAATCAGGCTTTAAACTTCTCCACAACAGTATCACGGACCTGCCTGTTGTGTTCCTTGGTCTTCATGATGCTCTCTGTGCTTCATACAGAACCCTGAGACTATCACAGAGCAGGTGCATTTATACGGAGACTTGATTACACACAGGTGGATTGTATTTATCATCATTAGGCATTTAGGACAACATTGGATCATTCAGAGATCCACAATGAACTTCTGGAGTAAGTTTGCTGCACTGAAAGTAAAGGGACCAAATAATATTGCACACTCCACTTTTCAGTTTTTGAATTTTCACAAAAATTTAAAATAACCAATAAATTTCGTTCAACTTCACAATTGGGTTCCACTTGTTGTTGATTCTTCACCAAAAAATTACATTTGGTATCTTTATGTTTGAAGCATGATATGTGGGAAAAGGTTGAAAAGTTCCAGGGGCCGAATACTTTCGCAAGGCACTGTAAGTGTGACTCAGAGAGATCCATTGGTAGAGGGTCGAAAGGCATTAGAACTAACTTGTCCCATTTGATTATTAGTCCTGACCATTTGCTAAATGTTTTAATAAAGTCCATCACTGGACAAAATGAGGAGACCACATCTCCCAGAAAGAGGAGCATATCGTCTGCATATATTCATATTCAATGTCTCACAATGAAAACCCGTTATTTCTGTAGAGGTGTGTATAAGACACACCAATGGTTTTATAGGTATTGCAAATAAGAGCGGTGACAGGGGGCACCCCTTTCTGGTTCCTCTTTCTAATGTAAATGTTACGGATGTATCCCTTTCAGGCCTAATTTTACTATGGGTGACATACAGTATATAGTAGCTATTCATAAGAAAGTAAATTAATACCTAATCTTATGCCTTTCGTGACTGCCCACAGGAAGTTCCACTCAACGCAGTTAAAGGGTTTGGCAGTGTCAAGAGAGAGGACCCTCTGACTGCCATGGATTGTGAAATCAATTGTAGTCCCATAAAGATTGATTGATGTAAATTTGTTTGGCATGAAGCCTGTCTGGTTTTCATGTATCACTCCAGTAATCACCCTTGACAGTCTATTAACTAGTACCTTCGCCACCAACTTAATATCAGGAGGAAGAAGTGAAATTGGCCTGTAAGAATCTGGCTTATCTGGATCCTTTCCCAGCTTCAATAACAGAATTAGAACAGCCTCTCTCATTGAATCTGGAAAGGAGCCCGTTTTGACTGACTCCTCAAATACTTTTAGCAATTGGGGATGTAGTATATCTTATACTAGATGGCAGCCCGATTCTAAAGAATCGGGAGTCTAGAATCCATATATACTTTATTTATTCAAATGTAAGAATAATACAATTAATAAATAATAGTAAGAAAGAACAAAAAATGGCTGCACTCACCAGCTCTTGACAATTCTTGTTATTTAAGGTACAGTTACACAGGATCCATGAACATGCTTATGAGGGGAGTGATGAAAGACATCAGACAACAACTTTGCGTGTTGTGGCAAATGCCACAACAACGGTTCTTTGCTTAAGAACAATAATGTAAATAATAAATATGTATCAATAACTATGTATATTGGTATGTTCTATGACATTTTAAAATATTTCATTATTATGTGGAAAAGCTCTTAGTACCCATACTGGCGCATACTTGTGTGCCCATCAGGTATTTTCACAGTAAAATTTTCACAGGTGGGGCCCCTTGTCCTCCGATTTGGTGGGCGGGGACCCTTGGCCTCCGATTTGGTGGGCGGGGACCCTTGGCCTCCGATTTGGTGGGCGGGGACCCTCGGCCTCCAATTTGGTGGGCGGGGACCCTCGGCCTCCGATTTGGTGGGCGGGGACCCTCGGCCTCCGATTTGGTGGGCGGGGACCCTCGGCCTCCGCTTTGGTGGGTGGGGCCCGTCGGCCTCCGATTTGGTGGGCGGGGCCCGTCGGCCTCCGATTTGGATGGTGTGGACCCTCGGCCTCCGATTTGGTGGGCGGGGACCCTCGGCCTCCGATTTGGTGGGCGGGGACCCTCAGCCTCCGATTTGGTGGGCGGGGCCCCTCGGCCTCCGATGTGGTGGGCGGGGCCCCTCAGCCTCCGATTTGAAGGGCGGGGACCCCCGGCCTCCGATTTGGTGGGCAGGGCCGGGCCCCTCGGCCTCCGCTTTGGTGGGCGGGGCCGCTCGGCCTTCGATTTGGTGGGCGGGGCTCCTCGGCCTCCGATTTGGTTGGCGGGGCCCCTCGGCCTCCGATTTGGTTGGCGGGGCCCCTCGGCCTCCGATTTGGTGCGTGCTCTGCCTGGGGCCACTGTGCTCTGCCTGGGGCCCCATATGCTGCCTGGGGCCCCTGTGCTCTGCCTGGGGCCCCATATGCTGCCTGGGGCCCCTGTGCTCTGCCTGGGGCCCCTGTGCTCTGCCTGGGGCCCCATGTTCTGCCTGGGGCCCCTGTGCTCTGCCTGGGGCCACTGTGCTCTGCCTGGGGCCCCATGTTCTGCCTGGGGCCACTGTGCTCTGCCTGGGGCCCCATAAGCTGCCTGGGGCCCCTGTGCTCTGCCTGGGACCACTGTGCTCTGCCTGGGGCCCCATATGCTGCCTGGGGCCCCTGTGCTCTGCCTGGGGCCACTGTGCTCTGCCTGGGGCCCCATATGCTGCCTGGGGCCACTGTGCTCTGCCTGGGGCCCCATATGCTGCCTGGGGCCCCTGTGCTCTGCCTGGGGCCCCATATGCTGCCTGGGGCCCCTGTGCTCTGCCTGGGGCCCCTGTGCTCTGCCTGGGGCCCCATGTTCTGCCTGGGGCCCCTGTGCTCTGCCTGGGGCCACTGTGCTCTGCCTGGGGCCCCATATGCTGCCTGGGGCCCCTGTGCTCTGCCTGGGGCCCCATATGCTGCCTGGGGCCCCTGTGCTCTGCCTGGGGCCACTGTGCTCTGCCTGGGGCCCCATAGGCTGCCTGGGGCCCCTGTGCTCTGCCTGGGACCACTGTGCTCTGCCTGGGGCCCCATGTGCTGCCTGGGGCCCCTGTGCTCTGCCTGGGGCCACTGTGCTCTGCCTGGGGCCCCATATGCTGCCTGGGGCCCCTATGCTCTGCCTGGGTGTAGGACACTGGTGACGTCACTTATCTCCGGACATTAGCTCCGGACATTAGCTCCGGACATTATCTCCGGACATTAGCTCCGGACAAAGCCACGGAAGTTGGCACAAATTGCAGGAAGTAGTATTCTAGGCAATTATATATTAGATTCCTTAAAGAATTCCGCCGGTGGCCCATCTGAACCTGATGCTTTTCTATTTTGAACCTTCTGCAGTGCATCCTCTAACTCTTCTAAGGTGAGTGGCATTTCTAATGTTTCCCTGTCCACATTTGTTAGTTGAATATTTCTCAGGAACATGTCTATATATTCTTCTTCCGCTGCTTCTAGTGGAGTATAAGGACGTGTAATATCTATATAAGGATTGAGTAATATCAAGGTCTTCCGTCACTATTGTGCTATTCTCAGATATCAATCTAGTTATATTTGATGTTCCATTTTGGACTTTGACTATTGTTGCTAGTAAATGACGGGCACTCTCACCTTCCATGAAAAATGACTATTTAGTGACAAATCTCTTTTGTGTAGCTAGGTTGTATAAGAGGTCTTTCAAGGCTTTTTGAGCTTTTTCGGGGTCCCTTGCTTTATGCAAAGATGGTTCTGTAATAAATGAGGGCTCTCATTTAGTGACCCCCTTCTTGTAGCATTTGTGTATATTTTATTTTCTTGGATTTTCTTTTACTTATTTCTTGTGTATATAGCCCTCTGATACATGCCTTCATGGCATCCCAAATTGTTAGTATGGGAGAAATTTTGCACAACGTTTCTGTAGTTCAGTTGAGAAATCAGAGTATATGGAAACTCTATATTCATCTATAAAAAGATGTTTCATATCTCTGGTCTTTCTTAAAATGATGTCTCTGTCCTGGAAATGTAGCAAACGTATAAGGATTGGTCTTGGTGAGGCACTCACTGGAAGCGGTCAAATTTTTTCAATTGTAAATTGTATTGCTTTTTTCCCCTATTACTTGTCAGCCATTTTTCAAAAAAGGTCACAGAATCTTTGCCCTCTCCTTTCTCAGGTACTTCCACCAGTCTTAACTTGTTTCCACGCAGTCTATTTTCTAGGTCTTCTGCTTTTTCAATTAATATATTAGTGATATTATGCACAAATTTAGTAAGGTCTTTGGTTATCAGTGGATTCTCCCTTCCATCTCTTCCATATTATCATTTACTTTTGGAGGTCTTGTTTATTGAGACAAATGTCCTCTTTAATGCCCCCAAATGCTCAGTAAGATCATTCAACTTTGTATTAGACAGGGTTACAGCTGAGAATATGTCTTTTATGGAACAGGGAAGAAGGCTGTGGAAGGTTGGATGACTGCACATACCTCCACTGTTGAATCATCTCTGGTGTCATGGGGCATGGAGTTATTTATCATTGCCTTATGCGTCCACCCAATGTTGCCTGAGTAAATGGACTATAAACATGAGGATGAATGACCTCGGGGAGATCAAAACATCCAACACCGCGGAGATACCATCACGTGTTTCTCAATGCAGTGATCGAGAACATTTATAGTCTTTTCACTAGGCACTGCTCCTAATAGCCAGTTTCCTACTCCACACTGATGAGGGGAAAATACCCCGAAACAGCTGTCTGTGGATGGATACCATGTTTTGGCATAGGTGGTTTTCCTTTATTGGATGCTGCCCTTCCCGTGGTTGTTCCTACCCAGTGAAAGGCCTGGCTATTCATTGCTTGCGTTGAGAAACACATGATGGTGTCTCCGCAGCTTTTCTACATGCCTGAGTAAATGGAGGCATCCATCCCTGGCCGCAGCACCCATTCAGGTAATGTCCGTTTCATTTTCCCTTGCACAGTAGATTAAACTGGAGTCCCGGAGACTCTGATGAATCTCTCCAGGCTCACAGCTGCATCTGCTGCTCTGTCTTTGACTGGAATTTCATGTGCTGGCACCATCCTGAATATGCGATTTTCCTCTGTCTGTTGCTCTTTCTCCCCCATTATTCTGCTGTGGGTCAAATTTTAATGGGCCACAAACCCTCACACTGCAAGGCTAGCCAGAGGGTAATGCAGGCAGTTATTTTCTGTTCTCTAATTGTAAGTTTTTATGCAGTTATCACAAGATTATTCAAAGTGTGAAACAGGAGCAATGCACTGTGTGTCCTCTTCACATGCCTGCCATGCCACGCCTCGCAGGGTTTTCATTTTTAACTAGATTTATTAATTATGATTATGCTCAGGACAGAGAAAATTGTAGAAGTTTTAAAGTTCACTAAATGTATGACAACATGATAAATCTAGTACATCTTTAGATATCTAGGATTAATTTACACCGACTCTTGGTTGGCTTATTTTTAATTATTTTATTTTTAACAAAATAAAAAATGTGCATATAATTATTAAGTTATATTTTACAATTCAATGAGACCCAAAAAGTATCTAAAATCCTTGACAATAGTGACACATGTTATGTGAAATGGTGCCCAGGGTGGTAGCCGTAGGCGAGTTATAATGTGTCAGACACCCGACACATTACAAACAATTGTGAGTCCTGTTAGTGTTGTGAGGGCCTTGTACCCATGCAGGCAGCCGGTAGCCAATGGTATTGGCTGGCCAGGACTATGAGTTCCACAGATCAATAAAGGAGACTTCTGTTCAAACTGTTTCACCCTACTTCATCACAGCTTAGCTTGTCACCACCATCCTCTTCAGAGAGTTTCTATATACCCACTCAGCAGCTCTGCATACTATCAATATGGATGTCCTGGATCTACTGCTCGGGACCCTCACTAATCCCACAGTCTCAGTCCTCTTTAGGTCCATACCGTCGGCATTCATCAAGCTTAGGGTTTCTCATAACACGTCATCCAATCCAAGGACCCATTTATGGTGGAAGACTATTCTGTCAGTTCCTGGTTACACTACCTCATTGTCTCTTCGCTGTAGTTCACCCAAGTGGCAGCACTGCACATGAGTCACTTCAGACTCTAACTCCTGTCTAACTAACTTCAGAAAGCAGGTCCCTTGCCATAGCACTAAGCCCTCCTCTGTGGGCTGGTCCCAACATAAACTCTCTCTCTGACCCTGCAGTCTACATCAGTGATTTTCAACCTTTTTTGAGCCGCGGCACACTTTTTATACTTAAAAAATCCCGGGGCACACCACCAACCAAAATGGCACAAAATGACACTAAAACAGTACATATTCTACATATAGTTAATAATATAGATTCTAAATGTATTTATACTCACTCAGTGTGAAACCTGGGCCTGTTTCGATAAACACAAAAGGGATATCCTGGCAGGAATGGTGGAAAGACACACACGAAGCTCTTCCTCAACAGTTCTCAGTCTCTCCCTGTTTTTAGTTTTTTTTTGTGCACATGCCCTAACCCTACCCCTAAACCTACCCCTAACCCTACCCCTAACCCTACCCCTAACCCTAACCCTACCCCTAACCCTAGTTCTAACCCTAGTTCTAACCCTAACCCTAGTGGAAAAAGAAAAAAAAATATTTTCTTTTTTTTTATTATTGTCCCTACCTATGGGCGTGATAAGGGGGGGGGGGGTCATTTACTATTTTTTTTTATTTTGATCACTGTGATAGGTTATATCTCAGTGATCAAAATATACCTGGAACGAATCTGCCAGCCGGCAGATTCGGCGGGCGCACTGCGCATGCGCCCGCCATTTTGGAAGATGGCGGCGCCCATGGAGAAGACGGACGGACACCGGGAGGCCCGGTAAGTATGAGGGGGGGGGATCTGAGCATGGGGGGTGGATCGGAGGACGGGGGCGTGGCATTGGAGCACGGGGGGAGCGGGCAGGAGGATGGGGGAGCAGACAGGACGACGGAGGGGAGCGGAGCACCGGACGGAGGACCGGAGAGGAGATCGGTGGTGGTGGGGGGGTACATAAGTGTTTCCAGCCATGGCCGATGATATTGCAGCATCGGCCATGGCTGGATTGTAATATTTCACCAGTTTTTTAGGTGAAATATTACAAATCGCTCTGATTGGCAGTTTCACTTTCAACAGCCAATCAGAGCGATCGTAGCCACGAGGGGGTGAAGCCACCCCCCCTTGGGTGAAGTACCACTCCCCATGTCCCTGCAGATCGGGTGAAATTGGAGTTAACCCTTTCACCCGATCTGCAGGGACGCGATCATTCCATGATGCCACATAGGCGTCATGGGTCGGATTGGCACTGACTTTCATGATGCCTACGTGGCGTCAAAGGTCGGGAAGGGGTTAATGAGCTGTTGCTGACTTAATGATTATACACAGCATTATTGGCGGGCATTACCTTGGCGGCGGGCAAATGCGAGAGTCTCTCCGCTCTCAGGATGACGCGCCGGCCTCGGTGACTTCATTAAGTTGCGCGAGCGTTCAAAGCTCGCGCATGTGTTATTCCGTGACTGCGCATCGCTGCGCATTGCCGGGGAACAAAACAAAAGGAGCACCATAGTTTGGGGAACTTTCCCCGCGGCACACCCGACCATGTGCCGCACTAGTGTGCCGCGGAACACTGGTTGAAAATCACTGGTCTACATTCTATGCAAACACTACCTTATATCCTAAGTCCTAACCTATGATTTTCATGCATCACATCACTATACATTAAAATACCTTACATTGCTACATTACCAACATTACCTATAACACTGTTACACACTATGGATTACACTACACTATCAAAGGTTATCACATTCTAAATATACATCGCAATAGACGTAAAAGACGTATAAGACTTATTCACATAACGTGATTGGCGTCTACAGGGATAGGAACATGACAGTCATTGTCCACACCTCTTACACATGCATGCCTACATTTTCGTTCTGTTAGAAACAGAATTCTGGTGCCCTGCTCCAGCACCAATCATCTATGTGGTGTTGGAAGTAACACTGGGTGGCATCTGCACAATGCACTTGTCCATCCAGCCAGATTTACTGACAGTTAAGCTTCCCATAGTTTATTGTTCTATTGATTTCATTTACAAAGCAGATCAGCTTATGGGACTGTCATATTTGTATTCTGAAAAGTTTTTCTTTTGACCTTACTTTTGAATTATCCATGAGTTGCCTCTCTGCCTTTTCCTAACGTTACACCTTGACTGACATATTGAGCACTAGTGAAGTGATAAACTACTTTAGTTTTACAACATTGTATTTTTGGTATATGTACATTGCAAAAGAGTAATTTTTGTGAATACAACAACCATACAAGAGAAAATCTCGACAGAAGAGAAATAATTAAAACAACATTATTTGTACAGTTTGGAATAAATAATTTAAATTACTTTCCCATAAAATTTTGACAATAATATGTGTAGTAATGGCTCAGAAAATATTCCATCATTGCTTTCTCCGAGCATTAGAGAAATCTTTGCCGTGGTTCCAACAAGTAAACAGGACTAATTAGTAGAGATGTTACTTGATGCAATAATAATGGGAATTGTCAATCTCAGGGTATTTTATTGCCTTTTTACAGGAAAATACTTGCAGATTAACAAGATTGCACCCTTTTAGTTCAACAATCTTGCTTCATGAGTTTGTGAAGATTGACCATACAGCTAATGAGGATCCTCTGCGAATATTCAAGTGTTTATTCTAGTGCAAGTGCTAACAACTTGTATTTTGTATGCAATCCCTGTCCATTTGTTGTCATCTATGTCCTGTCCCTGTTCTTTTCCTAAATTGTTATTGATATATATTTATTTAGCCATAATAATATTTTTCTGGCACAAGAAGTCATTTGCTTTTTAATTTCCTAGAAAGTATATACGGTAGATCAAATCAATGAACATTGCAAAATGTATTTTTTTGCTGTATTATTCATATTCTGCTAGGAGGCAGGTGAAAGCTTCTTTGCTTTTGTATGGAGAAGACAGAAGCTCAGCTACTATTTGCTAACTCTTGTTCCATAGGTAACAGCAGGATACTAACAAGCCTTGATCAGGGTGCTTAAATACATGGCTAGAACTGTGGACTTTAAGGGTTGGTCCCAAGTCCAAAGTAATTTTCCTCCTAAATTCCTATCTAATTAGTGCCATAATCTAAACTATTTTCTAATAAAGGGGATAAAATTAAGCACACCAGTAGCGCTTCAGAAACTGTGAATCCTGCAGCGGATACAAATACAGTGCCACCCTTCTGTATTAGTAGCTATAAACAGGTATATATATAAAAATAATCCGCGCTGGGTTCTCCAGTTTTGTGACCACTAAATACCTCCAAAAAACAATAAATATTTGCACCTTTTATATGACTTTAAAAAACTATTAAAAAATAAGTTTGTGCTGTGTTTTAAAATAGCTCCACCGTGGAGCACAACATTACCATAAGGAAATTCTGAGCGAGATAATAAATTGATTTTTTACCTGGTGCGGTATAGTCGATAATGTCCACAGTTCCCTTTAGTTGGTCTTTGTAAAAGTCCAAATGTGGAAAAATGCGGCTTCGATGGAGTTTTTTTTTTTTCCTCTTTTGCTTTCACGTGAGCGGGCTCCAGGCAGTGCCCCAGCCGGCGGTAAACAGCCCTATGCTCGCTCACTTCTAGTAGCGACTATGCGCTGTTGTGCAGCTCTCGGTTCTCTGCCTCTGCAGGACCTTGCGTGACGTCACGGTATTTTTATATATATATATATATATATATATATATATATATATATATATATATATATACCTATTTTCTAATAAAGTTGAATAAAATATTCTCTATCCTTCCGTAACTACATTATCTAACTGCTTTTGTATTTTTTTTCACTTCTTCTTCAATTACGCTTCGTTTGAGTTTCCGCAGTCCATGCTGGGAAACTCAAGGAGTCATCACTGCAGCAGCCTCTGCATCACTGTGTGATGTCCACAATGACAGCGCACACTTAGTTGTAGGCTCAGATTAGCAGTAATGATCCAGGAACAGATCGCTTTGTCAGAATACCCAGCGTGAGAGACCCGTGACACCAATTTCGGGGTCAGCACTGAACTCTACACATCAGGTATCCTGACAACACACTTTGTTGGTGGCTTGATACTGCTGATCTGAGCCAGCAACAGAGAGCGCGCTGTAACTGTGCACATCGCAAAGTGGGATTTTCAAACAAAATATCATAAAAAACGAAGTGACAAAGTAGTTAGTGTAGTTGGGGAGGATAGGGAATTTTTAATCCAAGTACATTAGAAAATAGTTTAGATTATGGCTCTAAATAGGAAGGGATTTAGGAGGAAAATTACTTTGGACTTTGGACCACCCCTTTATTCTTTATTTATTGATAGAAAAGAGAACTATGACTTTGTATAGGAACAGGCCAGGATGATGTGCGCACCAGCCAGCAATGTGCCCACTGTAGAAGGGGGCCAGCGATGTGCCCACTGTAGGCCCACTACCAATGTCTGTAATGTATTCTGAAACACTATTGCTTTGGTGGTATACTTTTTAAAAAAACTAAATTCCAAAACAGAAAATAACATGAACATTTTTTGTTTCTCCGTCATGATAACACATAGAATACTGTGATCAAATAATCCACAGAATAGGTGATAAGTGTCTGAGGGCGTACCTGCTGGGACCCCCAACGATCATCACCATGCAGCCAAGGAGTCCCCGCTTGAATGCAATGAAGCTTACGCATGTGTTTTCTCGCTCTAGTCATTGTCTATGAATCATGTTACAGCGCTAGCCTATCTTGGCTATCTGTATTTTTTTTAAATAACATTTTTATGACTTTTACTGCAAATTCTCCCTCTCCGATAGGTATGCCACTGCATAGAGTTCATTTCCTAATAACCCAGATGCATCTGGTCTCTTATATTGGGAAAGTGAAGAGTGCGTGATTTTAATTGCAATATATTTCCAGTAGAACAAGCTAGTACTACAGTGAATGCTAGGACACACTAGTGTGCTAAATATATTTGGCTGGCAGATATTAATGGAATGACTTTGCCAAGAATCTATTATTGTACAGACTTTGAGAGTTCATCAAGACATACAGTATGGTTCACTTAATTAAAAAAAGATTTCTGTCTTGGCTCCAGATATAGCATTCATTAATAAGATTTTCTCTCTGATTCAGTTACTTGATCCAGACAGATTATAACTCATAATAGCTGAAGTTTGTTTTGGATGACAAATGTCACAAAGATTTACTTCTTAAAGAAGCACTCCTCCCATCGAAGTTTATATTCTCTTAATATATTGCAATCATCATATCATATAGCACTGTGTACGTACAATTGCTCATTTTGTATTTCTACCCAGCTAATTCTTCTCTTTTCTCTGCTCTGTGTAAAAACAGGAAGTCTTTTGTCCCTGCATTTATCATTTCCCTCTTCATCTCCTGACCTAGCTGCCCACTTCCTCCCCTGCCAGGGACTTTTACAGTTACTTATGACTTATACAGGGAAAATTGACCTCATGTTCCTACATAGAGCTTAGAGGGATTCAGCTTAGTCAGTTTATAATCACGTGATGTCATAGATCTAATGGAAAACATAAGAATGAATGGAGTAGAAGACAAGTATGAGCAATTGTACATAACACAGTGCTATATAATATAATAATAATCTTTTTATTTATATAGCGCCAAACATATTCCACAGCGCTTTACAGTTTGCGCACACATTAACATTGATGTCCCCGATGGGGCTGACAATCTACACTCCCTATCAGTATGTCTTATGATGATTACAATATACTAAGAGGACAAAAACTTTGATGGGAGAAGAGCTTCTTTAAGGGTAAAGCTAATCTTGGCCAAACATATTACCATTTACACTACATATTGAGTTACTTTTCTGGTTATGACAGCAATCACCTGTTGTAATAACTTACCATTTAAAGAATCTCACATTTGAATAAAATGTTTTAAAAAATGTTATAGATTGTCCTAAAAAATGCTACAAGGTGAATGTATTATTGTGTCATTATGTATTATGTATTTAGGGGACATTTTCTATTGTTTTCATATAGTTATGAGTGAATCTACCAAACAAGTAAATCTGCAGGAACTTGGCCAGGGGATTCTATTTTCATCAAATATATTCGCCTTTAATCAAATGTATATTATTGTGCTCAGAGGTCTCTCTAAAGAATAAAAAAAAACACACACAAATTGTTGTGTAATATAATTAAGAAGACTCACACTAATGGTAATGTAGGTATCGTGGTCTGCTGGAAAGGGTATCAATAGTCCAAAATGAGATGATAACCTTCGGCACAGAAGACAGAACACTTTTGTAAGGTGAATCGAAAAGTAATTCATTAAACCGACAAGTGAATGACAGATATGTATTCCCAAAGTTTTGGCTTTAAGCCTTTTTCATCTTGTATATTTTGCTATATGGTTGGCATAATACATCCATTGTAGCTTATAGTATTTACATATTAATCATGTGACAATGCTAAACTTGTATGGCGTTTAAATGTATAGCTCTGATAACATACATATCATAACACCTTTGTCAGGTTTAATCCGAAACGCGCGTAGAGGTGTGCTGCACTTGGACCGGCGGGCCTTAAAGGTATGTACTCCCCCTCTTTATTGCTCTCTAGTTGCCTTCTATTTTTGGTATTTCAGCTCATATATTTCACCATTATTTCTTGTGTGAATTTCCTGCTTTCCACGATTTTGTGCTAATCTCACTAATTTCACTTTTTGTTTTCCTTATTGCATATTTTTGTTTTTTTCAGTACTATAAATATATTTTTGGTCATTGTTTGGCACTTTATTTAATTACACTTGTATATCCCTATACACATTTGTTTTGTATTTCAAGATGTTTCACATATGACTGGCATACTCCTTTTTTCTTTGAGCAATTAATGGGGACAATGCATATATGATGCAGGTATATTGCATTTATTGGACACATATATGTGTGTTTCACCCTTGAGATGTACATGCATGTTTCCAGATAATTTTTATACATATGTACACCATCCCCCCCTTTTTGGCCCGCTGTTTCTTTTTATATATTAACTAGATGGTAGCCCGATTCTAACGCATAGGGTATTCTAGAATATGTCTGTAGTTTATTTATGAAGATTTTAGAATAATACATTGAATACACAGGATTCGGCTGGCCACGACCAATTAGCGAAGCGTGGTTTAAATCCCGCACCAATTCGCGGCCGGACTGCGCCTGTCGCTGATTGTTCGCAGCCGGCCACGTAGTATATAGCACAGCCACGTAGTATATAACAGCCCACTGTAATAATTATAGGGGATAATTCAGGAGACTCTTTGCGTGGAACAAGACAACAGGACACAGTTTTATAAGTGGTAAAGTTTATATTATCATACGGTGATTCAAGCAGGTGCAGAGAGAAACTCAAGTCCACAATACTTGGTGCAAATAATAAACGCAGCTTAGCAGTCAATAGGAAACTTCAGAGGGAAATGCAAACAAACCGAAAGTCTATGAAGCACAGTTATTCTTGAGGAAACTTGACACGAATAGATCCTTGACTTAGTCCAGACACAGATAGATATGCTATAAGGCAGTTCAAATCATATCTTAGCTCAACCAGGGAGGCCTGGTTATTAGTCTCAGGTTTTGCAGAGCAGAAACAGCTTACATGTCCAGCAAATGCAGATGGAAGTAACACGAGCAGCAGATGAAGGAGGATTACTGAACACTGGTGTATGCAGCAGGAACTCAGAGCAGAGTGGCAGGATCTCCAACACAGGTTCACAGGAGCAGGTGCAGGTGCAAGGCCAGGGACTAATCAGGAGCTGGATGCAAAGCAGAATAATCTAGCACAGACTGAAGGCTGGGGTGGAGTTTTATAACAGGAAGACAAGTGCACATGAGACCAAAGACGCCATGTTGGAAAAGGGCAGTAATGCACAAAAGGTAAAAAATGTTCAGAGTCCTGACACCCACGTAGTAAATAGCACAGCCATGTAGTATATTGCACAGCCACGTAGTATATTGCACAGCCACGTAGTATATAGCACAGCCCACGGAGTATATAGCACAGCCCACGGAGTATATAGCGCAGCCCATGGAGTATATAGCACAGCCACGTAGTATATAGCACAGCCTACGGAGTGTATAACAGCCCACATAGCATATAACACAGCCACGTAGTTTATAACAGCCCACGTAGCATATAACACAGGTCACTGTTGTGAACTCTATTTTTGGGCTCCCTCTAGTGGTCACGAGCGGTACTGTGTAGTGTTGTCTTTCTGCAGGTTGGCAGCATCAGCTGGTTCGTTATCCTTGGCTGGTTTCCTATTTAGCTCACCTGGATACTCAGTTCCTTGCCTGCTATCAATGTATTCAGTGCTCTTCAGATTCCTTGCGACTACCTTGCTCCCAGTCTCTCCAAGACAAGCTAAGTTTTTGTTTGTTCATTTTTTGATTATCAGCATTCATCATGTTTCTTGTCCAGCTTGCTAAAATGTGATTTCCTCGCTTGCTGGTTGCTCTAGGGGACTGAGTTTCTCCCCCCACACCGTTAGTTGGTGCGGGGGTTCTGGAAATCTCAGTGTGGATATTTTGTAAGGGTTTTTTACTGACCACACAGACCCCTTTTCTATTTTCTGCTATCTAGTATTAGTGGGCCTCATTTGCTGAATCTGCTTTCACCCCTGTGTATGTGCCTTCCTCTTACCTCACCGTTATTATTTGTTGGGGGCTTCTATATCTTTGGGGATTATTTCTCTGGAGGCAAGTGAGGTCTTTCTCTCTCTCTAGGGGTAGTTAGTTCCTCAGGCTGGCTCGAGACGTCTAAGATTTTAGGTACGTTCACCGGCTACTTCTAGTGTGTTTGGATAGGTTCAGATTTGCGGTCAGTCCAGTTTGCCACCTCCCTAGAGCTTGTCCTATGTTTGTTACTTAGCTGGAGTATTTGTGATCCTCAACCACTAAGGATCATAACAGGTCACGTTGTATATAACAGCCCACGCACTATATTGCACAGCCCACATAGTACATTGCACAGCCCACGTAGTACATTGCACAGCCCACGTAGTATATTGCACAGCCCATGTATTATATAGCAATGTGGGCATCATATCCCTGTTAAAAAAAAAGAATTAAAATAAAAAATAGTTATATACTCACCTTCCGTTGGCCCCCGATCCAGGCGAAGCATTTACCGATGCTCCTCGTGCTCCTGTCCCAAGAGTGCATTGCGGTCTCGCGAGACCGCTACGACATCATTTCGTGAGACCGCAATGCATGGAGCGGTCACCGGAGCATCGCGAGGAGCGGGAAAGGCCGGTTCTGGATGCGAGGGGCCGACGGACGGTGAGTATATAACAATTTTTTTTTTATTATTATTATTTTTAACATTAGATCTTTTTACTATTGATGCCGCATAGGCAGCATCAATAGTAAAAATTTGGTCACACAGGGTTAATAGCAGCGGTAACGGACTGAATTGCACCGCGGCATAATGCGGTCCGTTAACCCTACCATTAACCCTGTGTGAGTGCTGACTGGGGGGGAGTATGGAGCGGGCACTGACTGCGGGGAGTAAGGAGCGGCCATTTTGCTGTCGGACTGTGCCCGTCACTGATTGGTCGTGGCCGTTTTGCCAAGACCAATCAGCGACTTGGATTTCCATGACAGACATAGGCCACGACCAATGAATATCTGTGACAGACAGACAGACAGAAGGACAGATGGAAGTGACCCTTAGACAATTATATAGTAGATATACGTATTTTCATTAATCACTTATTTATCACTAGATGGCAGCCCGATTCTAAAGAATCGGGAGTCTAGAATCCATATATACTTTATTTATTCAAATGTAAGAATAATACAATTAATAAATAATAGTAAGAAAGAACAAAAAATGGCTGCACTCACCAGCTCTTGACAATTCTTGACAGTACGGCACATTTCTGATTGGTCGCTCGCGGCAGGCGGCAACCAATCAGAAAAGTGCCGCGCACCACGAAGGCATATATCTTTGTCCACCCTGAGCGGGTGTAGGACGCTGGTGACGTCACTTATCTCCGGACATTATCTCCGGACAAAGCCACGGAAGTTGGCACAAATTGCCGGAAGTAGTATTCTAGGCAATTATATATTAGATTTTAATGACATCAGTGTTTACCTTTGAACGTTTATATTGTATTGTCCTGTCACCAGCCATGTGTACGATTATCGGCCGAAAGCCTCTCTGGAACCAATAATCACCCCATGTAAAGGTATCTTTATAAGTTAAAGATTCAGAATACTATGACTTTTATCATATCCTGAACAGTCAAGTTTTTTATGAACCGTTAAGGTTTTCTGGTTGAAGTAAAAAAAACTCTGAGTGTTTACAGTTTGAAACCATAAAATGTTGAAAAATTATGTCATTCTTGAGTATATCACTCAATGGTGCTCATAAACGTGTCAAATTTGATCTATAATATACTTTAATATACGTTACTTTAATCTTTAATATACTTAAGAACAGGGCCCCAGACATCACACAGGGGGTCTGAAACACCGCACAGTGGTCCAAAATATCGCTGTGCTCTGTCTGGGGCCCCATATGCTGCCTGGGGCCCCTGTGCTCTGCCTGGGGCCCCATATGCTGCCTGGGGCCCCTGTGCTCTGCCTGGGGCCCCTGTGCTCTGCCTGGGGCCCCATGTTCTGCCTGGGGCCCCTGTGCTCTGCCTGGGGCCACTGTGCTCTACCTGGGGTCCCATATGCTGCCTGGGGCCCCTGTGCTCTGCCTGGGGCCCCATATGCTGCCTGGGGCCCCTGTGCTCTGCCTGATGCCCCATAGGCTGCCTGGGGCCCCTGGGCTCTACCTGGGACCACTGTGCTCTGCCTGGGGCCCCATATGCTGCCTGGGGCCCCTGTGCTCTGCCTGGGGCCCCATGTTCTGCCTGGGGCCACTGTGCTCTGCCTGGGGCCCCATAGGCTGCCTGGGGCTCCTGTGCTCTGCCTGGGACCACTGTGCTCTGCCGGGAGGCCCATATGCTGCCTGGGGCCCCTGTGCTCTGCCTGGGGCCACTGTGCTCTGCCTGGGGCCCCATATGCTGCCTGGGGCCCCTGTGCTCTGCCTTGGGCCCCATATGCTGCCTGGGGCCCCTGTGCTCTGCCTGGGGCCCCTGTGCTCTGCCTGGGGCCCCATGTTCTGCCTGGCGCCCCTGTGCTCTGCCTGGGGCCACTGTGCTCTGCCTGAGGCCCCATATGCTGCCTGGGGCCCCTGTGCTCTGCCTGGGGCCCCATATGCTTCCTGGGGCCCCTGTGCTCTGCCTGGGGCCCCTGTGCTCTGCCTGGGGCCCCATGTTCTGCCTGGGGTCACTGTGCTCTGCCTGGGGCCCCATAAGCTGCCTGGGGCCCCTGTGCTCTGCCTGGGGCCACTGTGCTCTGCCTGGGGCCCCTGTGCTCTGCCTGGGGCCCCATATGCTGCCTGGGGCCCCTGTGCTCTGCCTGGGGCCCCTGTGCTCTGCCTGGGGCCCCATGTTCTGCCTGGGGCCCCTGTGCACTGCCTGGGGCCACTGTGCTCTGCCTGGGGCCCCATGTTCTGCCAGGGGCCACTGTGCTCTGCCTGGGGCCCCATAAGCTGCCTGGGGCCCCTGTGCTCTGCCTGGGACCACTGTGCTCTGCCTGGGGCCCCATATGCTGCCTGGGGCCCCTGTGCTCTGCCTGGGGCCACTGTGCTTTGCCTGGGGCCCCATATGCTGCCTGGGGCCACTGTGCTCTGTGTTGTGAAATTGGATTTTGGGCTCCCCCGGTGGCCACTGGTGGAATTGAACTGGTGTGCATCATCCTCTCTGTTCACCTGTTTCCATCAGGATGTGGGAGTCGCTATTTAGCCTTGCTCCTCTGTCACTTCCATGCCGGTCAACATTGTAATCAGAAGCCTTTCTGTGCATGTTCCTGCTGCTAGACAACTCCCAGCTAAGTTGGACTTTAGTCCTTGTTTGTTTTTGCATTTTGTTCCAGTTCACAGCTGTAGTTTCGTTTCTGTGTCTGGAAAGCTCTTGTGATCTGAAATTGCCACTCTGATGTTATGAGTTAATACTAGAGTCTTAAAGTAATTTCAGGATGGTGTTTTGATAGGGTTTTCAGCTGACCATGAAAGTGCCCTTTCTGTCTTTCTGCTATCTAGTAAGCGGACCTCAATTTTGCTAAACCTATTTTCATACTACGTTTGTCATTTCATCTAAAATCACCGCCAATATTTGTGGGGGCCTCGGTCTGCCTTTCGGGGAAATTTCTCTAGAGGTGAGCCAGGACTATATTTTCCTCTGCCAGGATTAGTTAGTCCTCCAGCCGGCGCTGGGCGTCTAGGGATAAAACGCAGGCTACGCTACCCGGCTACTGTTAGTTGTTGCGGCAGGTTTAGTTCATGGTCAGTTTAGTTTCCATCCTTCCAAGAGCTAGTTCTTATGTTTGCTGGGCTATGTTCTCTTGCCATTGAGAACCATAACAGTTTGACCGGCCCAAAAAGGGTTAAATTAATTTACAGAGAAAGGAGAGAAAAGTGAAGTCTGCTGAAGATTTTTTTTTTTTTTTTCCCTTCAGTTCTGAGTGTGCTTGTAATTGAATCTCTTGCAAGTCTGCCTATGTTGCAGCCTTTCTCTCTCTCTCTCCTTCTAATCCTGGAATGGCTCTGTGTTCACCTGTTTAAAATGGATATTCAGAGTTTAGCTGCAGGTTTGAATAATCTCACCACGAAAGTTCAAAATTTACAAGATTTTGTTGTTCATGTTCCTATATCTGAACCTAGAATTCCTTTGCCTGAATTTTTCTCGGGGAATAGATCTTGCTTTCAAAATTTCAAAAATAATTGCAAGTTGTTTTTGTCCCTGAAATCTCGCTCTGCTGGAGATCCTGCTCAGCAGGTCAGGATTGTGATCTCCTTGCTCCGGGGCGACCCTCAGGATTGGGCTTTTGCATTGGCTCCAGGGGATCCTGCGTTGCTCAATGTGGATGCGTTTTTTCTGGCCTTGGGGTTGCTTTATGAGGAACCTCAGTTAGAACTTCAGGCGGAAAGGGCCTTGATGTCCCTATCTCAGGGGCAAGACGAAGCTGAAATATACTGCCAGAAATTCCGTAAATGGGCTGTGCTTACTCAGTGGAATGAGTGCGCCCTGGCGGCGAATTTCAGAGAGGGTCTCTCTGATGCCATTAAGGATGTTATGGTGGGGTTCCCTGTGCCTGCGGGTCTGAATGAGTCCATGACAATGGCTATCCAGATCGATAGGCGTCTGCGGGAGCGCAAACCGGTGCACCATTTGGCGGTGTCTACTGAGAAGACGCCAGAGAATATGCAATGTGATAGAATTCTGTCCAGAAGTGAACGGCAGAATTTTAGACGAAAAAATGGGTTGTGCTTCTATTGCGGTGATTCAACTCATGTTATATCAGCATGCTCTAAGCGTACTAAGAAGCTTGATAAGTCTGTTTCAATTGGCACTTTACAGTCTAAGTTTATTCTATCTGTGACCCTGATTTGTTCTTTATCATCTATTACCGCGGATGCCTATGTCGACTCTGGCGCCGCTTTGAGTCTTATGGATTGGTCCTTTGCCAAACGCTGTGGGTATGATTTGGAGCCTCTGGAAACTCCTATACCCCTGAAGGGGATTGACTCCACCCCATTGGCTAGCAATAAACCACAATACTGGACACAAATAACTATGCGGATTAATCCGGATCACCAGGAGATTATTCGCTTTCTTGTGCTGTATAACCTACATGATGTGTTGGTGCTTGGATTGCCATGGCTGCAATCTCATAACCCAGTCCTTGACTGGAAAGCTATGTCTGTGTTAAGCTGGGGATGTAAGGGGACGCATGGGGACGTACCTGTGGTTTCCATTTCATTATCTATTCCCTCTGAGATTCCTGAATTCTTGATTGAATATCGTGACGTTTTTGAAGAACCTAAGCTTGGTTCATTACCTCCGCACCGGGAGTGCGATTGTGCCATAGATTTGATTCCGGGTAGTAAATACCCTAAGGGTCGTTTATTTAATCTGTCTGTGCCTGAACATGCTGCTATGCGAGAATATATAAAGGAGTCCTTGGAAAAGGGACATATTCGTCCTTCGTCATCTCCCTTAGGAGCCGGTTTTTTCTTTGTGGCTAAGAAAGATGGCTCTTTGAGGCCGTGCATTGATTATCGGCTTTTGAATAAAATCACGGTTAAATATCAATATCCGTTGCCACTGCTGACTGATTTGTTTGCTCGCATAAAGGGGGCCAAGTGGTTCTCTAAGATAGATCTCCGTGGGGCGTATAATTTGGTGCGAATTAAGCAGGGGGATGAGTGGAAACCGCATTTAATACGCCCGAGGGCCACTTTGAGTATTTGGTGATGCCTTTTGGTCTTTCAAATGCCCCTTCAGTCTTTCAGTCCTTTATGCATGACATTTTCCGTGATTATTTGGATAAATTTATGATTGTGTATCTGGATGATATTTTGATTTTTTCGGATGACTGGGACTCTCATGTCCAGCAGGTCAGGAGGGTTTTTCAGGTTTTGCGGTCTAATTCCTTGTGTGTGAAGGGTTCTAAGTGCGTTTTTGGGGTTCAAAAGATTTCCTTTTTGGGATATATTTTTTCCCCCTCTTCCATCGAGATGGATCCTGTCAAGGTTCAGGCTATTTGTGATTGGACGCAGCCCTCTTCTCTTAAGAGTCTTCAGAAATTTTTGGGCTTTGCTAACTTTTATCGTCGATTTATTGCTGGTTTTTCTGATGTTGTTAAACCATTGACTGATTTGACTAAGAAGGGTGCTGATGTTGCTGATTGGTCCCCTGCTGCTGTGGAGGCCTTTCGGGAGCTTAAGCGCCGCTTTTCTTCCGCCCCTGTGTTGCGTCAGCCTGATGTTGCTCTTCCTTTTCAGGTTGAGGTCGACGCTTCTGAAATCGGAGCTGGGGCGGTTTTGTCGCAGAGAAGTTTCGATTGCTCCGTGATGAGACCTTGTGCTTTTTTCTCGCGTAAATTTTCGCCCGCCGAGCGGAATTATGATGTTGGGAATCGGGAGCTTTTGGCCATGAAGTGGGCTTTTGAGGAGTGGCGTCATTGGCTTGAGGGGGCTAGACATCAGGTGGTGGTATTGACTGACCACAAAAATCTAATTTATCTTGAGTCCGCCAGACGCCTGAATCCTAGACAGGCGCGCTGGTCGTTGTTTTTCTCTCGGTTTAATTTTGTGGTGTCCTACCTGCCGGGTTCTAAGAATGTTAAGGCGGATGCCCTTTCTAGGAGTTTTGAGCCTGACTCCCCTGGTAATTCTGAACCTACAGGTATCCTTAAGGATGGAGTGATATTGTCTGCCGTTTCTCCAGACCTGCGGCGGGCCTTGCAGAAGTTTCAGGCGGATAGACCTGATCGTTGCCCACCTGGTAGACTGTTTGTTCCTGATGATTGGACCAGTAAAGTCATTTCTGAGGTTCATTCTTCTGCGTTGGCAGGTCATCCTGGAATCTTTGGTACCAGGGATTTGGTGGCAAGGTCCTTCTGGTGGCCTTCCCTGTCTCGAGATGTGCGAGGCTTCGTGCAGTCTTGTGACGTTTGTGCTCGGGCCAAGCCTTGTTGTTCTCGGGCTAGTGGATTGTTGTTGCCCTTGCCTATCCCGAAGAGGCCCTGGACACACATCTCGATGGATTTTATTTCGGATCTTCTTGTTTCTCAGAAAATGTCTGTCATCTGGGTGGTGTGTGATCGTTTCTCTAAGATGGTCCATTTGGTTCCCCTGCCTAAGTTGCCTTCTTCTTCCGAGTTGGTTCCTCTGTTTTTTCAAAATGTGGTCCGTTTGCATGGTATTCCGGAGAATATCGTTTCTGACAGAGGTACCCAATTCGTGTCTAGATTTTGGCGAGCATTCTGTGCTAGGATGGGCATAGATTTGTCTTTCTCGTCTGCTTTCCATCCTCAGACTAATGGCCAGACCGAGCGGACAAATCAGACCTTGGAGACATATTTGAGGTGTTTTGTGTCTGCAGATCAGGATGATTGGGTTGCTTTTTTGCCTTTAGCGGAGTTTGCCCTCAATAATCGGGCCAGCTCTGCCACCTTGGTGTCTCCCTTTTTCTGTAATTCGGGGTTTCATCCTCGATTTTCTTCTGGTCAGGTGGAATCTTCGGATTGTCCTGGAGTGGATGCTGTGGTGGAGAGGTTTCATCAGATTTGGGGGCAGGTAGTGGACAATTTGAAGTTGTCCCAGGAGAAAACTCAGCTTTTTGCCAACCGCCGGCGTCGGGTTGGTCCTCGGCTTTGTGTTGGGGACTTGGTGTGGTTGTCTTCTCGTTTTGTCCCTATGAGGGTTTCTTCTCCCAAGTTTAAGCCTCGGTTCATCGGCCCGTACAAGATATTGGAGATTCTTAACCCTGTGTCCTTCCGTTTGGACCTCCCTGCATCTTTTTCTATTCATAATGTTTTTCATCGGTCATTATTGCGCAGGTATGAGGTACCGGTTGTGCCTACCGTTGAGCCTCCTGCTCCGGTGTTGGTTGAGGGCGAGTTGGAGTACGTTGTGGAAAAAATCTTGGACTCCCGTGTTTCCAGACGGAAACTCCAGTATCTGGTCAAATGGAAGGGATACGGTCAGGAGGATAATTCTTGGGTGACTGCCTCTGATGTTCATGCCTCCGATTTGGTCCGTGCCTTTCATAGGGCTCATCCTGATCGCCCTGGTGGTTCTGGTGAGGGTTCGGTGCCCCCTCCTTGAGGGGGGGGTACTGTTGTGAAATTGGATTTTGGGCTCCCCCGGTGGCCACTGGTGGAATTGAACTGGTGTGCATCATCCTCTCTGTTCACCTGTTTCCATCAGGATGTGGGAGTCGCTATTTAGCCTTGCTCCTCTGTCACTTCCATGCCGGTCAACATTGTAATCAGAAGCCTTTCTGTGCATGTTCCTGCTGCTAGACAACTCCCAGCTAAGTTGGACTTTAGTCCTTGTTTGTTTTTGCATTTTGTTCCAGTTCACAGCTGTAGTTTCGTTTCTGTGTCTGGAAAGCTCTTGTGATCTGAAATTGCCACTCTGATGTTATGAGTTAATACTAGAGTCTTAAAGTAATTTCAGGATGGTGTTTTGATAGGGTTTTCAGCTGACCATGAAAGTGCCCTTTCTGTCTTTCTGCTATCTAGTAAGCGGACCTCAATTTTGCTAAACCTATTTTCATACTACGTTTGTCATTTCATCTAAAATCACCGCCAATATTTGTGGGGGCCTCGGTCTGCCTTTCGGGGAAATTTCTCTAGAGGTGAGCCAGGACTATATTTTCCTCTGCCAGGATTAGTTAGTCCTCCGGCCGGCGCTGGGCGTCTAGGGATAAAACGCAGGCTACGCTACCCGGCTACTGTTAGTTGTTGCGGCAGGTTTAGTTCATGGTCAGTTTAGTTTCCATCCTTCCAAGAGCTAGTTCTTATGTTTGCTAGGCTATGTTCTCTTGCCATTGAGAACCATAACAGCTCTGCCTGGGGCCCCATATGCTGCCTGGGGCCCCTGTGCTCTGCCTGGGGCCCCATATGCTGCCTGGGGCCCCTGTGCTCTGCCTGGGGCCCCTGTGCTCTGCCTGGGGCCCCATGGTCTGCCTGGGGCCCCTGTGCTCTGCCTGGGGCCACTGTGCTCTGCCTGGGGCACCATATGCTGCCTGGGGCCCCTGTGCTCTGCCTGGGGCCCCATATGCTGCCTGGGGCCCCTGTGCTCTGCCTGGGGCTCCATATGCTGCCTGGGGCCCCATATGCTGCCTGGGGCCCCTGTGCTCTGCCTGGGGCCCCTGTGCTCTGCCTGGGGCCCCATGTTCTGCCTGGGGCCCCTGTGCTCTGCCTGGGGCCACTGTGCTCTGCCTGGGGCCCCATATGCTGCCTGGGGCCCCTGTGCTCTGCCTGGGGCCACTGTGCTCTGCCTGGGGCCCCATTGGCTGCCTGGGGCCCCTGTGCTCTGCCTGGGACCACTGTGCTCTGCCTGGGGCCCCATATGCTGCCTGGGGCCCCTGTGCTCTGCCTGGGTGTAGGACACTGGTGACGTCACTTATCTCCGGACATTATCTCCGGACATTAGCTCCGGACAAAGCCACGGAAGTTGGCACAAATTGCAGGAAGTAGTATTCTAGGCAATTATATATTAGATGGGCATTTCCTGAAGGAAATACATGGTGCTTGAACAGCGCTACCAGCTTTACAGCAGCACTTTTCACACACGGGACTGGGGGGCGCACTTACTTTTGCACCCGGGGCTGGGGGCGCGCTTACTTTTGCACCCGGGGGCGCACTTACTTTTGCACCCGGGGGCGCACTTACTTTTGCACCCGGGGGCGCACTTACTTTTGCACCCGGGGGGCGCACTTACTTTTGCACCCGGGGGCGCACTTACTTTTGCACCCGGGGGCGCACTTACTTTTGCACCCGGGGGCGCACTTACTTTTGCACCCGGGGGCGCACTTAGTTTTGGGGCCGCACTTACTTTTGGTGGGCGGGGCTTCTCGGCCTCCGATTTGGTTGGTGGGGCCCCTCGTCCTCCGATTTGGTGGGTGGGGACCCTCGGCCTCCGATTTGGTGGGCGGGGACCGGCCTCCGATTTCGTGGGCGGGGACCCTCGGCCTCCGATTTGGTGGGCGGGGACCCTCGGCCTCCGCTTTGGTGGGCGGGGCCCCTCGGCCTCTGATTTGGTGGGCGGGGTCCCTCTGCCTCCGATTTGGTGGGCGGGGACCCTTGGCCTCCGCTTTGGTTGGCGGGGCCCCACGGCCTCCGATTTGGTGGGCGGGGTCCCTCTGCCTCCGCTTTGGTGGGCAGGGCCGCTCAGCCTTCAATTTGGTGGGTGGGGCTCTTCGGCCTCCGATTTGGTTGGTGGGGCCCCTCGGCCTCCGATTTGGTGGGCGGGGCCCCTTATCCTCCGATTTGGTGGGCGGGGACCCTCGGCCTCCGATTTGGTGGGCGGGGCCCCTCGGCCTCCGATTTGGTGGGCGGGGTCCCTCTGCCTCCGATTTGGTGTGCGGGGACCCTCGGCCTCCGCTTTGGTGGGCGGGGCCCCTCGGCCTTCGATTTGGTGGGCGGGGCCCCTCGGCCTCTGATTTGGTGGGCGGGGCCCCTCGGCCTTCGATTTGGTGGGCGGGGCCCCTCGGCCTCTGATTTGGTGGGCGGGGACCCTCGGCCTCCGCTTTGGTGGGCGGGGCCCCTCGGCCTCCGATTTGGTGGGCGGGGTCCCTCTGCCTCCGATTTGGTGTGCGGGGACCCTCGGCCTCCGCTTTGGTGGGCGGGGCCCCTCGGCCTCCGATTTGGTGGGCGGGGACCCTCGGCCTCCGATTTGGTGGGCGGGGCCCCTCGGCCTCCGATGTGGTGGGCGGGGCCCCTCGGCCTCCGCTTTGGTGGGCGGGGCCGGGCCCCTCGGCCTCCGCTTTGGTGGGCGGGGCCGCTCGGCCTTCGATTTGGTGGGCGGGGTCCCTCTGCCTCCGATTTGGTGTGCCGGGACCCTCGGCCTCCGCTTTGGTGGGCGGGGCCCCTCGGCCTTCGATTTGGTGGGCGGCGCCCCTCGGCCTCTGATTTGGTGGGCGGGGACCCTCGGCCTCCGATTTGGTGGGTGGGGACCCTCGGCCTCCGATTTGGTGGGCGGGGCCCCTCGGCCTCCGCTTTGGTGGGCGGGGCCCCTCGGCCTTCGATTTGGTGGGCGGGGACCCTTGGCCTCTGATTTGGTGGGCGGGGACCCTCGGCCTCCGATTTGGTGGGTGGGGACCCTCGGCCTCCGATTTGGTGGGCGGGGCCCCTCGGCCTCCGATGTGGTGGGTGGGGCCCCTCGGCCTCCGCTTTGGTGGGCGGGGCCGCTCGGCCTTCGATTTGGTGGGCGGGGCTCCTCGGCCTCCGATTTGATTGGCGGGGCCCCTCGGCCTCCGATTTGGTGTGTGCTCTGCCTGGGGCCACTGTGCTCTGCCTGGGGCCCCATATGCTGCCTGGGGCCCCTGTGCTCTGCCTGGGGCCCCATGTTCTGCCTGGGGCCCCTGTGCTCTGCCTGGGGCCACTGTGCTCTGCCTGGGTGTAGGACACTGGTCATGTCACTTATCTCCGGACATTAGCTCCGGACATTAGCTCCGGACATTAGCTCCGGACATTATCTCCGGACATTAGCTCCGGACAAAGCCACGGAAGTTGGCACAAATTGCAGGAAGTAGTATTCTAGGCAATTATATATTAGATTTTTACTGTATTCTCCGAGTACGTACACACATTTGATTCTGTGCTACTGTTTACCACTCATATTTAATAAAGGTAATTTTACTAAATTTATTTAATTATAATTGTAAGTTTCTTGAAATCCTAAGTTTGGGTTTGTTTTCTTAATATCTCAAATGGTCTACCATTCTTTTATCTAGCAGTTTTCCCCCCTGTTGTTACTGATATACTTTTATTATCTGCATTATTTATTTATCTATTGATTCAGGGATAAGGTCTTTTGCTACGTTTTTCTATTATTACATACTGTATGCTGCCATCATTACTGTACACTATCAACATTACAGTTCACATGACACAATATGTACAAAAGAGGCAGGTGATAATACACACAATACACATGATGGGATTGATGTCTTCAGGGGTAGGAATGCGACAGTCATTGTCTACCACCCTTACATCTGTAAGGTGCATATCCAGTACGCTTCTTTTTTTGCCCCTTATGGTGGATTTGTGTTGTGAGATGCGATCTCGGATATGTTGTGTAGTCTTACCAAGGCCGCAAGGACACTTAATCAGATAAACAACGAATTATAGGTAAAAAAAATCCTCAGATTGGAAACCGTTTATCTGATCTTGGATGGGTGAATGTTTCTCCCTTAGTGACATTCGATCACTAAAAGCTGTGCAGACGTGGAAATGTCCCTTTTCTCTGAGTGAAGAAGAAGTCTAGATCTACTGGAGCCAAAGTCCGCCCGAAAAGGTGATTCCTTAGATTCTAAGGTTTTTCTTGTACACATTAAAAGATAGGATTGAAACTCAGGGACCATAGGATATGCTTTTTCCAAAAGTGAGCAATGTTTTGAAGCACAATTCTGAATTATGTTCATTATTAAATGATAGGTATTGGCAAAGGCTATTCTTCGAGGGTTTTTTATGTTGCTGTTTCAGTTGCTGAGTAAATCTAAATGTTTTCTGAGGATAACCTCCCACCTGTCCAGCTCCACACCTCACACTACTGTGTTTTTCAGGTGTCTTTCCCTTGCCATTTACAGCCCTTCTGTGCTGAATAGGTCTCAAAATATCATTGTTGTGTCACTCTGATATTGTATAAGGTCTAGTCAACAATGTTGAGTTGACTTTATGATGTTCTGAGGCCTCTCTAGAGGGATTGAAGATGAGTCGCATCTTGGCATAATGATGTGTTGGGGTCTAGTGAACAAGAAGGGGCTGAGGATGACTGGATGTGTCAGGAGAAAATGATGGAAGACTGAACCAGAGCACAGAACAGCTGCATGGCAGGACAGAGTAGGGCTAAGTGAATATAACTTTTATTTTTAACCCCTTTATTGGCCTTTAGAATCCTGCAAAATTGTGGCCTTCATACCAAGAAAAGCAAATATAAGGCAGATCCCATGTGTACTTCTGTGTAATGAATTTTTCCCTATATGAATGGGAGACAATGTTGACCAACCATTGGGAAATCAGATATCAAGTAGCTTTCCTGTAGCCAATCAGAAAGCCATACAGACTGCTCAGACAGAACTTCTGTGTCTTCCCTAAGACAGGTTGCCACATAAAGAAATCAGAAATCATACAGAACAATCGGATCGAAAGACTTGCTGTCATTAGATTGATCCTGCTTAATTTTGATAATAGAAGTATGAAATAGCTCTGTATGCTTATCCCTAGTATACAATCCAATATATCCCCATTATTCACAGTGAAGTCTCAACAAGTATGTTTGGTAGACTTACTCTTAAGCCATAATTCAGACCAGACTGAATAAACCACCCTGTACCCCATTATCTTCAATGCTCATTTCTATCAAAATAGTAAACATTCCAGCTTGTATGCATAAATCTTTATATCAATACAAACCAATTATGACATCCAGCAACCTAATGAACATCATCAAGGGACTTTGAAGTCATGTAGAATTCTAGTTTTAATGATGACTCGTGCAGGGAAAAGAGACTTCCTATTTCTACTAGAGTTGAGCGAATTTGATCGAGTCCCTGCTCATTTGGCAAGCTATAGCTCTTTCCGAATAAGCTGCATGTGTTGGGCTCTCCATGCATGTGCTGTGACTGTCACACAACCGTGACACATGCAGCTGCGGTGCCGGACAGCTGACATCGGGAGCGCTCCATGTGTCCGGGTTCCCTCCAAGGCTTATTTGGTAAGCACTAACAGCCTGCCGAATAAGGAGGGACCCGATCAAATTCGCTCAACTCTAATTTCTACATTGAGATTAGAAGGATTCTGCTTGTCTGTTTTTAATCATATGATGTCATAGACATAATGGAAAAGAGAAGAATTAGCTGGGTAGAAAGGGGAAAATTGATAATTGTAAGTACACCGTGCTGCATAATATTATGACTGTAATATATTAAGAGCATAGAAACTTTGATGGGAGGAGGAGTGCTTCTGTAATAACCGTAGAATATATCATTCACCCTTCTTACGTTTTCATCTAAATTAATTGCAATATAGGATGATGACCAAGAAAGTGCGATACTTATATATAGAAATATAAGAAAATAAATATAAAAAGTGGTGACATGACTGCATCCACCACAATTGACAGTGCCTTTTAAGTAAATACTAAGTACACATTTCATTTAGAAAGATGGATAGGCAAGCTGACACTTCAATATGAGGAGAATCCATCAATAGCATCTATAGGGCCTCCTGCATTATGCAAGTGTTTCACAGGAGTGTGCTCTTCAGGGATCTTCTGCTGTACATTAAACGGCCCATTGGGAGATTGAGGAAAGGCCTGCTATTTTGACAGATGAGGGTTAAATTGTCTTGTGACATGAGCTCTTTAGTCTTAAGTCATGTAGTGAAGTCCACTGAAACTTATCTCTAGCAGACTCTAGGGTCTGTGTGATTTGGTCAAATGATCTTAATCAGAGATGTCAGGATCAATTACACTTGTCAAGCTCCTAACAGAGTATCCCATCCCTTTATTTTTAATCATAGTGCGTTGTCCTTGGGCATGTGTGACTAAATTAGATATTGCTAAAGAGTCTTCAATGAGGAAGGTGGAAGGAAGGCAATTATTCACTTAGTTATTCATTCAAGGTCAATGTAGTTTAAGTTTTTGATATCTGAATATAGTACTACTATGGACAAGAATAAAAATGATCATTAACTGGATTAACTGTCAAAATGTGTGGACAAACAGGGGAGTAATGATCACTGTCAAAGAGGTCACTTTTAATGTGTCCCATAATCTGTACAAATCCATTGAGTGACAATCTGAAATCATTTTGAGGAGAAAAATAACAAAACTAAAATAATATTATTCCATAAGTGTAAACACCCTTTAATAATTGGGAAAGTGATTATGTTCAGAAATAGACAATCACATTTAAACTCATGTTAAATAGTAGTCAGTACACAGCTGTCATAATTTAAACTCTCAATGAATGACCCAATTTTAACCTTAACCCCTTTACCCCAGAGGGTGGTTTGCACGTTAATGACAGAACCAATTTTTACAATTCTGACCACTGTCTCTTTATGAGGTTATAATTCTGGAACACTTCCATGGACCCTGGTGATTCTGAGAATGTTTTCTCATGACATATTGTACTTCATGATAGTGGTAAAATTTATTTGATATGACTTCCGTTCATTTGTGAAAAGCGGAAATTTGGCAAAAAGTTTGAAAATTTCGCAATTTTTCAACTTTGATTTTTCATGCCCTTAAATCAAAGATATGTCACACAAAATACTTAATATGTGTCACGATAAGCTGCAGCCGCTGAGTCGGCCCAGCCTACAGACACCCCCACGCCGACCGACCACGACAGCGTGGGGCGCACTTCCCCTGGGGACGCAATACGAACCCTTTATACCGCAGAGAGGGACCCGGGCCTACCCAAACTAGGGGAGGACAGAGATCAGGGTTCTGTGGCAGCTGAGCATGTGGACAAGGAAAGAGACATGTAGGACTTGATTACACTGCACAATTTCAGGTATAGAGAAAGTAAAGTTTACTAAATAAAGTCACAAAGTACATAAACCAAACATGACTATGCCAGGCCCCGATTCCACACCTGTTATGATCTGGTGGCCTAGGAGCAGCATGAGACGTACTCTGGAGAAGGTGGTACCTGTACTGACCGCAGACCCCGAACTTAACACCGCAACTAGAAGTAGCCGTGGAATGTACCTAACACTCCCTAGACATCTCGACACAGCCGGAGGACTAAATACTCCTAGAGATAGAAAAGGGAAAACTATCTTGCCTCAGAGAAATTCCCCAAAGGATAGACAGCCCCCCACAAATATTGACTGTAAGAGGAGAGGGAAATAACATACGCAGACTGAAATCAGGATTTAGCAAAGGAGGCCGCTTCTAGCTAAATAGAAAGGATAGGACAGAGTACTATGCGGTCAGTATTAAAACACTAGAAAATATCCACCACAGAAAATACAAAATCTCCACATCTAACTAAAGATATGGAGGGTATATCTGCATCTCCAGAGATACCAGCTTGGCTGAACAAATCCTTATACAGACCAAGCTGGACAAGGCAAAACATGAAAAAGAACTGAACAATAAGGCCCACAGCATGTGGACTGCAAAAAAACAAGGCCAGAACTTATCTTTGTTGAAAAGAACAGCAAAGCAGGAGAGACCAGGCAGAGATGGGAATCCTCCAGGAACAATGGACAACTGGCACTGACTAAAGGGTCAAGCAAGACTAAATAGCCCAGTCAGAATTGCAATAAGTGGACACACCTGATGAATGCTGCGATCCAAAGACAGCAGCACTACCACTTATAACCACCGGAGGGAGCCCAAGAGCAGAATTCACAACACACACCTCCCAGAAGGGTAACACCCAGTGGACCCCAAGGCACCAATGGATCACTGAGGCACACATAGGCGGGACATCAGGACACAGGCAGGACATCAGGGTACACAAGGTCATCAGGATGCAGGCAAGACATCAGGGTACAGACAGGACATCAGGACATCTGGACACGGGAAGGACATCAGGACATCAGGAATACAGGATAGACATCTGGGACACTGACGTGGCAGCTCAAGTTGTCGGCTGGGACACTGGCGTGGCAGCCCAGGGCATGAGTTACATCA